>NC_090934.1:918406590-919031590 GCF_040938575.1 Ambystoma mexicanum | reverse complement strand
AGAAAATTGACGCGCAATACAGGCTGCATTCTTAGGAAGAGGTGGCCCTGTCTTGTCCGCCCCCCTCCTCCACAGTGGTGGCTGCGGCCACTTTGCAGTCCAGGCCTGCAGCATCCTCTTCCACGACGGCTACTCAGGTTCTGGGAAAGGAAGCTCCTTGACTCCGTTGGGAGAAAGATTTTCGCCAACTCGGCCTTGCAGCTCAGGCAGGCCAATGCCGAACTGGTGTTAGCGGAGGCTAATATGCGGATGTGGAAAGGTCTGTTGGAGTTTGAGGAGTTCATCCCGGTCGAGAAACTGGAAGACTGTAAAGCGGGATTATCCGACGCCAGGGTCTTGGCCCAGGATTTCCTGGAGGCTGCGGCTCATCATGTAGACCCCTCGGCTCCGGGCCTTGTGCTGGGGGTTGATATCTCACGACAGGCATGGCTGTATGCTACCAAATTTTCAAAAGAAGTGCGGGACAAGGTGTTGGACCTTCCGTTTGATGGTAAGGAGCTCTTTCATTCTACGACAGATGTAGAGCTGATCAAGACGAAGGATAGAACTCAGACAGCTAAGTCCTTGTTAAAGCCCCTTTCAAAACCCAGAAACCGTTGTCTCAAAGCCGACCCTCCTCTGGCTTCAGGGGCTTCCTAGACCGGAAACCTCGCAGAGTGGATACCCGTTCGGGGAATAACGCCAGAGGCAACAATGGACTCGGGTTTTTCTACCGCTCCTCAGCCTCCTCCTCAGGTTCAGGGGGCAACACCACCGTAAAACCTACAAAATGAGGGTTCTCCGCGCTCGCACGAGACCCCGGTGGGAGGACGCATTGTGTCTCATTGGGAGGCGTGGCAGACCATCACCGAAGACAGATGGGTCTTGTCAGTCGCTCGGGTGGGCTTCCGCTTACCCCACCCTTCAACCCTCCTTTTCAGCTGTCGGGCTCGCCCTCCCTCAAATCCGAGGTTCAGAAACTTCTGGACCTCAGAGCTGTGGAACCCGTTCCACTTGGAGAGCGAGGGGAGGGTTTTTACTCCCAGCTGTTTACGGTGCCCAAACCCAACCAGGCTGGCCTGCACACCATCCTAGACCTTTCCCAGTTCAATCTTTTCCTACCCCAAGAGAAATTCAAGATGATCACGCCCAGCCAGATACGGTCCTCCTTGCAGATGGGCGATTGGCTCAGCGTGGTGGATCTTCAGAATGCGTACATGCATATTCTGATTTGGAATCCACACAGGAGATATATCCGTTTCTCTTTGGGAGAGGAGCACTTCCAGTTTCGCGTGCTTCCTTTCGGCCTCAGCTCTGCGTGTCTTCACGAAGATGATGTCGGTGATTGCTGCCTATCTTCGTCTGCAGGGTATCCCTGTGTATCCGTATTTGGACGACTTGCTCTTATGCAGTCCTTGCCCGTTGAAAGCAGCGGGCAATCTTCAGTCTCTCCTTCAGCTCCTGTTCCATCTTGGGCTGTCGGTGAACTGGTGGAAATCTTTCATGACGGTCTCGCAGGACTTGATTTTCCTGGGTTTTCGCTGGAACACGATCGACTGCAGAGTGTACCTGACCGGGGACAGAATGGCAGATCTGTTAGCCACGTGTCAGATGTTTGCGCAGTCGGAGAACTTGTCGGCCTGGTGGTTCCAGAGGCTTCTGGGCCTCATTGCCTAGACGTGTTGGCTCTTCCTCTGGCTCGTCTCAAGATGAGGCGGACTCAGATGGCTCTTCGGAGTTCTTGGCGTCAGGCTGTGGACCCAGACTCCAAAATGATGATTCCGGCTTCCATGAGAGTGGTCCTGGAATGGTGGTCATCTCTCAGCAACCTGTCGGTGGGTGTGGGGTTTCAGGACCCAGCCCCTATGGTGACGATCACGACAGACTCCTCCCTCCTGGGGTGGGGTGTGACTTTAGATCCTCTTCAGGTCTCGGATCTCTGGTCGCCTCAGGACAGGCTCCTCCACATAAATCATTTAGAGCTTCTAGAAATCTTCCTAGCGCTCAGGGCGTTCAGACCGATCATAGCCAACAAGATGGTCCGCATATGCACAGACAATGTGGTGTCGATGTATTACATCAACAAGCAAGGGGGGACCAAGTCTCCCCATCTCGTGGATCTGTCCATCAAGATTTGGGAGTGGGCTGTGCTTCATGGTGTTTGGCTGCTTGCAGTGCACATCCCGGGCCAGCTGAATGTCACAGCGGATGCCTTCAGCCGGCGGAGAGTGGTCAGCTACGAGTGGGAGTTGAAGGCGGAGGTCCTCTCGTGGATTTTCTAGCATTGGGGCACACCGGAGGTGGACCTCTTTGCTACGGCGGTAAACAAGAAGCTTCCTCAGTATGCACACAGAGGGGGGCTGGGAGCTTCCTCTCTGGGGGATGCTCTCGAGATCCCATGGCACAACATGAGATCTTACGCCTTCCCGCCTCTGCCTCTAGTTCACCGAGCAATTTGCAAGCTGAAGAACTCAGTGAACTGTTCCCTTCTACTCATAGCCCCGTCGTGGCCGGCCAGGTTTTTGTTCTCAGAACTTCAACACCTGTCAGTGTTTCCGCCGATCAGGTTGACACTGACTCCCGATCTTCTTCACCAGGGGGAACATCAGCTGTGGCATCCCCCCCAAAATCGCTCAGCTTGGCGGCATGGTGCCTGAGTTCAAGTCTTTAGAACATCTTAACTTGTCTGCGGATAACATGCGTATTATCCAGGCAGCCAGGAAACCCTCCACTAGGTCCCAATACAGAAGTACATGGCTCAGGTTCTGTCATTGGTGTTTGGAAAAACAGTTGGACCCAAAGGGGGCTACGATTGACACGGTGCTGTCCTTCGTATCCTTCTTAGCAGAGTCAGGTGGTCATGTTCTGTCATGCAGAACTTACCTTTTGGCGGTCTCCGCTTACCGTTCTACAGACCAATACTCTTACTCTCTGTGTAACCCCGTGGTTAAGAGGCATTTTGCAGGCTTCACACGCCTCTATCCTCCAATTCGTAGTCCGCACCTGCCGTGGGATTTAAATGTAGTCCTGACGGCGTTGTCATAAGCCTTTTGAACCAATGGCCACGGTGGACCTCAAGTACCTATCCTGGAAAGTGTCCTTTTTGGTCGCTGTTACGTCAGTGAGTGAGCTCCAGGCCTTGTTGGTGGAGCACCCCTTTTTGGTCTTTCACAAGGATAAAGTAGTCCTACGGACAAATCCTGCTTTCCTGCCGAAGGTGGTATCTGAGTTCCATCTCAATCAATCGATCTCCCTGCCGGTCTTTTTTCCGAACCCTACCTCAGAGGCAGAAAGGGTTCTGCATTGTCTCGATGTCAGGAGGGCTCTTAAGTTCTATCTGGACAGAACATCCGAGCTTAGGAGTTCTTCTCAACTATTTGTGACTTTTGGTAACCCTCAGGGTAAGCAGGCATCTAAGGCGACTATTTCCCTGTGAATAGCCACCTGCATCATGGAGTCTTTCACCGTCCAAGGGCGGAAGCCTCCTAAGGGTATTCATGCAGACCTGGTGCGGGGCAAGGCAGCCGCAGTTGCTTTTCAGAAATACGTCCCCTGGGAGTCCATCGCTAGGGCAGGTACTTGGGCCTCCCCATCTGCTTTCTGTAAGCATTATTGTCTTGACATGAACTCAAGAGCTGATGCTCAGTTTGGTCAGGCTGTGCTGAAGAACCTTTTTCAGTAAGGGGTATTTCCATCCACCCGTAGTTCCTGTTAGGAGTGCTTGGGAATCTCCCATAAGTATGGAGGAAAGGGGATGGGACGTAGGAGTATAACCAGGTTACTCACCGTAGTGACCACCTTACTCCTAGTCCATAGTCCCCTTTCCTCCATACGCCCGCCGTTCCCTCTAAGATAGAAAAGGACTGATGGGCGATGCGCGGTGCGGAGCCAAGGTGGGCGGGTTACCGCCGCGTGCCAAGCCCCGCGCAAGAAAGAGAGGAAGGACACATTTTTGAAAAAAATGTTTGGATGCTTTTTACAAAGTGCTCCGGTCCCATCCCACAGGACGGAGAGATGTCCCATAAGTATGGAGGAAAGGGGACTATGGACTAGGAGTAAGGTGGTCACTACGGTGAGTAACCTGGTTAATGTGGACCACAGGCTTGTCAAGGCCACATGGCGGGAGACTGTCCTGGTGCATCTCCATCTGGTCTGCCTGACTGCAAGACTGGGGGTTTCTGATCAACTGGCCCAAATCCCACCTGTGTCCCTACCAGGATCTGGTTTTCATTGGGGCCCAGGTTTTGCGCTAGGATGTGGAAGGTTTACTTGCCTCTGGTTATGCACCTGCGTCTTCAGTCAGTTCTCCTAAGGGTTCTCTGGCGGGTAGGTGCCCTGGTTCGTCGCTTGCTTGCTCTGTAGTGGCACATGGCCTCCTGTGTTTTCCTGGTGCTGTTGGCCCACCTCCATCTGCGTCCCCTGGTCGCCTACCTTCTGGCTCCTGGCCTCTCGGGCGTTCGAGACCTCTGTCCCAATCTCTCAGGCTCTGAAGGAGGATCTGCTGTGGTGGTTGCAGGTCTGGAATCTCCGGGTGGGGGTGGACCTGGTTTTATCCCGTTTGCACCACCTTGCCTACCAATGCCAGTGGGTGTGGAGCTACTCTGGGGTCCCGTTCGGCGCAGGGCCTGTGGGCGCTAGAGTAGTTTCATCGCTTGTCGAACTGCAAGGAGCTGTGTGCCATTCACCGGGCCCTGTTGTTTTTTGGGGAGCCATGATGGGCTCGACGTTGGTGGTCAGGACAGACAATACGATGGCCTTGGCCTATGTAAATCGTCAGGGGGGCTTGGGTCGCTCCTTGAATGCCATGGCCTGTCTGATGCTTGGGGGGAGAAACATCTACTGTCTCTGGAGGCTGCACCCATCAGGGGGGATGGACAACTTTCAGGCAGATTGCCTCCGCAGGGATTTCCCTGGATCTGGTCCTCTCGGAATGGGTGTTTGCGGAGTTCTGCCTCAGGTTCGGGTGTCCAGTTCTGGATCTCTTTGCCTCGTCAGCCTCGGTGAAGGTGCCCCTCCTCTGCTTCCGGTTTCTGTCTGTGGGTGCCTGGGGGTGAATGCCCTGAATCTGGTGTTTCCATGGGGTCTCCTATATGCTTTCCCTCCTCTACCTCTTCTTTCCCAGGTGGTGCAGCGGATCAGGGGACCCTGGGTGACTGTTCTGTTGGTAGCTCCTTCCTAGCCTCGTCTGGGTTGGTTCCCTTCTGGAGCTGCAGGTTCGGAGGCTGTGGATGGTTCCGAAGCGGCGTTGCCCTCTGCAGGTGGGGCTGGGGTGTGAGGTTTGGCGTATTCAATGGGCAGTTTGGTTCTTGCGCTGTCTCAGTTTACTTCAGAGGGGTTTTATGTTACTGTGGTAGTCCATCATCCGAGGTAGGCGCCCTTCTACCTTGAAGTCCTATGACCACTGTCACTGGGGGCAATTTCTGGCTTGCTGTGGGAGGTCGGGGGTTCTCCCACTTCTGTGTTTGTTGTCTTCTGTTCTCTAGTTTCTCAAGGAGGGGTTCAACAAGAGGTTGGCTGTTACCACACTTCGCTCCCAGTGGGCCTCCATTAAGATCCTCAAAGGGGACGCTGAGGACCATATGGTGGGAGTTGCTTTGGTGGGGGAGGTTCCCTAGGGGTCTTTCTGCATCTCGTCCCTGTACCTCTAAGGGTCTTCCTCCGTGGGATCTTCTTCTGATTGGGACGTTTCTTCAGGTTCCTCCTTTTGAGCCCCTTGAGGTCATCGACATCTAGCTCCTCAATCTCAAGACGGCCTTCCTTATTGCGATCACATCGGCCCGGCATCTAGGGGAGGTGGGGGGCTTTGTTGTGTCGCGCTAGTTTTTTTTTTTTCTCGTGCTCCCTGATTCCATTGTTTTGCACTGTGAACCCAGGTTTCTGCCTAAGGTGCTGTCTCGTTTTCACACTAAGCAGGATCTGGTTCTCCTGGTTTTTCTCCAAGACCCCAGACTCCTAACGATGTGGCTTTGCACGCCATTGATCTTTGGTGGGCTGTCCTGGAGTACCTTTCTAAAACGGAACTGTTCCGTCGGACTGATGGCCTGCTTGGCATGTTTGGGACTGCTGGTACGGGTGTAAGGCCTCAGTGTCCATCAACTGTGGGATCTGGACTGTCACCTCTATGGCTTGTCTGCTGGTTTGTTGTGCCTGACCGTATCCAGGGTAATTTCACTCGGGGTATGGAGTCTTCCATGGCTGATGCCTGTGGGGTGTCTCTGCAGGTGATCTGGGTAGGGCTGCTAACTAGGCAGACCAGGGCATGTTTATCAACCATTACAGGCTGAATGTGGCTCACCCCATGGACGCTCCTTTGGGGTTGGGGTTTTGTCTGGTGGCACGTGATTTTCTGGGGGCTTAAAGTGTGTTGTGTTGCACCATTTCTGTATATCTGTCTCATTGTGACCTCTCCTCGTTGATTGTGCTTTGGCATACCGCAGAGTTAACTACTGGGATGAGGAAGAGGGATGTGGAGGTAACGCTCAGATTGCTTGACGGTAATCTTCATTACTCCTTGTCATACTCTTCTTCGTCGCCGTTTTGATGACCTTCCTCTCCCTCCCTGCGTGGAGGGTCCCATGCTCCAGCTTGGATATTGTTAACTGGGGTTTATGGGTAAATTGGAGATATTCTACTTCAGAAGAAGGGAAAGTGAAGAAGGGTTACTGGGAATGGAGGCGGGGACTCGGAGGTAAGTACGGTGACGAGGAAGAGTAGGGCAAGGAGTAATAAAGATTACTGGTTCGTAATCTGAACATTAGTTTTAGTTCAAGGTGGCACTTGCTCCCTAAACCGTGTAAGGCAGTGGTGCACAACATGCAGCATGTGGGCCAAATTGGGCCCTTTAAAAATTATTTATGGCCCTCAAGGACAGGAGTCTTTTAATGTTGACGTGGTGTTGCCTGGCAAAAAGTCATCCAGTCACTAAGCCTGTCATGCAAGTTGTGTGAAGCCTCTATATTTTGTCTTTGTATCATAATATGCACTGTTTTAAAAGAGCTATGTATTCTATCCTACTGTTAAAAAAAGTAATAAATACAAATAACACCTAGAAAACATGCTTTTTAAAAATCAAATTCGTGCACCGATGGACTACTACTTGCTCATTCACATGGATAGTTCGGACCTATGGGACTTGTTTGGTACATTCGGCCCTCCAGCAAAACAAGTTGCACACCCCTGATGTAAGGCCAAGACGATGGTATAGATTCAATAAATATGGAAGTGGCACAACGATCATTGGGCAGGTTGGGTTTTAACCTCGCCCCCCGAAATGTTGGGTTACGCTGACCTGACCTAAAAAGCCGTGGAAGGAAATGACACGATACCGACAATAAACGGTGCTGACCGCTCCACATTTAACTAATGCCGGACAATTACACGTGTAAAGCATTTCATTGCTAGCAACTGCATACGTATGCATATATTTGTGGGCAGTTGAAATGGTGATGGTGTGTTAGCGCTTTTATTTCATGGATCACCAAAAAGGGGGATGCAACACGAGCCAGGTCATTCTCACAGCAGTCCTACGTGTGGTTTCAGATGTGAATTCTAGAGTTAACTGCTTGTAACGTTGAAGAAGTACCAGAATGGTATAATAATGTGGAACGAAGTTAGATGCCCCCCACACAAGTAAGTTTCCCCTTCCCCCTACAAACACCCCGCTTCCGAAATTTGAAGGGTTAGCCCCTCGCCAAAATGTTATTCTAATTGCAGCTCTGAATTGTGGCATGCAACATAGTGCTTACTGAAAGCTTCCGGGAGTGTAGTGGGTATGTTGCAATTGTATTTTATGCCGGTTTAATCCGGCTGATGTTAATTTGCTGACCTGTAACTTTCTGAACGTGGCACAAGTGTCAAAACTTGCTTTTTAAATGACGTTAATTTGCCACACTCGCTTGTGCGTTAAATTTGAAATCTTTAGTTTCATTGAAGCTATGGTCAGAAACTGTTTTGGGGCATATTAGAAAGGTTAAATACTGACACGACTACCCGAAACAATGATGATCCTGGCGTCACGTCCTTTTTCACCAATCGCCCCCTTTGCCCACACGTTCCTAATCACGCCACCCATGCCTATGCCTTTTCAGTTTGGCAGTTACCCATCGCCGAGCTGAAACTTGTGCATTGAAATAAAGCAAGGAGGGAGGGAGATCAGATGTGTGGATGTTTGGTTGCCATGCTAATTCAAAATAGCCGTTCCCACTCACTGCCCATCCCATCCCCCCAAAAAATACATCCTCCTCGGATTTCTTTGAGTTAGCACGATCAAGATGTATTAAACTTTGGCCTGCCAGTGCTATTATTTAGCACTTTCCTGAGAATTCACGGCTTAATTGCAGCTGTAAATGCACACCTGGTCTTAACCAAGTGTGTCGTCAGCCACTTAATATATGTTCCTTTCACCCATTTTCTCTAACAACCCGGTATTGACAAAGCTAACCGTTTCGGCTTGTGCATAGGTCATTTTTTTCAGCTGTTGCCTGTTGCATCGCATGGCCAGCTAGTACCATTATGGCAAAGGCCTTTTTCATGCCTAAACAAAATCCCAGTGTTGGCTTTTCCCGTGCTAGTTTTTCATGACCACCCATGCCGTGTGCAGAGTGACCTCATCAGTCCCCCCACCTCACACCCTACCCCCATCAATCCTTTGGTTATTTACTCTGAGCAAAAATGCCTCTGCCCTTATTGGTCACCTGTGGCGTATGTTTCCAATCTGTGTGTTTTTAAAGTTATTTATTTACTGAAGCAACATGTTTGTAAACCAGCATCTAACGGCTGGCTATTTGGATTCAATGCCAACACTGCAACGTATTCACTCTGTACCGTGAGGGAAGGGGCATAAGTAGGGGTGGCGTCATTGCAATCAAATGATTGCCTCACCTTGGTACTATCATCCTCTAATTTGGCACACAACTCAAAGCTCGAGCGCCACTAGAACGCACCAAAACATTGATAAATACGTATCTGGTCCATTTTTATGCATTCATATTTGAACGTATCTAGCACTTGATTTCCTTGTGTACAAGATATGTTCCCCGCAAAGCGACAATCGGTGTTCTCTCACTGTAGCATTTTAGGCTCTTTGGACCGTGACAGAACAGGGGAGAGGGTTATTATCCGGCACAAATGACCAGATCATCCTACAATTAGCGATAAACAGCAAGGTTAGATATATTAAAAACACAAACCAATGCCGTTTACCATATACACACACTGCGTCCTTTCATGATATGGAGTGCTTGATAAGGAGACCATGTTGCGAGCGATGGCAGTGTTAGGACATGGCGTCATTGTGGATTGTGATTCCGGAGTTCTATGCACACAGGTTCCGAATATTCATGTTTTTGCCTAGTTTGTAACATCAAACATAGATGACTGATGGTTGTTGTTTTGAGGTGTAATTCACTGCTGTTCTTTCCCTTGAGCAAAACGATCTCTTAGCTTATCGGATCCTTCTTTTGCAAAACGGTTCTGGTGCAGAGGCTTGCACAACTGGTGGCTGGGCAAATGTGCAATTCCTTTGGCTTAACAAACCAGCATTGACAATGCCAACAATTTGGGCTTTTGGGTGGGCATGGGACAGACACATGCCAGGAAATGCCGTAGTCGTATTAACCTGCCGTTCGTTGTAGCAGGTGCAAAATGGAGAGTACCTGGGCATCTAATAGCAGTGCCTGGCAACTCCCACCTCCATTTTTCGCGCCTTCCAAGCCCCTACATAAGGATTGTAGGCCAGCTCCAGGCAGACAGCATTGAGTAGGCTGCTGGTCACGTGACCAGGCCCTGCCACTCAGTTTCTTCACCCACCACCTATTTAGTCAGTCCTCCTTAGGCATCCTCATCGCCAGCCTCCTGAGCAGAAAACATGCAAAGAGAAGGATCTGACCTGTTTGTGGCTGTTCGGGCCTGATGGGGCCAAGGGCCTGACCCACTATCCTGCATTTCACCTATAAACTAATCACTACTACTGCTATCCCCACTCTCACTAGGGTTTGAATGGCCAACTGCCCTGGGCAGCCCCGGCATGCTGCCCTAGAAAACCACATCCATATTGCCCCACTCCCACAGACCACATGCACACGCCCTCTCAGGTTGACCAATGCTCGCTCAGCAGTCGGTCACGCTGCAGAAATCGCTGCTCTCATCTCGTACAACAAACTTGATGCCCTGTTCATCACTGAAACTTGGTTTACCCCAACCTCTCCATATGTTTTCCCCAAGGCCACTGCATCCAACATGCCAACCGGCCAGGAAGGAGAGGAGACAGAGTGGCAATCATCCACAGGAGCGATTGGCCATGCTTCGTCACCTCTCCCAGAGCAAGCTCATTTGAATCACTCTCCTGCTGGTTCCCTCTATCGCACATGGAATCCATCACCTTCCACCTCATCTACAGACCACCTCACAGAAGTGACTCTTTCATTGCAGACATCTCCAACTTCTTCTCCTCTGCCAAATTAGCACATTCAAATAATGTCTTTCTCTGTGATTTTAACGATCCAGAGAAACGGGCTGACAGCCACACTCTAAGCTCGCTTTTCGCACTGACCGCTTTATGGACCTTAAGAAAATTGTGCTCTACCCCCATGTACAATAAAGGTAACACCCTAGACTTGGTCTTGAAATCATCCCCCTGCATCATCTCTGCAGACCCTATCCCACTTGACTGGTCTGACCATGCCGCCATCCCATGTCACCCATTCTACTATGGCTCACAAAGGTCAGGCTAAACACCCCCGCAATCAACGCCGCTCATTCAAAACTTTCCTGGTCAACGAACTAGAAGCACACTTTGCAGACTTCCTCACCACAGGGAATACCTTGAGCCTCCTGGAATTATTCAGCAACTCTGCTATGAAACTGGTGGACACTCCTGCCCCCCTAAAATCCAGCCGGATTAAGACCAAATCATCTGCCCATGGCACACCCCAGAGCTAGCCTCCAACAAATGCTCAATAAGAGCCCCAGAGAAATGGTGGTGCAAAAACCATAACGCAGGAGACCTCACCAACCTCAAATCTCTGCGCACCAACTGTCGGATTCTGATTACCGAGGCCAATGCTGCTTACTACTCCGCCACCATTGCGGCAGCTTCTAACAGGAGCAAAGCCCTCTTTAAAGTAGCAAAGCATCATACCAAACGCTCTCCTGACCCAGAGGCACTAGAAACCCATTTTATTATTGAAAAAATTGACAAAATCTGAGAGACCATCAAATCCACATCCCACAGCATTAACATCCCCTGTACCCCGCCACACACACTGCCCTTATGGAGCAAATTCTCTCCTCTCCCCCCCCGACCCGAATCTCCTAAAATTGTTTCCATCACTCAAACCTACTTATTCTGACAATATGATTCCGGTCTCCATCATTAAACAATTGACTGGCCCAGCGCTCAATGCAGCTTTTATTGTTGGGGTTTCTGGTTATCTCTATAAGGGTTTGTCTAGCTTTAAATGTAGTAGTCTATGAGAGAGACCTACATTTTTGTTTCGTTTTTTTGTTAGTTTCATGGACAGTGGGGAGACGACCCAAGTTTCAGAGCACAGTAGTTATAGACATAGTGACACGCAAAGAGTTTTCTAGGTAGTTGAACTATGGTTATCGGGCAGAGCCGGGCTACCCAGTACAGTTGAGGCTAAATGCCAAATGTGGCTCTTGGGTCAGTCAGGCTAAATTTGAGGTAAGGCTCTCTGGCACAATCAGGCAGAAAGCGAGATGAGGCAATCTGGCACAGCCAGGTTTTCTGGAAGAAATCCAGCTAGCTGTTGGATGAGGCTATCTGGCACAATCTGGCCAAAAGTAGAATGAGACGATCTGGCATAATCATGCTTCTGGCACAATTGGGCTATCTGGCACAATTGGACTGACACAATCAGGCCAAATGTAAAATGCTGCTATCCGGCCCAATCCGGTTGTCTTGCAAATTAGGTTTGCCTGGCAAAATTAGGCTATCTGGCTAAATGTGCGATGCTGCGGTTTGGCAGAGTCAGGCCGAATATGAAATGCTATCTGGCAGAGTCAGGCTAAATGTGCACTGTTACTGTATGGCACAATCGGGTCCTCTTGCACAGTTAGGCTATCTGGTACAATCAGGCTAAATGTTAGCCAGATCACCAGATCATGCCAGATAACAGACTATCTGGCCCTCTGGCACAATCTTTCACCACCTGGCACCATGGGCAATCTTGCAAAATCATGCTATCTGGCGTAGTCAGGCTAAATATGAAATTATATCTGGCACATTTAGATTATATGGCACAATTGGACTAAATGTGAAATGCTGCTATCCGGCACAATCAGGCTAAATGTAAAATGCTGCCATCTGGCCACAATCAGGCTATCTGACAGAATCGTGCTATCTGGCACAATCGGGCTAAATGTGAAGTGCTGCTATCTGGCACAATGAGGCTAAATGTGAAATGCTGCTATCTGGCACAATCGGGCTGTCTGTCACGATCAAGCTAAGTGCGAAGGTAATAAGGTGGGTTTGGGTTGGCCAGTTTAGTGGGGGGCAGTAATGGCTGCACCCCCCGCCCGTAACCACACTTACCCAGCCTGCAGCTGCTGGGTGACGGTTGCAGGCCCCGCAGGCTAAGACGGGCCAACACGGCCTGGAGATGCTTCTTCAGGAGCTGTTGTCCTTTGCCTTGGGGTCCTTTGCCTTGGGGCCATTGCCTTGGGTGCAGCATGGGCAATGGGCTGCCCTGGATGGATGCTCTAAATGGGTTTCTGTTCACCAATCAGGGAGGTGAAAGGGGTGGAAGGAGTCTGGGAATCAGGAAGTTCGGTGAGGGGAAGGGAGCCGGGGCACAGAGAGTGGGACAAGCGCTGGATGTAGTTACACATTTATCTTCAAAAAGAAAAAAAAGAAAAAAGGTCTCTAATTAGGGCCACTGGTGCCACTTGGGTCGCAGGGGGCTTTGTGTACAGTCCTGCAGCGCCACACCTCAGGTATCAGAATTGAAACAAGGAACCATTGCAGAGACGTTCAATTTCGAAAATTCAAAGAACCCTTATGAGAAAGGGCGCAAACAGCTCAATCAAGAGCCAAGAGATAACAACTTAAAAGCCCCAATCAAGCACAAAGTTTTAAATGGAGTGGAAACAACCCATAAGCTCTATAAAAGGGGCTGGCTTATTTCAGTAAAAATAGTATAAATAGAAGTCGTAGCAAACTGTGAACTGAAACTGGTTCCTCGCCGCTTCCTGCTGTAGCAAGGAGACCGCCACTTGGTATAAGATGGTAGCTTTGCTGAAGTAGTTCCCTATGAGCCGAATGCTGACAAAAGGGTTTGAAGCCTGCCAAAGTCCTAAGAAGGACTCAAGAAGTGATACTGATAAACCAGGTCATGATGTAACCTGTTCAAGTGCATTTTGAAAACCCCAGGTAGTGGAGAGACCTGAGAACTGTTGTTGTGGACCATTATATACATGTAAGTATTTAAACCTGGAGGTCGGCAGAAAAGACCGATAACGAATGGGAAGGTCCAGAGGTGACCCTTCCGATAGAGGGGGAAATATCAGAATTGTGTTAAGCGATACAGCGAGAGATTGTTAGTAAAATCTTGAAACTAAAGAGTCCAATGCTAAGGCTGCAAACCTTGAAAAGCCAGGCACCTGGAAGGTGTCTAAAGGGCAATAGTTGAAGCAGATAGACCAATGAGGGTCTAGACCAGGGTTGTCCAACTCCAGGCCACAGGGACTGGATCCATGTTGGATTTTCAGGATACCCTTCATTAATAGACATGAGATAAATGTGCACTGAATGATTCTAAATTTATGCACATTTTTGCATTTTCTGAGAACCTGTTGGGTTTCTGGCCCTTGAGGCCTGGAGTTGGACAACCCTGGTCTGGACTGAGTGCTTCTTTCTTTTGTGTTTAACACAAGAAATGGACTTGGAAGAATAAGATTTTGGAAGTATTTGGTTGACCAAGAATTGGAACCTTTAGGTTTTGGTATAGTTCCTAGCCTAGAGGCTAAAAACTTGCTAAGTACAAGTTTGTAATTTTCAGTTAACCAGGTCCTTTGGATATTGTTCTAGAAGCCAGGTTAGGGCCACCCAACATGCTGTGTCACGATTTAAAACTGGAAACATTACATTCAATCACACATTTCCCATCCTAAGGGGAGCTATAATGTCTTCCCATTCCAGCCCGAATACTCTTTAAGATTGTCTGCTTTACCTGTAAGGCAGCCACTGTTCACACACAAGTCTCCCTAGCTGCAAAACTCTGTAGCTCAGGTCAGTCGCTCACCTCCGGGAGTGAGACATTCGCTATGCTCGAGACAAAACAGACACCCCAGAAAAAAATGAAAACAGGCCTTCTCTTGCTATGCCTCTGCTCACTAGAACATCATACCGGTGGCAATCTAGACTATTCGAACCCCCTTGCAGTTCAGGAAGTAACTCAGGTTCCACCTGGGCTCCTTGTATTACTGCATCACATACCACCCCCATGGTTTGAATATACCCCTACTCCCCGCCCCCTTTCCGCCATACTTATGGGACATTCTGTCCTTTGGGGCGGGACTGGAGCACTATTAAGCATAAAAAAATTAACTGTATTGGCCTTCTTTTATGTTTATGCGGGGCCACTGCACGTGACCGTAGCCCCGCCTTCTTCAGCTCCACCCGCGCATCGCCCTTCAGTCCTTTTCTCTGCGCGGTCGGTATCGGACGCACTTGCATTACAGGGAATATTTTTCTTTTTGTTCTTTTGTCCTTCATTCCTGCTCCGTTTCCACAGTCCTCTTTCTTCCGTCTATGCCAGAGCATCTGGGATTCGTGTCCTGTTCATTGATCGAACGTCGTTTCGCAAGGGCGGATCCCCAACTCTTTGCCTGGAGTGCTTAGGCCCGGAACACCTTTAGGACTCGTACTTCTACTGAGACTCGCTCTCCGCCCAGGCACTCCTGCGTCAGTTTATCCGGTGGGAGGAGGGGTTTCAATGCGTTCCTCCACCACATTTACAGCAGTTCATTGAAGAAAAAAGGAAACAACCGTTAAGTTTGTTCCTTTTAGGGGACCTCAGCCGGGGGACACCTTCACTGGGTCTTCTGGGTCTGGGAGGGGCTCATGCGGCTCTATTACCAGGGATCTCCCTGAGGTGTTCAGAAATGGATCTAACCGGTGCTCCAGAGGTTCCTCCGAGGACCCCCGCAAAGAGGCTGCCAAAACCAGATCTTCATCCGAGGTTTCCCTTTTGGGGGCTGAAGTTAGGCACAGTATTTCTGGGGCTGTTGTCACCGGGGTTTGAGGTCCCTGTCAAGGTGACTAAATGTACCAGGGTTATCCACGAGGTTCCCCTTCTTGGGGCTATTTCTAAGACAAGCAAGATTGAGGGCCCTCTTTGAGGGTTCTGGCTTCAGCGGGTGGACTCTAAACCTTCCCAAACTCCTGCTGAGGGGGCAAAGAAGCCTGTTAAACACCTTGCGGCTTCTAGTCCCGGCTCTGCCGAGGTTCCCTAGGGGCTAATTAATCAGCTGTCTCTAAGGTGTCTCAGAAACACTCTAGATCTGCTATCACCGACATTGCTGAGGTTCCTTGTCACAAGGCTAAAATGGAACCTAAGTCCCCTGACTCCCCTGTGGTGACCACCGCCTCACTGGCACCTGCAACGTAGTTTGCTTCAGACTTTAACAAAATGGCGGTCCAACCCCCGTGGTCCACAGACATTTTGACTACCTCTCTTACACAAACGTTCACCACGGCTGCTACTGAGGGGCCTGTTTTTGGGGCACAGCAGCCTTCTCCATGTTTTGTGGATAACGAGAACCCATTCCTCCCTACAATGGATTGGTGTGTCTCGCTCCCTCCTACGTCTGCGCCTTTGATTTACATGGATCCAGTTGGTGGAGGAACATCCTGGCAACCATCCTCTTTGCGATCCTGGGGTTATGCCCCTTCAGAGCGGCCTCTACCCACTCTAGCACCTAGACCTTTGTCTGAGGATGCATTTTTGGCAAGTTTCAGATGCTTATGCATTGTGATCCCATGAGGGCGTACTTTAAGGATTTATTTAAGGAACTGTATCCTAAGCCGTCTGAACACCGGTCCCTGCTCTGGCAACCCCTAGTGTAACGCTCACCTGGTATCCACGGGGACGTCACTCAGCCTGTTCTGACCTCTTACGACCTCGAACCCTTCCCTGGAGGCTATTTGACTGGAGACTGGGCCTGAAACACAGGATTGGTAGAGTTTAACTCCCTATTGTCTCTGTGTGCTTGAACCCCTTCTTCCTCGGGGTCCAACCCTTCCCTTTGATCCACAGCTCACCTTGTTTTCTTGGATAGTGTGCTCTCCGTCCTGCCTCCAGCGCAGGGGCGCGTTGATTGATGCAGGCTCGTTGCTGCCTAGTTACTTCACTGGCAAGAGTCCGACAGGTAAGTATGAGTCTTTTGAACAGTTCTCTAACTTCGTTCCTTTCCTTCCTTAGATGATGGCTGGCGTCTGGGATGGCGGTGTGCTGCTGAGATGAGTAGCGCTGAAGGCGAGTGAGAGCGCGATGCACCCCTTTCGTATTTGCATTGAACAGAGTTCTTTTTCTGTGTCTTTTAGGTGCCGCAACGTTTTCAGCGTGGATGCCGGTTATGAAGAAGAAATGCGGTCAGTAAGCGTGGTATGCAGCGTCTCTAGATGTTTCCACGCTAACCTGGAGTGTCTTTTCTCTCTTGCAGATAGATGATAAGTTCCGGAGACAGAGTTCCCTCAGAGCGGCTGGGATTCAGGTAAGCGTTTGAAGCTCGTACAGTATTTAAAAATAAGCGAAGATTTGCAGAATGCTTACTAATGCCTTTTTTCTGTTCTTTTCCCTTTTCCTTAGGAAGCGGCGTGCCAGGATGGGAATGACACCGCTGAAGATGCCTGCAGAACAGAAGGAGTGATGACTGATGGGCAGAAGCGCCGCAAGGTAAGGCTGTTCCTAACGGTGTTCTTGTTCTTGCAGGAGCTGAGCGCAGAAGAAAGATGCGGGCCTTCTGGAGACTGATCCGAACACGGTGAGTGTCACGCTGCAGGTGCAGAAAACGCAAAGCATGTTTCTCAGCCTGGGTGTGGCTTAAATAGTCTCTGGGTATCCCAGGTGCCTCTGGGCTGAACCACGCCCAAAAGACTAGACCGCACATGCAGTTCTGGGAACCGAAATATGTGGGGGCATCCATCTTGTCCCCATCAATGCACTACAAGTCCAATCCCCAACGTTATCCTATGGGAGTGAGTGAGTCTGGTGCCACAAGCGCCAAGTCTGACTCCCAAGTGGGTCTTTGGAGGGATGGAGAGGCCCTTGAGGGCCATGTAGGTGATCGTGGCCTAGCTCCAGCCTGACATCTTTGAGGGCTGGGGACATGAGGTGCAGGAATCATGACACCTATGAAGGTCCTGTTACTGCCACCTCCTCCACCACTTCCTGTGGGGGCCTCCTCCTCCTCCTCCTCTGCCTCCACTTTCCCCCGTGGAAAAGACTCCTGTTGCACAGTCAACCGTGCCTTTGGGGCCTAAGGTGCCACGTGCGGCGGATCAAACTTCTTTTCCAGCCTCATTGGATGAGGACCAGGCAGACCAGGACAGCGATGACCCGACCCACTCTTAGTGCCTTTCACGACCGGTTTGTGGATATGTCATTGCCAAACATCCCAATACCCGAGCCCTCGGCTCCACAAGAAGGGGTACTTTATGGAGCCTTTACTCTGTCGAGAGAGCAGCGCACCAGCCTGTTGCTTCAGAAGGACGTCCTGGCTGAGGCCCGTAAGGTCTGGGAAAAGCCTAATTCTGGGCAACGCCTAAACAAGAAAATAGACGCTTGCTACAAGCTACACGCGTATGAAGACAGCCTTGTCTGCGGGTCCACTCTATGCTCCAATCGAAGTCGGCCTCTACAACCTCCACAGCAGCATCTCAGATCCTTTCCCAGGAGGACAAGCTTCTTGACGCCATTGGGGAAAAGGTATTTTCCAATTTGGCTCTTCAGCTGCGTCAGGCTAATACTGAGCTTATCCTGGCGGCTTTGAATGTCAAGTTGTGGAAGGAGCTTCCAGGATTATATTCCTCCTGATAGGCTTGAAGACTTTAAGGGCGGTTTATCTGATGCCAGAGTTCTGGCGCAGGATCTACTGGAGGCCGCGGCCCATCATGTAGACACCTCTGCTCGAGGGCTTATGGACGGAGTAGACATCTCCCGCCAAGCATGGCTGCATGCTACAGAGATTTCGAAGGAAGTTCAGGATAAGGTGCTTGATCTCCCATTGAGGGTAAGGAACGGTTCGACTCCTCCACTGACGAGGAACTAACCAAAACAAGGCAAGCACCCAAACTGCCAAGTCATTGTCGGTACTTGCCAAAACACCAGCAAAGGCCCCCTATACTCAGAGGTCAGGGTCTCAAACAAGGTCCTTCTTTGGTTTCAAAGGCATTCGGGACCACTATGCACGCCGGGCAGAGGCTCCCACTGGTGACCCTCGCCGTAAATAGCAAAGGCAAGGTGGACAGTTTCTCTGTCAACAGCCTCCTCTTCAGCAACGGGTGATCTCCCCACCGATTAAAATATCTAAATTATGTTTTTCATCGGTAGCACAAGGCTCCGGTGGGAGAACGAATTTCGTCTCGTCTGCAGGCGTGAAAGACAATCACAGAAGACTGATGGATTTTGTCTGTCGCTCGAGCGTGCTTCCGCTTGCCCCTCCCCCACCCTACCCTCTCACCTCCTCTTGGGTCGCCCTCCCTCAGAGCCAAGGCACAAACATCTAGACCTCAGAGCAGTGGAGCCTGTTCTCTTGCGGGAGCAAGGGGAGGGCTACCACTCCCTTCTGTTTACAGTGGCCAAACCCAACTAGGCTCGCCTGCGCACTACCCTCAACCTCTCAAGTTCAATCTCTTTCTACCCCAAGAGAAATGAAAGATGATTACGCCCAGCCAGATAAGGTCCTCTTTCCGAAAGGGCGATTGGCTCAGCGTAGTAGACCTTCATGATGCCTACATGCATATTCTGATCTGGACCCCGCATCAAAAATATCTGCGGTTGTCTGTGGGTACAGAACACTTCCAGTATTGTGTGCTTCCGTTTGGTTTCAGCTCGGTACTGCGTGTCTTTACGAAGATGTCAGTCATTGCAGCATTCCTCAGACAGGCGGTCCCATATCAATTACCTAGAGCTCCTGGCAGTTTTTCTGGCGCTCAAGGCTTTTCAACCCTCTATCACCAACAGTTTGGTTTTGAATTCGTACAGACAATTCCGTAGCGATGTTCTGCATCAACCAACAAGGGGGCACCAAGTCTCCTCCTTTAGTGTACCTAGCTATCCAAATTTGGAATTGGGCTATCCAACAAAATGTCTGGTTTCAAGCTGTGCCCATTCCAGGTCACATCATGTGGCCGCAGACTCTGTCGCCAATCTTTGGCGAGTTACAAGTTTGAGATGAACACCTATGTTCTCACCAAGATCTTCCAGCAATAGCGTTCTCCAGCGGTGGACCTCTGCGACGTCAACGAACCGAAAAGATCCTCTTTATGCTTCCAGGGACAGGCTCAGAATGTCTTCCTTGTGGGACACTTTCGAGATCCCTTGGGACAACATGAAAGCCTTACCCCTTTCCTGCTGATTCATCGGTCGCTGTGAAAACTCAGGAGTGCCTCCAACTGCACTCCCCTCTTCATAGCTCCTTGGTGGCCAGCCAGGCCCTGGTTTTCAGATCTGCAGCACCTGTCTGTGTGCTCCCCGATCAGGTTGCCACAGATTCCTGACCTCCTTCACCAGATTAATCACCAGTTGTGGCACCCCTCCCCACAATCCTTCAGCTTGGCGGGCTGGTGCCCGAGTTACGATCATTAAAACAGTTCAACCTCTCTGAGGATAACATGTGTATAATTGAAGCGGCACGTAAGCCTTCTACGAGAGCTCAATACATGAGCAAGTGGCTCCGGTTCTGTCATTTGTGTGTAGCCAAGGAGCTTGATCCCACACAGGCTTCTATTGACACAGGCTTCTATTGACACAGGCTTCTATTGACACAGGCTTCTATTGACAGTGTCGTGTCTTTTGTATCTGACCTTGCACCCTCTGACATCCATGTCTTAGCATGCAGAACAGAAAGTCGATGGCTGGAAGGTTTTGAATTAATCATAACCACGGGCAAAGCTCTGGGCAACCCTCCAGTCCATCGTTTTTCAGCCTGCCAAGCCATTACAGAAGGGGAAAAACCATATGCAAATCAGGCTTGGTCCTACCCCAAAAGGGGCAGTCCCGCCCAAACTGCTAGGTCACATCCCTTCTGCACGAGACCACAAGCATCCCCAGACATGTTTTAGCCTTGTTGGGCGTCATCAGTGAGGAGTAGCTTGGGTCTCTAGGCCCGGCAGATTCGGGACCCACGTCTGGGCATACCCGTCCCACTCGGGGTGACTTTAGCAAAACAGAAAGTCGATGGCTGGAAGGTTTTGAATTAATCATAACCACGGGCAAAGCTCTGGGCAACCCTCCAGTCCATCGTTTTTCAGCCTGCCAAGCCATTACAGAAGGGGAAAAACCATATGCAAATCAGGCTTGGTCCTACCCCAAAAGGGGCAGTCCAGCCCAAACTGCTAGGTCACATCCCTTCTGCACGAGACCACAAGCATCCCCAGACATGTTTCAGCCATTGCAGCTTACCTGTCTAGAGACAGTTGCTCTTTTTCACTGGCTAATCCAGTGATCAAAAGGCACTTTGCAGGCCTTCATCTTTTTCCTCCAGTTCGGTCCCCTCATCCCAAATGGGATCTGAATGTGCTCTTCACTGCTTTGTCATAAGCCTTTTGAACCTTTGGCTACTACCGAACTGGAGTACCTTTCTTGGAAGGTGGCCTTTTTGATTGCGGTAACATCTGCAAGACAAATAAGGGAGCTTCAAGCTCTCTGTCGAACATCCGTTCCCAACTTTACACATGGATAAGGTTGTGATTCGCACTTGCTTCTAAAGTGGTTTCCGAATTCCATTTAATTCAATATCTTTACTGGTCTTCTCCCAGAACCTGGTCTCTGATGCCGAGAGGGTTCTACACAACCTAGACGTCAGACGAGCTCTGAAGTTTTACCTCGACAGAACCAGCGAACACGGAAGCTTTTCATAACTCTGTTATGTTTGGTGACCCAAAAGGGAAACCAGCCTCGCAAACATCCATCATCCGTTGGATAGCTTAATGTATTTCCGAGGCCTACAAGATTCAAGGCCTTCAACCACCAAAGGGCATTCATGCACATCTGGTCCGTGGCAAAGCGGCTGCTGGTGCCTTCCAAAAACACGTCCCTTGGGCCTCCCCATCAGCTTTTTGTAGACATTAC
The DNA here is from genome assembly GCF_040938575.1 of Ambystoma mexicanum. NCBI lineage: Eukaryota > Metazoa > Chordata > Amphibia > Caudata > Ambystomatidae > Ambystoma > Ambystoma mexicanum. Next base: position 919,010,297 of record NC_090934.1, on the reverse strand, counting down.
TGTCTTGACCTGAGCTCCCGGGCTGATGCCCAATTTGGCTAGGCAGTTCTTAAGAATTTGTTCCAATAAGGGAAATTTCCATCCACCGGTAATACCTATGGTCAGTGCTTTGGAATCTCCCACAAGTATGGAGGAAAGGGGACGGGACGTAGGAGTATGACAAAGTGACTACCTTACTCCTAGTCCATAGTCCTCCATAGGCCCGCCTGCCGTCCCCTCTAATAAGTATCCGCTATTGTTGCTAAATGGTCCTGGCGATAGAAAAGGACTGAAAGACGATGCGCGGGGTGGAACTCAGGAAGGCAGGGCTACGGTCATGTGCGGTGCCCCGCGTAAAAATAAAAGTACAACAACTTTTTTATGCTTTAAAGTGCTCCGGTCCCCGTCCCAAAGGACGGAATGTCCCACAAGTATGGAGGAAAGGGGACAATGGACTAGGAGTAAGGCAGTCACTACGGTGAGTAACTTGTGATTCCATACCCCATTGTGTCACCCTTTGTCCTCCCCTCCTATGTTACAGTCAACCACCTGAACAGTGCTCTGTTGCTTCCTAGCTAGGTTTGCAGTATATAAACCCAAATGCAAAAATACTCATTCAAACTATGTGGAGTCCCTGGATGGACAGGGGCTTGTAAGACTAGGTTGAACTTAGAGGTGACAATCCTACTTTCTGTTGAACCATCATGCTTTACACACGGTTTTAAGATCAAGAAGTCAATATTTGTAGAGGTTCATCAAGTTTCTCTGTGGGTTTTTGTCCAACTGTTACCATAAAATGTACTTTAATAAAGCCACTTGTTTGTATCACACTCTTTCCATGTGCTGCACGTCCTTGCTTGACCTCCACATGTTATGTAGAAAAATAAAATGTTTAAGCAAGCTCGTTTTTACGATGGCCTGTGGACAGTTCATTAAACAGTAGTGCTTCTCAGCAGAGCAACGTTCAGTGGTGGTTATGGAGGGGAATTTATTTACTTATAAATAAATGTACTAATGAAGCTGGAGTGTACTCTTTTCACACAATGTGCCATAGATGGGTTCTTTAGTGATTGCATCGAATGCAAAAGCATTGAATGCAAAACCATCGAAAAAAATGCATCGAGAAAATGCATTTTAAAAAAACTTTTAATGGGGGAACCCTTGTTTTTTTACCCCTTAAAACCCATTATAGTAATAAAAAAAATTCGATACCATATATTCAATGCAATGTCTGGATACCCATAGATATGCATGCTTCTAGCCTGAAATGCTCACATTTGGAGTATAATGCATTTGTAGGTTTCTCAAATTGTTCTTGTCAATGGATTGACTTGTTCAGTTCTGACTCTGCATTCCGGGACTTTTGCTTCATTTGGAATTGTCACAAGATGGGAACAAAGAAGTAGGAAAGTATGGACTACCTGCATGGAATGTAGTGCACCTTGAGAGCATTGGATATATTATTCCTAAAATATTGCATCTAAGAGTAAAACAGAGCTACGTGTTATGTTATTCATAAAATAAATATGCTCCCTATTGACTTTGGCTTCAGAGAAAAAACGTACTTCATTCTAATTGTACATCTAGTGTATAGGTCGACTAGATAGGCGGAAAACATGTTCTGCCTGTAATATTGATGCTGTATGGTTGAGACGTTTGGGCTGGTTTTCCTTTCTACTTGATTGAACAAGTTTCCATTTCTGGCAGCCTGGCTTTAAATCCCATAATGGAGGTGCTGCACTTCAGTACACACCCCCACTCAATGTACATTAGTCCTTTTTTAGTATCACATGGAGGAGACTTGGATGCCATTGGGCAGGGATGCCATGTCTTTTGGGCACTGATGACCGCTCCCCCAAGTCTGGATATTTCAGTCGATATTTAAAATGCTACTATGCAAAAATGTCCTCCAAGGTGTTCTATTGAGGTCATCATCTTGGAAGGTAGCTCTCTACAGGAGCTTAAGCATTAATCGTCGTAATGGGCACATTTAATTAAAACACTTTTTAAAAATCCTGGAATATGAAAACTGTTTGTTATTTTACTGTTTGTTTTGTAAATATGTATTTAACGTGGCATACCCGTTGCTTTAGAGCTCAAACCACTCTTGGCATGACGTCTGTCCCTTTCTCATTAGACTACTGCCACAAGGCATACGTTCATTTTCAAAAATTGATTAGCAGTTTGCTCATTAACATTTGATGATCTAATTTGTATCAATATTTCTGAGGCTTGTGGAATCTGCTTAGATCACATGCTGTGCATAGGCTGACATCTAGTGGAAGCTGCAGAGTATTAGTTTTTTTTTCCCGAAAATCGAAAAAGGGCGTCGAACTAGGGCGTGGCAGTAATACTATCCCTAGTGTGACGTCCACTGTACCCATGATCCCTCACGCGTGTAGGACCCTCAGATTGTTTTTTTTCCGCCATGCTTGTCGGAAGCATAGTTGCGGAGTTGCCTGGCTTTTAGCCATTAATCTATAAAATTATCAAAAATCCCCGTTCTCAAACCCCACGTCGAAGTTCGACGAAGACCGACACCGGTACTTGAGAACAAGGACGAACAGCCGTCAAGACTACACAACAGACTTGGGGTCTCGGAAGGCCTCTGGCCTCGGCCCGGGCCTCGGAAGGCCTCTGGCCTCGGCCCTGCAAGTAGGGAGAGTGGGGGGTGGACATATTCACAGACACTCGTTTTCCTACATATACCCGCCCGCTGCACAATTTTAACATATGGAGAGTACTCCATTTAAATTCTGCCCGAAGTGCAACTGTAAGTTCCCCTGGGTAGATAAACATAACACCTATAATCTGTGTCTTCCAAGGGACTACCCCGAGGCGAATTGTCGAACTTGTAAGCTCTTCAAAGCCAAGACACTTAAGGACCGCTCGACCAAACGTTGGGCCCACTACGCCAGGCAACTCGAGGCCATGGACACAGTGGGTTCCTTCAGCGATGGCAGCAACGCCGCCGTAACGGATGGCGAGGGCACAGGGGTGTCGTTGGGAACCCAAGTGCAATCCCCCGACCTCGGAGGACTGTCCGGCAGCTCAGTTATGGGGACAAAACCTGGCGGCAAGTGCGCTACCCACACATCTTCATCTAAACACACTAACCCCACCCGAGATTCGACATGGTGGACGAGTGATCGGCAGAAGAAGGCACAGAGAGAGCAGTCCGCAAAATCGGTGTCCTCTGGGCGTTCCAGGTCACGGTCGCCTCATGACACATAGCAACCGTCTACAATTGCTAAGAGTGCCACGTTACCTAAAGTCACAGAGGTAGGCGCGTCAGATGACGAATCCGACCTCTACCCCCAGGCAGCACGTTAGAAGAGGGACGTTGAATCTTGTATGCAGACATCGAACAAAGAGCCTTTGAAGACTTCCGAATCTCGTGATCCCTCCTCCAAATCTCGACGCCAGGCGTCGAAAGATACTTTAAAGTCCAAGGGGTCAGGAAAGCATTCCTCTACACATGGGAAAGGGGAAAAACAACACAAAAAAAGCCTCTGAACACCAGGTTCAGAAGGAGAAACACCCCAAGTCTTTAGAAAAGTCCAAGGCCCCTGACCCTGTCACTAGGCCAAAGATTGTCCCTCCCACCCCCCAGGATATGGGATTAGAGGAGGAACCACAGCAGGAAAGGGTAATTCCCAGTTCCAAGGAATGGAACTGTGAAGACATCGACAGAGTAATGGGCAGAAAGTCCTTTTTTGTAGATTTTTACGAAAAAGACCCTTATTACTTCCACAATAACCCTACTACCTCTGCCCCTTTGGGATCCAAGGATCCTCAACCTCTTACTAAGAGACTCCGTACTGAGACTCGAGTACAGGGGCTGATTTCAGACCAGTTCAGTGTTGAACCTTACCAGCAGTATGGTGAGGATTCAGAAGTACAAATACTGGACGATCAGGTCGGGGTCGATTATTATGGAGATGAGGACCAGGGAGAGGAGGCGGCCTATAGTATCGACTCCCCTATTCCCAAGGACCCCCCGGTGAATGACTCACCTGTTGACAATCAGTCAATCAGCCCTTTCTTAATGAAGTTTTAGCCAAGGCTGCAGCCCATTTCCAAATTGACACTCGGGGGGGGGGGGGGGCCCAAGAAGAGAGATTTTGCAGAGCAAATTCTAGGGGATAAAAGATCCATTGCCCAGACCATCCCGATTCTAAAGTCTATTCAATGCAGAATCGATCCTTCTCTGCTCACCCCTGATCTTAACCGGGCAGTTAACCCTCGAATAGAGAAGATATTCAGGGCCCCTCCCTCTGACCCACTTTACATAGGGGGTCAGCTAAAACCCGACTTATTAGTGGTTACAACCACCAGGAAGAAGGCGGGAACGCCACTAGCATCTTCAGAAGCACCCCCAGACAAAAAGAGCAAGAGAATATATGGCCTAGGAAGGAAAGTAGCATCCACTTTTGCATACCAAGCATGCATTGCGAACACCACCACTCTGCTGGCAAGCTACAACTGCCACCAATGGGAACAAGTAGCTGGCCTCATTGCCTCCGCACCAAAACCTCTAAAGAGCCAGTTGGGCCTAATTGCGTCGGAGGGGAGATCAGTATCCGGATGCATTCTTAAGGCTACCTTCGATGCAGCGGACAATGCAGGGGGACTGATAGCAGAAAGCACAGTAATCAAAAGACATGCTTGGCTGAGGCAGTCAGGGTTTAAACCCGAGACCCAAGCCACCCTCATTGACATGCCGGTGGAACCAAACCTCCTGTTTGGAAAAGCAGTGGAGGAAGCGCTAAAGACAGCCAAGGACGAATATGACACTTTAAAGTCCCTTGGCCAACTAAATAATTAACCCACAAACCAGTGGGGAAATAATAATTTTTGTCGCTCTCGCGGCCTAACCTCCCAAAGAGGGTCCCAATACTTTCAGAACCAAGGAACATTGTGGGGAGGCAACCAACAAGCTACCCAGGGTTTCGCCAGAGGTCAAAAGACGGGCCGTGGTAGGGGGAGAGGCAGTGCAGGTAGAGGCGCTACGCCTCCCAGCAAACAGTGACATTCCGCTCCGGGTCCCTCCCCATGCATCCCCACTAGGGGAGCGCATTTCCTTCTTCACCCACGCATGGCAAGGGATCACCTTGGACAGATGGGTGCTGTCCACAGTGTCCGTGGGATACTGTATCAAACTATTGGAACGCCCCCGCGACCATACTCCAAGACAGAAAAAGCACTCCTTGGCGCACCAAAGAATCCTTCTCGAAGAGATCGCCATTCTTCTTGTAAAGGATGCGATAGAACTCATCCCGGGCAACCAGGTAAAGAAGGGTATTTATTCAACTTACTTCCTTGTGCCAAAAAAAGATCTAACAATGCGCCCAGTATTAGACTTACGCCCTGCAAACAAGTATGTCAAGCCTCAAAAATTTCACATGACTACACTCAGGAAGTAATCCCCCTACTAAGAAAGGGAGATTACATGGCAATATTGGACATGAAAGATGCCTATTTTCATATTTCCATGTTCCCAGCACAAAGAAGACTCTTGCACTTCAAGATAGACAGCCAGCACTACCAGTTCAAGGTGCTGCCCTTCGGTATAGCCTCTGCTCCAAGGGAATTACCAAGGTACTGGCGGTGGTGGCTGCGCATCTACGCAGGGAGGCAATCCCAGTGTACCCTTACCTGGATGACTGGCTCATCACAGGGGAAACCCCCGTAATTTGCAGATCCAACATTCAAAGAACTATCAACCTCCTCTTCCAATTGGGATTCTCAATAAACGACAAAAAATCATGCCTGGTGCTAAGCACCTCCAAACAGTTCCTAGGAGCTGTCCTAGACACCAAAGAGGGGTTGGCCTTTCCATCGGAGGAAAGAATTCGGAACCTGTTACTTCAAATTCCTCTATCAGTCCGGTCGCCAGATAAGGGTGCGCAAAGCGATGTGTTTACTAGACATGATGGCATCATGGATTTACCTGGTTCCCCACGTGCGCCTGCGTCCCATGTAGGAATGGTTGGCGAAACAGTGGTCTCAGGCAAATGGTCAGTAGGACGATCTAGTGGTCGTTTCACCAACACTAGTACAGAGTCTTCGCTGGTGGACAAGAGAGAATCTTTCAAAAGGGAGACCCTTTTACGATCCGGAAATACAGGCCGTAGTGACAACAGACGCGTCCCTGTCAGGGTGGGGAGCACACCTCCTTCACCACACAGCTCAGGGCCTTTGGTCTCACACAGTGGCCCAGAATCACATCACAACGAAACACTAGGAGGTTAAGGGAGAAACTTAGATTCACAAGCACACCCTCACATTAAGGGTAGAACCCTTGAGAACAACAAAAAAGCTTGTGACTCAAAACTAACCACTTTCTTGTAGAAACAGAGAATATTAGTGCATGTTCTCAATAGACACCATTGTCATCACTGATGGAAGACAAAGACAGTCAAGACATATAAAAATTGCATATTTTAATTTGTATTCATACAGATACAATAGATGTGATAAATACAAAAATTGATGTAGATAATTTCTCATAAACTATAGTCATTCAATATCATGATATAAATCAGCAATTGTCGATAAAACACATAACATTAAAGTACACTACCGTTGCAATACATTTCCACAATTAAGTCCCAAAAGTGGGGACCTAGATGGTTAAGTGGCTTATACGCAGTGATAATGCATGATAAAATTAATTTACTCTCCCACTCATCATTCGTACCATACATACTCATTCATTCATGAATCATTATTCATTCATACACAAACAATACATTTCAACAATCATAAAAGCAAGCCCAACATGTTTCCTTCCTTTTAACGGGTAATTCTATAGAAATTCATCAGGGGCAGAAAAAGTGGAATCATTGCATCATAGCGGTGACTGAAGTCTTGTGTTGCCACAATTAAGGGTATTCTCATCAAAGTTTAAATACTTCGTATTGTGGATTTTCAAATTTGTATTGTTCCATAGAAAATCCAAGGCGAGGACTTCAAACAGACTCTTATCCTACAAGAAAGCGGTACAGGAGGACCGTCTATCAATTTCTATTCTCGATTATGTATCAAAACAAATTAAATCACAAGGCAAATCACAATTATTATGCCCGAAATAGCAAAGCTTGTAATTAGCTCTGTTTGCAACAGTTTCAAAAAATGACATATATAGCTCAGATTCCCAATCCCCTGCACCTCATTAAGCCAAAGAATTGGCTAGATCTAACAACCTTGGGGTAAATGGAAAATCAAACAGGTGAGAGAGTGATTCGCAGCATCCCAAGAGAGTTCAAGTGATGGAAATCCGAACGCAGATCCTAGGCCCACATAAAGTAGTGATCACGGTCAGAGGGAAAGAGAGAATAACAGAGAGAAGAAAAAGAAAACGAAAACAGCAGACAGGGAAGGAGAGAACCTCCCGAGAAAGCAGATTTCACCAGTCAAGATCTGGCGATTTTCTAATTCAGTCCAGCGTATATTACACTGGGCTCTAATTGCACTGACTAATAGTCAAACTGATTGGGAGAAAAACCATTTACTCACAACCAAATGAGGTCTTAAGTTTTCAATATTGCACGTCGTGTCTTTTGGACTCACCAGAGTGACAGGTCTGTGTTTCTAAAGACTCAGGGAGATTCACATTCCATTGTGGACCAAAGTACATCTTTTGAATGGTTGCCCTCCAACTGTCTGCATCCAACTTCGGCAGGTGCTCAGTTCAAAATATGGGAGCACGTTTTACTCAAATGGAGCATCAACTCAAACACACGTTTCGAATCTGAAATTAGTTAATCAACAATTCTTCGGTCAAGAGCTATACTTAACCACATCCAGTCACAAAAGGCCACTTAGCCCAGTCGATAAGAAATAGTGAAACATTAGGGTTTACTCACAATTGAGTAGGAAAAGAGATCCTTTAGATTAGCCATGGGCTTTCTGTCTCGTGTTTTAACCGGAAAAATGTCCCGCGCCGCACCGGGTTGGGAATCACGTTTTTATGAGCATGCTCGCCCCTCGTCCGGGTGCCCTTGTGTGTCGCAGTGTATAAGAAAAACGTCCAGTATTACACTTGCATATTAATCATAGATGTAATTCGAGTTGAGCCAAACGAGCATTTGTATCCATATGTGCAGTTGATTTTTACGGTCTATACAAATTCTACCGGCAGCGGCAAGCTAGCTGAGTTAACCCACATTCTCAGTCGCTTCCCATGAACCGATACTTTTCTCCTTGAGTGTACACCGAGGTGCCCTTCTCCTTGAGTGTACACCGAGGTGCCCTTCGTGCTCATGCGGAAAGTGAACTACTAACCCCAGTAGTGAGCCACCCGATGGCGAAAGCTTCACTTACCTTAAGTTGAATCCGCAGCAGACTGCTCCGATGCAGGTCACGTAACTGCAAAAAAAGGTCCCCGCCAGATGCGAAAGTAACCTCTGTGTTGGCCGTGTATCGGAGCGTGTTTAAATGCTTCCGGATGGTGGGGTAGAGGCCAATCAGGTCTGACCTGATGGCATACTCGTGTCTGTCACGTGACTCCAGAGAACCACGTGACCGCACTCTTCAACGTGGGCGTGCCCGACAAGCGACATCGCTGGCGAGTTACGCCCAACCCCCTCACTCCGAGCTAGCCCAGATTATGCGCCCACAGTCCCCGGTCGGGCAGGGAGAAGCAAACAGAGTGCGCGCGTCCGACACAGGAATCCAAACGCGCACACTCCACGGGAACTACACATCAGCCATAGTCAGCAAGAACAGGTTAGAACCCCTGAGAACAGTAGGGAGTGTGGGTAAATTACTTATGTATTGGTATGGGTACGTGTTGTTAGAACAACAGCACATTAGACCCATGACTACTTGACGTAGCTCCTCAACATTAATCACCTCGTCTATACTACCCAGTCAAATTTCTCGTTAAGGCCGTGAGTAATTCTATCCCGATTGACATTACTCGGTTTGAGTTTGTAGATCACCGACCAAGAGAGAGCCTGTATCTGGTGAATACTCTCTACCCAATGGTCTACCAATGGGGCATTTTTGGTCCGGTTTTTCAAACTGCTTCGATGTTCACCTATGCGCAACTTAACCTTTCTCTCCGTCTTCCCTACATATGTTTTATTGCACGGGCACCATATTATATATATTACCCAGCTTGTATTGCAGTTTGTGAGAGTCTTCTGTAGTCAAGGGGTTTTAAGACCAATGTCAATCGATGTACTTTTTTTTGTAAAGGCACAACACGTGCAGGTTCCGCATGAGAGATGGCCTTTGGGCACTTGAAGGTCCCATAGTTGTCAACGTGGGGGGAGTTGTAGATCTTACTGTGATGTCATTTCGGGTTATTGCTTTTTTGATATTACGGCTTCGTTTGAAAGCTATAATAGGTCTGGCAATCGGATTGGAGCCCTTTTCCAATAGCTCCCAGTGTTTGCAAATGAGATGTCTGAAGGTGTTCGACATGTGGCTATAAGTGTTAACAAACACTAGACCGTCCTCTTTATCCTTATCGTTCCTCTGCTGTTTGTGCTGAAGGAGGGATTCTCCATTGTTGTTTTCAGCTCTCTTCCGAGCGGCATTCACAATGTGTTTTGGGTAGCCTTGCTTCAGGAGGCGTGTCTGCATATTGTTGGCTTCTGTTTTGTAGTCTCCTCTCCTAGAACTGTTCCTCTTCAATCTCAGGAACTGTCCGAGAGGAAGGTTGTCCCGTATGTGCTTAGGATGAAAACTATTATAGTGTAGCACAGAGTTCTTATCATTTGGTTTATTAAATGGTTTCACAAAAAGGTTATGTAAGATGTTATCTGACATGATGGTAATATCCAGGAAATCCACTGCCTGATTGCTATATGAGGATGTGAATTTTAAAAACATGTTCTGTTGATTCAACCATTTCAGAAACTCATCCAATTGTGCCGACGTGCCCCTCCAAATAACAACAAAATGTCGTCAATATAGCGATGCCAAAGTCTAATATTATCCTGATAGGGATTAGTATTAGTCATAATTGTTCCAGTCTCGAAGAACTCCATATACAGGTTAGCCACACTCGGTGCTAGTGTAGCTCCCATTGCTGTCCCCTGAGTTTGTTTAAAAAAAATTCCATTGAAATGGAAATAATTCTCTGTTAAAGCCATTTCAGCACACCATGAGATGAAGGATATGGGTGTCTTAACAGTAGTGTGGTCCCTCAACAATTTTTCTTCCAGCATTTCAAGTGACGCTTGTTGCGGTATATTCGTATACAAAGCTGTCACATCTAGACTCAATAGTAGTTCAGTTTGTGAGTCAAAAGGCATACCCTCTACTTCCATAATGATTTGTGTTGTGTCCTGAACATATGAGGTCATGTTCTTCACTAATGGTTGTAGGAATTTATCTGCAAAACGAGACAAGGGCTCTAAGACTGAATTCACACCGGACACAATAGGTCTTCCTGGGGGTCGAATTAGGGATTTATGGATTTTAGGAAGCACATAGAATTGGGGGATTGTTGGTCTATCCTTCACCAGAAAATCTGCTTCTTTTTTGGTTATCCACCCTCTTTCTTCTGCTTTTATGATTTTATTCGTAATGGTCTTAGCCAATTTTATCGTTGGGTCTTCTTCCAGAGGCTGATAACATGTGAGCTCCAATAGTTGTCGATTGCATTCCAGTATGTAATCCTCCCGATTTAGGAGGACTATTGCACCTCCCTTATCTGCCTTGCGGATAATTATTCCATGATTGTTCAGGAGATCATTCATAGCTCGAGTCTCCGCAGTGCTAGTATTGTGGAACGTAGTTTTTCTGCAAGTTTGTTCCAATAGCTATAGGTCTTTAAGGACCCTATGTTCAAAGACTCTAGCTTCTGGACTATGTGCAGAACTGGGGGCACAAAAATTAGTTCTATTTTGGAGGCCTGATTCAGAGGGTTCTATTTCACAGGCATTGTTCTGAAAGAACTGATGTAGATGAATCTTTCTCTTTAGTTGATGAAATTCTTGTTGGAATTTGAGTGGATTGTGTAGATTTGTGTACACAAAACCCATACCCCTTTCAAGTAGTCTCATTTCAGTCTGTGTGGGTATGTATGAGGACAAATTTACCACAATGGCTGCATACTCCTCGTGGTCACTCTGGGTTCCAAGTCCCAGGCCTCCGGACTCAGTTCTAAAAAAGATTGCGCATTACCCCTGTTTGCGGGGTTGCCTCTCGTTTGACCTCTATTGGAGTTGTTCCTTCCTCTGGAGTTGTTGCCTCTATTTTGCTTGTGGTAATTACCTCTTCCACGATTAGTGGGAGCCGAACCGTATGTACTTCCGTCGCTTGAGCTAAAGGAAGTATTGGCAAAAGCGACTTTTTTCTGACCGCGAGCACCATTAGCTGTAAAGGCTGCTGCTTGGCGTTCCTGTTGGTAATTCTCTTGTGTGTACGGGAATGCTTTTTCGTGACTAAAATTCACAAGATCTTTGTTCATTCTCCGTACATGTTCCTTTAAGGAATCCTCTTTAAACGCTAGCATCTCGGTCATTAGAATATCTAGTTGTTTTTTGTATAGTTCCAATGGAACAGCCTTTTTGATTTCGTCTTCTAAAGTTCTTGGGTCGACTAGGATCTTCTCGGTCATTAAGGTGGCTGTATCGATTATAAGGATCAGCCAGTCACGGCCACATTTGTTGGCGATGTAGCTCCATTGTAGGATGAAGTTGGGGTTGTCCAAGAAGAGCCTTGGCTCACATCAACCTGCTAGAACTCCTGGCAGTCTTCAGAGCGCTTCGAACCCCACCTTTCAAACCTATCAGTGCAGATCCTAACAGACAACACAACGGCAATGTTTTACATAAACAAATAGGGGGGCACTCGTTCGCCAAATCTGTCCAGGCTTGCCCAGAAAATGTGGATCTGGGCACTCAGACGCAACATTTACCTGTTGTCTCAACATGTTCCAGGGGATCTCAATTCACTAGCGGACGCTTTGACCAGAGATCCCCTTCCACAAGAACACGAATGGCGTCTACACAAAGAAGTCGTAGAAGACCTCTTCTCTCAATGGGGTTTCCCCACTATACACCTATTTGCCACAAGCGAAAACGGACAATGCCCAGAATTCGCATCCAGGTTCCCCCAGCCAGGCCCCAAGGGGAACGCTCTATGGATGAACTGGTCAGGGATATTTGCCTACGCTTTTCCACCAACCGTGATGAGGAAGGTGGTCAACAAGATACACAGGGAATCAATGACTCTGATCCTAGTTGCGCCTATGTGGGCGAGACAGCCGTGGTTCCCACACCTGTGCAAACTGGTGGTGTACGACCCCATCAGACTCCCGTGCTCGTACAACCTACTCTCCCAGCACGAAGGACAAACAGTGCATCCTCAACTCTATGAACTTGGCAGCATGGCTCCAGAATTCATAGTTTGGCCATCTCATTTTACCACAGAGATGTATGGATATCTTAAAAGAATCAAGAAAACCTAACACAAGGCACTGTTATTTTGATAAATGGAAAAGATTTGTTATTTGGTGCCAGAATAATCAAATCAACCCGATTGATTGCACTCCTTCCAATATTGTCACCTACATGCTCCACCTGCTGGACGCAGGGTTGGTATTTAATTCACTCAAGGTACATGTCAGATCCTCACTCCTCTTGACAGGCGCAGAGGCAGCACAAACTCCTCCCTCCCCATTGGGTCTTGGCACCTGGGAAACGAAAACCACAGGCCACCGCAACCCTCTGGGGAAAGAGGGTTAGGGTTCGTTGAATGGATGGGTAGAGGGAGTTCAGGATCACCGGAAAGGGGTTTAGGGAATCACAATGGATGGGAAAGGGGGATTTGGGGAAACATGCTCCTCGGCTCCGGTTCTCCTCTTGCTGATGGTTGTTGGCGATAACTTCGCTCACACACACTCACTACCATCCACTCTCACAGAAATTCTCCTTGGAGGCCTTTGTATTGGAGCCTCTAACCAACTTATACCTAGATCAGTGTTCTCTAGGACTGCCTTGGTTTTCACACTGCCTTCTCAAACATGAACTCCGCCCTCATTACTTCATGAAGGCAACCACTCCCAACATCACTTCATATTATGGTAACTCCCCACCAATATGCAGATACAAGTTCCCACCTTACCCTGTGCAATAGTAACAACAAACAATAACATGCACACGAGGTGCTAAAACACTTAGCTCAGTGTTCTGTGGAGTTCTAGGTCCTTTGGCCTTTTCGTGTTGATGGGCGGGATATGTCTCACCAGACCGTTCAAACAATAAGCTGAAAATAGCAAAACAAAGTCAGTGCACATGCGTGCGAAATTGCTGTTCCAAAAGAACGTTCCCTAACGGGTTAAAGATTAGTTAAGGGTGCGGTTGCTTCACCGCCAAGCTAACTCCAACTCTGGGTTAGTATCATGCTCTGCATGCAAATGTTTTACTCGTCTTTTCGTGCTTCCGACAACGTCAACAGAATTATTCCTCAGCGCGTAACGCGTTTCCCTCTCACGGGATAAATCGGCTGTCTATGAAAAAGACGTGTACTTATCTTTGCATGTACGCGGGGCCGGGGGTTGAGCTGGCGGGCGGTGCCCCGCGTAGGCGTGCCTGCAGGAGCTCGAGGCAAACACGTCCTCTCTGGCCGATGGTCAGGATTACGAGTGCTGCTCCCAGGGCGCGGCTCGCGCATGCGCAGTAGCGCGCGTGTGGTCCTTTTCCTCCCAGCAGGCCCGTGAAGCGCATGGCCTGCTGGGCAATGTAGTCTTTGGGCGGTTCTCCTTCCTTGGGCCTTTGTCCTGCAAAATGGAAGGAGAACACGCCTGGACAAGGTGGTTGGACTCCCCAGAGCCCCCTTTACTCCTCCCAAAACCCCCGAAACACTGCCAATTGCCCCAGCCCTGACAGTACACCTGGCGGCGCTGTCAGCCTACACCACCTCACGTAACAAGGTGTCATGGTGGAAAGTGCCAGTTGTTAAAGCCTTTGTGGAAGGGGTGAAGAGACTCCACCCTCCAATTTCTAACCCACCACCAGGATGGGACCTTAATGTGGTGCCTGCTAAACTCATGCCCCCCCCTTTGAACCCATGCATAAAGATAGTCTCAAAAACCTGACTTATAAAACTGCTTTCTTAGTAGCCATTACATCAATAAGAAGGGTCAGTGAAATTCAGTCTCTGTCAGTGCAGGATCCTTTCTTTACTGTACATAAGGATAAGCTGGTTCTACAAACTCACCCTAGGTTCTCACCTAAGTTCATTTCTAAATTCCATGTTAACCAGTCCATTGAGCTACCGGCCTTCTTCCACGAACCCAAGAGCTCTGCTGAGGTGAAACTACACATACTAGATGTGAGAAGAGCGGTCCTCTACTACGTAGACCAGACCAGACCGCTAAGAAAGACAGATCAGCTGTTCGTCTCCGTAGCTACAGGCGGAGAAGGGGATTGCGTCTCTAAATGTGCCATCTCTAAATGGATAGTCAAACGTATCCAGCTGTGTTACTCCCTTTCAGATAAGACACTGCCTTTTACGCCAAGGTCCCACTCTACAAGAGGCAATGGGGCCACTCTGGCTTTCATTGCAAATGTACCCCTTGACACCATTTGCAAAGCTGCTCCATGGAGCTCCATTCACACTTTTACTCAGCACTACTGCATTGACACCCATCCCAAGACAGATACTCAAGTGGGACAAGCGGTTCTAAGACATTTGTTCGCTCATGACCCTTCTCACATCCCACCTCCTTCTTCTAACACTGCTTGCTAATCTATGCACAGCATGTGATCTAAGCAGATTCCACAAGCCTCAGAAGGGATACATTATTCACCGTAATCGTGTTTCTGATGCTTGTATCTGCTTAGATTCCCCCCACTCGACCTTCCCCCCCTCTGAGAGAAGGCGCATGGATGCTTGTAGTCTTAGCTATCTGCTTGGATGCTCTGTACTCGCGCTACTCCTCATGCTACCTCCTGTCAGAAAAAATACAATCTGAGGGTCCTACACGCGTGAGGGATCATGGGCGCAGTGGATGTCACACTAGGGATAGTATTACTGGCACGCCCTAGTTCGACGCCCCTTTTTCGAGTTTCAAAAAACAAACTGTAATACTCCGCAGCTTCCACTAGATGGCCTATGCACAGCATGGGAATCTAAGCAGATACAAGCATCAGAAATATGATTACGGTGAGTAATGTATCCCATTTAGTGTAACCAGATGTTATTTGTATCCAAGACTTAAAACTAGGAACAATGAAGATAACCCAGGCTTACAGCAGAGTGAGTATTGATTCTATTAAAGACACAGAGACGTGCATTATGCTTCAACTTATTCATTCTTTACTCTTCAGCAGTTTTACATCTTTAAACAATTCCTATATTGATTTTCTTTGTGTGAAAAATAACATTAAGGATTTGCACGTTCCTGTTCGTCCTTTTATTCTTATAGTTCTATTTCTGACATGGACCTAGTATCTCACTTCCTGCCTAGGTCCCTTCCTCATCTTTGATTCTGATAATGACACCCAACAAAAGCATGACTCATCTAGGCAACTTGAGGCGAACGTCAACGAGACTCGCCCTACGGGCCTGCGCTAAATACAAATGGGTCTTCTCCTGCGACCAGTGATCCTTGACGTACTTCCTTAATCTTAGATCCTGTTTATCAGCTGTTGTTATGCTTGTTCCCTTTCAGACAAGAAAGTGCACACTCATGGAGAGTGTGTGCACTGTACTTTAAATCATACAAACATAGTAACCAGTACTCTAGACAATCGTGCATATGCTGGGTGGGAATAATGCTTGCCTCAGTGTCTTTAATACAGTCAAGACTCCTTGTGTTGTCAAGACCGGAGGCAAGCATTATGCTTGTTCAAAGCTATGAACTACAGCAGCCGCTCGTGACGCTTTTGGCTTGAAGTAAAATGCCTTAACGGTGCAATTGTCGTCCTGTCTGTGGCACGCACAATATCCTGCAAAGTGACTCCTGAAGCTAAAGCTTTGAAAGCCATAGTGTCCCTGACAGAATGCGCACCAAACATGGACCTATCCACAACTGCCTGCGCCATGACCTCACACACAATCAACCACCCACCCACCGACCTAGCTATGGTGGCCGCTACCACTGCTTTAAAACGTTTCCTGCAAGCTATCAGCAGTTGCGTTTCACCTGCTGGCCTCCTTTCAGCTGCCCTGATCACGTACTCTTTAATGCAAGAAGCCACACAAAGCTGCAGCTCTCTAGGCAATTAAGAGTATGAGACTGCGGAACAATTAGTCTTCGTTCTGTTAGCAGTGGTAAATGTCACCCCCTCAGGACCGCAAGCCTTTCTATTTATCTCTAGGACCATGACAATCGAAACTCTCTTACAAGAGACTAGACGTAGCAGCATCGCCAGCTTAGCTGGCAGTTGCTCTAGTGACAGATATTTGTTTGGTGGACTCATCCCATAGATATATTTATTTCGGGTGCAGAGGGGTGCGAATTTTCACTCCACTGATGAGCCTGAGTATGGCTGGGTGGTCGCCCACTGTCTTTCCGTCAATGAAGCTATGACCGGCTGATATGGCTAACCTGTATACTCTGAGCACCCTGAATGCTTTGCCATTTGCCACCAAGGAAGCTAGGAAGTTAAGCACATGCACTACAGGGGCAGAAACGGGATCACAATCTGGTTGCCGATACCAGCTCTCCCACCTGCCCCACGCAGCGTTCTAGCTCCTGGCAGTGGAGGGCACCCATGATTCTTTGAGAAGTCGAGCAGCCTGGCCCGAAATGTCTGGCAGGCTCCAACGTTTCACAACACCCTGCAGGCCAAGAGGGAAGAGGTCCCATCACTCTGAGGGTGACAATTCCCAGTTGGGACTGAGTGGATCTTGGTTCTGAGGGAGAGCTCGAGGAAAATCCAAAAAGTTCCATCAGAAACGGAAACCAAGCTTGTGATTTCCAGGCGGGGGCTACAATCACTACCTGCACCCTCTCCATTCAAATCTCCTGAGACATGCTCTGATCTATTTCTTGATAGCTCTGATCTTCCTTGCCGGGAGTTCCAGGGTGTGCTTTCCTGGTCTCTACAATAAATCCCAGAAAGCCCATCCCTCTGCTGTTCTTCAAATCTGGCTTCTCCTGATTGATAAGGAAACCAAGGGACACTAGAATTTCTCACCCACTGGGTCTGTTCTTCCAGTGTGTCTCTGCTTTCCGCTAAGATTAGGATATCGTCTAGGTAGACTATTGGCCTAATACCTCTCTCCTTAATTGCCACTGTGACGGTCTCATTAACTTGGTAAAAGAACATGGCGCTGAGGAAGACCGAATGGCAGAGTCTTGAATTGGCAAATTTGTTCTCCCCATCTATAAGCTATGCTTCCTTCAGATCTATACGGGCCATCCAGTCGTTCCTTCTGAGAATGTCTCAGAGTATGTTCGCTCCCTCCATCTTGAAGCATGTTGCTGATAAGGCTAGGGATCCCTAAACCGCTGCGTTCTATGGCTCCTTTCGCGCAGAGTTGCTGCAACTCGTTCTCTAGATGTTTGGGTCTCTCTTACGGATGTATGAACGTGGGGAGGGTCGCATGCTTGGGGGGGCATCTCTATAAACTCTAGGCGGAAGCTGGTCGCTGTCTGCAGTACCCAAGCATAGTTTGATAGCTTGCGTCACTTGTGAATATGTACTCTGGTCCTCCCACCTGCGTATGGATAAGCAGTGGATAGGCTTCTCACCTGGCTGTGCTTCGTGAAATCGGCTGTAACCTCTTCCTCTACGACCTCTAGTATTTCTTCCTCTTGCTGGGAAGAAAGAATCTTGCTGCTTCGACTCCCAGTATTGGGCTCTTGCGCGTTGAGCTCTTCTGTGCGATGTGTGACGATCTGCCGAACAACCTTTTTTAAAACCGGTCTCTGCAACAATTCTATTCAGGAAGATCTTTTTTATAGAGGACTGGGCTTTTTCTAATGCTGTGTAAGTTCCGACGAATGTTCCCATTTCCTTGGTGAACGCCTCAGCGTCGAATAGGAGTCCTTGTACCAATCTTGAGCAGTAAGCTCCTTCTTTTGGAGGACAGCACACAGTTTGTGTTTCCCTGCTGACATACTGCTCTCTATGCCCAGTTGGCTAGAACATCCGGGTCTAATGGTTCACCGGTATCCCTGGCCCTTTCGGCTAGGTCCATAATCTTTGCAATCGGACCTGTCAAATGCAGAAGCTTCACTTGACAGCTTTTCCATGATCTGTCCATATCTCTCTGCAGATCTTTCAATGCTTTAGTGACACATGTTATCATGCACAGGTCTATCTCTGGCATCTTTGCCACCTTTCCCAATGCCTCCCGTCGTGGACATTCTGATCTCACGCTGGGTTGTTTTTCTTTTTCTAGAGGTTTCCTTAGCCTCTGAGACATATACAAGGCCACTCTAGATGACGGCTGCCAGTCTGTGGACTTCTGATGTCTAATAATTTCCAGGTTTAACATGTCGCAGATCTCTGTGACTGGCTCATCTATATTTTTCTCTTTCCTGGCCTTTTTCTTACCTGCAAGGGTTCCACCTCTGCCATTGGACTAGGCTTATCGGCTACTGATGAGGTGTCTGTGCCTGGTGTATCATCAGTATAACCCATATTATCCTCCCCAGAGTTAGCGGGGTAGGATGATTGGCACAACTGATTTAAGAAATGCTTTTTTAGCGTACCAAAAGTGTCAGCAGCCTCTGGGGCTTGTTTTATGCCTCTGACATTATGACCCGTGGGAGTAGAAGAGAACTTTCTCTTCTGGGTCTGAGTACTCCCCTGTGTGTCACCCTCACTTTGGGTGACTGTAGCCGACTTGTCATTTGCTTTCTCTCGCTGGGTGTTATAGCTCTTGTACCCCATAAGGGTATCCAGAGAATCCAATCACTCCTGGAGGGGTTTTACCCTTTGAGCCACGGCCTCCATTAGTGAGTCTCCCAGCACTTTCTTGAAACTAACCGCCAGGTCGCTCTGTTTCCGCTTCTTCACCATCCTGTCTCTCTTCACTCCATTCGTAATCTTTCGTCATTGATGTAACTGTGTTAGCCTCCAGCACTTGAGGCGGAACGATGTGGATGTGCTGGTTAGTACCAGTGCCTTAACTGTGCAGGCTGAATGACACACCCGCTAAGACTGTAATGGGGTTCTTTCTTTAAACATTTTTCTTTTTTACTTGTTTGATATATGTAAATATTTTACTTTTTATGTGGCTGAGTGATATATTTGTAGAGCCTAAGTAGCTCCTATACGCTGGTCCTCCTGTGTTCAGAGGTGAATGCTGATCCGCATTCCGATTGCACGCCTATGCGCAGTAAATTGCTTCATCAAATGTTAGAAATCTTGGAGCGTTTAAATGTGGCATGGGCAGTAAACCGCTCTTAATTTCGAGTTCTGAATGTGTTGAATAAATCTAAAGGGCTTCCATAATTATGCAACGTAGGTCGGCTCGTTTTGGAGTTCCGATTACCGGCCGTAGAAGAAAGAACTCCTGCATGCACTACTAGGCGTCATTTGCACATGCGTGGAGAAGATCCGACTTGCTCTTCTCTTCTGAAACTCCCCCCTGTAGCAGGTGGGAGTTCCGCAATGTGCAAGAAGGCGAGTAGGCTCCTGGGGGTGCTCTGATGGATGCACAGGCACTGCTCGTGTTCCTGTATCTCCTGCTGCATCGCTCCATGCAAAGAAATTGCACAGTTAAAACAATCTGCTTACATGCATACTACGTGATGCTAGTCAATATCACATGTTCAACAATTAGTCTATACAAATAACCAGTCTTAATAATCTCATCTGAAAAGCTAGTGAAGAGCAGAAAAAGAAGAGGAATGAACCTTGACACGAAGTGAGAGACTAGGTCCAGGAAGAAGGAAATAGAACTCCAAGAATGAAAGTTATAAGGCCTTGTAGTTCCCTAATGTTGATTTAAAAAAAAAAAAAAATCAGTGTAGGACAAGTTTAAGGATTTAACCTGCTGAAGAGTATTGAAGTTGAAGCATAATGTTTCCTTCTGGTCTTGACAAAATACAGCATTTCTGTGTACCTCTGTAGTAAGACATTGATATGGGTGTCTGTAAAAGGCAAATGTTTGTTGTATGAAAGGACACAAATACATAGATATTACAAAAAAGCTCAAAGTTTTCAGTGAAAGGTTCTGTGCAGGTGTATGCAGTCAGTATTGCCAGGGCTGTGTCCTCTACAATTTATGCTTGCTGCATCATTTGCTGTGCAAGGAGAAGTTTCAGAAATGAAAAAGGTCACAATGTAAAAGTAAAGTCTTGGCTGGAGACGAAGTATGTAGAACAGTGTTGCTACAGGCAGGGTAATTATAAACTTCAGGTGGACAAGATGGCCTTTGCCTGTAATTGATAACTGTTTTTAATAAAGCATTAAATACCACTATCTGGGGAGGGCAGGGCCGGTAACTGCCCTCAAGCCAGAGCCAGGTCAACCGAAGCGCAGCATTCCATCGCTGTGCGCCCATTAAACTAGTATTTATTGTTAGTAGCATGCACAACATCTGGGGTGCTGATACTGTTTGGGTTTGTTCTTAATGGAACCAGGTTTTGCGCAATTAATGCTTCCTTTAAAAAGAAATTACACATGTCCGCGATTGGAAATAACGATTTTCAGGACTTGGAGGTGGTCCATGAGGTGTGCAGGTGAGCAGGGTGAGGTGTGACACTCCAGTGGAGACTCTGCCTGGAGTGCTGCCTCCAAGGAAGGGGTGAAGGCTGCGCAGATGCGTAACTGGTGGCTACCTGTGGATTCCGCTTGCCTTGCAGGCTTCAGACTGGCCTGCTCGCTCCCCCAAGTGCTAATATATAATGCAATCATATTTGTAAAGAAGCAAGCGCTGGAGATTGACTATCTATGGTCTTGCTATAGGTCTGTAACCTACAGATAAGATGGAACTATTGATCCCTACTTTGCATGAACATCTACTTAGCTTTGTGCATTAATTATGTAGGCTAAAATGAAGGGATTAAGCAGAGTGGATGGCTGATCGGGCAGAGCACTGGGCAAACTAAGTTAGTTTGTGGACATTTCACTTTCAAGGTACCTGGTACAAAGGAATAGGGTGATGAGGTGGAATGCCAAGGAGATTAGGATCAGCTCATGCGTTGAGCACAGGTTGGACATATGAATGCAAGCCAGCAGGTCACAGAAGTAGGGTTTCAATCTAAAGCATTTGCCTGTGTGATTGTGTACATTTTCAAGTGTTCACCCGTCAATATGATGCACCTTACCCTACAAAATGAAATATGGTTGATACTATGAGATTTAGATACACTAACATACATTTTTATCAAACTAGTGGGTGGTCAAGGGGGTTACTCTGGTTCCCAGCTCAGTAGCCTTCCACAGTCCAGGTGATCTTTTCCCCAAAGCGCTTTCATGCTTCTTCATACTGAGCTGGGAACCACAGTTAGCCCCTCGCCCACCCCCTGTCTGAAATAACATACATTTTAATGAACAAAATGGAGACCATGCAGTGGTAGCAATACTGTAATTGTGCATTATGGAACAACTTGACATTTTTAGGAATGGAATGATGGGAGTGTCCAAACTGAATATAGTTAGCTTAATATAGTTAACTTAATAAAAGGTTACTTTTGATTTCCAATTACTTGAAAAATAAAACTTTTCGTTGCTAGCACTCCTGCATAATTTGATACTTTTAAGAGTGGAGATGTTTACTGCTTTACTTTCTCCATTAGCTCTTTTAAACTTGCAGTAAACAAAGAAAAGAAGGTGGCAAAAGCCTGAGTGCAATAGGAGAATGCAGGGTGAGGTGTGCTTTCTTTTTTTTAAAATTAAAACACCAGCTCAGCGAACCCTGAAAGCAAGCTTACAGGACGCCGAACTTTTGTTACGACAGATTCTCCCGACCTATTCCTCTTTTACAAACAGGCTGGTCAGCAAGTCATTAAAAAAACATCGGCTTCATTTATGAGGCTAGAAAAAAATACTCCATTACCATTGCAAAGATTTAAGTAAGAAAATTTGTTACATCCAACAATCTCGTTCTGATTCTAGGGAATCCGCAAAGGTTCACGTTATTTGTTTTGAGACAGCATTCTCGTTTAGATGTAAAGAGTCCAGGATGTCCACTATTGCACAAGTTAGTTTGACATTATGACCCGCAATGGCGTATGACCACCAACTCTGATCATCAGATTCCACGGGTCGGAAGTCTCCTAGATGGCGTATTCGCCCTGAGGTTATCGCAGGACATCCAGTTATTAAGTGTTCTAAGGTTTCAATTTCGCCGTTGCAAAAGCGACAGAGATCTTAGTTTACTTCCTTGAAATGCCGGCGAAATTGCATCTCCCTGGTCTTCAAAACGTTTAGGCGTAGCCTAAAAAATTGGTCGCGATGATGTCGCGATGGACAATTTGTTAAATAGCGACACTGGACATTGAGCTTGTGTTCACTTATGCCCGATTTCAATGTAGATGACATCGTCAGTCGCAATTCTGAATCCAGCCCCAGAACTCGAACTTCCTTTTAACATATTGGGGTTGTGAAATCAAATCGGCTATTTTTAAATTAGCATTGGCTAAGACTGCCTCTAACGACGATATCCAATCGTCTAGGAGACTTGGACTCCCACGACCTGGAATTTGTTCAAAGATTCGATACGACGGGGTCAAGGGATTCAATTTCATCTTTCGCAACACCATCAGTGATTTCCACATAACACAGGTATGGATGGAGTTTAATGAAAGTTCATAACGGAGTGAGCTCATCAGGGTGTAAAGTGGCAGCCTCAGTACCCGGCGCCAGAATATGCCTTGTAACTTCAGCCAAAACTGGGGTTTGATGTTCCAACCCGATTCAGACCAAAAGGTAATTGCCGGGAGAACCTTTTGGGCATAAAAAATTAGAACTGGGGTGAGCGTGAAGTTTCCATAAGACTTGTTTATTTTCAGGCCTTGGATACTGAATTGTCATTCGATTAACAAGGTCAAGCTTCCAGTGGTGTTCTCTGAGAGATGTATTGAATTTAATCCCTAGATATCTGATGGAATTTACCAAACTTAGGGGAGTACCATTGATTTTCCACTGGAAGATGTTAGACTTTTTGATTCCTGCGGCCCCAATGGTCATGATCTTAGTCTTTTCTGTATTTAATTCAAGATCATTCATGCTAAGGTACTCGTGTAGCTTGGTTAAGAGCCGTTGAAGGCCAATCTACGTAAGGCCCATTAATACGAGATCATCGGCATAAGTTATACAATGAATTTCCGTGTTGTTGATTTTTGGCGGAAAGCAACGAACAGATTGTAATTGTATCGGGAGATCAGAAATTAACAGTTTGAAAAGTTCAGCAGCCAAGGGGCAGCCCTGCTTCACTCCTTTTTCCGTGGGTATTTTCTCTGATAAGTCGCCCTGATTGTTTAAGCGTATCCGTATGACAGTGTTGGAGTGTAGGGCTTTTATTGGTTGCAGCAGATTTTGAGGGCACTTCCAGTTTGACATTTTCTGCCACAACTTACCTCGGTTGACGTAGGTCGATGAATGCCAAGTATAGTTTTCTTTTTGCCTTCAAGGTTTCAACTTTCAGTGAGTTTAGTATCAGTAGATTAACTTCTACTCGACTCCCTTGGTGAATCCAGTTTGACGGACGTCATAGATCTGTTCTTGCATAGACCATCGGACCAATCTTTGGCGTAGGAAAGAAGCAAAGATCTTTCCGATGGTATCCAGCAGGGCAATCGGGCGATGGTTGTTGGGATCAGCCCGACTGCCTTTCTTGTATATAGGGACGATGATTGCTTCTCGCCAGGACTCGGGAACCAACATTGAAGAAGACAATAAAGAGAACAGAGCGTCGATGAAAACTGACCATTGACCGATGTTTTGTTTTAACATCATGTTTGAGATCATATCAGGGCCTGCAGCGTGGGAGCTTTTCAGTGCTCGTATTGCAACCATGATGTCATCCACAGGGATTTGCAAGTCCCACGAGATTTGATTGCTTTGTGGATCAGAGGTTCGTTCCAGGGAGCGCAAAAAATGTTCCTAAAGTGCGCCTCCCATTTGACTGCTTCAATTTCATTCGACAAAGACGCAGCGTGTCGTGAGTTTCCTGCTTTCAAGAATGCCCTTATTTCACGTGTGTTCTTTTGAATCAGTTGTTTCATTATTGACTCAGCTTTTTCCTGTTCAGTTATCAATTTTTGGGATTTCAACCAATTCCTGTAGTTTTGTCGTTGTAATCGAATTGCAGCATTGAGATCGGAGCTACTCCTCTTCATAAATGAAGACTTTTTCAAGGCTCTTATGTCTGAAAGATGCCTGTGTGAAATGCCCATCACCCTGTCGGACACTTTGATGGTGATAAAGGCGACAAGAAGTGGAGCATAGTCAACAGACAGGACAGCATTTTGATTGAGTAATTGTTGGCTCATAGTGTGGATTTGAGAGCCATTGATCCGCAGTCAATTGCCCCCTGCGTTGACCAGTAGTGGGGTTACGTAAGGTGTTGTATAACGTGTCCACTCGAGCGTACAGGAGAAACGCAAGCGATCATGGTCACTATTTGTCATCTTACATACTACCAGATTCAAGTCCTGGCAGAAAAGATTTTCAGATACCCAAAAATAGTCAGTTATCGACCGGGATTTTAAGTTTGACCAAGTTGCACAGGGAGGTTGATCTCCATTCACATTGCCATTAACCATTTTGTAGTTTCGATTCTGCAGTGCAAGACTCCATGATTGACCTCTTGCAGTTACCTCTTCGGTTCGTAGTGGCATAAAGCACTGAGTTGAAGTATCAATTTTGAACCATGTACAGTTCAGATCTCCACAGAAAATTATAGAGATATTCGTGTAGGTCGTCAAGGCTTCATCAATCAACTGTGTGATAGAGATTAAGAAAGTCTTTGTACTAATTTTGTCAGAATTCTAATATCCGTTTAAGGTTAGCATATGATTCCTTGAAGCTGTATTATCGTCTCCGGTCTGCAACAGAACACCTTGAACAAAAGGGTTAGGACAGCAGGTATTCACAATTGACCACCAGGGATTGATTTTTATGAGTGTCAGGAGACCTGCGGAAGGTCTCCCTTTTGAACATTTAATGGCTGGGCTTAGTAGGGAGACGTAGCCATCCCTTGATGGGGCTTCACTTAGCCAGGTTTCCTGGAGACAGATTACGAAGACTTTTTCCAAAGAAATATCAAAGCTGTTGAATAAATGAGTATCCTCTGGTATTCCATGATAAAAATTCGGACAGTTGGGCACTTACAACTGGTCGTGGCTAATTATTATTCACTAAATACAATGGGTTGTCGTAGGCATGAGTGAATCGCCTTTGAGAATTAATGTCGTCTTGGCGTCAATTAGCAGGTGATTTCATAGCTTTGCGTATCTCTGCACGTCTATCGTTCTGATACTCATGGTCCTCAGATCTCGATCTTGCCTTTTCAGGGCTTGGGTGAGTAGAAGATGGTTCAAGGGTTAGGTCAAAGCCGAATACGAGCAGTTCTTCGGAGGCCTTCAAAATTGTGTTATGAACCGAGCCAGAGACAATGTGAAGAAAAACCTGGTCACAGCATTTCTCGGTTGCGTACTCAACTATTTTTATATCATCGGACGTGATGGTGCGAAGTAGAGGAATACAGTTGAAAAGTTTCATCACTTTGCGACGGTTCAGGTTTAGTTCTCCATCGTCAGAATGGAGATTTTGTAATCGCAATTTACAGTTCGCAGAGCTTGAACTTTCAGCTCGATGGACACGAGATGTATAGTGTGTGTTTGCTTTTTTGAATAGTGGTTTGTTTTAGGTTCATTTTTGAGATCACTGTCGAATTACGAGCAGGTAAACCTTTGAATCCTTTCACTTCTTTGTCGCTCGTCACATCTTTTTGTGGATTTTGCCCGTTTTTGGTTTCCTCTAGCATCATCATTGGTCGCCTGATCGTGGAGCTCTGCTTGCTCGGGAAAGTCATCAGAGTAGGTAGATAGGTCACATATTTCGGTTACAGACCCAGGAAACCCAGCCATGGAATCTTCAATTTCTGATTCAATTCTTCCTCGTTTTCTTGGAGGTGCAGGTAAACGATGATGTGTTTGAGACGAGAGGTCATCAATTTCTTTACCTGTGGGAATCTGGGAATTGGAGATCTCCTTTCTGCTAAGAAGCCCAGGTTTTGTCACAGGAACCATGTTTCTGATGTTTCCTTTGTTTCATGGGACCTTGGGCTCCTTTAATGCTTATACTTCCTTTTGTTGATATCGAGTCCTGGAGGTTATTTTTCCTTGCCGGCATTTTTGAGGCAGGCTTCAAGTTTGGAGCTATTGTTTTCGCAATTCCCTCAAAAATTCCAAACGAGACCAAGGGAGTAGCTGGGACAAAGCTTAGATTTTGACTAGGCCTTCGTTTGTTTGCCTGAGAGTCTTGATCAGGGAGCTCAATTGTAGGGTCATTCACAATTTGTGGAGCATTTTCAAGGTTATTTTGCAGAATGTCAGAGTTTAGTTCATTTTCGTTTTAAATGTAGAACTTCTTGTGGAACAGGACCGCCAACAGCTTCGTCTAGGGTAACCATTTGTGTGCCATTTTTTAAATCATTTTTAACCATTGCTTTTTGCTTCACATTCATTTTACTAGATTGAGATGCAAGTTGTTGTGAATTAGTTGACATGTTATGAATCGAGGAGACAGTTGAGTGTCGCATCCATTTGACAGCTTCGAGTAGACCTTCAGACAAAGTGTCATTCTGACAACGATGTCGAGCGGCTTAATCACTCAACCTTTCTTGCCAGCGAGTTGTTTGGTCTGCTTCACGTAGTAGCTGATTCTGAAGAAATAGATTCACAGATTCAAAGTTATCATTTTTTTCTTTTAATGATGATATAAGTGAAGGCTGATCTTTAAAAGCTTCAAGAAGGGATTCATACATCTTCAGGAATGGCAGCAACACAGTTGATGAGGCTGCAAGAACGTTGTTATAAATCTGCATAGCTGCTGCCGACGAGAGACTGGGTTTAGAACTTGTGCCGGTGTTCTCGTCTGTGTTTGAATGCGTGCTGTTTACCGTGTCAGAGTGTGAATCACTTGTTAAGGATGTATTTACCACTGGGATCCCATGTGAGTCTCTTAATGAAATAGTTGAAAGTGGACGTGCACATACAGTTAGTGGTGTACTTGAAGAGGCATTTCCGTTTCGTGATCCGTGCAATTTTTATGTGTACTGCTTGCTGTGAGGCATCCTCAATGGCATTTTTCCTAGCAGCCTCAATACTTGGCGTTCTTATCTGAGATCCATGTGATAAGGGTATATTCTGGTTTCCTTTAGGTCGTGTTTCATTACCCTGAGCACCACGGTGCGTGCTGAAATCCAGAGATGGCTCCGAAGAACAGGACTTGTGGGTGGTTGGCGACACCGCCAAACGGTGGAGCAGAAAAGGAAGTGACTTTTTGGTCGTCACAGTATTAGATGATTGTTGAAATGCATTTGAGACTTTTTTTTTCATTTAGTAAGGTTATATGTGGACTTTGTCTAAGACCACCTGACTCGTGGCCTGATTCTTCACCCGAGGCTCATGTTCAATAACACTGCTTGCCACAGAGGAGGTCTCTGACAGCGTTGCGGTAATCGCATGCCTCATTGTCGAACAAACTGCAAAGCAGAAACGCTGGAGCCCGGTGTGATGCAAAATAACATCCTCGTCTTGTGAAGCCTCCATTAGTTCGGCATCAGTACAATCAGAGGGTGAGAAGAAATATCAGCAGTTTCAGAGGTAAGTAAGGACGTCTCTTTATTTGCCGTAGCGGGCAAAGGGGATCTATATGGAACAAACGGTAAGTCTTTCAGAGTGAAAAGTTTTGTAGACTGCTTGCTGTGTGGGATGATGCAGTTCTCAACATTCTGGGCTGCCTCGGCCAAGATGTTTCCCAAGATCGGCACCTCACTGGGTGCCATGATCAAACCAGCATCGAATGTTTCAGGTCCAGACTGACTGACAGACAAGTGTGGGCTTGAATCGCACTTCCCAGCCCCCCCCCCCCCCCACCCCCCCCCCCCCCCAAACCCCCCCCCCCAATTCTTCCGACTCTTCTGTGAATGCGGGAGCCGTTCCAGGCACCACTGCAATTTCAAGAATGTTAGGGTTAGTCGGAGTAACTGAGGCGAATGAGGCCACTGAGGAAACGGGGAGGTCGGGGGTTAATGATGGTGAGACGCTTACCTTCGAGGTTTTGACGGTCGCGTCAGCTTTCAACACGGTCCATGGGTTCAGCATGTGGCGTTGCTGCAAAGTTTTCCGCCTCAGAGCGGGACCCTCGTGGCCCGTGGTCGCCGTCATTAACATCACAGTCCCGTAACAGCCTGGAGCAGACTGGGTACTCGAGCCGAACTCCACGCCCACAAAGCGTTTTTAAGAACAACCACATACGCAGGACTCTCAGAACTCTCTCAGGATTCTCCCTCGTAGTGCAGCCCCTCTGGCAAAAAATAAACGCAATAGATTCCTGTTGTGCACGTCTTATTTTGCTCGTTATGAGGGGCTCTGCAGTTTGTGATATTAGCCCTTCCTCCTTACCCCTCCAAACGCTTCCGCTTTCATTGATCAGGGTCATTTAAATCACCAGCTGTGCTGTACAAGTGTCAATTTAATTAGGAAACCTACAGAATTACATTGCAAATTGCTGTATGACACTGCTTACTGTATGCCTTGTTTGTCCACTGCTCTCTGCACGTCTGACTGTCCTCTTTCAGTGTTCATCGCCATGGCATCTCATCTGACGAGCAATAGTGATGTGCTTCATGTTTGAAGTACAACTGGGTCTAGAGGAGCTATCAGAGGGACTGGTGAGGGTCTGAATCCAGTGGGAGGGTGCCAAAGTAGTGTGGCAGACCTGCACAATCTGAGGCTCTGGGGGAAGGCAGCAGTTGGGGGTACAGGCAGCACCATGCGTGTTCCTGAATCTACATAGAACAGTGCCACTTGGCATATGGCCACAAACACACCCCTTAACCAGTTTCACAAGATTTACATCCAATGGGATCATAATCCCAGGAAAGAGACTCATGCCATGCAACACAATTCGCCTTCTGCTGCTCCGCAGACCCCCCAAAACATTCTGGGGAATTGGCCACAGCACCTCGATCAACTCCAGTCCTTCCCTGAGGTGGACAAGAGGATGCTGGTGATTGTGTCCTGGGATCATGCTCATTGTCCTTTTGTCGCTCACTTTCTCTCTCCACCTGCTCTGTTACCTTGTTCTCTTATCGGTGTGCTTGCTGTTCCCTCCCCTTCTCTGATTTGGTTTATTTCCTCCTTCCTATGCTCTAACCATGTTTTCATGCGTTACCACTGATCCTCAAACTCATTCATTCACCCATCCTCACATTCCTCTGCCCATCCCCACTTATTCAACCAGACATTCGTCACAATATCAACCGAAAAATATTTCCGAGAGAAAAATTGTTTTCCTCCCACTATCCAGAACTTTCTCCACATCGTCTAGGGTAGGAGTAGCCATCCCTACATGCTTCAATAATCCATTCATCAATATCACATTTATCTACTTGTATACATCCTCACGGTATCATAGGCCTTTAATCATTCATGCATCCATCTTCAAAATCTGCCATTCATCCGTGCATACATTTTTTCGCATATCCTCCCTACACTTCATCCCTTCTTCAATCCTCGCATTCATCGACCGCCATTCTTCCTGTTTTTCCCATGACATATTCCCACAACTGCCTATTTGTCTTTGCAAGAGCTCCTAGAATGTTTTTGCTGTATAGCAACCAAAACTATTAGCTTTGTCAAAGCTTGTTTTTGCATGCTGCCGGCGAGACCTGCACAACTGTAAAATCTTTGCTGGCTAGTGCTTACTCGTCAACTAGGGAGTGGACATTGATGTGACGGCCACTGCTTTTGGTTATTGTCTGTGTGGGCACAGGAGCATGAAATAGCTGGAAACATCCTGCAGCAGAACGGTCTTCCAAGCTCTCTTTTCATTGGATGTAGGAGGTTGAAATGGAAGCTTGCCACAGTAACTAGCTCCTGCAAGAGATCCTGAATCTTTTTCTCCTGAGTAGTGCTTTTTTAATTTTCTTTGGGTGTAGGCCCACATTTTGTTCTTATGCGTGCACATACACTTGCAGCACAATACTTTATTCTCTTTGTACACAAGCTCCTTTTATAGTTTGGATTTAGTACATACTCTAGAGCAGCTCAACAATATGTATATATAATATATGTATATATATATATCTCCTATACATGGGTTGAAAATGCATTTAAGGACAAGCAGCACAGTGATAACAAAATACAATAAGATGCATATAGCACCTTCATTCATGCTTCAACGTGTTGATAATGCATTGAACCATATGAATGGAATAAATGAAGATACATTAATTCATAGAAATGGAGAAAAACAGACCCATAATAGGACACACAACCTGGATGGCGAGCAGTATGGCAACACTTTACATTTCATGTATATCGGGTTCTAAAATGGGGACTTGGATCTGTCATTGAATATAAGCACTTTGTGGCAATGTTATGTAAAAGCTATTTGAGTGGCCTCTCGGTGCATGGATCTGAAAGAAAAAGTGAAAACTGAGAAGGTTAAGTTAGTGAGAGGAAAAGGGAGAGCTACGTGAGAATCATGAATTGTTGATGGGTGCAGGACAGAAGTACCAGTTTTATGTATAGTGGTATATATTGAAGTGATTCTTGATGGTGACTTGCATTGTGACTGTTTATTTAGAGGCGGCTAACTTGTCCAGTTATACCAGAGAGTAGGCCTCCTGGAGTATGCAGTAGGAGGCAGCAAGGTGCAGTTGTGCTGGGGGCACTGCACTTGTCTGCAGAAGCTGGCGAGGTGGTTACTGGTGCTAGAAGGTATTCATTCATAGTGTGTATGGTGAGCCATGTCTGTAGTGTATGGTGGGAAGAATAAGAGGTAAGTAGGTTAGTGAAGGGAGGGGGGTCCTAAATCAAGGGCAGTTATCAGACAAGGGAATCTGGACTGTCCTTGGTTTTGCCCCCATGTCAATTTTGGGGGATGTGGGTGGCAGTTGGTGGATGTTTGGCTGTGTTCGAGCGTCGGCAAGTGCATGTGGAAACGGTCTTCCTGTCCCATATCTAAACTGTGAAGGGTGAGAGTGATGAAATAGTTTGGGACCAACATTCCAGGCTAAATATATATGTTACACTAGACGAGAGGACTTCAGATCCCGTATCCAAAGTGGAGAATGCTTGAGTGAGACCGAGCAGATTGTGACAATTTCTGTTTGATTGTCATTGACCAGTTTTAGCTTGTGCTCAAAGTCTGGCATTGATGTCCTGTGTGCTATGCAGTAAGTGGGGGTGAGACTGACCTGATTGCATCCTCCCTCAAGAGCGCTTGAGTAGGCGACTGTGTGATCAAGGTGAGGTCTTGGAGTACCGAGGTTGAGGTGGGATGGGGTCCGGCCTTTGAATTCCATATATAGGCACCATGTGTGTGGCCTTTTGAACAGCTAGATTTTGAGGGATTTCAAGAAGGCTAGGTGCTTTGTGCATGTACAGCCCCCAGAGTGTATTGTTGCATAGGTTGGTTGCCAGGACTGAAAGACAACCCTTGTTCATGTTTCTGGTTAATGCATCAGACTGTCAGTAGACCTGCATTTCTGAATTGAAGCATTATGACCAGCATTTATTGCATGAACATCTCCAGTTGTTTCTGGGTCCTTGCTGTGGATGACATAGTGGGAAACCAAATTTTTCTGGCATGGGTTTCAATGGTAACCATTGGAGTGAATGGGATGCCGGTGTGGTACGTTCCTACCTTTCCAGTGTTAAGAGTAGTCTTGCAGCTTTGTGGTGTTTGCACACCATTCGGCAGGTATTCCACGAAGCCTAGGTGGAGGCTGTTGGTATAATTAAGTCTTGAGAGTACTAGGGGTGGTTGGTCATTGACGGCTTCCTTTGTTAACCATCAGGTATTGCATGATCCGAGAAGTGGATCTTTCCTGAAAGAATCAACGTCTGACTTTAAGTTATGGTTAAGTGTGAGGGACCTATCCTTGAGGAATCAAAGGTTTTGCACAGCCGATGTACACTTGTGGCTGGTTCTTATTTTTTTGGGCCAGGGAACGTTTGTGGGGTCGGTTGTTAGAGAGGCAGATAAGGAGTTTGATTTTAGTGTGAGTTGAATGGTAGTTAACCATGCATTTGTCCATGACAGGCAGTTAAGAAGAGAGTTTGATTTCTGTGACCAGTTTCTGTTGTTGGTGTTTCTGTGAAATTTGCCTCGATCAACTTTAGCTTGCAGTCAATTTCTTGTACAGGGCAAGTATTTGTAAACTGGTTTATTCGTTGGCTTAGCATTTAACCCACACATAAGCACTTGTGGTACCATTGAGAGGGTGGAGTAGTCTCTGGGCATGTTAACTGATTGGATTGTGTTATTCCCCATCATGATATACTTCTAAACTTGACAGTTTAAAATATGTTTGTGGTCTTTGAATTATTCTTTACATTGTGAATGTTGGAAGCAGTCTTTTGATAGAAAATACTTTGACAATCTTTCGCAGATGTTAATGTTCTTGTTTCTTATGGTCTTGTCCTTGGGTTAGTATGGTTGCTATTCTATCACTTAGAGATGATGTATAGTTACTTGACAGTTGTGATGTTTTAGAATGAGCTTTAGAGCCTGTCTAACCTACTTGTTTTCCTGATTGCTCACTAGGTGACAAGGCCCTTGACGGCTACAGCAAGAAGAAATATGTCTGCAAGCTCCTGTTCATTTTCCTCTTGGGGCACGACATCGACTTTGGACACATGGAAGCAGTGAATCTGTTGAGCTCCAACAAGTATACTGAGAAACAGATTGTGAGTGATGGTTGAACCTTCTTTTTTTTTAATGCATACCCATTCTACACCTTCAAGCCCATGGTTTTTACACCTGTTTGGCGCAAATGGCAACAGTCTGACACACGCTGTGTTGTTGATTTAATAGAAAATACAGATTTACTACTGGCACGGGTGAGGAAAATTGTGATATTATTAGACTCTTAGGCTAACATTAGGCTTTCTCTTTCTTTATTTGCCCACAGCAGCAAGTGTAAAACTTGAAATAACTTTGACACCTTGAAAACATCTCTTCTTTACTTTTGTACTCTTAGAGCTCTCCGCAGCCTTTCTTCCTCTACAAATACCTCCTTTGACTCATTCCTCTCCACTTCTTTTTATTATTTCTTCCTGCTGCTCCCTACAACTAGACAAAGTGGCATATATGCAAATTCAAAAATACTTGGGATCACATCACCTTTTAGGAGTTAAACAGTCAGGCTTCCGTCCACAACATGGAAAGGAGACCACCCTCATCGATCTTAAGGCCCAAGTTGATGAACCTAGAGACAATGGGAAATTACTTCTCCTCCTTGACCTTTCAGCTGCTTTTGATTTGGTGGATCACACAGTCTTATGCAACCATCTTGATTCAGCAGCACATTTTTCCAAAGATGCTATAACCTGGATTAGATAATTCTTAAGTAGCAGAACAATGAGGGTTTTCTCGCCATCAGCAGCGGCAGACCTTATACCCATCACATGCGGTGTGCCCCAGGGATCTTACATTTCTCCCACATTGTACAACATTTTCACTAAGCCCCTTTTCGATGATCTGGACCATCTAGGTATCACCTACACTAATTATGCAGGTGATACTTGGATCCTCCTCTCACTTTCAGGGGATTACGATAAGGATTTGGCCTTGGTGAATAGAGTGTACCTCATGATCCAGGAATGGATCGCAACGCACAGTCTATGCCTGAATGATGATATAACAAAACTTCTCATCTTAGATACCCCCACCAACCTAAACAAATTAGGCCCTGACTACTCCGCCTTTATAATTGACGGCAACCTCACCAAGGTAGCTAAGGAGGTAAAAACATTAGGATTTTATCTCCACTCCACCATATCCTTTTCTAAACAAGTTGACACTCTAGCGTCCACTACCTCGTACACGTGTAAACTCATTAGAACTGGTAAGCCCTTTCTCTCTAACAGCAGTTGCATCATTCTGGCCAGAGCCCTCGTTCTATCCCGCCTAGATTCTTGCAATGCCTTGTACATTGGCTCAAACAAATCCATCATCAGGGGAATCCAAACCCTCCAAAATAATGCCTTAAGAGCGGCATTGGGTTTATCCAGAAGAGATCACATCTCTGAGAGTAGGCGACAGAACAATTGGCTCTTGACAATGAAAAATACGACTAAAAACGGTGTCACTCACTCGTAAATCAGTCAACAATGCCGCACCTATCTACCTATCTGAGAGATTCCATAGACTGACATCCTCAATACCAACCTGACTAGCTAACCTGAACTGCTTGTCCATTCCCAGATTCAAACTTGCCACGATTGGTGGCAATAGCTTCCCCGTCCAAGCAGCCAAACTCTGGAACTCCCTCCTCCTTCACTGAGAAAAGACCAATCTTACCAGAATTTCAGATGTAATACTATCACATGGTTTAAATCTTCTGACCAGTAATCCC
Organism: Ambystoma mexicanum; assembly: GCF_040938575.1. Taxonomy (NCBI): domain Eukaryota; kingdom Metazoa; phylum Chordata; class Amphibia; order Caudata; family Ambystomatidae; genus Ambystoma; species Ambystoma mexicanum. Next base: position 918,975,845 of record NC_090934.1, on the reverse strand, counting down.
GGGCGATGCAACTTCCACCCTGGCATGACCTATGCCTGAGTAACAGAAATGTAATTTAGCATTGCCCACCTGTGATCCCTATGGGTAGAACTCTAATTCTTGTACTGCTTTGTAAATATTTTGTAAATCCTGTATTTGTATGCATGTATGTAATGTATTACATGCATCACTGCAACTAAGCTTTGCATATTCTTGTACTGCTGCACCCTGATACCGCTGGGTCTGGTGTGCATTACAAATAATAAAACAAACAAACAAACAAAAACAAAGACACAAAACCAAACGCCCCAGCAGGGAGGGTTCTGTCAGGTTGGGATAATGTTAAAGACTGTCTTCTTACAAAATCACAATTTCTATCCCATCAGGCTGTGGTACAGAATTATTTAAGGCAAGGAGCAGAGACTAGCATAATACAAGTTGAATGCCTCCTAGAAACCCTTTTGTTCCTGTACTCTACCAACCTCATAATGTCCTCAAATCTCCACACCATGCATATACCTTGCATATACCTTCAGTGCCCTCCCTTGACCGAATGTGCCCCAAACCATGAGACATCCACTCCTGCCTCCTTTAGTCATGACTACAGTAGCAGCCAAAACCACTCGATTTATTTCAAAATATTTTTATTGGTATTTTGAAATTGGCATTACACCAGTGTCAATCTCCCCCTCTCACTGATTTCTTGCGCCATTTTACAATTTCAAAACTTATTCGATTGGTTCCTGAAAAGTAACAACAAACTAAACAAAACAACAACATATGACAAACTTGAACTGTCTTCATGTTGAACGATTGTAGTGGCTACGTTATCTTGAATCCACTTGGTGGCCTGTCCATGTCTTTTTCGGTGGGGGGCGGGTGGGGTTAACTTTCTTCCCCTTCGTGTCGCGTCTCCCTCTTTTCTTCATTATGAGCCCTGCGCTTCCTGTGGCTGTGCGCTACTTGCCCCGCCAATTGGTTCACGGGGGCATGTCATCGGAGGGTAGGAACATGTCTCTCACCACGGCCTTCCATGCATCAAATTTAGCGTTAGTATCGCCCTCATCCCTGGCGATCCCTATACCCCATGCTTCTGTTTCTGCGGCCGTCCATCGCTCCATTTCCCTCTTCCATCTCATGTATTGTGGGCATTTTTTTGACTTCCACGACATCGCCATCTCCCTTTTTGCCAGTATGCATGCCATGTCCATCACCCATACAATGTGTTTTATTTTGCTTAACCTGGGATACATGCCCAGCAGACATTCCTTCATTGTCCACTCATATCTGCTTAATCTGCCCTTCATGCATGCCTGTTTGATGTTGGCCCAAAGGGTGCCTACTTTTGCACACCCCCAGAACATGTGTATTAGACCTGCTTCGTCATTAGTGCACCATGGGCAGTGCGCCTCCGCTTGCCGTTTGAAGCTTGCTACCCTTTTTGGGGTCATATATGTTCTATATAGGACGTTTATTTGGATTAGCCTGAACCTGCCATTTCTGGACACTGCCTTTTGGTATTGCAGTGCTCTCCCCCAGTCATTGTCTGAGATCTCCTCGCCAGTGTCCGTTTCCCATTTGGCCATTAGTGTGGCACCGCGGGGGTTGGGCCTATCGTTTAGCTGCACGTAGATTCTCGACACTTGCCTCCACCCGTCGCTCAGGTTATACATCTCTGTCACTGGGGGGGTCATTGTTGGCTCCTCTGGCCAGTCATTCCATCTCACCCTAGCCTCGTGTTTAAGTTTCTGGTACCATAAATATTGCCCCATAGGTAGGCCCTCTATCTCATGCAGTGATTCCAGCTCTCTAAATTCCCCATCCTCGTACATGTCCCCCCAGGCGGATATACCCAGTCCCTCCCATTGCCTAAGTGTATTAACATCAGCTAGTGTCGTTCTCATGTCTGCCATCAATGGAATTTCCGGGGAGTAAGGGTTCCTCGAGTGTGTGATGGTTTTAACTCTTTCCCATACTTGTCTGCCCAGTTTGGCTAGTATAGGGGCTCTATCGGCTCGATCCCGAGGCGCCCATATTATTTCCTTGAGGTATATGGGTTTGACGAGATCACTCAGTAGGCCGGTTTCGTTGGTGACCTCATCCGACAGCCATTTGGTAACGTGACTAAGTTGGGCTGCCAGATAGTACCTTTCAAAGTCCGGGAGCTGTATGCCCCCTGCATTATACGGAAGGGTCAGAATATTCAGTGCCAGTCTGTGACGTGCCTTTCCCCATATGAAGTCTCTAATCTGGGCTTCTAATTTTCGGAAAAAAGGTGGTCTGATGTAGTGACAAATGGTCTGGAAGAAGTATAGGTATCGTGGCAGTATGATCATTTTTGTTATTGATGCCCTGCCCATCATTGAGAGTGGTAGCCTAGACCAGAATTTCATCGAGTTGTGGAGCCCCTGAGTTACCGACAGTGTGTTCTGTTCGTGCGTGAATTCAGGTGTATGTCTGATCCTGACCCCCAAGTATTTGAACATATCCGGCTGCCACTTCACCCCAACCTGCGGTAGGTTGTCTACTCCTACCCCCCTCAAGCCCGCCAGTGGAAACATGCAAGATTTTTTTCTGCTGAAGTGTATCCCCGAATAACGAGCAAAGTTGTTTAGCACTTCCAAGATTGTAGGGGCATTGTTTTTTGGGTCTGTCAGGTAGATCAGGACATCATCTGCATATAGTGAGATAACATGGTGCCACCTTCCCACTCGTATTCCAGTGTCCCAGAATTGCTTCCTTATATAAATTGCGATTGGCTCCAGCCCCAAAATATAGAGCATGGGCGAAAGGGGACAGCCCAATCTAGTGCCTCTTTGTATGTTCCAGTCGCTTGATACCCATTTGCCCGTCTTTACTCTGGCTGTTGGATCATTGTACAGTATCTTGATCCAGCGCACAAATCCTTCCGCGAATCCGAACTCCCTTAGCACCTCTATCAGCCACTCCCAGTAGATGGAGTCGAAGGCCTTTATGGCGTCTAATGACAATACTGCCATGTGCTCCTGGCCTCCTTCTGTGTGTGCTATAATGTGCTGTAGTCTCCTCAGATTGGCAGTTGTGTTGCGACCAGGGACAAAACCATTCTGATCCTCATGGACCAGACTTCCTATCACTTTGGATAATTTCTTGGCCAGGATAGTGGTCAGTATCTTACTGTCATAATTTAGCATAGCTATTGGTCGGTAAGAGTCGCATTCATCAGTTGGTTTGTGTGGTTTGGGTATCGGGACTATTAGCGTCTCTCTCATGGTCTTGGGTAGGGTTCCCGTCTCGTAGGCTTCCTGAAATACCTCGTGTAGTAGTGGGGGTAGTGTCGTCTCGTATGCTTTGTAGAACTCCGGGGGGAGCCCGTCCGTTCCTGGGGTCTTGCATGTGGACAGGGATCTAATAGCGTCTGTAATGTCCTCAGGCGTAAGAGTCTCTTCTAATGAGTCTCGTTGTTGGTCATTCAGCCTGGGGAGTCCTATCTCTTCTAGGGTGTCTTGTATGTCTGTCAGCGGTACTTGGGTGTCATGTGCATACAGTGTGGAGTAGAAGTCAGCAAATGTGGTGTTTATTGAGTGTTGGGTTGTTCTTATTTCTCCCTTCTTATCTCTTATCGCGGTCCCTGGGTGTTTTGGGTGCTCTCGCCTACACAGCCAGGCCAGTAGCCTACCTGGTTTGTCCCCGTTTATGTGTGCTCTAGTGGTACGTGTTGCATAATCAAATTTTGCTAGCCGTCCCCACGCCTGGTGACAATTCGTCCATGCCTCCTTTAAAAGCTCCTCCTCCTCTCTAGTTCCGGCGCTATTAGCTTCTCCCAGCCTTATTTCCTCCTCCCTCTCCTCCAATTCCCTCCTCAGCATTTTCCTGACTCCCGCTGTCCCGGCAATTAACTTCTCCCCTCGTTACCACCTTCAGGGCCTCCCATACCGTGCTCCAGCGCTCCACACTGCCACTGTTATTGGTGACATACTCTACCAGTTTTTCTCCCAGCTCCTCTTTAAATATTGGGTCCCTCAGAGCCTCCGTGGGCATTCGCCATAGTGGGATAGGGGGTCTAGGGCCCTTCAGAGCCCAGTGCATTAACAGGGGAGAGTGGTCCGAGATCGATCTGCCCATGTATTGTACCGATTCTACCTGAGCTAGGTGTGTTTTGTCTATAAACATGTAGTTGAATCTCGTGTGGAGGTTGTGTGCGGAGGAGTAATATGAGTATCCCCTGTCTGTGGGGTGGTGTTCCCTCCAGACATCTGCAAGGTCTAGTTGTTCCAGCAGGTTGTTCAGCACCTTTGAGGTCCTATCCGTTCGCACCAGCGGGGGTTCGGACCTATCTAGGTTCCCATTCCTCACACAGTTGAGATCCCCGCCCCATATGTAAAGGCTGTCTGTGTCTCGCCCGTTTCATCTGCAGCCTAGCAAGGTAGGACGGAATACCGTGGTTTGGGAAGTATGTGTTGACTAGGCAGATTTCTACTTGCTCAAGCACTCCCCACAGTATCAAATATCTCCCCTCCGTGTCTGCTTCAGTCCCTAACACCTGAAAGGGCACCTCAGGGTTAATCCAAGTATACACTCCCCTAGCAAATTTGGAATACGGGGTCCCCTGTCCTTGACCTCCCCAGTGCTCCTGTAGCCTTGACTGGTCGTCCACTGTGAGGTGAGTCTCTTGGAGCATTGCAATGTCTACTTTCTTCCTGCGAAGATAGGACCTGACCCTGTTCCGGCGCAGATAGGACCCCCAACCCTCTCACATTCCAAGTTAGTATTCTAAATTGCATTGCCATGCATAGGGCGCCCACCCCGGGGGCTCCGCTTGACTCTCGCTCTCTCACCTCGTTTCTTGCGTCTTCGATTTATTGGCCACCGTTCCTTGTTCCTCGTTCTGTATGAAGACTGTAGTGTCAAACCAAAACTGCTGCGGCAACAAACGCAGCTTAAACAGTCAACTTTGTTAAATAACAGTCCAACAAACAAGTAGTTTGGACTGTGTAACTGCAAACTGCCCCCAGCAGTTGCAATGAACGTGCAGCGCTCAGGGGCTCCCAAGCTTTCTGAGCCTCTCCAGGCTTTCCGGCGTGGGCATTGTGCGGGAATATGACCTGTACATGTCTCGTAGGGGTGGGCCATTAACATGTTCGCTTGTACTGTCCGGTGCTCCTGTCCGATACAGCTATCTGTGTGTTGTGACCCCAAGTGTAAGTTAGAAGTCTGCATTGTGCTTTAATGTGGGGTCTGACACCAGTATTTGTGAGTCCGGTTTCTTGATCATCTATTGTCCGTTTTAGGAGGTTCCTCGTCATCATCCGCCAGGTTATTGTGCTCGAGCCACATGTTTGTTGCCGCTGGGGATTCTAAAAAAAAATGCTTTTCCTTTATAAAGGACTTTGAAGCGAGATGGGTAGAGCAACATATATTTAAGATTAAGTGTCCGCAATCTCGCCTTCACTGGAATAAAGGAGTTCCTGGCGCGTTGCACTGCAGGGGTATAGTCAGGATACTTCTGCATCCTCGGAGCGCACTTCCAGCCTCGCTACTTTTTGTTCTAGGTCGCGGACTTGCGCTTTCAGTTCTGTAGTGTTTTCTACATTTTCTTGCAGGACGGCTTCATTAGTGTTCACTCTCTCCGTTAGGTTGCGGGCGTCCTGGCGCATAAGCTGCATGTCCGATTTTACTTCATCGATTCTGTTTTCGATGGAGGTGCGGAGCTCTGCTATGGCCCGGAGGACCTGTGTGTTGTCGGGTGCTGCTTCTGGGTTCGAAGGTCCGGTGTCGGCCGCGGGGTCAGATTGCGGCAGCTGCTTGGGCTTTACCGTCGTGAAAGAGTCCATTGTTGTTGTTTTGGATTTGGGCTTGGGTGGCGACATCACTTTCCTTAGGGGCAGCGTGCGGCTTTCACTGTCCAATGGGCACCAGTGTGGTTGCGGCGGCTGTGTGTTGCACTCCCTGGACTGGTCTCCTGTCCGGTAAACGTTAGGTTGTGCCTAGCCAGGCATCCCTAGACTTTAGTGTCAGGTTATCTCAGGTAGTGGTGAGCTGTGTGTCCCGCAGCGGTTCAGGGAAGTGCGCAAGATGGGGGTGCAAGTGTAGCTTTCACCCCCCTTCAGCGATTCTGTCAATCAGTGCGGGTGATGAAGATGATCGGATCTGTTGTGCCACTCGGCGTTTTGTGTGTGAGGAGCTGAGGACCCGTCCCAGCCGCCGCTCCCGACCTGCCTGTTGTGTGGTCCAGCCAATTTAACCCAGTTATGGGCCTTGCGGAGGAGCGCCGCGGTGGAGTACCGTCTCCTGCGCCCAGTCTTTCGTATGCGGCCGTTGCTTATGTCACTGTGTTCCGGGTTCCCCGCTCACTCCCAGGACCAGGGGAGCAACCGGCTTAGTGGGTTCGAGAGGCAGAGGGATGCTTACCTTTAGCCTCTCCAGTCCCGTCTCCCGTTCGATTGTCGGGATCCGCAGCGCTGATCCAAGTGTGGCCGGGATCGGGGTTAGTAGCGGTGACCGGGACTTGCAGGAAGAGCAAGCGGAGACAGTTTCCCGCAGTCTCGTCATTCACATAGTGGGGCCGTAGGTCGCGTTAGAGTCCGCCATCTTGGGTGTGCAGGGGCGCTTCCTTATCTCACTCGCTTCCGATGTTGCGGACCCCGATTTCCCTCAGAGGTCGGGTCGCAGCCGCAGGAAAAGGGTTCTCCTCCAGCGGGTGTTGTAGCACAATTACTGCTTGGGTTGGGAGCCGAGTTCACGCCTCTCACTTGAAGGTGCAGGGAGCCCCGCAGGCCACCGCCATCTTGGTGCGTAGGGGCGCTTCTTTGATTTGTTCGTTTCCAATGTTGCGGACCCCAATGCTGCAGAAACAGGGCCCTCTCCCAGCAGGTGATAACTGCTCGGTTATTGCTCAGTGTGGGAGCTGAGTTCACGTTGCTCACTTGAAAGCGCGGGCAGCCACACGGGACTCCGCCATCTTGGGAGCATAGGGGCGCTTCTTCTCCTAGCTCGTTTCTGGCTCTGTCAACTCTGTTTTTAACTGGGAGTTGAGACGTTTCAGTGAACGGAGGTTCTTCTTTCAGCAGATGTTGTTTCCGTGATGATTGCTTAGCGTTAACAGCTTAATTCAGGCGGCGATAAGGATCGAGGACAGGAGCTTCACTGAGGTGCGACTTCACAGCATGCGTGCTGGCCACGCCCCCCAGCCAAAACCACTCGATATGGGGCATCTGACGATACCAACTGGCTCTCTCCTGTTCCAAGAGTCCCTACATTCACTTCTTATAATCCTTCAAATTCTCTGCTGAGCACAACTTCGTACAGCGGGATAAAAGATTATTGCTGACATAGTTTTGGCTCTCCTCAGATTTCATGAAACACCTGACTAGTCTCTTAACACTCTTACATCCAACACCCTTCTTCATCCCGTCCCCTTTCCTCCATAGCTCTGTGTTAGTCACCTTTGGGGAAGGCATTGGAACATGTTGCCCAGTATTAGACTGAGAGACATAGGCTGGATGATAAGATGCAACAGAGATTTTTGGCAATTGATCAGGTCACTCCGTCAGCAAGGGGCGGCAACAGAACGATTTGCTAAGATTGGAAGCTAAGTACATTTGTAAATTGAGAATGACTACACATGGACTCAACGCGGATCTTGAACTAGAAGTCTTTTTGTGATATATAGTTGAGCAAGTAATCTTTATTTGCAATATACAGCTGTGAATAGATTGTATTTCTGCATTAGAGGACATCAACTTGTCGAATTAGCATATATTTAGAAGGGCTATACCTTACTCTTAGAATGGAAGTAATTGAAGCTACCTTTATTAAGCAGGAGGAGGCTTAAAAGTGCTCCGTTACTTGGTAATACAGCATCAGGTTATCCTACTCTGCGCTGTACACCCTTACACTCCCCACTTGGTGGCGAGCAAATTAGACCCCTGCTATGCGTCCATAAACATTGATGTAAACCCAATCAAAGTGGCCAAAGAAATTAAAACCCTGGGGTTATACCTGTATTCTACCCTCTCCCTCAAGAGGCAGGTGAATGCTACTGCTTCCTCCATGGCCTACACTAACAAACTAATTAATGCCTGAAAGTCATTCCTTTCATCTAGTAGCTGCATTACCTTAGCAAGGGCACTAGTGCCATCCAAGATTGACTACAGTAACACCCTCTACTTGGGCACTTCCGAAATGAACCTCAACAAACTCCAGGTCCTTCAAAATAACACCCCAAATCTGCCCACATGTCCAGTTTCAGGCGAGACGCCCACTGACTGCTGGTGCAGGACAGAATAGCCCTTTGCACGCTAGTTGTCACCCACAAGTACCTCTCAAATTCCGCCCCCAAATACCTGGCAGATAGTCAACAAACGTCAACCAACCAGACCAACTAGAGCCACGTACTCGCACTGCCTGACCGTCCCTAGATTTCTTCTAAAAAGAGCAGGGGGAGCAAGTTACCCAGTGTTAGAGGCCAACAGTTCGTATTAGGACCCGGAAATCAAGCTGCGAGGAATGCGCTTTGTTTGCCGGCAGTGATCACATACGGATTCTGGCATCGGAGGAATAACATGCAAATAAAGAGTATGTGAACTGGACAGCAACGTAATGCCTATATATGAGGAGTACATCCAACCACTAGACTACAAGGGGAACAACACACAAGGTTCCTTCCTAGATTGATCCAGTCCAATGACACTTACGGCGAGGTGGTAAAGTATTAATCCATCTGCCCGACTCTGTTTTCCCCATTCTGGTTAATTGTGTGACAATGCCAGTTTGAGAAAACCGAAGACTGCCTGATGAAAGTGGCTTTATCCAAGCTTATGCCACCGAAACCGGTCGACGGTGTTTGTTACACCTAAAAGACATAAATTGGCCTATTTTTGGAGTTTGAGCAAACTTTTTACCCATCTCCACTCACCGCCAGTTGAATATATCCACAGACAGAGAGTGGTGTTTGTAATGTCTTCTTGTTCTTTGGAAAAAGGGATGGTTTTGTTCCTTTTTTCCTTTGTTTTTTTGTCTTTTTAACCCTAGCACTCCAGGGTCAGTGAGACAATCTATGGGTTATTAAAGTATAGATTATCCCAATAGATGCCCCACAAGTATTTTTCCCTGCTGTGCTGTTTTACTATATTCTCTTCCAATATATATTTCTTATCCTATCCCTGTTAGAAAGGCGCTACAACACCGCAACCTAGTTGAGACACCACACTAGGTAGGGATAGATCTTCGTTCTATATCCTTTCTGTCTTCTCTCACAGCCTTGTCTCTTTAAACAACAAATACTACAATCCTTGCCCATACCATTGGGCTTCTGTTTTGATCTGGAGCTATTGCTGGACTGATACTGGCTGCTACTATAAACAATACAGATGTGCTTTTGCCTGTCCTTTTGTATTAAAATAAACTGAGTAAGGGCAACACTCTGTTAATTTGATGCAACTTGCCCCCTCCCCACCCCCCCTGGTTTGGTCACAAACAGTGGAACACCCTACCCCTTCGCCTCGGACTGGAACAATCATTTTGGACCTTTAGAGCCAAATTAAAGGGCTGGCTCTACAGTAAGAAATAGGAGTGATCAGCTACCCTACCTGTTAGACACATGCATGCTTTTTTCTCTCTTATGCCTATTGGAACATCAACTGCTTGGTATGGTCGACCAGCACTTATTTTCTACTGTTTTTCCCGTTCTGTTATTCCATAAATTGTCTGTAACTCATCTATAAGCTTCAAGTGCCCATTTACCTGAGGGTTCGGTGCGCGGTCTAAATAAAGAAAGTAAACTAAACTCAAACATCATGTGAGTGAATCCCTGTAACAATAGATTATCCACTTTTTAGATTATGGGTACTCGCGAGGTCACAATATAGTGGAATATGACTATTAATTTAGTTACACCAGTAGTTTGTGTGGATGTCATTTATACGTCACCTGGAACTGATATGGTTAATCAGCCATAATCAAGAGATATAAGCATTTACAATATGAAAGTAACGTGATGGAGAGGGTGTGTTGTCTTACGTTTAAGATGTATGCTGAATACGTCATGACTGCATTACACACTTTATGCTGCATATAGTGTATCTCATTACGACCATATTCAGTATGCAGGTGTAAACGCACATTTTAATTGATATATAATTACAAACAGAGATCGTCCCAAACATATCAGGTCAATATTTAAATATCCAGTTTATATGGGTTAGGAAGAAACTCATTGCGTTGAATTAAGAAGTGTTTACTACACACGTCACGAAAGAGACACGCTAGGGCAGAATAACATCATCATTGCTATATAACTTGAAAGCAATATGAATCCGCCATGTGGGACGCCAACATCTATCATGAATTGCTGAAGGTATTCATCCATAGTATTACAGGTACTGCACTTAGAAATTAGCGGGGCACGGTATCCACCCACAGAGGTTCTATTGTTTTACATATGGGGATGGACAGTGATTGTTCTCCTATCTGTGTTGAGTTTAGGTCAAACTAAGGACGACATGGACTTTTAAAGTATTTGCACAATTTCAAATGTGCACGGGATTCATCCCAACAGGTACTGCACTTATGAATCAGGCTATGTTATTCTCCTATAGAGGTTCTATTACTATATTGAGTGGAGGGTAATTCAATCTTCTACTCGCTTTTTAGGTGGAACTAAGATTGGAATGGACTTTTTGAAAATCTTTGAATACATTTATTTGAGCACGCAATGCCATCATTCTTGGGGGTAAAGGATGTAGTTATTTTTGTTTTGGGTTTCAAGAAGCTGTGGACCTATAGATTGATTTGGGATAATACAGATTTCAATTTGTATGTTCTTCAGTGATATTGAATCACAAGAACTAATATAGCAATCCAGCTCAAGAACATGTCCTAGATGAGTTTTCTTGAACAATATTGCATTCATTCAAGATGCAAAGGGTCTAGACAACCAGGTTATTACATGTCACTTGTTTATGTTCTGTAGTGTTTTTAGATTTCTTATACTTTTAAATGATTCAAATCTTTGCTATTTTCTTATTTTTCTTTTTGTTTTATTTCTTTATTTCTAATCATGATATTTCCAATTTGACATCATTGTTGCCCATTCTCTCAAATCTTCTGGACTTGGTACCAGTAACTATTGTGTAGTTTTAGAATGTGGTTTACAGGAAAATAATGTTTGGGTACTCTGCCTTCATAAAGCCCAACTAAGGACGAAACTGATGACCGTACAGTCAGCATCTTGTCACTTTTACTAAACCACATAAAGTGCTTGAATTTTATGTTTGATTGACTGATATGATATCTGTGGTATATAAGAGAAGTAATGAAACCTAATACGTTACAGCTAGCTATTGGTTCAAAGATTTGTTTAGAACAGTGGAGCATTTGTCTAAGAGATGCTATTTCTCATGTTTCAAAGCAGCAAGAGAAAAAAACAAATGGCTTAGGGCACCTGGACAGATGCGGCTATGTCCTGCCCTGCTCCACTCACTTGCACTCTCTACGGCCTACACAGACAGAGAAAGGGCTCTTTCAAGCAGAAGCAGTTCAACTTTTGTGCCTTCTCCTCTCCCCAAATTCTTTTTTCATAGCTTCACTGTGGTGATTACAGTTCCTCTGGGTTTAAGCACTGAGCTTGCTGCCATAGAGTTTGTGAGCTCTGACGTCCATACTATGTCTGAAGTGTCTGGACGCGCTACCCAATCCTGGCCAGATTCTGCACTTTGCAATTTTCCTGCACAGCTTTATTACACGGATTGACCCCAAAGGGATTGAGGACTTCCTATTCAAATCCCCTAATGTCTTTTCTCTTCACTACAGTGGTACCTTGGAGTGGGGGCAGGCAGAACTTGCCACTAAAAACTCAGGAAATAGTCTGCGTCACAGTAAAGTTTTGTGGACTTTGAAGTGTCACATATTGGATCAGGCTAGGTACCATGCATGTCTCTTCATGTGGGTACACACGATCGTGCACCAAACGGACCAGTTTGCAAAGAAGTAATCTAAGACCTGTGAGGCCTTAGGCTAACCTTCAAGCATCCAGAAGTGTGGAGACAAGCGTGGCTCTCCAGAGAAAGAAGAGCCCCCTTCCAAATAGCTGCACAGAGAAAAACTGTTCGATATACAAACTTGTTAGGGACAACCCTTGAGTTCTTCTCCATGGCCTCTAAGTGTTGATAGTGCAGTCACTCAATTTCAAGCAGAGTGGGCTGATCATATCCTCCCAAAGGCATGGGATTCCTGTCCAAACCTTGGTCAACTGTTTACAAATTACTGGAATGTTGAACCTCTGTATGTTGCAGGCTTATGCACAGAAAGTACCATTGTGGCTCCACGCCATCAGCAAGATACCTAGATGAGTCTCTATTGCAAAAAATTAAAACTGACTCGACATCCCCTAAATGAGGGCTCAGTTTGTGGCAGAGTTGGTGCCCTTCACTACTCCGAAGTCTATGCTGCCAACCCCATTACTCTTGCCTTGTGCGCCTTTATTACTGCATCCGGCATCAACTTCTTTGTCACTATCAACAGGCATCCCAGAACAGATGAGTGGTCCTGGCTGCTCTTTTCTTTGGGTAAATAAGCATTTGGGCATACCAGTACAGCCGGGTGTATCATAGGAAGCATGCTAGTTGAGTAAGACTCTGCATATTACTGGCCTGCTTAACTGGAAACTCGAAGAGAAATTAAATGCCAGGGTAGGAATCTTCCTGCCGATCCTGCAGTGTTCTCTCATGTTGGCCCTGAGCAGGAGTTCCTTCTCTTCAGTGGTGGGAATGCCCTCCAAACAGGCAAGTAAGAGAAGATAATGGATAGCATTGGTATAAAGTTCTACTTGAACAGCACCTTGCATCTTCGACAAGCCACTTTTTAAGGCAATACTAGCAGCATGCAACCTCAAAAGTATAGAAAGACGTTTCAAATGTTGCTAGTGACCTCTGTCCAGAAAAGAGGAATACCATCCTATCTGGCAGCTTGGACCCGAAATAGGTGGTGATAGAAGCTGGAAAAGTGGATGGGCATGTTGATGTGGCAGCCAGGGGTTTGTGCCTGGACTGCACTGAAAGACATGGCTCAAGAGTACAAAGCTAGTGGCAGAAGTCCAGGAAAAGGTGCATGGTTTAACCTTTGACAGGTTGGAATCTTTCATTCCTGGCTGCCATAACAACAAAAGCCTCACATAGAAACTCAATTGTCTTTCCAAAAGGAGACCGATCTAAGTCACAGGGGTTCATGGGTTATCAGGCAAGGAGCTTCGACAGATTCGAAAGGGGTTCTTCAACCTCAGCCTAGTCTACGAAGAGGCAGAGAACAACCAATGCGTTATTTCCATGCATCCTCGGTTGCTTCCGACAAGCTTGTAGCCACACACTCAAGAGAACACACTACACTAGTGATAACCCTGTTCCAACACGCTTGGAGACTGATCATGTATCTGGAGTCTTCAAGTGTTCCTCGCACACCCTTCTCCGCCGTGATATACCCACCCACCAATCCTCCCAACAACTTTAATCAAATTTGTCAGAGAAGATTTTCAAGTTGTTGCAGATGGGGCAATAGAGAGGTTGCCACTTTTGAAAGCCCAAGAAGGGTTCTCTCTTTGCAATGCCAAGGAGGATAGTGTGGAACCAGAGAATCCACTTCCAGTTGCGTTCCATAAAGCCACCGTGCCGGTTTGACTCCCGGTAGGACACTATAGGTTTCAGACGATCTGCATATTTGGGAGCGGCTTGCTCGGGAGTATTCACGTTCCCCAGCTGCATAATAGCTTGCCTGCTACGAAGTAACAGCGTGGAGGTCTACAAGAAACTATGGCAGCCACTACAATTTATATCTGGCTGTACCACAAATTACACCTGGACAAGTGCTGAGATTTAATTTATTTTTTATTTATTGGACCTTTGTATGACGCCTATACACGTGTTTCCAGGTGCCACAAGAAGACAGAATTGAGGGGGGATGGGTGGGAGGGGGGCATGGGAATCAAAAAGTAGACTAAAACGGTTATATTGGCCTTGTGACCATCCTACTGTGCAAGTGCATGATCAGGTGGTAAGTGCAAGGGGGAGGGGGCAGAGGGAGAGGTGCAGGAGTGGGGTACCCCCATGGGTGGGGAGGGCAAGTGCTGGGTGGGCCAAGGCAGCAAGTGCCAGGGTAAGAAGGGGGAAGGGAGGAGGAGTGCGGTGAACCAGGAGGACCAAGTTGGGCTAGTACCAGAAAGGGACCCCAAGGGCAAGTGCTGGCAAAGGATGCTTGGGGTACTGCTAGGGGGTGGTCTGGCCCTTGTATGAGACTGAAGGGACCAGCACCTAGTTGCTGCAACAGATGGAGAGTTAGCACGGGAGGGGGAGAGGGAAGGAAGAGGAGAAAAGGAAAGTATTGAAAAGTTTCCAGAATTTAAGAAGATCTGGCTCAAGTCTGAGGGGGGGTAGAGGCTGTTTCAGAAGGAGGAGCAAGCTGAGGAAAAGGATCTACCTTCCACTCTCTGCTTGGAGAAACGTTAAACCTGCAGAGAGTTGGGGCCAGAAGACCAAAGGACTCAAACCTCTCCACACTTCCACTCCACACTGCACTACGGTATGTATTTAGGGAGGGAAAGCTGGCCGTCAAGAGGTCCCAAACCCCAGAAAGCTTTGTGGATTTGATGATTTCATTTATTGTGTATTTGTAAGGCGCTTATACATGAAGTAAATTGTGTTTCAAAGCACCCACAGGGAAAAAGGGAGGGAACATGGGAATGAAAGGCAAATATAATGGCAATGAAGAGGAAGAATGAGGCTGTCCTACTAGGCCTTGTGAGCATTCAGAACGTGCAAGTGCAGAGAGACAGAAGTGACGAGGGAGAGGTGGCGGTAAATGCTAGGAGTTATGCGCAGGGAAGTGCTAGGGAGTAAGTTGCAAGCAGCTAAGTACCTGGCAGAGATCACTTGGTAAGAGTGGTCAACTGCCAATACAATAAGCGCAGGCCAGTGAGACGGCACATGTCAATGGGCGCCCAAAGGCAAGTGGTGGGAGTGAGCGTTGGCTGAAGACGATTGGTGAGGGTGGGTGTCAGGACCCAGAAGGACACGTAAGGGCCGTGGACACCAATCTCAGCAACTGTGGGTTTTAGCAAGGGAGGGAGAGGGGGAAAGGGGAAGTGAAAAGGAAAGTGCTGAGGAGTTTCCGGAATTTGAGGAGATCTGGCTCAAGACGGAGAGGAAGGGGGAGGCTGTTCCAGAGGAGGGAGCCAGCCGAGGAAAGAGATCGGCCACCAGTTCGCTGTTCAGAGTAGCGCTTGACACACAGAGTTGGCGCCGGAGCTAAAGATCTGGAGAGAGAGTATTTGGTTAGAGCCAATGATGGCATGGTCCCGGTCCCCGACAGCCTTATGGATGATGCCAATGGATTTGACTTTGATCCTTGCAGCAATTTGGAGCCAGTGGGGGAGATTTTAGGGCTGGAGAGATAGTCCCTGGGCCTGAGGCAGCCCTATTATGGATAAGTTGGAGGGGGATGTAGAGAAGAAGAGGCTAGATTAAGAAAGAGGCTGTTGCAGTAGTCCAGCCTAGAGGGTACCAGAGCTCTAGAGACATTGAGTATCTGGGGCAAAGTGAGGAAAGGATGGATTTCTTTGAGGAGGTGGAGTTGAAAGTGGACCTTCTTGGCAAGGTCCTGGATGTGAGTGAGGGAGGAAGGAACAAGAGGAGTTGAAGATGACGCCAAGGTTTCTGGCTTTAGATGAAGAAGGGAGAGGGCCCATAGATGGTGGTCCAAGTGAAGGTAAAAAAGCGGGATGATGCAAAGTGTCTTGGATTTGATCCTTGTGGTCACCGGGAGCCAGTGGAGAGACTTTAGGGCTGGAGATATGTGGTCCCTGGTCTTGAGGAGGAGGAAGAGGAGGGTAGGGGAGGGCAGCTTGAAAGAGAGCTGTGTGCCGTCCACGTAACACTGGAAATGAGGGGAGAAAGTGGAGATCGGGTGGGCCAGAGGGGTCAGGTAGATGTTGAAGAGCCATGGCGATAGGATAGTGCCCTGAGGGATGCCACAGTTGGTGAGTGAGGTGGGTGAGAGAAATTGACCAATTTTCTCTTGGGAAGGTCTGTTTGAAAGGAAGGGGGTCAGTCACGCCAGTCTGTGATGCCAAGGGTATCATGGAGACGGTTTAGGAGGATGGAGTGGTTGACTGTGTCAAAAGCAGAAGAAAGATTGAGGATCAGAACAGGAGGAGTGTTAGAGTCCAGGTTCGAGAGTAGCTCTTTACAGGTATTCAGGAGAGCAGTTTCCTTGCCATTTCGGTGTGGAGGGTCAGTTGGGGGGATGCCCAGCTTCTTCATGACTTTGCGCAACAAAGGGGTATTGGAGAGGGTGATAGTTAGCCGGGCAAAAAGGGTCAGCAGACGGCTTTTCTAGGAGAGAGGGTGCACAAGATTGCTTAAGGGATTGAGGGAAGGAGCCAGTGGCAAATGAGTGGTTGCAGAGGTCAGCCAAGGCTGGAGCGAGCGAGGCGATGTCCTTGATGGTTCTGGAGGAGCAGGAGAGCAACTGTTTAGAGGAGACCTTCATAGAGCAGACAACTCCTAGAGATCACATCTGGTGCAATGGGAGAGGAATAGAAGAGTACAGGAGGGAGTGGGGGCGGCAAGGGAGTGAGTGAAGGGGAGATGAATGGGGGTGAGGGGGCTCAGATGACAGATAGGACAGAATTTCCAGAGTTTTGGAGGAAACGTGGGCGACCAGTGCAGAGCAGAGAGCCTGGGAGGGAGATGGAGATGAGGAGACTATGGTAGGATTGGCAAGTTCCTTGCTGATTTTAAAGAGGTCAGCCAATGCCATTGGTGGCTCCAGATATGCAGGCTTGGACATGAGCCCTCTTCTTGGAGCAAATGGAGAGACGGTATTGCCTTTGGAGTAAGCGGCAGGCCAGTTTGTCAGAGGATGAGCTAGATGACTGCCACTTCCTCTCTGCAGCTTTTCACTTGCGTTTCAAAGCGGCCAAGTCGGAGTCATACCAAGAGTTTCATTTGGAGGCAGGATTCATGCGGATCCTCATGACTGGGGCAAGGATGTCCAGGGTGTTGGAGATGGAGAGATGGAGGTTAGCTAGAACAGAGTCAGTAGGGGAGTCTAATAAAGGGGGCGCAGGAGGGATGAAAGAAGAGGCAAATGCAGCGACCGACCCACGCTTCATCGTTCGATTGACGGAGGAGACTGGCAGTGCGGGTGGAGGCATCAAGGGACAGGGGAGGTCAAGGCAGGAAGAGAGGAGTGAGTGGTCAGACCAGGAGACACGGGTATTGAGAGGGTTGGAGAGAGGGACATTTGTTGAGATGGCAGCATCCAAGTTGTGTCCGGCAGAGTGGGTTGACCCAGAGGGAGGGATAGTGAGGGAAAGAGTGTCGGAGAGGTCGCGGAAGAGAACAGTGGTCACATCAGGAGAGTGGAGATGGATGTTGAAGGAAGATACGTTCATTGGAGGAGGCAAGAAGAGAGGAGGACAGGTCAGCCCATTCTGGGAGGAAGAGGAAGGATGGTGCGGGGAGGTCTGTAGATGGTAGCAAGAGTAATGGAGAAAGTAGGTGAGACAGCCTGCAGGCTTTCAAAGGATGAGTAGGCTTGAGTGGGATGATGGAGGCAGGAACCCACTCAGGGAAGATCAGAGCCACTCCACCACAAGGCCTGGGCCTGGGATTGGACAGGATTTTGCAGCCCTCTTGGAGAAGAGTGTGAAACGTAGTGAAGGAGCTCGCCTTGAACCACGTCTCAGTGAGACAAGGACGTCAAGGTCAAGGTCTTCAAGGAGGTGACAGATGTCAGAGGACTGTTTGACAGCAGAGCGAGAATTGAGGGTAGCTAAGTGAAGCTAGTTTCCCTCTTTAAAAGATTTGTGAGGGGGGCACAGTGGCGGGGTGTCACCACTAGGGGGGGTGGGGAGAGGCGGGATTAGGGAAGGAGGGGTGGAAGGAGAGGGGGAGAAAGTTGAAGAGAGAAGGAAGACGTCTGTCGAGGAGGAGGAAGTTTGGCTGAGAGCACTGGGCCATGATAGTCCCATTATGATGGGCATTAATGGTACATTTGGAAGATGCAAAGTGAACCAAGAGCACTTCCCATCTGGTGCCGCCAGAAAGCACTCAAAGGCAGTACAAAATGGTGGATGCACAGTGGGAAGCACACCAGAGAACAGAATATATTATCTGTTTACTTTTTTCTTTTTAAGCAGGGGATTAAGAGAGCAGAAGCGAAGTTATCAGTATGAGGCACATTATGGTGCTGTTGGTGCAGAGATTAGAGGTTACAGATTAGGCAGGTAGGAAAAGGAGTAGGCAGCAATTTGAGCAGTCGGTGTCCAAATGAGTGTGTGGACCAATGAGATCCATAATTGCTTACTAGGGCAATTGAAGTCAAGATAAAGTTTGTGGTCAGAGCGTGTGTGGGACTAAGACCGTATGAATCCTTTTGGAGTGATGGCGGGTTGCTGCAGGGAGAGGTGCTCCCTCGGTCAGACATGGGACCTTGGTGTGCTCCTTGATTAGTGGGCCGGCTCTCGTCTGCCGACTCAGCAATGGGCTCAATGAAGGGGTGAGCAGCCAATCACTGCCTACGTGGTGTGTAGGCTGGGGCACTCCTGTGCCTGGAAGGAAGGAAGAAAGAAAGTGGTGGTGGCCATCTTGGAGCAGTTCTTGGCCTTGTGTGGTGAACAGCCCCACTTGACAAAAGGATATCCTCGGGACAAAAGTGCTACTTCTAACAAGGTGTAAAACACACAGTCACAAATGCCCAACCAGATAATTAAGGCTAACCGGTGCGTGCAATTGCTAATTAAATGGAATATTGCCCAGTAATCATGCCCAGCACAACAGGGCTTACCTGTCACTGCAGGGAGCCCTGCTTCGTGGACCAGTGATAGGAAGGAGAGGACCAGCAGCGCAGGTAGCCGGAGATGGAGTCCATGCCGTCTATACATTATCTATTAATGTTAATGTTAAAGGACATTTGTACCGTGCACTATCGCCACCGGAGTGGTCCCCTGACGCTCTGGCGCCTCTGAAAGAGGAGGGGGGGGGTTGAGTTAGTGGGTCGAAGCAGGAAAAGTGCAAGAGAGCAGTGATGGGCTGTTGGCGGCCTCAGCCCGGTGGGTCCGTTGGCTGGGCCTGGGGTGTTTGCGGCCGGTAGTCGTCGTGTACTGTTGTGCGAGTTTGTGTGTTTTTCTGGTTTTGTTGTTGCAATGTAGTGAAGTTTGCGTGGTTTGTTGTGCTGTAGGGTTTGGTTGTGTTTGGTTTGGAGTTTGAGAGGTGTATGCAGAAAGGGAAATTGTTAGTGGGGTTGGTTAGTTTGCATCTCTGTCCTGAATTGAGGCACTCGGCTTGCGTAGTCTCCCCTGATGCGTCTCTGTCCTGATCTGGGTCCGGCTGGCATACAAGGTTCCTTACTCCTCTGGCCCCTACCTCTATCACTTTCCCTCATAGCCCCCCCTGTCCTCCCGACGAGCGGACCCACATTGTCTCAAACCAGTATACCCTATGCACTTTGAAATGTTCACCCTGAGGAAAGCATATCACATAATTTAGTGTTGCCAAAACTAGATGGTGTTTTTTGTTTTGTAGAAGGATCCCAGTTCCCCAAAAGCCTGCATCGACACAGGCACTGATGTTTAATGTGTTGTCTGCTTTTGACACGGTCAACCATGCCATCTTGCTCAATCGTCTCTGGGACAACCTTGGTCTTACTGATCAGGCCCTGTCCTGGTTGGCCTCCTTCATCACCGGCCGACCCATGGGTCCAAATAGGGCCTTTCTTCTCTTCTAGCTCTCTACTTGTGATGTTCCTCAGAGGTCTAACCTTTCTCCCTGGCTCTTTAACCACTACCTGGTACCTCTTGCCCACTGCATCACTACTTTCTGCTCCAATTTTCATTGGTATGCGAGTGGCACTCGGCTCTTTCAGGCTCCCCTCAGCCACCTCTGCTTCTTCTCTCATACCAGCCTGTCTGGCCACAATTCAGGAATGGTGTGCCTCCAGTGATCTCTGCCTTAATGCCAGTAAGACTGAGATCCTCCTCATTGGGACACCCGCTCCCTCATTTCCTCTGTCTCTTGCCGCCCACTCTGGGCCCTCGTCCTGCTCCTTCCTGTGAGGCTAAAAACCTTGGTGTCATCTTCGACTCCACCCTCTCCTCTTCTCACATCTCAGATGTCTCTAAGAAGTAAAACTATCAGCTGCACCTCCTCAGAGGTATTCTTCTTTTTCTTACTTTCCCCCAGAGGCTCACTGTCTCCAGAGCTCTGGTGCTGTCTAGGCTGGACTATTACAACAGCCTCTCTCTAAATCTTCCTGCCTCAACTCCTCGACCTTTACAACTAATCCAGAACAGGACTGCAAGACTTGTCCTTGGCCTCAAGCCCAGGGATCGTATCTCTCCAGCTCTGAAATCTCTTCACTGACTCCCCGTGGCTGCAAGGATCAACTTGAAGACCCTCTGCATTGTCCACAAGGATTTCTGGGGTCTGGGACTGCTCTACCTCCAACGTTCTCTTTCTCGAGCTCTCTGCTCATCCACCTCCAACTCTGAGGGTCAGATGCTTCTCCAAGCAGAGAGTTGGGGGCAGATCTGTCTCCATCGGCTTGGGCCTCCCTCTGGAACAGCCTCCCTGCCTCTCTCAAAATTGAGCAGAACCATCTCTGGTTCCGGAAGCAACTTAAGACCTTCCTTTTCGCTTCCGCTTTCTCACTTCCTCTCCCCTGCTGATGCACCCGACTGCTCTGCGCACTGGTCACTTGGTCACCCTCTGAACTCGGGCCCAGGCCCCTGCATGTCCAGTTGGCCTCGCACTGCCTCCCCAGTTTGCCTTGCACTGCCTCCGGGCTTCCCACATCTGCAACCCTACAGTCCCTTTTCTCTGCACTTATGAGCCACCCGCTGGATGCACTTGTGAGTTAACTGCACTTCCCTTTCCCCTCCACCCTTGCACTTCTCCCCTTCTCTCTTCCTCGCACTTGCGCGATCTGAATGATACAAGGCCTACTAAGATCGTTATTTTGTCGTCCCTTATTTCCCCCTCCTTGTCTTGTCGCGCCTAGAAACACTTGTGTACAGGCGTGTTATAAATGCCACATCATATATCATTGTATATTGAACCAACATTTTTATTTTTTATTTTGTGTGTTTGTACCTATATATTTAAAAAAACATGGCACACACCTCGATCAAAGTACATCTGGTGGCTTGCTCCCGCTAAACCAGGTCTCGAGGAAGGTCTTCACTTTGGTCTCATCGGCTCGTCAAGGAGTTAAAGTGTCTTTTTTGATATTTCCCGCCAGTGAAGGAACCTGCCCCAGCGTGGGAACTTAACCTTGTCCTGACGAGACTCATGGGCCCCCCCCCCCCCTTCGAGCCTATGCATCAGGCCCCTCCAGTTCCTCTCATGGAAAGCGGCTTTCCTTGTGGCCATCGCCTCCGCCAGGAGGGTGGGTGAGATACAGGCCCTGTCCTGCAAGCAGCCATAACCGAATTTACACAAATCGAGGGTGGTGCTGCGGATGCACCTCTCGTTCATGCTGAAGGTTCCACCGGAATTCCACCTCAACAAACCTTTACCTTTTTTTTTTTTTCTTCAAAACCTTCATCTCCGGCTGAGAGCCTTGCACTTGCTGGACGTTGCTCATGCCCTGAAGTTCTATGTGGCATGCACAAAGTTTTCGAAAGACTTCACAGCTGTATGTGAACTTTGGTCCTGTGAACTATGAGAAGGCTTTGTTCAAGGCTTCCATCTCAAGGTGGATCTCTGGCTGCATCACGCAGTGTCATCGGTTCTTGAACCGACCGCTGCCCAGCCGTCTGAGAACCCATTCCACCAGATCGATCGCTGCAACGACGGCGTTCCTGGCTGGTGTGCCCCTCTTGGACATCTGCAGGCCTGCTACGTGGAGGTCGATGCACACCCTCACAAAGTTCTACTGCATCGACTGGGATTCCAGGGAGGAGTCAAGAGGTCGGCCAAGCAGTGCTATGCAACCTGTTCGCTTGAGGTGAGCCTGTTCGAGAGGTAAGAGTGTATTGCTTCTGTTGAGCCTTCCCACCTCTCACGGTTGTGTAATGTTGTACTGCTGTGTATTCGTTATTCATTAGCATGTGAATCCATGCCAGACCCCAAGCTGGAGACGGAACAAGTTACTTACCTGTAACTATTGTTCTCCGGCACTGGTCTGGCATGGATTCACATGCAAACCCTCCCTTCTTCCCCTCTGCAGCTCTTCTTGGTCATAGTGCCACTTCACATGCTTAACAAATCTGACGATGGCTGCCAGGGGAAGGGTTTAGGAAGAGGGCTGTCACTGGCTGGGGGCAGCATGACCCATAGGACAGTGATTGGTTTATGGGACAAATACTGTTTTCTAAGTGAAAGTGAAACTGTTTTTCTTTTACCGAGGATTCCCAGCCTGATGACAGGGAATATTCATAAGCATGTGAATCCATGCATGACCCATGCTGGGGAACAATAGTTACAGGTAAGTAACTTGTTCCATTTGTATGGCGCCTGTACAGCAGAACATGTTTACAGGCGCCACAAGACTAAGAGGGTAGAGGGATCAGGGGAGGATAAAAACAATAATTGGTCCTACTAGTCCTTGTAACATTCGGATCATGCAAGTGCAGTAAACTTGAAGTGCAGCGGTAGTCTGGGTGGGGAAGGAAAGGGTAGGGGGAAGGGGTGGAAGAAGGAAAGAGGGAGGACCAGGGGCTGTGCCAGGAGGGCAAATGCATTCGCAGAACAGGATAAGGGTCAGCTATTGTGGGGGGTGGACCAGACTCTAATCAAGTCGGGGAAGGGTGCTAGTGGGGTAGGTGCTGAGGCAGACTGGTCCAGAGAGTGCCTGGTCCCTGTATGGCTCAGAAGGGACCAGGTGGCCAGTTGTAACAGCAAGAGGGAATTGGCAAGGAAGGGGGAGAGGGTAGGAGGAGGAGCAGAGGAAGGTCTTGAGAAGCTTCCGAAATTTGAGGAGATCCGGTTTGACAGGGGCAGGGAGGCTATTACACAGGGAAGATGCTGCTGAAGAAAGAGATCAACCCCCATGACCTCCCCCCCCCCCACCCGCCTCACTCTCTGCTTGGAGAAACGTCTGACTTGCAGAGAGCTAGAGGGCCGAGAAGCTCTAGCATGGAGGTATTTAGGGAGCGAATAGTGGATCCCAGAAAGCCTTGTGGACCTTGAAGATGGTCTTCAATTTCATCCTTGCAGTCACTAGAAGCTAGTTTTAGGGCTGGTGAGATATGCTTCGTGGGCTTGAGTCCAAGGAAATAATTCTGATCACTTTATCAGAATTTTAAATTACTATCATACCGAATACATGATCAAAGGCCATTATATGATCATACATTTTAAGTGTTAGTTTGATGCCTCTGGGATGTTTGATTTTCCTTTAGTGGTAAGGAATCAAAAGAAAATGTGGTAAGTAACTACTGAGTATCAGGCAATCGTCCAGTGGCCCTTTCGGAATCAAGACCATAGTATGTAGTGCTGCAAATCTAGCTTTAACATTAAATGCAACTATAATTAGCCATTATAATTGACCCCTGATTATTTCAATGGCTAATAATCTGCCATGATAGGCACCAGTTGGCCTAGGGAGTCAAAAGTAGCTCTTGATAATGTGTCAAGATAATGAGGCTGTGAAAGGTTGCAAATAAGAACTAAATATCTCTTGGCTCATAACTTTCAGCAATTTGAAACCCTTCCCAATTAATGAAGGAATGACTCAAGTTGGAGCAAGACGAGTAGATGGATTTTATAGTGTTTGAAAGTGAGTTTTTTAAGAGTTGGACATTCTTGGTTTAGAGACGGGGGAATTGGTGGGGGGGATTTGCAAAGCAGGACACATACTCTTTGTCCAAAGTCTGGGCTTCACACGGCGTAGGCAATTAAGGCAAAGTTAGGATTCCTCAATGTAACCCTGAAGGGTAACCACCCTGCATAATGTTGAAGTATAACATTGATGGATTAATGCACTTTGATTCCCTCATCAGGTTGTTATTTTAGCATGGCCATGAAAGGCAGCTACCCCCCTTAATGATCATGCTCGTAATCCCCTTAAAGAGGTTTCCCACAATTTAGTATATTCCTACATGTGTACGGCTACGTTTAAGCTAGTTGTTCTGAAAATTCATTTATTGTAAACGTTGCAAATTGTGTTAACTGTGAGTCTCCTCAAAGTACAGTTCGAATAGTTCTGTGTAGAGTTTTGACACAGAGGCATTTCACTCCATTACCTTTTTTCTTTTCTTTTGCTTTTTGACAGTTTTGGAATATAATGGGACACGCGGACTAAACACCTAATTTGGCCTTCGCTCTGAGAAGGAGTTTATTGTTGTTACTGCATGCCTTTTCCCATACAGATTTCAGTAACTAGGAAAACATATTCCCTACCTTTACAGATGGGAGTGTTCCAAAAGTGGTCAACAATTGGAGACGGGGAAGGCAACTTTCATGTTTTGCTTCCACAACAATGCTTGTTCTTTGCTATTTATTAACTCATTATTTTCTGCTTCCTTTTTAGGGCTACCTCTTCATCTCTGTGCTGGTGAACTGCAACAGCGAGCTCATCCGTCTGATAAACAACGCAATCAAGAATGATCTGGCCAGTCGCAATCCCACCTTCATGGGTTTAGCTTTGCATTGCATTGCCAATGTGGGGAGCCGAGAGATGGGAGAGGCATTCGCTGGAGAGATCCCCAAAATATTGGTAGCTGGGTAGGTGTATTCAGTTTGATCTGTTAAAGCTGCACATCGTAGTTTCCAGTTAGGTCGCAGTATATTTTTTACCCAATGCGTTTCTGGCTCCCTTTTCCCACATCCATAATTTATGGATGTTAAAGGTGTGGATTTCTGTAATACTTCTTAATCTCTTTGAAACGGTTGGAGTTGCTCTTGAAATTGTCCCGTGCAGTCCCTCTGTGCGTGCCATTGTACTTCATAGGGGAAACATTTACACATGCAAATCCGTCAAATGCTGGTTTCCAAGAACCACTCCCATAAAAAGCAATCTTATTCTATTGATGTGCAAAGTTCAATTTTTTTGTTTGGCTGTAGTCTCATAGCCACTGTTAAGGGAGCCTTTTCCACAGCTCTTTTGAGTGATGTGAAACCATCTAAGCCAAGACAAATATTGATTACATTATATCTGAGTAGCAAACTTATAACTTTCAATGAGTGATGCTTCACTGCTGTAAGCCTGGTAGATGGGTGCAATCAATCCAAATAGACTACACAAGAGGAATATATGCAGATATACTGAAAGATATACCCTTTGTTCTCCTAAGTCCCGTCCCCTTTCCTCCATACTTGTGGGACATTCCGTCCTTCTGGACGGGACCGGAGCACTTTTGTAAAAAAGCATCAAAACTTGTTTTGTCCCTCTTTTATTTTTACCAGGTCCCTGCATGTGGCCGTGACCCAGCCCATCGCCATTCAGTCCTTTTATCCGTACGGTCGGGACTGAACGCACTTGCATCACTGGGAGTTTTTCTTTTTACTCCTGTTGTCTTTCCTTCTTGCTCTGGTTCCACGGTCGTCTAGTTCTCCGTCTATGCCGGAGCTTCTGGGATTTGTGTCCTGTTCTTTGTGCAAACGTCGTTTCGCTGGGGTGGATCCTTATCCTGTTTATCTGGAGTGTCTGGGCCCGAAACATTGCTGGGACTTGTGTCTTTATTGCGACTCCCTGTCTGTCCGGGCACTCCAGCATCGTCTTCTTCGGTGGGAGGTAGTGTTACAACGCGTTCCTCCACCGCATTTACAGCTCTTCATCGACGGAAAGAAGGAAACGCCCGGTAAGTTAACTTTAAAAAAAAATGTTTAAACTTTATTTATCAAGCTTGACAGAGTAGCAGGAAAAAGAACGAGCAACATACATAACATCTCAAAGTATACATACAGTGTACATGTGCTGAAGGGAGAGCATGTAAGACAACAAATTAGCAGTTAGGGGTGCGATAATCATGGTACAGGTAACATAATGGCATTTAACATATGGAGGTTAAACGCTTGTGGATAACAGAGAGATCTGGTCGCTGGCATTGTCATCGGTGTCAGCAGACAAGGAGGAGAGATGGGAGCGGAATGGGGTCCAGATATTCCTGGATCTGGTCGTGATTGATTGTAGGTGTGTCTAGCATTCCTCAGTATCGGAGGCCTGAGTGTGTGTGGGGGTCATCGGGCAAAGCAAAAGTAGAAGGATACACAGAGGGTTGCCAGCAGTAGACAGAGACCGGCCAATTTCCTAGAGTCCCATCCTAGCTGGGGAAGCTCATGAAAAAGACATGTAATTGGGGAGGGGGGTAATGGTGCACCCCAATACTTCGGACACAGTAGTACATACTTAGGCCTAGAACAGGGAGAGGCACGGGCAGGACCACACCATGTGCATATAGTTTGTGTTGTCTGATCTGCATCTAGGGCATGTGGGTGAATGGTCTTTCAACATGCGGTGTAGTCTAATCGGGGTATAGTGGAATCTGTGGAGTACCTTGAATTGGATCAGTTTGAATCTGGAGTTAAATGAGATGGTGTAGGTGCGGACACACGTGGTCCCAGCGTTGGTCTGTCAGTTCGACCTCCGAATCCCTGGAGTTCCTGAGTTTAGTGAATGAGGGGGAGGGGTTGCCCTACTCTGGAGGATAGTGTACAGTTGGGAGACTTTTCCCCTGAAGGTCGTGGTATTCAATAATTCTGAAAGTATCGAGTCATCAGGAGTGATGGTGGGAACATTAGTGAACCTGGTCTTGAGCAAGCGACGTAGCCCCACGTAGTGTAGCCAGTTGGAGGGCCTGCCTTGCAGAGGTTCTGGAGGGTTGGGCCATTCCAGAAAGGTGCCCTGATCAAAGACCACTCCGACAGGGTCAAGACTAGCATCTGACCAACGGCCTGCTCCACCCGGGGAGCTTCGTGAAAAATTTCCAGAGGGAAGGTCACTCTGAAAGGGGCACGGGGTGCTAATGTATTTCCATAGCTTTTCTAGGGCTAGTGCCGTGGATCCACCTGGGTCGAGGGGTGCAAATTTGACGTGATGGGCAGGGAGAGCTAAGGAACGAATATCTCTACCATCAGTGGCAAGGCGTTCGAGTTTAACGTGGAGAGGAGGATCAGTAGGTACGAACCGGTGTGATGCAAAGTGGGCTTGAGAAGCAATCCAGTACCTCTCAAAGTTAGGAGTACTAAATCCTCCTCTTGATTTGGGAACAGTTAGCGTTTCCAGTTTCATGCAGACGCGCCAGAGTGCCACAAAAAGGTATTGATGGTTCGGGTGATAGTCGTAAAGAACTCGCGACTTGGCCCTAGGGGGACATTCAGAAATCTGTACAGTAGTTGAGGCAGCACTATCATCTTGAGGATGCCAGCCAAGGAAATCGGTAGTTTAGCCCAGCCTGCAGACTTCCTATGACTATGTGAGTCACTTTATGCTGGAACTTGAGGCTTTTATGGATTAAGAGCATGACTCCTCGGTTCTGAGTAGAGTAGGAGGTGTAATAG
This sequence comes from Ambystoma mexicanum, assembly GCF_040938575.1. Classification (NCBI taxonomy): domain Eukaryota; kingdom Metazoa; phylum Chordata; class Amphibia; order Caudata; family Ambystomatidae; genus Ambystoma; species Ambystoma mexicanum. The sequence goes on along the minus strand of NC_090934.1, from coordinate 918,948,396 downwards.
CGTTGAGGACCCCATGATCTCACGAACCTCTCACATCCGCCAGATAGTGTTTGTTTCTTGCAAGAAAAGTAATTTAACCTTGTGCCGTTCAATATACAGATGCACATTTACTGCATTTTAATGTTATCCAACCCCCGACATTCCAGCTCATACACATAACACTGTTATCAGCCATTGGGAGAGTAAGTCAAAAACAATAAAAAAATGCCCCCGCTGGGGGATGATCCACAAGGGTCGGACCAAAAGCACTGGGGCCTCAATCTGACGGGACCAATATGATAGAGTACAAAAGCTCGGATTCCCCGCCGCATGTCAAGCATTTTTTCCCGGAGAATCCGGCAGCGAAGGCAAAGTGCGTTCAACGTAATCTTCCATAGGGCCTTCTATGCTGTCCTCGGGGACACCGATGATGCCCAAGTTAATGTGCCTAGAGCGCGATTCCAGGTCATTGTTCTTCTTGCTAATATCGTGGACCTGTCTGGACAGGGCACTCACTTCAGCCCATAGGGCAAGAATGCCGTCCTCAGCCGTCCCAACTCTGGTCTCCACCTCCGTCACCTGAACCTCAGTTTTTTCCATGTAAGCTTTGATCAAGGATATAGTTCCACTCATGTAATCCAGTTTTGAATGGAGAGCGGTGCATCCCTCCCGCATTTATTCCATCATTTTCTGTGACTCAGTAGCGTCAGGGAGAATAGAAGGGGGGGTGGGGAAGAGGGTATTGACGCGTGTGCCTCTGGGTCTGGTAGAGGTTTGTTTGATTTTGGCGTAGCTTTTGACAACATGTTGATGGAACTTTGCTTTTTGTTGAATGCTTTGGTCATGATCACATTGGTTGTGTAGAAGTAGAAATGTGTTACCTCTGCTGTGTCGAAGAGGGGGGGTGTGTGCAGCATTTACCAAGCGTATGATTAGCATTTGTGAGGGACCCAACATCTGCACTTCGACCCCCTAACAATTATTACCATTGGATTCATATGTGTTTGACACCCAGGATCCCCTTAGTGCAGGCCACAAACTCCACCAGTAGCTTAAGCCAACTGGAAACATCCACCACATAAGACATATGTTGCAGATTTCCTCACAGTTCATCCAGCAGTTAGGTGATAAATTACCTTGTGAGAGACATTTAACATCTAAAGCAATCCTATATATATATATATTTCGAGGGGATTGGGTCCTCCGACGTATTCCATATCTATGACATGTAATCACCACAGCTGTGCTGCTTCGGAAACTTTTTCGGCGTCTGCGTCCTGCGTCGATGACGTCGATGCGCCGTCGTCGAGGACCTCCTCCGACGTCCGACGTCATCCGATGTGATAAGTAGGACGCACGACGCCCATAGCCTCAGTTCCGTTTTTTCCGCGAACGTGTTGCTTCGTGTTGCTTCGTGTTTCTCGGTTCTAAGCCTCGACTCTTTGGAGTTCTGTTCTTTCTGGTTCTTCGAACCTGTTCGTTTGTGAATTTTCTTCGGCGATGTCTTCCACTTCATCTTCAACCCCGCGTCCGGGCTTTAAGAAGTGCGGGGAGTGTGGGTCCAAGATGTCGGTGACTGACTCGCACGACGCCTGCCTCTGGTGCCTCGGGGAGGCCCACGACACGGATGACTCTGTCGACTGCCAGTCGCTCACGTCCAAAGCCTTACGCGAACGTAAGAAGAAGTTGTCGGTAGGTCGGGTGTCCAAGCCCCGGAAGTCGAAGTCGGCGGGGCTTTCGACGGATGATTCTAGGGGTGACTCTCCGCGTCATCGTCGGAAGTCTCGTCGGTCTTCTTCTAGGAGTGGGTCTCGCCACTCCTCGGCCTCTTCGAGGCATTCTCGGAAGCGCCGTCACCGGTCGCCTTCCGGGTCCTCTTCCGAGGATTCTGCACGGCACGTCGGTTACCCCACCAGCCGTGCGACGCCGGTAGAATGGGCTTCCTTCGGGAAGAAAATGTTGGCGATTCTTGAGTCGCAGGGTACTCAGCCGTCCGCGCCCCCGAGTGGGGTCGGCCGTGTGAGGTCGAGAGACGCCGCTCGCAAGAGTGGTCGGCACGAGTCACGGGAGCGGTCCCGTTCGGACAAGGAGGCTCGTTCTCGCCGTACCCGTTCCAGGTCCCGGTCCTCGACGCGTTCGAGACCGTGTGCTCCTGTGAAGTCTTCGAGGAAGACATCGACGTCTGAGGCGTCGAGGGCGTCGACAGGCTTTCTCGAGGCTCCGGCTTCGAGGACCTCGTCGAAGCCATCGACGATCAGGTCGTCGAGGGACACGCTCGGGGCTCCGGCTTCGAGGGCTGTGTCGACGCCGCCGATACTGGAGGCGCTGCATCTGACGTCGACGCCGATTTTCTCGACGTCGACGCCGATCCTCTCGGCGCCGTTGCCGGTTTTCTCGGCGTCGGCGCCGATTCGCTCGACGCCATCGACGCCTTTCGTGTCGGAGGTGCCCCGTGTCACGGGTGTACCCCCTAGGAAGGCTCTGGTTAAGAGCAAGCACTCTCGGGTGCCTTTTCGCCACCTGGAATATATTTCGGAGGCGGATGAGGATTCTGATGGCCTGGTTCCTAGTCAGGTGCCAGATGAAATTGTCTCGGGCCATAGTCAGTTTGACGATTTGAGGCAGTCACTGCATGATGCCAGTGGACTGGACACCTCTCCGGAGGTGGAATTTTGTAGGCCTGAGCCTGGCTCCCATGCCGATTCCTCGTACCGGCGCCTTATGGCTAGGGTGTCTGAGTATCTGGGATGGTCTGCTCCCCCAGGGGAGTTTGTGCAGGATGATCTGACGGACATCCTTGATGTTGGTCCCCCAACTGACCCGGTACTGCCGTTCCATATGGCTTTACAGAGAAGGGTGGCGGCGGCTTGGACTGCTCCGGAGAGTCTCCCGGCGGTGGGCAGATCCTTGTCGCGTAAATACCGTCCAGCCAGTAGCGACCCCTGCTACTTGACCAGGCACCCCACTCCGGAAAGTTTGGTGGTGCAGGCGGCCACGGCCCCGGCAAAGCAGGCGTCGTACCCTACCATCCCTCCTGATAGGGACGACAAACGTTTTGATGGCTGGGCGAAGAAAGTGTTTTCTTCTGGTGGTATGGCGCTTCAGGCGGCCAACTCCATTTGTGCCTTGTCACGTTTCACGCACACTCTGTGGAACTGTGTTGCGTTAGCGGCTGAACATATTCCCGAAGGGGATGAACGGGATGGTTTCCTTGCTATGGTCCAGGATGGTAAGGATGCCATGTGTGAGTCCGTTCAGTCGGGTCTGGACTTGGCTGAATGCGTCAGTAGGTCCATGGCGGCGAGCACCGTGATACGCAGGTTTGCGTGGTTGCGGAAGTCGGGGTTTGCTCCTGATGTGCAGTCCCGGCTCCTCAACATGCCCTTTGATGGTGAACACCTTTTTGGCAGCAAGGCTGACGAGAGCCTTGAGAGGTTGCAGACCTCAAAGGCTGCAGCGAAGTCGTTGGGCGCTGCAGTTCGCCAACCTCCGCCTTTTCGTCCTAGGGGACAGCAGTGGAGGGGTGGTTCCTTTCGCTATTACTCATCCTTCAGTAAAGCGAGAGGAGCTGGCAGTCAAAGAGGCCAACGCAGGGGTACCAGAGGTGGACGACAGGGTACCCGTGGTGCCAAGGCCGCTCGGGCAGTTGCCTCTTTGCCCTCAGGTAACGCCGCAGCCACTCCCACTCAGTCGTGAGGCCATGTCCCATGGTTCGCCGGTTGGGGGAAGGCTGGCGCAGCATCTTGTAGAGTGGCAAGCCATTACTTCAGATGTGTGGGTTCTGGAGATCATAACCCACGGCTACTGTCTTCCTTTTCGGCACAGGCCTCGCGACAATCCACCGGGGAACCTCTCTTTGCAGAGTCCGGATCCGCTCCTTGCGCAGGAAATTCAAGCCCTGCTGGAGAAAGGCGCCATAGAACTGGTGCCTGTAGCGGAGAGGAACAAGGGATGGTATTCCCCTTATTTTTTGGTTTCGAAGAAAGACTGGGGATTGAGACCCATCATGGACTTGTGCGATTTGAACAAACTCCTCAGGAAGGACAAGTTCAAGATGGTTACTCTCTCTCAAGTCCTCCAGGCCCTTCAGCTTCAGGACTGGTTGGTGTCACTCGACCTCAAGGATGCTTACTTCCATGTGCCGATCCATCCCAAGCACAAGAAGTACCTGAGGTTCGCGGTTGGCGACTCGCACTTTCAGTTTCGGGTCCTGCCGTTCGGATTGACCTCCGCCCCGAGGGTTTTCACCAAGCTCATGGTGGTGGTGGCAGCGCATCTCAGGCAAGGGGGGGATTCACGTCTACCCCTACCTGGACGATTGGTTGATCAGGGGGTGCTCTCCCGAGCAAGTCCTGGATCATCTATCGATCGCCTGTCGCTCCCTTCACAGGCTGGGCTTCTCCCTCAATTTAAAGAAGTCCCATTTGACGCCGACACAGCGGCTCCAGTACATCGGAGCAGTGCTCGACACTTCCCTGGGGCAGTGTTTTCCTCCCCAGGTGAGGGCTCTTCACATTCAGCAGATGGTGCACAGGTTTCAGCATGCCCAGACGCTCCCAGCGTTCGAGTTCTTGAGGTTGCTCGGCCTCATGGCATCCTGCAATCTTCTGGTGCCAGAGGCTCGCCTGCGGATGAGATCTTTGCAGTGGGCACTCAAGACGCAATGGTCGCAGTCCTCCGGCAGGATGTCGGACTCGATTCAGGTGCCGTCCTCGTTCGCCCGGGACCTTCTGTGGTGGGCCGTCGAAGGCAACTTGATGAAGGGGGCTCCATTTTGGCTTCCCTGGCCGGAGGTGACGATCGTGACGGATGCATCCCTCACGGGATGGGGAGCTCATGCCAACGGGCTGACAGTCAGCGGTCGTTGATCTCCGTCGGAGTCCAGACTCCATATCAATCTGTTGGAGCTGAGGGCCGTCAGGCTAGCCCTGAAGGCTTTTCTGGCGACTGTGCGAGGAAAGAATGTCCTGATCCTGACGGACAACACAGTGGCCATGCACTACCTCAACAAAAAGGGGGGGGCAGGGTCACTTCCTCTGTGCAGAGAGGCGATGCAGCTCGAGTTCTGGGCCATCCAGCAAGAAGTTTCGATCTCGGCAGTTCATCTGGCCGGAGCCGAAAACGTGACGGCGGACGCTCTGAGCAGGCAGAGCGCGATCTCTCACGAGTGGGAGTTGGCTCAGGAGATTCTCCTGGAGATCTTCGCCCTTTGGGGGACCCCTCAAGTGGATCTCTTCGCCTCCAGTGTCAACCGGAAGTGCGAAAGGTTTTGCTCGCGGGAATTTCCTCCAGAAGGAGCCTTAGGAGACGCGTTTGTGGTGGAGTGGTCATTCCCGCTGCTGTACGCGTTTCCTCCAGTCCCCGTCATCCCGCAAGTGCTGCGGAGGTTACGGAAGTTCGGTTCCCGGATGATCCTCATTGCCCCGGCGTGGGCTCGGAGGACGTGGTACCCGGACCTTCTCGACTTATCCATCTGCCCTCCACGTCGTCTTCCCTACCGAGACGATCTGCTCTCACGGGAGGGGGGTCAGGTTCTCCATCCAGAGGTCAGATTCCTCAACCTTCACGCTTGGCTTCTGAAAGGTTGAGGTATAAGGATTGGGACCTCCCTGAGGACGTGATGGAGGTGTTGCTTTCGGCCCGAAGGCCGGCAACAAAGTCTCTGTACCGTTGCCGTTGGCGTAAGTTCTGCGACTGGTGCAGAGTTCAGAATGTGGATCCTTTTGCATGTGACATCCCCATGGTTCTGTCCTTTTTACTTTCTTTGGCCCACAGGGGCTTGCAAGTGGGTACCGTTAAGGGTTACCTGGCGGCGCTGTCCATCTTTAAGCGCTCGTCTGAAGAGTGTTCTTACTTTAAAATCCCTTTGATTTCACAGTTCCTGAAAGGGCTCACTAATGTGTTCCCTCCGTCACCTTTCCTGGTGCCCGGTTGGGATTTAAACCTGGTTCTTAAGTTTCTTATGGGTGCTCCGTTTGAGCCTTTACATTCTTGCCCTTTGAGGCTGTTAACTCTGAAAACTGTGTTTTTAGTTGCGGTTACTTCCGCTCGCAGAGTGAGTGAGTTACAGGCACTTTCAGTTAAGCCTCCCTTCACTGTATTTCACAAGGACAGGGTTGTCCTTAGAGTTCGTCCTTCTTTTCTTCCGAAGGTAGTGACGGAATTTCATTTGGCCCAGAAGGTTGTTCTTCCGGCATTCTATCCTCCTCAGCATCCTGGTAAGGAAGAGGAGAGGCTCCATAGGCTTGATCCTAGGAGAGCTTTAAGCTTTTATGTTTCACGCATGTCCCGGGTCAGAGTGGATGATCAACTCTTTATTGGTTACGCTGGAAAGCGTTTGGGGCAAGCTGTGACGAAACAGACTTTGTCTCGCTGGATTATTTTGGCCATCTCGGAGTGCTACCGTACCGTTTGGCGGGTAAGGACCCGCCGGCTGGCTTGCGGGCCCATTCTACCAGGGGTATGGCTGCGTCTACTGCTCTGCAGAGGGGTGTTCCTATTCGCAACATCTCTGATGCAGCCACCTGGGCTTCAGTACATACATTTGTACGTCACTATTCCCTTGATTCCATCCGAGCGCAGGATCTGGCCTTTGGCAAGGCGGTCCTTTGCTCTGCTATTTGATTGGCTATTCTACATTTTGATTCTAAATTCTTTCCCTCCTCCTTGCTTTGGTACTGCTTTGGGAGTCTGTCATAGATATGGAATACGTCGGAGGACCCAATCCCCTCGAAGAACAAGTTACTTTCTTACCTGGTAACGTTCTTTCGATGGGATGGTCCGACGACGTATTCCATATCGCTCCCGCCCGGCCTTCCCCGCGGCAGAATTTCTTTTGCGATTGCAGCTTACGTTCCGCAAGGCTTTGTGTCTGACTGGCAGTTGACTTATGTCACACGTTCTGGGGGAAAAAACTACAACTGAGGCTATGGGCGTCGTGCGTCCTACTTATCACATCGGATGACGTCGGACGTCGGAGGAGGTCCTCGACGACGGCGCATCGACGTCATCGACGCAGGACGCAGACGCCGAAAAAGTTTCCGAAGCAGCACAGCTGTGGTGATTACATGTCATAGATATGGAATACGTCGTCGGACCATCCCATCGAAAGAACGTTACCAGGTAAGAAAGTAACTTGTTCTTCTGAGGCTTGTGGAATCTGCTTTGATCACATGCTGTGCATAGGCCGACATCTAGTGGAAGCTGCGGAGTATTAGTTTGTTTTTCGAAACTCGAAAATGGGCGTCGACACAGGGTGTGCCAGTAATACTATCCCTAGTGTGACGTCTACTGTACCCAAGATCCCTCGCGCGTCTAGGATCCTCAGATTGTTTTTTTCCGCCATACTGGTCAGAAGCATTTTGCGGAGTCCCCTGGCCTTAGCCATACTTTTGCTAAAAATTTAATAATAATCTATTGACATCCTTCCCCACCTCAACGTCGAACTTCGACACTCGACGCCGGCTGGAAAAGAAATTGACCGTCGGCTGCTGCATGACGGATTTGGGCCTCGGAAGGCCGCTGGCCTCGGGCCGGGCCTTGGAAGGCCTCTGGCCTCGGCCCTGCAAGTAGGAAGAGTGGGGGGTGGTACATACTCTACACTCTTGGTATATAGGTATATAGGTACACCTTATACTTTACCTACACTTAACAGCCCGCTGCCTCAAGGTGCGTATGGAGGGTACCCCTTTTCAATTCTGCCCCAAGTGCAATCGCAAATACCCTTGGATCGACAGGCACGCCACGTGCAATCTCTGCTTGCCGAGGGACCACCCCGAAGCGAACTGCAGAGCGTGTAGTAGGTTTAAACCTAAGACACTTAAGGACCGTTAGACGAAGCGTTGGGCCCACCACGCCCGGCAGGCGGCCATGGCAGCAGATGGCGCCTTCAGCGACGGCAGCGACGCCGTACTTTCGGACGGCGAGGGCATTACGGCGTCGAAAGACAGCCGAGCGCAGGTCCCCGACCTCGGAAGATCGTCCGGCAGGGCGGCTATGGGGAAGACCCCCGGCGACACAAGTGCTTCACATACTACACACACTAAACACACTAAGTCCAACCGAGACTCAACGACGTCGAGTTCTCGGAAAGAGGCACAAACAGAACGGTCCGATTCGGTGACCTCTGGATGCTCTCGATCAAGATCGCCACATGACTCCAGGCAATCATCCACTCTTGCCAAGAGTGCCTCGCTCCCTAGGCTAACAGAAGTTCGATCGTCGGAAGACGAAGACGACTTCCACCCCCAGGCCGCGCTCCAGGAGTCGGAGCCCGCAGTTAAAACCAGCGAGGCCCCACGCTCGAAGGACAGGGACACCACCCCCGATCCTCGACGCCAGGCGTCGAAAAACTCCGGAGCCACTAAAGGACAGGGAAAACATTTTTCCACTCACGGGGAGGGGGGAAAACAGCAGAAGAAACAACCTTTGCACTCTTCCACACCTGTGAAACACTCCACTCCCCCTAAACAGACAGACAAAACCAGGTCTGCTGATATGTCTAAAACCAGCAAAGCTACTCAAGATAAATCCCATAGACTTGCTGAGAGAGACATTCCCAGTTCCAAAAAATGGTCCAGTGAAGACATAGATAGGGTCATGTCAAGAATGTCTTCTTTGGCAGATTTTTATGATAAAAATCCAGAACATTTCCTCTCGTATGATCCACAGGGGGCGACACCCTCAGGCTCTGCTGATCCTATTCCCTCAAGTAAAAAGCCCCGGTTTGAAACTCCGATGAGGTCAGAACCCTTCGAGGTACAACCATACGCAAGACCATACTCACTGTATCAAGGAGAGGCTTCCTTTTGTGAGGACCAAGAATTTGGTATGATAGAAGAGCAAACCGGGACGGGCTACTATGGGGATGATGAGGACCAGGAAGAGGAAGAGGAGGACCCGGAAACATACAGAGTAGATTCCCCGGTAGAGAACGAAGCCCTGGTTGCCGACTCCCCGGTCGATAACCAACCCCTCCAAAACGAGGTTCTCGCAGGCGCAGCAGAACCTTTCCACATTGACACCCACAGTGTCCAGGAGGAAAGGGACTTCGCAGAAGAGTTAGTGGGAGAAAGGAGGCCTGTTGCCCAGACCATCCCTATCCTTAAATCCATTCAGCGGAGAATAGATCCGTCCCTGGTGAACCCGAACCTCACCAGAGCAGTCAATCCGAGGGTTGAAAAACTTTTCAGGGCGGCCCAGTCTGACCCTCTCTATATAAGAGGACATCTGAAGCCAGACTCCCTAGTTGTCACCAACACTCGTAAGAGGGCTGGAACACCCTTGTCATCGTCCGAAGCTCCTCCCGACAAGGAGAGCAAAAAACTATACGGTTTCGGCAGGAAAGTAGCCTCAAAGTCCGCCTATCAAGCAAGGATTGCAAACTCCACCACCCTGTTGGCCAGCTACAACTGCCATCAGTGGGAAGAAGTCGCGGCACTCGTAGCCTCTGCTCCTGACCCTTTAAAGGGCCAGTTAGCTCGGATTTCCGCAGAGGGTAGAGCCGTGTCTGGTTGCATTTTGAAAGCAACCTTCGATGCCGCGGACAACGCAGGCAGATTGATAGCGGAAGGCACCGTTATCAAAAGACATGCGTGGTTACGGCAGTCTGGTTTTAAGGCAGAAACCCAGGCATCATTGTTGGACAAACCGGTGGAAACCGATCTGTTTGGTAAGGCGGTCGAAGACGCACTGAAGAATGTCAAGGACGAATACGAAACACTCGACTCCGTTGGCCAGTTAACCAATAAACCCCCTAACCAGAGAGGGAATAGTAATTTCCGTCGCCCACGCGGCCAAAATTCCCAGAGAGGATCTACCTATTCCCAAGGGCAGGGTACACAGTGGAACAACAACCAACAGTCTACCCAGGGTTACGGCAGGGGTAATAGGAGAGGTTGTGGTAAAGGCAGAGGCAGCCTCAACAAGGGAGGCGGCAGGCCTCCACCAAAGCAGTGACGCTCAGTTCAGGGTCCCTTCTCACGCAACCCCAGTAGGGGGACGCATTTCCAACTTCACCCAGGCTTGGGAAGGGATTACATCAGACAGATGGGTGCTGTCAACAGTATCCACAGGATATTGTATAGAACTAATGCAGCGTCCCCGGAACCATCCTCCACGACGAAGAGTACACTCTTTAGAACATCAGAAGATTCTCCTCGAGGAGATTGCAATTCTGCTAGAAAAGGACGCGATAGAACTCGTCCCGGGACACCAGGTAAACGAAGGTATTTATTCAACTTACTTCCTTGTGCCAAAGAAAGATTTGACAATGCGCCCAGTATTGGACTTACGGCCTGCCAACAAGTATGTCAAGCCCCAAAAATTTCGTATGACCACACTACAAGAGGTAATCCCCCTCCTAAAAAAGGGGATTACATGGCAACCTTGGATATGAAAGATGCTTATTTTCATATTTCCATGTTCCCAGCGCACAGAAAGTATTTGCGCTTCAAGGTGGACAGCCGACACTACCAATTCAAGGTACTGCCCTTCGGGATAGCTTCAGCACCAAGGTACTGGAGGTGGCGGCTGCACACCTACGCAGGGAGGCAATCCCAGTGTACCCTTATCTGGACGACTGGCTCATAACGGGGGAAACCCCCGGAATTTGCAGGACAAACATTCAAAGGAGTATCGACCTCCTTCACGAGCAAGGCTTCTCAATCAACGAGAAAAAGTCAAGCCTAGTGCCAAGCACCTCAAAACAATTCCTAGGAGCAATCCTAGATGCCAAAGAGGGGTTGACCTTTCCTTCAGAAGAAAGAATTCGGAATATACTACTGCAAATTCCGCATTATCAGTTCGGTCACCAAATAACGGTACGCAAAGCAATGCGTTTACTGGGCATGATGGCGTCATGTATTTACCTGGTCCCCCACCCGCGCCTGCGCATGCGTCCCATGCAGGAATGGTTGGCGAAACAGTGGTCTCAGGCAAGTGGTCAGTGGGACGATCTAGTGGTCATTTCGCCAACACTGGTACAAAGCCTTCACTGGTGGACAAGAGAGAATCTTGCACAGGGGAAAGCCTTTTACGATCCCGAAGTACAGGCAGTAGTCACTACCGATGCATGCCTGACGGGGTGGGGAGCTCACCATCTCAACCACACAGCTCAGGGTCTCTGGTCTCACTCAGTGGCCAAGAACCACATCAACCTGCTAGAGCTTCTGGCAGTATTCAGAGCGCTTCAGGCGTTCGAGCCCCACCTACTAAACCTGTCAGTGCAAATCCGGACGGACAGCACAACAGCCATGTTCTACCTGAACAAGCAAGGAGGGACTCGCTCGCCAAATCTGTCCAAGCTTGCCCAGAAAATCTGGATATGGGCACTCAGACGGAACATCTTCCTGTCATCACAACATGTTCCAGGGGAGCTCAATTCCCTAGCAGATGCTCTGAGCAGAGACTCCCTCCCAGAGGAACACGAATGGGTTCTACACAGAGAGGTCGTAGAAAATATCTTCTCTCAGTGGGATTTCCCCACTATAGACTTATTCGCCACAAGCGAAAACGGACAATGCCCAGGATTTGGCTCCAGGTTCCCCCAACCAGACTCCCAGGGGAACGCCCTGTGGATGAACTGGTCAGGGATGTTTGCGTACGCTTTTCCACCAACTCCTCATCAGGAAAGTGGTGAACAAGATGAACATAGAGTCGATGACGCTCATCCTAGTTGCTCCCATGTGGGCAAGACAACCGTAGTTCCCACACCTACGCAGGATGGCGGTGTGCGAGCCCATCAAACTTCCAGCCTGGTACAACCTACTGTCCCAGCACCAAGGTCAAACAGTGCACCAGCAACCCAACTCAATGAACCTGGCAGCATGGCTCCTGAGGTCATAGAGTTTGCCACAGAGGTGTATGGGCATCCTAAAGGAATCTAGGAAACCAAACACAAGGCACTGTTACTTTGACAAGTGGAAGAGGTTCGTTATCTGGTGCCAGAGTAGATCAATCAACCCGGTTGATTGCACTCCTTCCACTATTGTTACATACATGCTCCACCTGCTGGATGCAGGATTGGTTTTTAACTCACTGAAGGTACACCTGGCAGCCCTGTCGGCTTACACCACTTCCCATAGCAAAGTTTCGTGGTGGAAAGTACCAGTAGTTAAAGCCTTCATGGAAGGAGTAAAGAGACTTCACCCTCCTATTTCAAACCCACCACCAGGTTGGGACCTTAATGTGGTGCTAGCCAAGCTCATGGGCCCCCCTTTCGAACCCATGCATAAAAGCAGTCTCAAACACCTGACTTATAAGACGGCCTTCTTAGTAGCTATTACTTCTATAAGAAGGGTCAGTGAAATTCAGGCTCTGTCAGTGCAGGATCCCTTCTTTACTGTCTATAAAGACAAACTGGTTTTACGCACACACCCTAGGTTCTCACCTAAGTTTATATCCAAATTCCATGTAAACCAGTCCATCGAGCTTCCGGCTTTCTTCCAGGACCCACAAAGCTCGGCTGAGGTGAAACTACACACCCTAGATGTGCGTAGGACGGTCCTCTACTATGTAAATAAAACCAGACCGCTAAGAAAAACAGATCAACTGTTTGTCTCCGTAGCTACAGGCAGAGAGGGGGATCGCGTCTCTAAAGGTGCCATCTCGAAGTGGATTATTAACTGTATCCAGCTGTGTTACTCACTCTCTGAAAGAACTCTGCCTTTCACGCCAAGAGCCCACTCTACCAGAGGCATTGGGGCCACTCTGGCTTTCATTGCAAATGTACCCCTTGACACTCTTTGCAAAGCAGCTACTTGGAGCTCTATTCACACTTTTACTCAGCATTACTGCATTGACACCCATTCCAAGGCAGATACACAAGTGGGACAAGCGGTTCTAAGACACTTATTTGCTCATGACCCTTCTCACATCCCACCTCCTTCTTCAGGTACTGCTCGCTAATCTATGCACAGCATGTGATCTAAGCAGATTCCACAAGCCTCAGAAGGGATACATTACTCACCGTAATCGTATTTCTGATGCTTGTATCTGCTTAGATTCACATGCGACCCACCCTTCCTCCCCTCTGAGAGAAGGTGCATGATTGCTTGTAGTCTTACCTTTCTGTCTATCTGCTTGGATTATCTGTACTCGCGCTACTCCTCATGCTACCGCATGTCAGAAAAAATACAATCTGAGGATCCTAGACGCGTGAGGGATCTTGGGTACAGTGGACGTCGCACTAGGGATAGTATTACTGGCACGCCCTGTGTCGACGCCCATTTTCGAGTTTACTGTAATACTCCGCAGCTTCCACTAGATGTCGGCCTATGCACAGCATGTGAATCTAAGCAGATACAAGCATCAGAAATACGATTACGGTGAGTAATGTATCATATGTGTGTATATATATTTACAAAAAAACTTTAAGGGGATGTTATGGTTAAGTTGCCCTACCAAAAACCTGTGCACTTCACTAAAAAAATCTTTCTCACCTCCCCACTATGGTTCAAAGTAAAACCGAAAACCGCCTGAAATTCGCCAGTTATGGTAGACTACGCCACCATACCTGCCATCACCACTGTGCACTGCTAACACTAACACCCGGAACATGAAAGATGGAATCACTAATGTCATTGATGACATCACTGACGCCATCACTTGTTTAGCCCCTTTGTTTTCGTTCACTGCCATATATATATATATATATATATATATGTCCATTTAGTAAAAGAACTTTGTTGAAGGGATGTTACACTTCACATTGAAACCAAAAAACACTACGCTTTCCCTAATTTTGGTAAACTAGGCAACCAGAACTCGCACCACCTACGTTCATTGCTAAGACTAACACCCAGGACATCAAAGATGACATCTCAAATGTCAATCATGACATCACTGATGACATCACATTTGTACCTCCCTCATTTTTTATTTACTGACATATGTAAGCCAGGTGTCTTTCTTCACTATCAGCCAAGAAGTGAAAAGGTTAAAAGTGCTATATTTTTAGGTTTAAGCCTTCTCATATGTTCCTAAAATACTTTCCTTAGGGTACAATGACATGATATCATACATAAACATAGGATAAGAAGGAAATGTGAAACACAGCAATTTTTTCTGTACATGAAAGTAATGTGGATGGTTATAAATATTTCTGGTAATACAGCAGGTTTTTTTGTTTACGTTACGATCCCTGTATATGCTTCTATTGGTATACATTGTGGTCTCTTTGTGTTTTGTGAGTAATAGTACAATTATGCAGTAAGGGAAGCATTTACAGTTGTTTATGTAGCACAGTATTAAAAAACCTGTAATGGAAGCATATGTCAGTGTAGTAGTGGACATGGGAAGATTTAGAATATTGCACCCCTGTAGCAAATACTGCAGACAATGCAAGTTTTTTTTTTTTTTAGGGCGTTCATGTATTGAAAGAACGCACTATTTCAATGGAAGTCTTTAGCAATGCATTGCTTAATGAACTATTTGGCATATGATCAGTTCTACAATGGTCTGTTACACTTTTTGGCCAATATTCTAATGACAATCGCGAGTGGCGGAGCAGTGTGAAAAATAAATGCAGATGTGATGTCATCAGTGATGTCGTGAAGAGTTATGGTTGCCTATTTTACCAAAATTAGGGAAAGCGTAGTGTTTCTTGTTTTCACTGTGAAGTGTAACATCCCTTTAACAAAGTTGTTTTACTGAATGTATATATATGTGTTTCTGAGGCTTGTGGAATCTGCTTAGATCACATGCTGTGCATAGGCCGACATCTAGTGGAAGCTGCGGAGTATTACAGTTTGTTTTTCGAAAGTCGAAAATGGGCGTCGACACAGGCGTGCCAGTAATACTATCCCTAGTGTGACGTCCACTGTACCCAAGATCCCTCACGCGTGTAGGATCCTCAGATTGTTTTTTTCCGCCATACTGGTCGGAAGCATCTTGCGGAGTTCCCTGGCCTTAGCCATACTTTTGCTGTTATTATAATTATAATTCTTATTCATTCCCTTCCCCACCCCAACGTCGACCCTCAACCTCGACGACGGCTGGAGAAGTCATCGACCGTCGACTGCTGCACGACGGATCTGGGCCTCGGAAGGCCGCTGGCCTCGGCCCGGGCCTAGTAGGCCGCTGGCCTCGGCCCTTACAAGTAGGGAGAGTGGGGGGTGGTACATACTCTTCACTCTTGATATATAGTTACATTTTATATATTCCTACACTTAGCAGCCCGCTGCCTTAAGGTGCGTATGGAGGGTACCCCTTTTCAATTCTGCCCCAAGTGCAATCGCAAATACCCTTGGGTCGACAGGCACGCCACGTGCAATCTCTGCTTGCCGAGGGATCACCCCGAAGCGAACTGCAGAGCGTGTAGTAGGTTTAAACCTAAGACACTTAAGGACCGTTCGACAAAACGTTGGGCCCACCACGCCAGGCAGGAGGCCATGGCAGCGGAGGGCGCCTTCAGCGATGGCAGCGACGCCGTACTTTCGGACGGCGAGGGCATTATGGCGTCGAAAGACAGCCGGCGAGCGCAGGTCCCCGACCTCGGAAGGTCGTCCGGCAGGGCGGCTATGGGGAAGACCCCCGGCGACGCAAGCGCTACACACCTAACACACACTAAACACACTAAGACCAACCGGACCTCGACGACGTCGACTTCCCGGAAAGAGGCACAAAAAGAACGGTCCGACTCGGTGTCCTCTGGGCGCTCTCGATCGAGATCACCTCACGACGCAAGGCAATCATCCACTCTTGCCAAGAGTGCCTCGCTACACACATTAACGGAAGTTCGATCGTCGGGAGACGAAGACGACTTCCACCCCCAGGCCGCGCTCCAAGATACCGAGACCGCGGTTAACACCAGTGAGGCCCCACGCCCGAAGCACACAGATACCTCTCCAGACCCTCGGCGCCAGGCGTCGAAAGTCTCTGGGGCCTCCAAGGGACAGGGAAAACATTTTTCCACGCACGGGGAGGGGGGGAAACAGCGGAAAGCACAGCCTTCCACCCCTGTAAAGCCATCCTCTCACCCTAGGCAGACAAGTAAACACAAGTCTACCCTTGAAAAGTCCCATAAATCATCACCTGCTAAAGTAATACCCTGTTCCAGGGAATGGTCCAGTGAAGACATAGACAAGGTTATGTCTAGGATGTCTTCCTTGGCTGATTTTTATGATAAGAACCCAGAACACTTTCTTTCATATAACCCTCAAGGGGCCACACCCTCAGGCTCCTCCGATCCTATCCCGCTAAGTAAAAAGCCCCGGGTCGAAAGACCTGAACCCTTCGAGGTTCAGCCTTACTCCACTCCATATTCTACCCCACTCCCCAGTTACCAGGGACAAGTTTTCCCTGAAGAGGACCAGGAGTTTGAAATTATGGAAGAACAAACCGGGACAGATTACTATGCAGAGGATGAGGACCTGGAGGAGGGAGAAGATGAGCAGGAAATTTACAGAGTAGATTCCCCAGTACAAAGCGAAGCCCCAGTTACTGACTCTCCAGTTGATAACCAGCCCCTCCTCAACGAGGTTCTCGCTCGAGCAGCGGAACACTTCCACATCGACACCCACGGTGTACAGGAGGAAAGGGACTTCGCGGAGGAGTTTGTAGGAGAGAGAAGACCGGTCGCTCAGACCATCCCTATCCTCAAATCCATCCAACGAAGAATAGATCCTTCCCTGGTGAATCCTAATCTCACCAGAGCTGTCAACCCCAGAATTGAAAAGATTTTCCGGGCAGCCCAGTCTGACCCTCTGTATATAAGGGGACATCTTAAACCAGATTCCCTAGTGGTGACCAACACTAGAAAAAGGGCTGGCACGCCCTTATCTTCATCAGAAGCTCCTCCCGACAAGGAGAGCAAAAAACTTTACGGGTTTGGCAGAAAGGTAGCCTCAACGTCCGCCTACCAAGCAAGGATTGCGAATTCCACCACCCTGTTGGCTAGTTACAATTGCCATCAATGGGAAGAAGTCGCGGCGCTCATTGCCTCTGCTCCAGAACCGTTAAAGGGCCAGCTGGCTCGGATCTCGGCAGAGGGGAGAGCCGTGTCTGGTTGCATTTTAAAAGCAACTTTCGACGCCGCTGACAACGCAGGGAGATTGATAGCAGAAGGTACTGTTATCAAGAGACATGCGTGGTTACGGCAGTCGGGATTCAAGACAGAAACCCAGGCTTCTTTAATAGACAAGCCAGTGGAACCCGACCTATTGTTTGGGAAAGCGGTCGAAGACGCACTTAAAAATGCCAAAGATGAATATGAGACTCTCAAATCCCTTGGCCAGCTTACCAACAAACCCCCTAACCAGAGGGGGAACAATAATTTTCGTCGCCCACGCGGCCAAAATTCACAAAGAGGCAACTATGCCCAGGGACAAGGTACAGAATGGAATAAGAACCAGCAGTCTACCCAGAGTTACGGCAGGGGTAACAAGAGAGGTCGTGGAAGAGGCAGAGGCAGCCCCAACAAGGGAGGTGGCACGCCTCCACCAAAACAGTGACGCTCAGTTCAGGGTCCCTTGCCACGCAACCCCAGTAGGGGGACGCATTTCCACCTTCACCCAGGCTTGGGAAGGGATCACCTCAGACAGATGGGTGCTGTCAACAGTATCCGCAGGATATTGTATAGAACTACTGCAGCGTCCCCGGAATCATCCTCCACGACAAAGAGTGCACTCCCTAGAGCATCAAAGGATCCTTCTCGAGGAGATCGCCATTCTGCTAGAAAAGGACGCGATAGAACTCGTCCCAGGACACCAGGTAAACAAGGGTATCTATTCAACTTACTTCCTTGTGCCGAAGAAAGATTTGACAATGCGCCCAGTGTTGGACTTACGGCCTGCCAACAAGTATGTCAAGCCCCAAAAATTCCGTATGACCACGCTACAAGAGGTAAACCCCCTCCTAAAAAAGGGGGATTACATGGCAACCTTGGATATGAAAGATGCTTATTTTCATATTTCCATGCTCCCAGCGCACAGAAAGTACTTGCGCTTCAAGGTGGACAGTCGCCACTACCAATTCAAGGTACTGCCCTTCGGGATAGCTTCAGCACCAAGGGTATTCACCAAGGTACTGGCGGTGGTGGCTGCACACCTACGCAGGGAAGCAATCCCGGTGTACCCTTATCTGGACGACTGGCTCATAACGGGGGAAACCCCAGAAATTTGCAGGTCAAACATTCAGAGGACTATCGACCTCCTCCACGAATTAGGCTTCTCCATCAACGAGAAAAAGTCAAGTCTGGTGCCAAGCACCTCAAAACAGTTTCTAGGAGCTATCCTAGATACTCAGAAAGGATTGACCTTCCCTTCGGAAGAGAGAATTCGGAATATACTTCTGCAAATTCCGCATTATCAGTCAAGTCAACAGATAACAGTACGCAAAGCTATGCGGTTACTGGGCATGATGGCGTCATGCATTTACCTGGTCCCCCACGCGCGTCTGCGCATGCGTCCCATGCAGGAATGGTTGACGAAACAGTGGTCTCAGGCAAGTGGTCATTGGGACGATCTAGTGGTCGTTTCGCCAACACTCGTACAGAGCCTACACTGGTGGACAAGAGAGAATCTCGCAAAGGGGAAACCCTTTTACGATCCCGAAGTACAAGCCGTGGTGACTACAGATGCATGCCTGACTGGGTGGGGAGCTCACCATCTCCACCACACAGCTCAGGGTCTCTGGTCTCACTCAGTAGCCAAGAACCACATCAATCTGCTAGAGCTTCTGGCAGTATTCCGAGCGCTAAGGGCGTTCGAGCCCCATCTACTGAACTTGTCGGTGCAAATAAGGACGGACAGCATGACAGCCATGTTCTATCTGAACAAGCAAGGGGGGACTCGTTCGCCAAATCTGTCCAAGCTTGCCCAGAAAATATGGATATGGGCACTCAGACGGAACATCTTCCTGTCATCGCAACATGTTCCAGGGGAGCTCAATTCCATAGCGGATGCTCTAAGCAGAGACTCCCTCCCAGAAGAACACGAATGGGTCCTTCTCGAGACGTAGTAGAAGATCTCTTCTCTCAGTGGGGTTTCCCCACTATAGACCTATTCGCCACAAGCGAAAACAAACAATGCCCAGGATTTGCATCCAGGTTCCCCCAGCCGGACTCCCAAGGGAATGCCCTGTGGATGAACTGGTCAGGGATGTTTGCGTACGCTTTTCCACCAACTCCTCTCATCAGGAAGGTGGTGTACAAGATGAACAAGGAATCGATGACGCTCATCCTAGTTGCTCCCATGTGGGCGAGACAACCATGGTTTCCACACCTACGCAGGATGGCGGTGTGCGAACCCATCAGACTCCCAGCCTGGTACAACCTACTGTCCCAGCAACAGGGTCAAACAGTGCATCAGGAACCCAACTCTATGAACCTAGCAGCATGGCTCCTGAAGTCATAGAGTTTGGACATCTCAAATTACCACAGAGGTGTATGGACATTCTAAAGGAGTCCAGGAAACCAAATACAAGGCACTGTTACTTTGATAAGTGGAAAAGATTCGTTATCTGGTGCCAGAATAAACAAATCAACCCGGTTGATTGCACTCCCAACGTTGTGACATACATGCTCCACCTGCTGGATGCAGGGTTGGTTTTTAACTCGCTGAAAGTACACCTGGCAGCCCTCTCGGCTTACACCACATCCCATAACAAGGTCTCGTGGTGGAAAGTACCAGTGGTTAAAGCCTTCATGGAAGGAGTAAAGAGACTTCACCCTCCTATTTCGAACCCACCGCCAGGATGGGACCTCAACGTGGTGCTAGCTAAGCTCATGGGACCCCCATTCGAACCCATGCATAAAAGTAGTCTCAAACACCTGACTTATAAAACGGCCTTCTTAGTAGCCATTACCTCCATAAGAAGGGTCAGTGAAATTCAGGCTCTGTCAGTGCAGGATCCTTTCTTTACTATCCACAAGGACAAACTGGTTTTACGCACACACCCTAGGTTCTCACCTAAATTCATATCCAAGTTCCATGTAAACCAGTCCATCGAGCTTCCGGCTTTCTTCCAGAACCCGCAAAGCTCGGCTGAGGTGAAACTACACACCCTAGATGTGCGTAGGGCGGTCCTATACTATGTAAATAAAACCAGACCGCTAAGGAAAACAGATCAACTGTTTGTCTCCGTAGCTACAGGCAGAGAGGGGGATCGCGTCTCTAAGGGCGCTATCTCGAAGTGGATTATCAACTGTATACAGCTGTGTTACTCTCTTTCTGAAAAGACTCTGCCTTTTACGCCAAGGGCCCACTCTACTAGAGGCATTGGTGCCACTCTGGCTTTCATTGCAAATGTTCCCCTCGACACCATTTGCAAAGCGGCTACTTGGAGCTCTATTCACACTTTTACTCAGCATTACTGCATTGACACTCATTCCAAGACAGATACACAAGTGGGACAAGCGGTTCTAAGACACCTGTTTGCTCATGACCCTTCTCACATCCCACCTCCTTCTTCTGGTACTGCTCGCTAATCTATGCACAGCATGTGATCTAAGCAGATTCCACAAGCCTCAGAAGGGATACATTACTCACCGTAATCGTATTTCTGATGCTTGTATCTGCTTAGATTCACATGCGACCCACCCTTCCTCCCCTCCGAGAGAAGGCGCATGGTTGCTTGTAGTCTTACCTTTCTGTCTATCTGCTTGGATTATCTGTACTCACGCTACTCCTCATGCTTCCTCATGTCAGAAAAAATACAATCTGAGGATCCTACACGCGTGAGGGATCTTGGGTACAGTGGACGTCACACTAGGGATAGTATTACTGGCACGCCTGTGTCGACGCCCATTTTCGACTTTCGAAAAACAAACTGTAATACTCCGCAGCTTCCACTAGATGTCGGCCTATGCACAGCATGTGAATCTAAGCAGATACAAGCATCAGAAATACGATTACGGTGAGTAATGTATCCCATATATATCCACCCAAGAAAACTAATTTTTTGGAAGAGATGAGGATGCTCGGTCTAGATGAAAGAAAAAAAAGCACCAAATATATGGGCAAAGGAAGGGGAAAATCCCAAGGTTCAGGAGGAAGAAGAAAACAAGGAGGGGACAAGGGCACAATCAGCTCAGAGTCAGAGCAAGGTACAAGAACACGCTCTGGGAGGAAGAAGACACAATAGAACCCAGCAACTCTGACGGAAGCATCATCAATTTGTCAAAGTATTCACTCAATCAGGATCAAATAAAAGTTCTTCAATATGGATTACATTTTTGCCCTACAGCAGGCTATGACTGTATGGAAACCAGAATAGATTTCTTCAAATACATGAGAAAAAATTGTTTGAAGAAATTTTTCATTTTGAATCCACCAAAAATGAAACCTAAATCAAATTCATCTGGTCGTACAGCAGTAGCAATTGAGGACTTTGACGCATTAACTGCTCTGGCGGAATTGGAATTTATGGATTTGTCAACCGATATAGGTATTGACATCACCCCAGAAATGCTAAACATTGAGACTGATTGGCCTATTGAGAGTACTTTAAAAGCCAAATCAAAATTTAACCCCATGTTTCAGCCAGGTGGCAAAATTGAAGCATTTCAGGACCTGGTAATTCACGACCTGAAGAAAGCCAGCCACATAAAAACAACATGAAGCCAAATTTCTCATTGAAAGAAAGAAAAATTCTCAAAGAACTGCAAGAAATCGACCATCTAATCATAAAAGCCTCAGACAAAGGAAGTAACATTATAATTCTCGACAGAGAAGACTATGTGAAGGAAGCACAACGCCAACTTGGCGATGAACATTGCTATGAAAAGCTTGAAGATAATCCTTTGGAATCCATTAAAACGAAAGTTGAGTGTTTTCTGCACAAATGGCAGGAACTGAATATCCTTGATGATGACGACTGGAAATACCTTTTCAATAAAACCCCCATCATTCCAACAATCTACTTCTTGCCAATGATACATAAAAACCCTATCTGCCCCCCCCTGGAAGACCCATTGTCACCCTAAATGGTGCTTCATTAGAAAATATGTTTAAGTACGTTGATCAAACATTACTACCTTTAGTTTTAACGTTACCTTCTTACCTACGTGACACGAAAGACTTCCTCAGTAGAATTGAAGGAATCACCTGGGAAAGAAATTTTATGTTTGCCTCACTGGACGTAGTATCATTGTATACGTCAATCCAACATAACGATGGTAAAAAAGCATGTAAATATTTTTTGGATAGCAGACGCCAAACTATTTGAGCCATGGAGAAATGGTTATGGAAATGGTAGATTTATGCTTGACCAACAACGTATTTCTCTTTGACAACGTTTACTACAACCAATTACGTGGTACGGCAATGGGCACAAGCTTTGCGCCATCATATGCAAACCTTACCATGGGATGGTGGGAAAAATTCATTGTCTGGACTGATGTTAATAGTAAATACACAGACCAAGTTGTCCTTTGGCTACGGTATATTGACAATTTGTTTGTCAAATGGAATGGTGAAGAACAAGACTGGCTAGATTTTGTGTCAATATTGAATGTTAACAACTTAAATCTTAGATTTACTGAGACCCACAGCCAAGAATCACTAATTTTCTTGGATGTCGTGGTAAAAACGGACAAAAAAGAAATCAGCACTGAACTTCACCATAAACCTACAAGTTCGGACATGCTATTATTTGCGACAAGCAGTCATCCGACTCCGCTTATATGGAGTATACCATATGGTGAGTTCATTAGGATTCGACGCAATTGTAGTAAACTGGATTGCTTTGATAGAGAGTGTAAAATCGCAGCCCGGAATTTCAGTAAACAAAGATATCCTAAGGCTGTCATTGAAAGAGCTTACATCAAAGCCCGAAATTTAGGTCGAGCAGTATTGCTCTCCACTAATCGAATACCTGAACAACCATCTGAAATTGATGATGTAAGACTGATACTCACCTGTGGTTCACATGCTAAAATAATAAGGCAAATATTACAAAAAACATTGGCATGTCCTGAAAACCGATGAAGCTCTATCTCCTTTCATGGGGCAACGTGCCAATATAACCTACCGAAAGTCAATTTCCATCAAAGACACATTAGTAACAAGTTTCATGGCACAGAAAAATGCAATGCAAGTGGAACTCACATGGTTGAGTAAGAGAAATACTGGTTTTCTGAAATGCACCAAATGCAAAGCCTGCCAATTTGCCCTTAACAAAACCAGTTATACACATCCGATACTGGGACATGATGTTGAAATTAAAACTAAAATCACATGCAACACCGAATTTGTGGTATATGTTTTAGTATGCTCATGCAATCTTTGGTATGTAGGCAGCACCATCGGCAAGCTGAAATTAAGGATCTTGCAGCATATGCGTGCCATAAAGAACGCAGATGCCTCATACCCCATGGCAGTACATTTTAGAGATCAACATCAGAGCAAGTTGGACAGCTTCAGATTTTTTGGTGTGTACCACATTAAACTCAATCCACGTGGTGGTAACCGGGAGCTTGCACTGCGACAGATGGAAACACGCTGCATCTTAGACTTTCAAACCAAAAAACCACAAGGACACAACCTGGATGAAGAACTGTATACTTTCCTTGGGACATAGTGCACCTTTCCCATTTGAACTCTGACAAAGTTTTTTGTAGCTCACCACTAATGGCAATGCCTTGCTTAATTTTTTTGATACCTGAGCTCATTTTAACATTTTCTAATATTTTGTAAATTGTATAAACTTTTTTGTATGTGCATTGATCTTTTTAGTGAAAACTGCACAGCTCTTTTTATCCCTTCTCTCTCTATACTTCCCCTTTCGTTTAAAATCCGGCATGTATTTCCCCAAATTCTGGTTTTATTATAACCTATATTGCACACTGATTTACAGTGGCAAGGGATGTTTACAGCACTATGCACTTTATTGAGAATATCTTCTTCTTGTACAATTAATGAGTTTATCGACAACCAAGCTATTGCCCGTATGAGGAATAATGATGACACTATGCACTTTATACATTTTCGGTTTTACTTAGAACCAATGTTTACAGCACTATGCACTTTCAATCATCATGTTTCCTCTCTGTTTTCTTATTTCTACGGGACAATATGCTTAAAGAAAAGGAGATCTCTAATTGAATTTGAAACAGCAGCTTATTCATTTTATCGTTCATTAAGATGGGGAAATCCAGTTGGTTTGCTAGTAAACGTGTTAATAAGGTATATTGATACCGAGTACGTAGTATTTCTTGCGTTGACCACTAGTGTCACAATATTACTGTTAACACCATTAACAAAAACTGCCGGCTTACCAAAAAACTTATCTGGTATGTACATCAAACATAACGAGAATGGCTTGAAATACACTTTAAAATAGCCGCCTACAGTTACACAGGAGAGAATCTACATAGATTGGGGAAAAGTCGAAAGAGAAAAGGGACTAATTGTATTGGGTAAAACCATAGAGTTTGAAACTTTCCTCTCTGATTGTGTTTAAATGCTGTGCAAATCACTCATTTTATATGTGATCAAGCAACGCTGTTATGCCCTTAATTAAACTGGATATGGCATAAGTAACCTTGTTGGCGAATGGTGGATTTATTTTGAAGTGGAATTATCTTTTCCTTTTGTTTTGAATATATATATATTTCTGAGGCTTGTGGAATCTGCTTAGATCACATGCTGTGCATAGGCCGACATCTAGTGGAAGCTGCGGAGTATTAGTTTGTTTTTCGAAACTCGAAAATGGGCGTCGACACAGGGCGTGCCAGTAATACTATCCCTAGTGTGACATCCACTGTACCCAAGATCCCTCACGCGTCTAGGATCCTCAGATTGTTTTTTTCCGCCATACTGGTCGGAAGCATCTTGCGGAGTCCCCTGGCCTTAGCCATACTTTTGCTAAAATTTAAAAATATTAATCTATTGACATCCTTCCCCACCCCAACGTCTAACTTCGACACTCGACGCCGGCTGGAGAAGAAATCGACCGTCAGCTGCTGCACGACGGATTTGGGTCTCGGAAGGCCGCTGGCCTCGGCCCGGGCCTGGTAGGCCGCTGGCCTCGGCCCTGCAAGTAGGGAGAGTGGGGGGTGGTTCATACTCTACACTCTTGGTATATAGGTACACCTTATACATTTCCTACACTTAACAGCCCGCTGCCTCAAGGTGCGTATGGAGGGTACCCCTTTTCAATTCTGCCCCAAGTGCAACCGCAAATACCCTTGGGTCGACAGGCACGCCACATGCAATCTCTGCTTGCCGAGGGACCACCCCGAAGCGAACTGCAGAGCGTGTAGTAGGTTTAAACCTAAGACACTTAAGGACAGTTCGACGAAGCGTTGGGCCCACCACGCCAGGCAGGCGGCCATGGCAGCGGAGGGCGCCTTCAGCGACGGCAGCGACGCCGTACTTTCGGACGGCGAGGGCATTACGGCGTCGAAAGACAGCCGAGCGCAGGTCCCCGACCTCGGAAGGTCGTCCGGCAGGGCGGCTATGGGGAAGACCCCCGGCGACGCAAGCGCTTCACATACTACACACACTAAACACACTATGTCCAACCGAGACTCGACGACGTCGAGTTCTCGGAAAGAGGCACAGACAGAACGGTCCGATTCGGTGTCCTCTGGGCGCTCTCGATCAAGATCGCCGCATGACTCCAGGCAATCATCCACTCTTGCCAAGAGTGCCTCGCTCCCTAGGCTAACAGAAGTTCGATCGTCGGAAGACGAAGACAACTTCCACCCCCAGGCCGCGCTCTAGGAGGCGGAGCCCGCAAATAAAGACGGCAAGGCCCCACGCTCGAAGGACAGGGACACCTCTCCCGATCCTCGACGCCAGGCGTCGGAAAAACACCGGAGCCACTAAGGGACAGGGAAAACATTTTTCTACGCATGGGGAGGGGGGAAAACAGCAGAAGAAACTACCTGTACATTCTTCCACACCTGTGAAACACTCCACCCCTCCTAAACAGACAGACAAGCCCAGGTCTGCTGATAGGTCCACAACCAGCAAAGCTACTAAAGATAAATCCCATAGACTTGCTGAGAGAGTCATTCCCAGTTCCAAAAAATGGTCCAGTGAAGACATAGATAGGGTCATGTCAAGAATGTCTTCTTTGGCTGATTTTTATGATAAAAATCCAGAACATTTCCTCTCGTATGATCCTCAAGGGGCCACACCCTCAGGTTCTACTGATCCTATCCCCCCGAGTAAGAAAGCCCGGTTTGAAACCCCGATGAGGTCTGAACCCTTCGAGGTACAACCTTACGCAACACCATACTCACGCTATCAAGGAGAGGCTTCCTTTTTTGGAGACCAAGAATTTGGTATGATAGAAGAGCAAACCGGGACGGGCTACTATGGGGATGATGAGGACCAGGAAGAAGAAGAGGATGACCCGGAAACATACAGAGTAGATTCCCCGGTAGAGAACGAAGCCCCGGTTACCGACTCCCCGGTCGATAACCAGCCCCTCCTAAATGAGGTTCTCGCTCGCGCAGCAGAACATTTCCACATTGACACCCACGGTGTACAGGAGGAAAGGGACTTCGCAGAAGAGTTAGTGGGAGAAAGGAGACCGGTTGCCCAGACCATCCCTATCCTTAAATCCATTCAGCGGAGAATAGATCCGTCCCTGGTGAACCCAAACCTCACCAGAGCAGTCAATCCCAGGGTTGAAAAACTTTTCAGGGCAGCTCAGTCTGACCCTCTCTATATAAGAGGACATCTGAAGCCAGACTCCCTAGTTGTTACCAACACTCGTAAGAGGGCTGGAACACCCTTGTCTTCATCAGAAGCTCCTCCCGACAAGGAGAGCAAGAAACTATACGGTTTTGGCAGGAAGGTAGCCTCAACGTCCGCCTATCAAGCAAGGATTGCTAACTCCACCACCCTGTTGGCCAGCTACAACTGCCATCAGTGGGAAGAAGTCGCGGCTCTCATAGCCTCTGCTCCTGAACCGTTAAAGGGCCAATTAGCTCGGATTTCCGCAGAGGGTAGAGCCGTGTCTGGTTGCATTTTGAAACCAACCTTCGACGCCGCGGGTAACGCAGGCAGATTGATAGCAGAAGGTACTGTTATCAAGAGACATGCGTGGTTACGGCAGTCTGGTTTTAAGGCAGAAACTCAGGCATCATTGTTGGACAAACCGGTGGAAGCCGATCTGTTGTTTGGTAAGGCGGTCGAAGACGCACTGAAAAATGCCAAGGACGAATACGAGACACTCAAATCCCTTGGCTAGTTAACCAATAAACCCCCCAACCAGAGAGGGAATAGTAATTTTCGTCGCCCACGCGGCCAAAATTCCCAGAGAGGATCTAACTATTCCCAGGGGCAGGGTACACAGTGGAACAACCACCAACAGTCTACCCAGGGTTACAGCAGAGGTAATAGGAGAGGTCGTGGTAAAGGCAGAGGCAGCCCCAGCAAGGGAGGCGGCACGCCTCCACCAATACAGTGACGCTCAGTTCAGGGTCCCTTCTCACGCAACCACAGTAGGGGGACGCATTTCAAACTTCACCCAGGCTTGGGAAGGGATCACATCAGACAGATGGGTGCTGTCAACAGTATCCACGGGATATTGTATAGAGCTACTGCAGCGTCCCCGGAACCATCCTCCATGACAAAGAGTACACTCCTTAGAACATCAGAAGATTCTCCTCGAGGAGATCGCCATTCTTCTACAAAAGGACGCGATAGAACTCGTCCCGGGACACCAGGTAAACAAAGGTATTTATTCAACTTACTTCCTTGTGCCAAAGAAAGACTTGACAATGCGCCCAGTATTGGACTTACGGCCTGCCAACAAGTACGTCAAGCCCCAAAAATTTCGTATGACCACGCTACAAGAGGTAATCCCCCTCCTAAAAAAGGGGGATTACATGGCAACCTTGGATATGAAAGATGCTTATTTTCATATTTCCATGTTCCCAGCGCACAGAAAGTACTTGCGCTTCAAGGTGGACAGTCGGCACTACCAATTCAAGGTACTGCCCTTCGGGATAGCTTCAGCACCAAGGGTATTCACCAAGGTACTGGCGGTGTCGGCTGCACACCTACGCAGGGAGGCAATCCCAGTGTACCCTTATCTGGACGACTGGCTCATAACGGGGGATACCCCAGGAATTTGCAGGACAAACATTCAAAGGACTATCGACCTCCTCCACGAGTTATGCTTCTCAATCAACGAGAAGAAGTCAAGCCTGGTGCCAAGCACCTCAAAACAATTCCTAAGCCCAATCCTGGATACCCAGCAGGGGTTGACCTTTCCTTCAGAAGAAAGAATTCGGAATATACTACTGCAAATTCCGCATTATCAGTCCAGTCAACAAATAACGGTACGCAAAGCAATGCGTTTACTGGGCATGATGGCGTCATGCATTAATCTGGTCCCCCCCACGCGCGCCTGCGCATGCGTCCCATGCAGGAATGGTTGGCGAAACAGTGGTCTCAGGCAAGTGGTCAGTGGGACGATCTAGTGGTCGTTTCGCCAACACTGGTACAAAGCCTTCACTGGTGGACAAGAGAAAATCTCACACAGGGGGAAACCCTTTTACGATCCCGAGGTACAGGCAGCAGTCACTACAGATGCATGTCTGACGGGGTGGGGAGCTCACCATCTCCACCACATAGCTCAGGATCTCTGGTCTTACTCAGTGGCCAGGAACCACATCAACCTGCTAGAGCTTCTGGCAGTATTCAGAGCGCTTCAGGCGTTCGAGCCCCACCTACTAAACCTGTCAGTGCAAATCCGGACGGACAGCACAACAGCCATGTTCTACCTGAACAAGCAAGGAGGGACTCGCTCGCCAAATCTGTCCAAGCTTGCCCAGAAAATCTGGATATGGGCACTCAGACGGAACATCTTCCTGTCATCACAACATGTTCCAGGGGAGCTCAATTCCCTAGCAGATGCTCTGAGCAGAGACTCCCTCCCAGAGGAACACGAATGGGTCCTTCACAGAGAGGTCGTAGAAGATCTCTTCTCTCAGTGGGGTTTCCCCACTATAGACTTATTCAACACAAGCGAAAACAGACAATGCCCAGGATTTGCATCCAGGTTCCCCCAACCAGACTCCCAGGGGAACGCCCTGTGGATGAACTGGTCAGGGATGTTTGCGTACGCTTTTCCACCAACTCCTCATCAGGAAAGTGGTGAACAAGATGAACAGAGAATCGATGACGCTCGTCCTAGTTGCTCCCATGTGGGCAAGACAACCCTGGTTCCCACACCTACACAGGATGGCGGTGTGCGAGCCCATCAAACTTCCAGCCTGGTACAACCTACTTTCACAGCACCAAGGTCAAACAGTGCATCAGCAACCCAACTCAATGAACCTGGCAGCATGGCTCCTGAGGTCATAGAGTTTGGACACCTCAATTTGCCACAGAGGTGTATGGACATCCTAAAGGAATCTAGGAAACCAAACACAAGGCACTGTTACTTTGACAAGTGGAAGATGTTCGTTATCTGGTGCCAGAGTAGACAAATCAACGCAGTTGATTGCACTCCTTCCACTATTGTTACATACATGCTCCACCTGCTAGATGCAGGATTGGTTTTTAACTCACTGAAAGTACACCTGGCAGCCCTCTCGGCTTACACCACTTCCCATAGCAAGGTGTCGTGGTGGAAAGTACCAGTAGTTAAAGCCTTCATGGAAGGAGTAAAGAGACTTCACCCTCCTATTTCAAACCCACCGCCAGGGTGGGACCTTAATATATATATATATTTCTGATGTTTGTTAATCTGCTTAGAATCATATGCTGTGCATAGGTCCGACATCCAGTGGTCACTGCGGAGTATTGCATTTTGTTTTTCGTAGTCGAAAAGGGACGTCGACAAGGCGTCTCTGAAATACTATCCCTATAGTGACGTGCCTTGTACCCACAATCCCTCACCCGTCGAGGTCCCTCAGATTGTTTTTTTCCGCCCAGCTACTGGTCGCCTTTACGCGGAGCTCCTCGAGAGACATTGCAGATTCCATCTCCTCGACCTTTGGTCGTTTTCCTATTTAATCTATAACATATCGATCCCTCCCTCGACGCAGTTGTGAAGCTGTCTCCGCCGAGCAAGATCTTCGACGGAGGGGACGAGCGGAGGAGATCCTTCGGCGTTGCCGAACACGTGGCCTGGCCTCGCAGGCCATATACAGTAGGGAGAGTGGGGTCGTGGGACATCTCTGGGTCTTTTCTGAGAATGCCTTTCCTTTTCCCCTTCCTTTCCCTTGGTGTCGTTATCACGATTTATTGCCTCGGCTATGGAGACGACACCCTTTAGGTTTTGCCCACTTTGCAAGGGCAAGTTTACTTGGAAGGACAAGCATTCACGGTGTAACCGCTGCCTGCCCCTCGATCACAAAGAGGAGGGTTGCACGGCTTGTCGGCTTCTGAAGCCAAAGACTCTAAAATACCGTAGGGTCAAGAGGTGGGCGGCCTACGCTATGTCGAAGGCCGATCCTTCACCCGCTGCTGCTACCACCGACAGTGACGAGGAACGTGATAACACGACCTCCGCTACGGAAGTCGTACACCCCTCTAAAGAGCGCTCGCGCTCTTCGTCGTCTGTCCCCGGCCCCGATGGGCTCAGCTCACGCACTGCTTATGGGGATGAACACCCCGGCGACACTGACGCACACGATACCACACATAAGCACACAACCCATAGCTCTTCTTCGTCGAAGACGAAGAAAGCATCAGCGCCCAAGGAGACGCAGGTTCCACCGGCTGCCTCCTCGGACCGTTCAGGTTCGAAGCCCCTCTCGCAGCCGCGACCAGCGACTGGGCTTTCGGCAAATAAGGGCGCCGCCCCCAAACCATCGGCCGGCGCGCACCAGCAGAGAGCGTACGCCGCCGTAGAACGATCGACACCCGTAACGTCGAAACCACAGCCCTCCGCTGACAAACGAGTCGCAGAGAGCTTGGCGAGGATCGTTGTAGCCGACGCCCAGAAGCGTGCGCCGAAAGACACGTCGAGCGCTACGCAGAGGTCGAAAGACACGCCGAAAAAGCCCGAAGGAAGACAGGGACTACCCCCTTCAGTCGGGGGGGACCCCCAACACACTGGAAGGCTTTTCGGAAGGCGACGGGACACTTTCCTCGACGTTATGGGAGAGGTCGAGCCGTTTTCAGCTAGATGACACTAATTTTCCCCCGCTAGACCGCTCAGGGGTACCCCATGAAACCATGGAAAGGCTCCATCTCTGCATGGAGAGAATGGAGAGGTTTATGAAGACCCAGAACCCTCCCACTCCCAAGAGAACAAGAGAAGGGCCTCAGGAGGACCCCAGGGCCAAATATCCGAGACTAGTCAATCCCCAGCAGGACACAGCCTCAGACTTCCATAATGTGTATGACCTCACTGGTGAGGAACAATACTTGGAGGAGGAGGATGAATTTGTGGACGATGAAGAGGGACAGGACCAGGAGGAAGGTCTGGAAGACAGCCCAGACATGGTAGGAGAAGGCTTCGGAGAAAATCCAGAAGAAGGACCTTCTCATCCCTGGCAATCCCCATCAGTATATTCGGACACTGATGTCCTGAACCTAAATCCTCCTGACAATTCACCTGTTAGAAACACGTCTCCCATTGACGATCAGCCCACATTCAATGCCCTGTTGCGCAGAGCAGCAGCACATTTCGAACTGGACACTGGGGAGATCTCTATTGAAATAGACTTTGTGGAAAGAGTAATTAAGGAGAAACCCCCAGTCAGCCAGACCATTCCCCTCCTCGCTTCAGTGAAGAGAAGAATCATCCCTTCGCTATCCACACCCGCACTAATCAGAGGAGTTAATCCAAGAATTGAAAAACTTTTCACTCCTTCACCCTCAAACCCGCTGTACATCAGGGGACATTCCATTCCGGATTCCCTTGTAGTAACTAATACAAGGAAGAGGGCAGGGGTGCCGCTGTCCACCAGCGAGGCACCACCTGACAAGGAGGGCAAGAGGTTATATATGCCCTTGCAAAGAGAGTCACATCCTCGGCTGCTTTTTTCGGCAAGAATTGCGAACAACAATTCTTTGCTAGCTAGCTACGTGGACGCGCAGTGGGCCAAATTGCGCAAAGACGCCGAAGAAGCGCCGGAACCACTACGTACACGCCTGCTATCAACTATTGGCGAAGGAACCCAGGTCAACCAGAGTATTGTAAAGAACTCTCTGGATGCTGCAGAGACAGCGGGACGTTCCCTGGTTCAGGGAATACTCCTAAAACACCATGTATGGCTGCGCAACTCAGGGTTCAAACCGGAGACACAAGCGTCTTTAATAAATAAACCTGTTGAAGACTCAAACCTCTTCGGGAAAGCGGTGGATGAGGCTCTGGAGATGGCTAAAAAAGAGTTTGATACTATCAAAACTCTTGACCAGATCTCTAAGCCCACTACCAGACGCGGCTATGGCAACAAACGCTTTTTTCGTGGGCAACGCCAACAGCAGAATCAGCAGCAACAGTACCCTGCCACCAATTACCAGACCAATAGTGGGCAGTACAACCAAAGAGGCCAGCGCCGGGGCAAAGGGAGAGGTCGGGGGTCCTCCCCAGAGGCTCCCAAGCCCCCAACAACACCAAGTGATGCGAAGATTCGCGTCCCCTCTCATGCAACACCGGTCGGGGGCCGGATAACATCCTTTCTTCCAGCATGGGAGGGAATAACGTCAGACCGCTGGGTACTTTCCACCGTTGCCCACGGATAATGCATCGAATTCAACAGTTCCCCAACATACAGACCCCCGAGGGGACGACGCATGACACCGGAACACCTTGCCATCCTTCTCCAAGAAGTACAACAACTGCTGGAAAAAGGAGCCATAGAGGTCGTGCCTCTATCTCAGGTAACAGAAGGTATTTATTCAGTGTACTTCCTTGTACCCAAAAAGGATCTAACCATGCGCCCTGTATTAGATCTGCGCCCAGCGAACAAGTTTATCAAACCCCAGAAGTTTCGTATGGTGACCTTACAGGAAGTGATCCCACTGCTATCACAGGGAGATTACATGACAACATTGGACATGAAAGATGCATACTTTCATATTTGAATGTTGCCAGCGCACAGAAGATACCTCAGGTTCATGATAGAGGGCAAACACTACCAGTTCAGAGTGCTACACTTCGGCATAGCATCAGCACCAAGGGTATTCACGAAGGTACTGGCAGTGGCAGCGGCCCACCTGCGCAGGTTCTCCATCCCAGTTTACCCTTACCTCGACTGGCTCATAACAGGGGATTCTTACGAAACATGCTTCTCCAATACCCAAAAGACTGTAGACCTTTTGTTCCAGTAGGGCTTCTCCATCAACGAAAAGAAGTCCAGCCTAGACCCCAGCCAAATCAAACAATTCCTAGGGGCTCTAATTCAAACAAAGGACGGCCTCGTCTTCCCCTCCAACGAGAGGGTCCAAAACATGCTGTTTCAGATCCCTCAATATGTGACCGGTCGAGAGGTGACGGTACGCAAAGCAATGCGCTTGCTAGGCATGATGGCCTTGTGTATTTATTTGGTACCTCACGCGCGCCTGCGCCCTATGCAAGAGTGGCTCAACAGCCAGTGGTGTCAGGCCAGCGGACTATGGGACGATCTAGTGGTGGTCTCGCAGGCCTTGGTTCTCTCGCTACGGTGGTGGACAAAGGAAAACCTGGAAAGAGGCAAACCCTTTACCACACCCGCGGCGGAAGCCACTCTAACCACAGACGCATCCCTCACAGGATGGGGGGCTCACCTATCCCATCAGACTGCTCACGGAGTGTGGACTCCGAACGTAGCATCCAAACACATAAATCTACTGGAGCTACTAGCTGTGTTCAAGGCGCTAAAAGCCTTCCAGGAACACCTACAAGGCAAGACTGTGTTGGTCCTTACAGACAGCACCACAGCCATGTACTACATCAACAAGCAGGGGGGCACCCACTCTCCAGGACTGTCCAAACTGGCCCAAAATATATGGAAGTGGGCTCTCAAACAAAACATGTTCCTACTGTCACAACATGTACCAGGGGAACTCAATCTGCTGGCAGACAAACTCAGCAGAGATTTCCCCCTGCCCGAAGAGTACGAATGGCGACTGCACGAAGACATCGTCTTCGACGTCTTCACAAAATGGGGATTCCCAGAAATAGACCTATTCGCAACCCTGGAGAACTCACAATGCCTAAGTTACGCCTCCAGGTACCCCCAGAACCAATCCAAGGGGAACGGTCTATCGAAGCAATGGTCAGGGAAATTTGTTTACGCTTTTCCCCCCGACTCCCCTTCTTAACAAGGTGGTGCACAAGATGCACCCGGAACAAGTGACCATGATACTGGTGGCCCCAATGTGGGCCCGACAGCCATGGTTCGCTCACTTGATGGAGATGTCTCTATCTCCCCCAGTGAAACTCCCCTGCCCGTACAACATGCTGTCACAAGACAAGGGCAGGACTCTGCATCCATGCCCCCAGAACATGAACTTAGCAGCTTGGCTCCTGAGATCATAGAATTCGGACACCTACAGCTCCCGCAGAGATGCATGGACATCCTCAGGGAAGCCAGAAAACCTAACACTTGCCACTGCTATTCTAGCAAGTGGAAGAGATTTGTCATCTGGTGCAGAGGAAAAAGCATCAACCCGATTGACTGCTCTCCCACACATATTGTTCTATACCTGACCCACTTATTGGATTCAGGTCTAGTGTTCAATTCCATTAAAGTCCACCTAGCGGCACTTTCTGCATACACCACTTCCCAACTCAAGGTGTCGTGGTGGAAGATCCCTGTTATAAAGGCCTTCATGGAGGGAGTAAAGAGAATACACCCCCCGATAGCTGACCCAGCTCCCGGATGGGACCTTAACGTGGTACTTACCAGACTCATGGGCTCACCATTCGAACCCATGCACAAAGCATCTCTTAAAGACCTCACTCTTAAGACTGCTTTTTTAATAGCTATCACCTCCATCAGGAGAGTAAGTGAACTACAGGCTCTTTCTGTTCTAGACCCCTTCGTTACAGTTCACAGAGATAAGGTGGTTCTACGCACGCACCCAAGGTTTGCTCCGAAATTCATCTCGAAATTCCACGTAAACCAGTCTATAGAACTGCCAACGTTCTTTCAAAATCCTTCCAACTTGGGGGAAAAAACTCTACACACACTAGATGTGCGCAGAGCGTTCATGTTCTACATGGAAAGAACCAGACCACTGAGGAAGACTAATCAGTTCTTCGTCTCGGTGGCAGCAGGAAGAGAAGGGGATGCAGTTTCAAAGTCCACTATTTCTAGATGGATTGTTCAATGCATCACTCTCTGCTATACTCTTGCTAAGAGAGAACTGCCCTTTAAGCCAAGAGCATACTCTACTCGAGGCACGGGGACGTCCATAGCATTCATTGCAAATGTTCCCCTTTAGTCCATCTGCAAAGCGGCTACCCTGGAGTTCTGTGCACACCTTTACGAAACACTACTGTCTAGATGCACACTCGAGATCTGACTCCCAGGTGGGACAGGCAGTATTAAGACATATTTTCTCTACTGTTCCTTCTCATAACCCACCGCCAACTCCAGGTACTGCTCGCTAGTCTATGCACAGCATGTGATTCTTAGCAGATTAACAAACATCAGAAGACAATGCATTACTTACCGTAAAAGCATTTCTGATGGTTGTATCTGCTTAGATTCACATGCGCCCACCCTTCCTCCCCGCTCGGATGGAAGGAACATAGACTTCCTTTTATACTCTTTTCTGTACTAACGCACGTCTAGAAGGCTCCCTCAGGGCAGAAAAATACAAACAGAGGGACCTTGACGCGTGAGGGATTGTGGGTACAACGCACGTCACTATAGGGATAGTATTTCAGACACGCCTTGTCGACGTCCCTTTTCGACTACGAAAAACAAAATGCAATACTCTGCAGTGACCACCGGATGTCGGACCTATGCACAGCATGTGAATCTAAGCAGATACAACCATCAGAAATGCTTTTACGGTAAGTAATGCATTGTCATATATATATATATATGTATAGCAGTGAACAAAAACAAAGGGGCTAAACAAGTGATGGCGTCAGTGAAGTCATCAATGACATTTGTGATTCCATCTTTCATGTTCCGGGTGTTAGTGTTAGCAGTGCACAGTGGTGATGGCAGATATGGTGGCATAGTCTACCATAACTGGCGAATTTCAGGGGGTTTTTGGTTTTAATTTGAACCATAGTGGGGAGGTGGGAAAGTTTTTTTTTTTTTTAGTGAAGTGCACAGGCTTTTGGGA
Organism: Ambystoma mexicanum; assembly: GCF_040938575.1. Lineage (NCBI taxonomy): Eukaryota > Metazoa > Chordata > Amphibia > Caudata > Ambystomatidae > Ambystoma > Ambystoma mexicanum. Next base: position 918,912,271 of record NC_090934.1, on the reverse strand, counting down.
GGGCAACTTAACCATAACGTCCCCTTAACAAAGTTTTTTTTCTAATGAATTTTACAGGTTTTTGGAAGGGGAATTTAATTGTATGATTGTGTTAATGAAGGTGTTGTGCTGAAGATACACTGTTGTCATGTGATTTTGGGAGATATGTAGTATAATGTATTTACTTGATGTACATGTAACATAGAACATACAGAACACCCTCCCTATTGATATTAGAGAGGGACGGACTGAGCGCCTGTTTGCGGACAGGCGCGGACGTGGGAAAAACTACCCAAACAGGCAGGGGGTATCTGAAAATGTACTATTTTCTTAAACAAAAAATGTTGAACTTAGAAAAAGGACAGGAAGACATTAGTATTAATAAATAAATATGGAAACCTAAATGTGTGAAAAGAAAACGATGCATTTAATAACCATGTAGAAAGAAATGAATGGTACCATTAAACAAAACAAAAAAAAAAAAATGCCTCCATCGTAATTACTTCACAGAAACTCTGCAGCCTGGACCGACAGTGGACAGACGCAGTAGGACAAAGGCAAATAACATCAAAATAGTAAGTGAAGGTCATTTTTTTGTATGTGTGTGTATTTTATTTTGGTATATGGTGCAGAAAAAATAATGCCTTTCTGTTGTTTTGACACAGAAATGACGAGTACTTTGGAGTGGTTGGAACAGTACTTTCCGCATGGTGAAATGTCGGAAGAGAGCTATAACAATGGTACACAGCCCTCTGTGTATGCAAAGTAATGGCCAGTATTTTATATATAGATGTATAGTTATTTTTTACAGACCAGGAAAGAGAAGAAGAAAGGCCAACAAATGACACAGAAGAAGACCGGATCAGAAGGATTGAATTGAAAATGGACACATTGAATGAGAATTTTAAAAGTTTAAGGGAGTTTGTGGAAGACTATGTGAGAGGAAAAGTACGTTACCACTGTCCCACCTGTACCTGCCCCCCTTCTCCATTCCCTAGTAAACCATCCCCAAACCTTCAAGAAGAACATAGACATTTCGATGAAACATCCATCCCTTCTTCCCCTCACAAATCTTCCCCTCATAACGAGCCCGTGCTGAATCCTAATTCCCCTATATTTGTGTCAGTATCTGCTTCCCCCGGTTTTTCTTTGGAATGAAGTTTGTGTGTGTGTTTGGAATGTTTTTGTATAGTAGTTGTAGTTAGAGGAATACATGTTTTTTTTTAAAAAAGACTTAAAATGTTCACAAACAGCGCGCCTGTTCGACCTATCCGAAAGGAATGGAATGTGGATGTTGTAAAGGCAGTACACCTACCCTTACTAATGTCAAGTAAGATGGAGTTGATGTTTGACCGCACCATCTGTGCAAGTTGTGCGTACATAAACCGAAAGGGGCGTCCTAAGGACATTATATCTTGGCATACCGCTTACAAATGAGATAAAACATGTTCATAGAACACATCAGGTGTCCGGGATGGCAGTAAATGAGCAAAATAGGAATGTGTTAAGGACAGTATACCTGTCCGTATTGTCCACAGCCAAGATGGTGGCATCCATAGAACAGGCGCGGTGGCCGGCAAGGGCGTAGTCAAACAAACTGGAACTGTCCCTACAGTGAGCATATCATGTAAGCACATGCGCAGTACAACCATAAGTACAGCGAACATCGCGCCTGACCCTAACTGTCCGTCTCACTTGTGTCGCACTTTGAATTAGTTTGAGGGCCCGAACACTGTCCTTAGGACACTTGAGCGCATGCGCAAGTTTGTTAGTCTGCATTTGCTGTCCAGCGGACACCCATTTCTGTCGTGGATGTGTTCAGGACGTCAACATGTGACCGCACCCACGCTGAGCGTGTGGACTAATTTGCACGGTTTGTGTGCTTCCGCAACAGTACAAAAGGAACCTATGCACACAAGACAAAATATTGTACAGTCTAAAAATATAATTTCAGATATTCCAGACAATAGCTTATCTGTGGATATGTTGTGTGAAATTTTCGGAACGCTTTTCAGTGATAAAGATGGTCACGAGGCGCCCCCTCAGCCCCTATAAATGGCAACACCCTCGAGAGCATCTTCATTGTCCTGCTAGCTGTAGCCGATTGAGGTGTACTGCCTTTACTGCTGTAGTGACCAAAAGGAAAGTACTTGGTATGGCATCCATGGCTGCTGTTGCTTCATTAGCCTCTGCACCACCTCCAAACCCGCAACCACCACCACCACCACCACCTCCCCAAGGGCTTGCAGAGAGATATACGGGTGAGGATGTAGAGATCGAGGAAGAAGAGAATGAGGTGGAGGAACTCTGCACTACAAGCACTCGCCGGGAGTTGTGGGTGTGGCAGTTTTCCATCTAGGGGAGCGTACCAAAAGCATGTGCGAACCTGGTGAGGTGTAACCAGTGCCAGGTGGTGCTGAGTCACGAAAGACCTGGTGTGTACAGCTTTGGTAAGACAACCATGCAGCGACACCTCACTTCGTTCCACAGTGCGGACATTCACAAGGTGGCGCCATGTGAAGAGCGTAGTAGATTGAGTTCCTCCACAGCATCCTTCGTGTCCGATCCTGTCACCACAAGAGACACTCCTTTGGGGGAGCGCCTCCCTCCAGCTGCCTCACAAGCCATTTGTGATGCTGTTGACCCTTACCTTTCAAAGGTGACAATAGTGTGTATGTATTGTGACGCCGTACTCTGCAGTGGGGAGAGTTTTCGAAGTGCTTTTGAGGCTACGGTCACGGAGTACCAGAAGATCTGCTCCTTACCTAAGTGAAGCTCACCCTATATCTTTCTCTGTCCACGTGCCCTTTCTTATCCCTGTGGTTGCTGTCCCTTCCTTACTCTCCTTTGTCCTCCTCTCCTAGTGTGTCGTGTTGCCAAAAGCAGGAAAGTGGAAAACAACAAAACATTTTAAAAAATGGCTCTTTTCAGAGCCACCTTTCTCAGTTTAACAATAGAACTATCAAGTGACTAATGTAGGCCTCTGCGTATTCGTGAAAAAGTTCACGGACAGTCGTCGGACACACAAAAAAGGAGGGTGCAAGTGGAGCAAATCCAATGAAGTGGACGCTGGGAGTAAGTGCTGGCTCTGAAAAGAGCCTTTCAGTGGTGTGTTGTGTGGGTAAAAAACTGTGGATTGGAGAAAACAGATTGTCACATAGGTTATTGTGAATACAAAAGATGGTTGTAATGCATTTTGTACATTGCGAAGACAAATCTGATTGCCAGCATATGTGAGATGGACTCCATCTCTGCGGAAAATGAAAGAGCTGCGAAACAAAATGTTTTCATTGTGGAATGAGGACATGCCAACATCTCTTAGAAAGGCACAAACAGCTTTATTCACATTTTGTCTTGCTTTCTCCATTTGTGGACCAAATGCAGAAGAACGCAGCTATTTTATCTTTGTTCAATACAGGAAAAAAGTATTTCACAATTTGGAAACATGTCCATGACCTTCGCAAGTCCTTCCTTGATTGCAAATTGCAAAGAAATTCCAGAGACATGGCCTAAACTGTTGCCTCCGCAATGAATGATAAGTATATCTGGAGGACGCTCTGTCAGTAAAGTAACACAGAGAGGTACCAAGTCCAGCCACCTCATTCCTCGCACGCCATGCTAGTGCACCTCCACATGAGGAAATCCGAGATCTGCAGATAGACGGCAGCTTTCTGCATGCACCTTCAACCAATGTATCCAGATAATCTGTTTTCGAGCATGCAGAGCCATGGCAGTGTGGTCTCCTGTCAGGCAGAAGACGGTCTAACTGAATCTCGCCTTTCAGAACACACCTACTGAACTTTATTGACCAATCCTTAGCTCCGCTCATTCTCATTTGCATGCGTCTCCACCCCAGAATCCCTGTCGGTGATATGCGCAGCCTGCAAACTACCGCCATCTCCGCGGACATGTATAGGATCAGAGCGTGACGACGGTACATTAAAGTATTATTCCCCTTTTTCCCCTTTAAGGCAGGCTCTGAAAAGAGCAGTTTTTTTTAGTTTTTGGCCAGATGCCTTAGACATCTGTTATTTTGTTTATTGTTTTGTATTTTTTTGTCCTTACTGTACTCCTACAACCATTACAGAACCTTCTCTAAAGCAAGCCTTACATTCCAAAAGAACATGGCATTTCCCAAAGAAGATGGCACAACACCATCTGCTTCAAAATAATCTTCATTACTTGGAACAATGTTATCCTGGCTGCAGAAAAACATACCAGCTCGTAACATGAAAGCACGCATGCCGCGATTGATGATACACCTCCCAATAATTTGATCTGGACAGAAAACAGAATTGTTGTCCCATTTTGCTCTAGGGAGTAAACCAGAAAAAATTACTTTCGTTGTTGGGAAGATGTTCATGAGTGCTTCAACCAACTGTCCCAAATCTGCCAACAAAGTACATGAACTCACGTAGCCCAAATGGCAAGCACCGTAGTGCAAAATTACCACATGAAGAGTGGTCATCGTACGCATGTCTCTGCAAACTTGCAGAATTGCCGCAACATTGGCATCAGTGTCAGTGCTCCACACCACCTCCACTCCTCTCACATCGAAGTGGTGTGCCACATGCCTGCTCTCGGCATAGTTCTGTAAGCCATGGACAAAAATGTCTCCAAGCACCAAAACCCTGACCCTCTCCACCTCTGCCATCTTCAGTATATGCACCGTCTTTCGACACAAAAGAGTAATGTGAACTTCGAAGGGATTGTGTCTTCCGACGTATTCCTTATCGTGATATAGATAATCACCAGCTTGCTGGCCTCGGAAAAGAAATTTCAGTAGAGGGTTCTGCGCGTCGATGTCCCTCGAGCCGATGTCCCTCGACAGCCTCCGTATCGGCGGCGACTTCATCATGCGTATAATGATTGTGCCATCCGTTTTTCCGCGCTTCATGGGTTCGTTAGTCAAACATATTCTTCATTATTCCTCGAGAATACCAACACTTATTTGATGGCTTCCTCATCCGAACCGACGACTCCACGGTCCGGCTTCAAAAAATTTCAAGACTGTGGAAAGAAAATGTCGTTGACGTATCCTCACAGGATCTGTTTGTGGTGCCTGGGATCGGAGCAACAATGTTCGGAGTGCGAGGACTGCATGTCCATGACGGCGAAAGCCTTGAAGGAGCGTAAGAGGAAGCTTGAGAGAGGTAAGACAGTTAAAACTCCTTTGAAAGTTTCCTCGGCAGAATCGAGACATTCGTCTCCTCGCTGACACAGGAAACATTCTCGTTCTAGGTCTCGAAGCAGTTCCCACCACTCTTCGAGATCAAAGCATTCAAGTAAGAGACGTCGAAAATCCCCTTCTCCGTCTTCTTTTGTTTCTCCGGAAAGAGTCACCTGCCCCACAAAACATAGCTCTCAGGCTGAGTGGGAGGAATTCTGTAAAAGGATGCTTAGCGTCTTCGAGAAAGCGGCCTCGACCCCCTCAAAGACAACTGAGGGTGATACCCTGGGTGAAAGATCCGAAAAATCTAAACGCCGCGAGTCGTTGCACCCGGCGAAAGAAACTACTCGAGAGCGTCACGAACCCTCGAGAAAAGGCACTGTGCCATCGACGCCATTATCGAAGGGCTCATCTACGCATAGGTCGATCGAATCGACGCCGCCTTCGACGCTGAAAAAGAACAAACCCACGCCGTCACTACCTCACAGCCAGGGCCTCTAACACGACTTCGATGTCATCGACAACCTCGAGCAGGATTCCGATCCTCTCGAGTTCTTCGAGGCCTCTTCCAATCTTCTCGACGCCTTTTTCAGTGTTTTCGAAGCCTTTAACGTCCGCGTCGTCGACGTTTTCTCAACCAATTATGACAAATAGCCCCTCCTGCTCTGGAAATGGGATTTAAGCCATTTCCAAGGTCTGATCATTTCAGACCTTTGTCTTCAATGTATGAGGAAGGGGAGGATCCGGATCAAGAAAGACCCTTTGGGTTGCAGAGATCTGCAACACCTACCAGAGGAATTTACCTCTGAGGAAAATAGGTTAAAGGATCTTCGAGAATCCTTACATGAGGCAAGTGAGTTAGATGCTTCCCCAGAAATAGAATTTGCCAAACCAGACCCAGGGGAACATGCTGAGACCCCTTACAGAATTTTAATGGCAAGAATTATAGAATTCATGGGTTGGTCTACACCTTCACCTGCATTCCAACAGGATGACCTTACAGACATTTTAGTTAAAGGCCACAGGAGGATCCTGTGGTTCCATTTCACGCTGCATTACAAAGAAAAATATTGGCTAACTGGGAAACTCCTGAGGTTATCCCGGCGGTTAACAAAAAGTTATCAGCCAAATATAGGGTATCTACTAATGACCCTGAATTTTTGTCTAAACATCCAACTCCAGAGAGTCTGGTTGTTCAAGCAGCAACTGCATCAGGCAGTAGATCGGCATACCCTACTGTTCCACAGGACAGGGATGACAAACGATACGACTATATGGCTAAGAAGGTTTTTTCTGCATGTAGCATGGCATTGAAATCTATTAACGCTACTTGTACGCTCGCAAGGTTCAGCCATACACTTTGGGACTGTGCTTCATCAGCGGCTGACTGCCTCCCAAAGGGAGAAGAAAGGGAAGCGTTTCTAAACATCATTAAGGATGGTAAAGACGCAATGTGCGAATCCCTTCAAACTGGCATTGATTCTGCTGACAGCATCAGTAGGGCCATGGCGGCAAGTACTACAACCCGCAGATTTGCGTGGTTGCGAAAGTCTGGGTTTGCTCCAGATGTACAAGCCAGACTTTTAAATATGCCCTTTGACGGCTCTTTTTTGTTTGGTAAGAAGGCGGATGACAGCCTAGAAAAGTTAGACATCCAAAGCAGCAGCAAAATCCCTGGGAGCTGCAATCCGTCAAACGCCATATCACCCCTCAGGAACCTCTTGGAGAGGTAAGTCCTTTTGCTTTTATTCCGCATTCGGAAAAGGCAGAGGACAGTCGGTTCAAAGAGGTCAAAAAAGATTCACCCGAGGTGGACGGGGTAAAAATACAAAAGCCGCAGCAGCAGGTGCCTCTTTACCCTCGGCACCTGCATCAGCCGCCTCTAAATCACTGAGGACTCTCCTCACAAGACACCAGTAGGGGGCAGGCTAACTCAACATCTGACGGAATGGCAGGCTATTACGTCAGATGCTTGGGCATTGGAGACAGTTGCCCAAGGTTACTGCCTGCCTTTTCTACGCATTCCTCAGTCATCCACCGGGGAACAGCTCTCGGAAAGTTCCAGATCCGCTCCTCTTGCAGGAAATTGTAGACCTGCTGGAGAAAGGTGCCATAGAACCGGTACCTGTAGCGGAGAGGAACAAGGGCTGGTACTCCCCCTACTTCCTAATACCGAAGAAGGACTGAGGACTGAGACCTATCTTGGACTTACAAGAATTGAACAAGTTCCTCAGGAAGGACAAGTTCAAGATGGTAACCCATTCTCAGATCCTTCAGGCCCTCCAGCTCCAGGACTGGCTGGTATCTCTGGACCTTCAGGATGCTTATTTCCATGTGCCAATCCATCTCAAACACAGGAAATACCTGAGGTTCGCAATTGGCGGTTCTCATCAATTTGGAGTTCTGCCATTTGGGCTGACCTCCGCCCCAAGGGTCTTCACCAAGCTAATGTCGGTAGTGGCTGCAAGTCTAAGGAGGGAAGGGATTCAAGTCTACCCCTCCCTGGACGATTGGCTGATCAGAGCTGTATCTCAGGAACAAGCTCAGATCCAGATAGATTATGTCTGGCACTTCCTTCACAAACTGGGTTTCTCCCTCAATTTAAAGAAGTCACAGACGATACCATCACAGAGACTCCAGTTCATTGGAGCGGTCCTTGACACTTCCCTGGGAAAAGCCTTGCCACCAGAGGTGAGGGCTCAAGATATTCTGCAGATGGTCAGCAAGTTTCAAAATGCCCAACGTCTCCCAGCCTTCAACTTTTTGAGGTTGCTAGGCCTCATGGCATCCTGCATCTTCCTTGTGCCAGAGGCTCGCCTGAGAATTAGATCTCTTCAATGGGCACTAAGAACTCAGTGGTCGCAATTCTCAGGGAGAATCTCCTTCAGACTCCGGACAAGGTGGCTCGAGACCTTCAGTGGTGGGCCTGCCAGGAGAACATCTTGAAACGAGAACTGTTTTGGCAACCATGGCCGGAGATAACAGTAGTCACAGATGCCTCACTCACGGGGTGGGGAGCCCATGCCAACGACTTGACCATCAGCGGTCGTTGGTCTCCATCGGAGTCCAGACTACATATCAACCTGTTAGAGCTGAGAGCAACTAGACTAGCGCTTGAAGGCTTTTCTGCCATCTGTACAGGGGAAAAATGTCCTGATAATGACGGACAACACAGTGGCCATGCACTACCTCAACAAAAGAGGCGGCGTAGGATCACTGCGTCTGTGCAGATAGGCGATGCAGCTCTGGTTTTGGGCAATCCAAGAAGGAATCTCTCTATCTACAGTTCACGTAGCCGGAGAGAAAAACTTGACAGCGGACGCTCTGAGCAGACAGGGTACAGTCTCCCACGAGTGGGAACTAGCTCAGGAAGTCCTTCAACAGATCTTCACCCTTTGGGGAACCCCTCAAGTGGATCTGTTCGCCACCAGCATCAACAGGAAGTGCGGTCAGTTTTGTTCAAGGGAATTTCCCTCGAGAGGAGCTCTAGGGGACGCGTTCGTAGTGGACTGGGAGTTTCCACTTCTGTACGCGTTTCCCCCAGTCCCCGTCATTCCTCAAATGATCAGGAGGTTGAGAAGGTTCCGGAAAGCCATGATTCTAATTGCCCCGGACTGGGCCAGGAGAACGTGGTAGCCGGACCTTTTGGACATGTCCATCTGCCCTCCAATTCGTCTTCCACTCAAGGAGAATCTTCTCTCGCAGAAGGGAGGTCAGGTTCTCCACCCAGACATCAGAACCCTCAACCTTCATGCTTGGTATCTGAAAGGTTGAGATACAAGGATTGGGATCTCCCAGATGACGTCATGGAGGTGTTGCTTTCGGCAAGAAGGCCAGCAACAAAGCCTTTATACCGCTGCCGTTGGAACAAATTTTGCAGCTGGTGTAGAGAAAAGAATATCGACCCCTTTTCATGTGGTACACCAACGGTGTTATCTTTTCTACTCTATTTGGCAAATTTGGGCCTTCAGGTTGGCACTATCAAGGGCTATCTCGCAGCGCTATCTAACTTCAAGCGCAATGCAGAGGAACCATCGTATTTCAAGTTACCCTTAGTAATACAATTTCTGAAGGGATTAACCAATGTCGATCTTCCAAGACCATTCCAAGTTCCCTTATGGGACTTAAATTTAGTCTTAAATTTCCTGATGAGTATGCCTTTTGAACCACTCCACTCTTGTTCGCTAAGGTTTCTCACCCTTAAAACTGTCTTATTAGTGGCATTGACATCTGCTAGGAGGGTGAGCGAATTACAAGCTCTATCTTGTAAACCCCCTCATACAATTTTTCATAAAGACAAAGTTGTCCTACAAGTGAAGCCTAATTTTTTCCCAAAGGTGGTTTCTGAATTCCACATCACTCGGAAGATTACCTTACCTTCATTTTATCCCCCTCCCCATCCGGGGAAAGAGGAAGAAAGGCTACATAGGCTGGACCCAAGGCGGGCTTTGAGCTTTTACATCAGCAGACTTGCTAGGATTAGGCAAGCAGACCAACTGTTGTAGGTTACTCAGGACACAAATTGGGATTACCGATAACAAATCAGACCATTTCCAGATGGATTATTTTGGCCATTCTGGAATGTTACAAAATGGCAGGGAAAGAGCCTGCTCAAAATCTTAGGGCTCATTCAACCAGGGGTATCGCAGCCTCTTCAGCCCTCCAAAGAGGGGTTCTGATTCGAGACATATGTGCGGCTGCCACATGGTCGTCTGCACATACCTTCACAAGATTTTACAACCTGGATTCCTCCTCTAGCCAAGAGACTAGATTTGGCAAAGCTGTGTTGCACTCTGTTCATTCTTGAGGGGAAACATGGCAATTTTACTCCCGCCTCCAGTTACACACCACTGCGATGGGAGTCTATCAAGATAAGGAATACGTCGGAGGACACAATCCCTTCGAAGAACAAGTTACTTCTTACCTGGTAACGTTCTTTCGATTGGATGTTCCTCCGACGTATGCATATTTTAATCAGAGAACATATGCAACCCTTATGATGTAATTTAAATAAATTAATGCTGCTAAATATGCATAGGCAATCCATACCAACGCTCCCCCTTTTAAGTGCAAGATGTCCGATTTATCATTGACAAACAGCACGACTTCTTACTGTCTTCCGCATAACCTATACATACGTTACAAGCATGCCTATTTAGGGCGAAACTCGATTTTGCATTAGAAAATGTTGGAGGTGTGTACTGTGTACGGCCTACAGTAATGCTACTTGCAATGTGATCGTATGAGCAAAATAAGCGCTCCCGATTGCTGTGGTGATATCTCCCTCTGAGGGTCTTCTGATGTGTCGGCATCGTGCTTATAATTTGCAAGTAGAAAAATGTTTCCCATCTACTATTATGTCCTATCGCTTACAAACCTCTCCTATAGATAATATACCTTTTTAAAAAACAAGGCATTACCATAACCTTAAAATTGTTCTCAATTCAGAAGGACTTGCAAGTAACATACAAAGGCAGCACAGAGTGAAGTGAAATGCACACGTGCACTGGGTTGAAAAATGAAAGGAGAATGCTCTGACGAAAGATGCACAATTAATGTGTGCATTATCATCACTGCTGTAAACACACAAAGTAATTAAAGTTTTTTTTTTTTCAATCGCAGTCAATGACTACTCTCCTGAGAATCAACAGCATCTACACTGCAAACGACATATCCGAAGAAACCTGGTCATTTCACAAAAAAAAGTAAGCACAGTACTAACTTTATATTGTAACTGTTCTTCAAAGAGGCTGCGTGGGTTATTTGTTTAATTTGTACAGCAAAGCAAACATTGATTTCTGAACCATTCTACCTACAAATACCTATTTATTAAACAGAGAATTACAGGCAGAATGGCTCACAAATCCCTGTGTTTGGAACTCAAATAACATACAGAATCATTAGAAGGTTAGTTCTAGAAAAGAAGTTGCTGTTTCAAATTTATGGCATTTCGTTTTCTAATAATGCTTCTCGTCACCACTAAGCCACTTTGTACTTTCATCTGAAGCACATTGTAGTAGTATACAAACAGTAAAATAGCCTTACCAAAATCATTGTAAGAGTCCAATGCACATTCACACACTATGACAAAGAGCTTCCCCATCAAACTCATGCACGCATGCACACAGCACACATACATTGAACAACAGACCAAAGCATGCATTCTTTTTTTCAACAGACACCAAAGAATGCCTACCAAAAAGCAACTTCGTAGAAAGGAACGCAGAATTAGAGCAAATAAAAATAAGTGTTCAATCTAAGCATCCATCTGTAGTAGAGCTTGTAGAGAACGTTGGAACAAACCAGCTAATGCAGTCGTTTAGCAAAACAAAGGAAGCTTCAACTACCGAAACTTTACCTCCTCCATCAAAAAGTGTCACAAAACACAAAAAGCATGGCAAAAAATTGGCTACCAGTACAGCTAACAATGTTCCTAATAATCCTGATATAGTAACAAGAACCCATAGTAAAAAAAGTATTTTAGCAAAAATGTTTCGTCACAGAGTGCTTCAGAATCTACTAAGAAGAGGACCGAAATCATCCTCACCCCTTAAAACCTACCGTTGAAAGTTAATCCTACAAGCTCTCGTGGACAGTGCAATCCTTCTTAAAAGGAAGTTGTTTATACGAGTGTTAAGTAGGATGAAAGCACTAACAAAACTAAGTACCAAAATACAAAAGACACTCTGCAATAAACGGAATGTGAACAAAAATAATTTCTTAAATGTTTGTGGAGGTGAATGGAGTCACACGACGACCACAGAAGCGTACAAACAAAATCGAACTAACACAATTGCCATCCATAGCAGTAGACGAGGGTATGAGTAAATCAATAATACCATCATGGAACAAGAAATGCTGCTTACAAAAGTATCCCCTGAAAACTGAGAATTACATCTCGATTCGACAGAACCACACCGTCGAGTATACAAATGGCCGTGCACATCAATGTGTGCCATTCCAAACAAAGCTTTCAAATCTTTACGTCAGTTCCTCAATCTGTATGTAAAAGGGAAAGACAAAAGTAAAATGAAAGTGCTGCAAAATATGGATATTTGTCCAGTGCGCAAATACACAGGACTACAAGGACATTCATTAGCCTGCATTTCTGGGCCTATTTGCAAAAGCACCTTCCATGATATCAAAATGATATCAGTACATCATTCAAATGTAAAACAATCTAGTGTATAAAATATACTATGCAAAAAGTCCAGCTTCAGAATTAGGCAATTTAAAAAACTCTTCTGCATGGTACACCCAAATACTTTCAAGAAGAAATTGACCGTATTCAGAGAAAGTATTTTGGAAGTGAAAGCCACTTACAAAATGCAATAGTTTTAGAACATAGTAGCAACAAATCTGCACATAGCAACCTTCTATTACACACATACAGAAAATAAATACTAAAATTTAAAAGGGCATCGGCTGAAGTACCAAACCATGTGTGTGTGTGTGTGTTGCCGCAAAACGTTTTACAAAAGAAACACACAAAATGTGGACATAGCATACAAAATAGAAGACAATGAAGATTCCAAATGGTTTGAATTAGCTCTCTACCTTTTAGCAGGAAACAAATACGAACTAACTGAACGACTAATATGTTGCAGTTACTGTACTACAAAATTAGACAACAACCGCACTCCTTCACGTGCTATTACAAATAATTTGGAATTGTTCCCACTACCAAAAATCCTGCAACAACTCAATTTGTATCAGAGCATCATAATTCAAACAGTTCACCCATTTCAAGCAACTATACGCCTTCATCCAAAAACAGCAAAATTACCTCCCTCTGAATTGGTGAAAGGCATTTTTGGCAAAGTAGTTTATTTGCCATTAGATTTAAACAAAAATGTGCACACTCTAGGAGTGCAACGTTCAATAGAGCATTCTTTAATAGTCTTGGTAAATGGTATACCAACAAAAGACAAAAAAATATGGCAACAACTGGTGGACTTACATAAAGTTAGACAAGCATTGCAATATCTAAAAGACAATAACGAGTACTACAAGGAAATAAATATTGAAGAAAGCTTAAGGGAAACAACTGAAATAATTCAAGAGCCATCAGAAACTGGACAATTCGAACTTCTGGATCCTGCTACAGTATCCACTCTTTTGGACGAGTACACAATTCATCCATTGCATTCCAATGAAAGCATAGATGATGCACTAGAAACTTACCAAATGCGACAAACCTAAGGTTCACCAATGAGTATATGGGAAAAAAGTATAGAAGCACATGCGTTTCCACTGCTATTTCCTACTGGCAAAGGTGGAAGATACGATGATAGACGCACTCAGATTGGGGCATCAGAATACCGCTCTTTACGAATATATTCGCAAGATCCCAGATTTAGACCAAATGTGGAGTACATATTCCACCTACTGTATGAAAGTGAATTAGCAACGCTATGTTATGGAGTTGCACACATTTTGAAATCTGGAACCCACTTTCAAAATGTCAGCTACGCAGTTAATACAAAAAGTACAGGAAAAAGATGAGGTTTTACAATCAAGTATAACAAATTTGTAAACATGCGTCGTACAAAGGAATACTGGTTCCGACGGCACGGAGACGTGCGTTGTATGATCAGAAACCTTGGACCACCGACTTGGTTTGTTACACTAAGTTGTGCAAAATATGCATGGGAAGATTTACATTAGTTCCTACTAATAACAAACAGCAACAAAAACAACATAGATATATTAACACCTGGAGAACTTTGCTCTCTAGATCCAGTTAATGTGTCAATATATTTCCATCATCGTTTCATTGCCATACTACACTTTATTTGCCATAAAACTGTTCCTCCCCTTGGAGAAGTGCAACCACTCTTTTGGAGAAAAGAATCAAGCGAGAGAAGCACCGCATATTCACATGCTGTTATGGATCAAAGGTGCACCTAAATTTGGTCACGACAGCGATAGCACTGTTTTGCCGTTTATCCAAAAATATGTCACTTGTGAAATCCCTTCACAACAGACACATAGTGAGCTGCATGGGCAGATTTTACAATTTCAAATACACAAATGTGGCAAATATTGTTGCCGCAAATACAAAAACAAAGGTAAATACTACGCCAAATGCTGCTTTGGTTTCCTTAGACCAGTTACAGAAACAGGTGAAGCAAACAACTTCATGTCTTCAGTTCAACATAGTGTTAAAGGTAAATCACCTAAGAACACGTATTACATAAAAAGAACAGAAGAATCAAAATATATCAATGATTACAATGCAATCATTGCCATCTTATGGAATGCAAACATAGATGTGCAGTACATTGCAGACAATTCGACTGCTGTTGCACATTATGTTACAGCCTACTTAACAAAAGCAGAAAAACAGAGCTTCAAGACCTCTGGGATGACCTAGCATCGGACAAAACACTATCAAAGAAATTGTACAGCCTAGGCATAAAAATGCTCTCTCATAGAGAATGTGGCGCCTATGAAGCAGCAGATTGTTTAACCGGTTCTGCTTTGTATAGAAAATCAGACAACATAGTATGGCTAAGTCTTGGCCCTGCTAAATCTAGAAAAAGAGTGCTGAAATCATATGAGGACATAGAAACAATTGCCAGAAATGATCCCAACAGCCTAGACATTCTAAAAAACAATTTGCTGGACACATACTATCCAAACAGGAGTAGTACTTTGGAAAGCATGTGTCTATACCACATAGCTCAAAACTTTGCTTACAAAAATAATATAAAACCTGAGGAAAGCAAAGGTAGATATAGAGTGAGCGATTGTGAAGGGAACTTAGTGAAACTTACCAAACAAAGCTTAATTAATCATGTAAAATTATCATTAAAAACTCCTCGACCGAAAGAACTATATTACATGTCTCTGTTACAACTTTTTAAACCATGGAGAAAAGAGGAAGACATACTAGATAACTATGACTGCTATGAAGATGCGTTTAAAGCGAATGAAAGCGCTATCACCGATGTGAACTTTACACAGTACAAAACAATGTTGCACAATGAGAAGCAACAGGAAGAAGAACTTCAGCCCCAACTAGATAAGAACTCATCCTACAGTAGTCAACCTTCTGTAACAGGATGTCAAGAACCACTAGGACAACCACTAATAGAAAATGAGGCAGAAGTAGCTATGGCAGAAGTAGAAAACACCATGTATCAGTATCAAGAAGATACAGAAGACTTAACTGTACAACAAGCAAAACTTAACAAAGATCAGCACAGCATTTTTGAAGATGTAACAAAACAAATTGTACAGGAAATTAAATAATGTTCCTGCCAAAATTACAAACCTATATTACTGAGTGGTGAAGCTGGATCAGGAAAAACATTCTTAATCAAAATCATCAGAAAGTTCCTTCAACAATTGACAAACGACAAACTGTCAGCTGTTGTAACGGCCCCCACAGGTTAAGCTGCCTACAGCTTAGGCGGTGTCACTTTACACCGATTACTACTGCTTCCAGTAGAGCATCAGAATAAATTAGACTACTACAAACTTTCTGCAGAAGCTGCAATGGAAGTACGCAGAGTATTAAAACAAATGAAAATGCTACTAATAGATGAAGTGAGCATGGTCTCCAACCTAATGTTGGCTTTGATTCACCTCAGATTGCAAGAAGTACTTAAAAGTAATAACGAAGAACTCTTTGCAGGGAAACACATTATCGTTTTCAGAGATCTTCTACAATTGACACCAGTGAAAGGTGAACCTATTTTGAAAACCTTAGACCACAAACTCTGCCGTAAAACTGTTGGCAGCATAGGAAATGTCAACCTTTGGCAACATTTCCAATACAGAGAATTAACAGAGAACATCCGGCAATCTACAGATCTCACTTATGCCAACATCCTAAAAAGTATTAGAGTTGGTGTACTATCGTAAGAAGCACAAGCAGTATTGAAAAACCGGCACATTCATGCACTTTATGGCGATAATGTATGTACAACTGATGTTATGGAACAAATTGCGCATAAAAATGTCAATTGTATGGCCTTAATGCCAACTCTTGCAAGCTGTTTCAAATTCATTGAAACAATGTTAAATAAAGAAATGCAACCAATAATGGAAATTAGTGCCACAGACAAACTAGACGTACATGGTATGACAGTACCCATGTGTGAGCAAGCCACAACAAGACTAAATAGTTTAGAAAATTCAATCTCCAACACAGCTGGGTTGGAAAAAATATAAAAATTATCCTTAAATTGTAGAGTAATGCTTAAACGTAACTTTGACATCGAACAAGGACTAATGGAGCACTGGGTACAGTTGCTGGCTTTCAATCATACCCACATTACAGCAACATTCAGTTTGTCAATATTAGCTTTGATAAACTTTCTGAAGTGAAAAGGATAGGACGCTCGATTCTTTCTCTTCAAAGACATGTATGTACGTAGAGAGCAATTTTCTCTAACTCTTGCATATGCAGTTACCATTCATAAATCCCAAGGTCTTACCCTAGACAAAGCATTGATAGATATAGGAAACGGTCTTTAAAGAAGGAATGAGCTTTGTAGCATTATCCCGCTTACGTGCACTTGACGGTCTATTGGTAATGAACTTTGCAAGTAAAGTCAAAGCTAATTTTCCTTGCACTCTAGAATACAATAGTCTGTGTTCACTGTACACCCCCATCTGAAACAATATCCTGTTCCAGATGAAGTGAAACGTGGTAAAAGAAAACTAAATCAAACAGAAATGCAACAGAATCCAACAGCAAATCCCTCAAAGAAAACAAAAGAAGCTAAAGCTTCATCAATTACCACAAACAAAGAAGAACCTATTAGGGAATGTAAACCAGGTTCAAAGAAGGAACAAACTCCAAAAAATGCACTCAGATACAGAACTAGCTGGTCCATTCAAATTTGCAAATTAAACTGGTGTAAGTTGCTATGCAAATGTAGCAATGAATATTCTATTTCAATTGCCACCAATTGTTTACAATATTTACTTACACAGTACAGACCAGTTTTGTTTGCAAATGTTAGTGCTTCATAGAAATACAACAAACAATCCTGACAACACAAACAGTGTTCATGGAATAAGGCAAGAATTGGACTACTATGCTGGAATGGTGAGATTCACTATGAACTCACATGAAGATCTACAAGAATTTCTAATGTACTTACTACTAGTATTGGAAAACAAAAGCATACCTGTAAATGAAATCTTCCAGATATCGTACATGTGGAAACATACATGCACTCTCTGTAACAATGTGATACAGGAACAAATCCCAAATGAGCGATTTGTGTATATTTCCATACCTAATTGTGAATCCATTCCATTTCAGCAACTTGTACAGAATGCAAACCATGGCAGATTATGTACTATTTGCAATTCAGACAATCGCTCCACCTTACTGATAAAATCGCATAATGCCTACATAATACTTATGCTTCTACGTTATAATGCAGATGGTACCAAAAACAACTGCAAACTGACTGGATTCACACACGGTCAAGTGTCACTTGGAAAGAAAACCTTTACAACAATAGGTATAATCTACCATGCAGGAGCTACAACCAATGTAGGTCACTACACTGCATACATTAAAAAGAAATGTGGATGGTTCCAATGTAATGATAGCACCATTACTCTAAAGCAGAGATTGCCAGCTAATCTTACAAATGCGTACTTAATCTTCTTAAAGCCAAAATTTAATAAATAATGTGTACTTCAAGACTACCAAATTATGGAAAAGACTACAAACAGTTAGAATACGCCAACAGGTATCTAACTGCCCAAGAGGATATAACGACACAAATAAATGAAAATCACAGAACTGTAAGAACAAATGCACAGTTAGAATACATCTACAGGTATCTAACTGTTGTTAAAAATGGGCAGCAAGGCAACAAACTTAACATTAATCAGAAAGATGAAGGAAACACTCAAATGAAACAAGGAGGTAGTTAGTACTATAGAAAATAAAGTTTTTTTAAAAAAATCTGACATGGATTTTCTTTCCCCAGACACAAGGATTAGAAAAGCAAACACAGAAACTGAGCACAATGCACTGGTTTGTAAACTAAATATGAGGGTAAAATAAAAAGGTAATCTGTCTATTGCGCAATGTAGTAAGTTTTCATAAAATGCAAAGACTAACATAGTTTTTTCTTTTATCACAGAAATTAAAAAAGGATACTTCCGCCAAGTACTGAAAGCATTTAAAACATATATGGATTCTGAACAAAGTAAGGACTAAGTATTTTGGCAGTCATTTTGTACACATGCGAACCTACATGTCTAATCTATGGTACTAATATGCTGCAGCGGCTGTAGGCTGGCCCTTGCATCTTAGTTGTGTAACCTACCACCTACGCCTTACGACCAAGGTACAAAGAGTATAGTTCCTACCCACAACCATCGCTGCATATCAAAACCATGGTCCTTGTAAATTAACTACTTATAAGTTAACTTTTGGGATCATTGTCTGAAGCCATGCAGCCAAGACGCTAGGATGTTCACACAACTACCGCATCACACGGCACCCATATTCACTTATAACCCCACTGCTTATGACTTCAGTCTTCGGTGCATGGCCTTTGGGCATGCAGGCAAGACTGTGGGCCCTGGGCAGAAACACCACAGCATATCGGAACCATTGTGCCTTGTAATTTCACTTCATACATCCATCCCCACAACCATCTTAATGATGTTCCGTGGTACAAGTGTACCTATAGCTGTGTTATGCTGCAGTAGTTTGTAGCTACAGGGTACAGACGTGAGTGTAAGGCCACAGATTTATCAATCTATGGGTATACAGTATATAAAATCCATAGTTGCTTACAACTGCAGTGCTCATTATTTTGTTCAAATACCCTACATCCTGGCCACTACTACCACACCATATGACTTCCATTGGGGCATATAACTACACTACGTAGAAATGTGCTTTTGGGGGTATGGCCTTCGGCCATGCACCCATGACTGCAGCTCCTCCCCACAGCCGCCTGAGTGATGCACTACCACATCATATCACACCCATTGTGACTTGTAAGTACACTACATATAACTGTGCTGTTGGGTGCATGGCCTGCGGCCATGCACTCATGACTGCAGACCCTCCCCACAGCCACCTGAATGATGTTCAATACTAGGGGTGTCTCTGTAGCTGTGAAATGCTGCAGTGGTTGTGGGCAGGGCCTAAAATCTTAGGTGCATGTCCATACATTTAAATTTATGCATGTGAAGTAGCTTATAACTCCAGTGCTTAAAAGTTTCTTCTTGGGTGCATGGCTTTCGGCCATGCAACCTAGACTGTACACATTCCCCACAACCATCTGAGCAATAATGAATACTACACGTGTACCCATTGCTGTGATTTGCTGCGGTGGCTGTGGGCAGGGCCTACAGTTTTGGAAGTATGGGGTCCGGCCTATGGCCATGCACCCAACACTGTAGGCCCTGGCCACAATCACTGCAGCATATTACACCCATGGTTGCTTAAAAATAAGTAGCACACCCATAGAAGGAAACAATGTAAATGTAGCATGTACTGAATATGTACCCAAAACTCTGGGAGCAGGCCACACCTGCCAGATATATAATCGATTGTGTGGGTGTCAAGTATAAATGTGATAAGCTGCAGTGGTTGTGGGCAGTGTGTACATGCTTGGGTGTATGACATACACCCTGCAACCATTCACCCAAAAGTATACATCTTGGCCACAACCACCGCACTAGTTAAAACCCATGTTGGCTTGTATGTGAAGAGGGTATAACTTTGTTGTTGGGCATGCACCCAAAAGTGCAGGGTCTCCCCACAACCACCTCAGTAATGTGTGGAAGTTGGGATTTTTCTATATGTGTGGTATCCTTCAGTGCTTTTGGCCAGAGGCTGCAGTCCTAGCTGTATGTCCATAGATATTACATGGTATGGGTGTGCGTGCAGTGGCTGGGACGTCCAGTGCTTACAAGTTTGTTCTTGGGTGCATGGCCTTTGGCCATGCATCCAAGACTGCACACACTCCCCACAACCAGGCAATTGATACGCATTACTACAGGTGTATCCATCGGTGTGACATGCTGCGGTGGTTGTGGCCAGGGCCTACAGTCTTGGATGTAAGGCCTTCGGCCGACAGCCATGCATCCAAGACTCTAGGCCCTGGCCACAACCACTGTAGCATGTCCCACCCCTGGTAGCGTACTAATGAATACAATACCCATTAAAAAAAAGTAATGCAATTACGACATGTTGTCAATTTCAATGTTTGCTAACACCACGCGTGTCCATACAACAGTTACAAGTTCCCTGTGCACTGCATGGACTGAAATACTACCCTTATTACACCCCTCATTTTCTGTGCGTACAAGGTGGCCATAGAAAATGCATCATGAAGAGGTTATAACTTTGTTGTTGGGCGCATGGCCTTTGGCCATGCACCCAAGAGTACAGGGTCTCCCCACAACCACCTCAGTGAGGTGTGGTAGTTGGGGTTTTTCTATAGGTGTGGTATCCTTCAGTGCTTCTGGCCAGAGGCTGCACTCCTTGCTGTATGTCCATAGATATTACATGTGATGGGTGTGCAGTGGCCTGGACGTCCAGTGCTTTATAACTTTGTTATCCATGCACCCAAGACTGTACACACTCCCCACAACCAGGCAATCGATACGCAATACTACGGGTGTATCCATGGGTGTGACATGCTGCGGTGGTTGTGGCCAGGGCCTACAGTCTTGGAAGTAAGGCCTTAGGGACGATGGCCATGCATCCAAGACTCTATGCCCTGGCCACAACCACCGTAGCATGTCACACCCATGGCGGCGTACTAATGAATGCAATATCCGTAGGAAAAAGTACTGCAATTACGGCATGTTGTCAATTTCAATGTTTGCTAACGCCACGCGTGTCCTTACAACAGTTAAAAGTTCCCTGTGCACTGCATGGACTGAAATACTATCGTTATTAGACCCCTCATTTTCTGTGCGTACAAGGTGGCCATAGAAAATACATCATGAAGACCAGAACAAATGCATTCATCAACCAAGTCTTACTGTCTGAACCTTTCCCAACGCTCTGACACAGCAAAGGGTTTCATAAATATAGCATGTTTCTGCTGGTTGTCGCTCCGCTATCGACGGATCCAAGATGTCAGGCGCATCTAAACAATCTGACGCAGAACACATCTCGCTGCTGCCGATCAGCAGAGTCGTCGCGTGCCCGTGATCATGATGCCAGCCCCTTAGCCAATCGGTATCTTGTCCGTGGACCGAACAGGGAAGTGTGACCGCGAAGCGGACATGGATATCACTAATTTCTTTACACCTACCTTTTGGTCATTTTAATGAAAAGTACTGCACGGAAGGTCACCAAATTTAAAAAAGCACGCGTTCTCGACCAAGCCACTGCCCCAGCCGCAAATTTGGTGAAAATCCATCCAGCGGTTTGACCTGCAGCCGTGCATAAAGTTGTTTAATGAAAAAGCAAAACGCCTTACCAGCCCTTTTGCTGTGAGGAAAGTTACCTACCTACGAAAACTAAAACGAAGGTTGCACCTCAAGTTTAGAGTAAGAAGTCTTCTGTCCGAATCCTAACCATCTAACTGGCCCTACCACTTTGGAAAACACCTAACTAAAAGGAAAAAGTGGACGTTTGGACCATAGCCTTGGTATGGGCTTCTACCTGTACGAATTTGTAATGGACTTGCTCTCAGTCTCAAAGTTCTTTTAGAACACAATGCTATAGTCTTCACAATCTTCAGTCTGTTGGTAAAAATGATAAGTATCTTCCATATGTGTTTCACTCTCCCCATTGATTATTTTACTTTTCTCAGGTTTTATTTCAAATATCCAAATCCTTCCAGGATTACTCAGACACTTTTCTGTCTCCCACCTTCGTGTCACTGGGACTCCCCAAAGTCTTGTAGCTCTTTGGTAGTTGTCTTGTTTCTCAAATACTGTATTGAACATGGGGCATTTGCTTGCTCAGGTATTGCAGGTGCCTGTGACCTCATGCACTTTGCTAGCCTAGCTGCATCCCCTTCCTTTCACTCTGTTCCCTGTATGTCTGTCCGTCTTTAGTAACCGTGTGGCTAATCCAGCCTTGATACACAATGTTCTTATCTCTTTCACTCTGTTTTAGTGGGGCCATCTGCCTGCTCCGTTCTCATCTTTCTTGTACCTGCTTCTGTTTTTGTTACTCCTGGAAACCAATAGTCGTAAGCCTCACTGGCATCCAAATGACGGTAACCTCTGTTTCCCCAATTGTTGTACTTTCAGGGGGAAAGGTGCTTTCCGGGTGGAGCTCTTGCTCTGCTCCTTTCCGGTCTCTCACCTTGGTGTTGGTTACTGGGCACCAGGCCCACCACTACTTTCCAGTGGTCACGCACCAGAGAAGATTGTTTTCTTCCCGTTGTATCTCTTCCTCTGACTGGAGAATCTTGCTCAGGCAAAGCACCCGCCGTTCAGCCTCCAGCTAGCGCGTCTCACTTCGTTCACTCCACTGCTGGCTCTGCGGCTCCATGTGGTTCTGCCCCTCCAACCTGTCGTTCTACAAAAGCTCGCCTCGGCATAGCGGTGGTTCTCCTCCCTCCGTAGGAGCCTCTCCTCCATTCACAATCTACTCTCTTCTTATACACGTCATTGGAACAAAAGGAATTGTGTCCGTCCTCCTTGATCATGGCATTCAGGCGACGTTCAGCATTACCAGAAGCCAACAGAGTGAAAAAAGGATCTTTGATGGTTATGGTTTGCAGAAAGATTGGTAAAATGGTTGTAAATTCTGCCATGCATACTCATTTACCTCTAAATGACAAGAATGGCAGACTAGCCAAAACGTGTTGTGGAGCCTGGTCCATTTTCTCTCCATCCTTTGATACTAGTATCAAAGTAGGGCAATCTGGCAGTCAGTAAGATCTATTTTCAGGCATTGAAGTCCTTGGCTACCCAACATCTGACTGCCAAGGATGATCCATGAAATCCCTGACAGTTTGTTCCCAAAGAGAAAATCCAAGACTGGTAGCAATTAAGCAGATCTGCCAGAATCTGAATAGGAAAAGAACAAAACACATGGCGAAGAACTGTACCTTTCTGTTCGTTTTCTGCCCTAGCCGTGAGATTTCCTGGGCGTCCCAGTTCTCAAGGTCCTCGTCACTAGTCTTCCACAATTCTGTGATATATTAGCCTTGTATAAAGTATTTTGGGGATTAAAGGTCCTTCCAAATACAGTGTTCATTAGCCCAAAAGACCAGGGACTGTGCACATAGTTCTGCAGTTGCCTCTCGGAACTCTATCTCATTTAACACTATGATTTGGGTTTGTAGTATTTTATTGTGAATCCTGATACCATCTGAAACCTATCCTGATGGGCCACGGCAGCAGGGAGAGATTTAAAGCCACTTTAGTATGAATGTTTTGTGCCAAGGACGAAAATGAGGGTTGAAAGGGACAGCCTTGGTGTTTGCCTCTATTTATTAATATGACTGGAATTAATTCTTGTTTCATTCAGTAGTATTCTATTGTATGGGATTTGGGACTGTGATGGGGTCAATTTCCATAATCGTGGCCTAAAATCCCAAAGCACTTAAAATAGTTTGGCATAGAGCTAATGTATGCCACTGAATGCTGCAAGGGCATTGAAAGCAAACAGGGCAAATTTATGTTCTGTGTGGTTCCCCAGTTCACAAAAATGGATTGCTATCTGAATTGTATTGTAAACGCTGCGATTGTTTATAAATATCGTTTAGTCGGGTCAAAGAGGGGGATGGGGGAGTGTATGTGAAGGAACCAATTGGCTTTTACATTGGTAAAAATCTCTATCTCAGTTATGGAGGGAAATTGGGTGACACAATTGACAGCAAGATGCTTTCTGGTCTTTGGGAGAAGAGATGTAGTGTTGAGGTAGAAACAGAATTCGAAATATAAAACAATGTAAGTACAAAGCTATTTGTCATAAAAAAGCACAAGGCCTGAATGAGCCTGGAAACCATCCTTGACTGCACATTAAGAGGGAAAATCTCATGCACTGCACGTTTGGTCTCTTGACCCTGTCAACGGGGAGCAGAATCTCCCCCCCCCAACCTGGGGTAGTTGAATTAGTTTAATTAGCTGGGTGCATGCTAGTCGATCCTACCCCATAGATGGATTGATGGAGTTGGGGTAAGAGGGACCTAGTCTCTTAGTCCCAATGAGCATATATTATACTGAAGAATGTTGGTGTGTCTGTCATTTTCACTGTACCGGTTAGCGCCTATTCTGCCCGGAGTTCTTACATTTTCAATAGGAACACAAGTCCCACAAACCTCGGAGTCTAGAATGAGCTTTGCAGCAGTTGAAATTTCGCTGTGAGTCCCAATTTACCGGCAACGGGGACGCTGCCCGCTAGGCATCAAGCTTTGCTGTGCTGGGAGAAAGTTCATCTTGTCTGAGTCGAGCGATAAGGAACAGAAGACAAAGAACAGAAAGGTGGCGGGGCTTGCAGAGACTTGAAACATTTTGCACCAGTAACCAAACCCACAGAAAGAGAGTGCAGGGGGCAGATTGGCCCGATCGGACAGATGGTACACAGAATCCATGGACTGAGGGTGAAAACCAAGTACAGCAGGGCATTAAAAGCCCTCCGACATGGGTTAAGGGTGTCTGTGTGACATCAGAAGGTGTGTTGGTGGACCGAAAGACCAGGCAACGAAGAGCAGAACGTGGAGTACTGTGTTAATTGTCAAGGTGTTGGATGAATTTAAGGTATTTTGTGAGAGTGATACCAATCTTGAATGTAATGGGTGGTGTGTGTCTCGGAGAGGGAAGGGATCAGATGAGAGTGTAAGAGTTGGGGTGAGGAGTGCAGGTGGGATAGTAGAAGGTGAGAGTGGGGGGGGCAAAAAGAGCGAGGAGGGCAGTCGGAGAGGCGGTAGGCATAGTGGCGGAGGTTGAAGATTAGGAAGGAGGAAGTAGGAGAGGGAGAGGAGCGAGGAAGCAGTGTGAAGAATTGAAGGAGGTTGGAGAGAGCAAAGGAAAGAGGAGGGAATAGTTAGAGGGAGTGGAGGAGTAGACTGGAAGAGAGGGGTGGGGGAGAGGATGCTGGGAGAAGAGATGGGGTCCTCGAGGATATGAAAGGAGAGAAGTATCAGGAAGAGGAAATTATGTGTGGAGACATTAACCAGACATATTCTTAATTCAAGTACTGTGGGCACAACTGAGTAGGGTAACCCTTGAGAAGTCCCGGAGGGAGTCTGATGGACAAGGCTACGGCCTTTATGCCCTCACGCCACTCTAGGTTAGAGCTAGAATGTGGGTGCTACCTGTCTCTAGTTTTTCTTTGCAACATCTTGTTGGGGATTAGGGAAGCCTGGATTAGGTTGGAGAGTACCTAGGGTAAGGACAAGGGCGTAATTAGGAACCCCCCTTAGTTCGGCTTTCCTAAGTCGTCCAGACTACAAACATCTGAAGTTTTTAGTAAAAAAGAAATGCCACACATGCTCATTGTGTATTTGAAGACATCTGTGACTAAACATTAGCATAAATAGGAATGAACAGAACTTTTGCTTCAAGTAGCAATTCAGCGAGGTTCGGCTAAAAATAGACCACTCTGCTTCGGCCGAATGGTTCGACGCCAATTACATGTTAAGTCCGGAGGGCACTGGCTGCTGCCTGCAACTCGCATTTAAAAGCATAGAGGATAAAAGTGAATAACATACATTGCAGAGTCTAAACAAACACTGCCTGACAGAAATCTGATCAGTGTTTCTGTGCTGAAGACTTAAAGGAGAGTGGTGGGGGAAGTGAAGGCCTCCGGCCCTGCGCTGTCAGGTGTGTGAAGGGAGAGAGAAAACGAATTATTTTGGCCCCCTCGACCTCCCGTGCTATTCACTGAAAAGTACACTAAATTATATTTGCCCTTGTTAGTTTAAATAAACACATGTATACAAATCGAAAACACAAAGATGTCACTTCTATTATCTATACTGAGCATCTTTAAAATTTTCTTATTTAATGGGGTAATTCTCCTTTTCATTCATGTGCATACTTTTACAGACCATTCCGATCTTTTTTCCATCTAGCTAAACTTTACTCCTCAGAGTAATTGTGAAGGTCTCACTCACATCGGCCACATAGCTGGATCCTTGAATACTTTTTCCTGACCAGTTTTTACCCAGCAGGGTATCCTGAAGCACTCAGAATAGCAAATAAAAGGCCTGCAGTCTCACTTATTGTCGCACTTTGCACAAGTACTAGGCTCAAGTGAAAATGGGATGATTACCAATAGAAAATTGCTTCTGAAAGGCCTGAGGGACTGGACACAGGTCAGTAGCGTTCAAATTAGCTGGCATGTGTCTGATCCTGCCAGAGTGAGACCTACCTGTCAAAAGGGTCCGGATGTCAGAATTACACCAAATTGTGTAAGACACAAGAGAATATCAAGAGACCTCAACAGATCTAAAATTTGTGTTATTGTTTTAGTGTTAAAGCATGTCTTCATGAAAAGAAAGGGATGCCAATGTTGTGTACCTTATGCAGAATATATGCACTGTGTTGTATGACATAGATGATAACATAGCGCATTGGGCTAGTGTGCCTGCTGAACAAACTTGGATGCAACCTCAAAGTCCTAGGTTTACACTCCAGTAGGCTGCTGATCAAGTCGTCTTGCCATGCTTGGTGGTATTGGTAATTCAGCAGTATTTACAAAATATCATTACTTCATGCTGGATTTTAAGGTCAAAAGATATTCCCACGGTATTGCAACGACATTCAAAAGCATTATTTTGGGGAAGTAGATCCCTACTTATTGATAGCTGGATTTTCAGCCTGAAAATCCACCTTTGTTAACCTCACCCAGAGGGGGAGTTAAAATTGCCCCGCTGTGCTCTGAAGAACCAGCCAATTGGGAAATCTCACTATTGATTTTATTTTACTTTAATAGCGCTCTTAGCCAAAGCAATTTGCAAAAAGTAAGTGAATTGGTGCAGAATATTGACATGATAAATTCTACTGGGTACAGAAGAAACTGAGTAAAAAGGATACCGTAACGGAAAGAAAATGTTTTGATTGAACTTGAAACAGTTAATGTTGATAGTCAAGCAAAATGTGAACATTGCAAGACAAAATCCGGCCACTCCATCACATGCTCTTATGACACCAACGTGGGTCGGAAGACCAGCCCCAACAATTCTAAAAGTGTGAAAAATACTAAAATGTCAAATGGAAATGGTTCCATGTAAATTACTATTCCTCTGGTTGTAAACAGTCGCAGAGAGCCGATGCTAATGCTAATATTGAGGAGTAGGGAGGGAGAAGGAGCCGGGAATTGGAGGCTTTCTTCAGTGTAAGAAAGAACACTCACTGCATGCTTGTTTATTCCTCATGATTCATTCTTTACTGACTTGTAAGTTTTTAAATACATCGGATGTGCACCTGAACATAAAGAGGAATTCAATAAACACAAATGCGGATTTAATAGTGCCTTTATTAGTGCTTTTACCAGGCATAGACCTTACTTTATTTAAAAAATAATCTTTTCAGCCAAAGCTGTATAGTTACCCAACTATTTGGCATTCGGCCCAATAGTAAATATGCTATTCAGTAAACTATGCACTGATTAGTAGTTTCACTTTGAGATCCTAGAAACTGGAACAAATTTTGTATTTAATCCTATGTGATCACAAAGGTATGAATGCTTATTGTATTGGAGGGAGGGGGCCTTAGTCTTGTTACAGGCATTTCTCTCTTCATCTGCATTATGTTTCTTCCTTCAAGGCTATGGAATTAAGATTCCCTGAAAGTCATTCGGACCCTAAACTATCTTTGTATATTTTACACTTAATGTGTGATTTTGGGGAAATGGGGAGCTCCAATTCTAACCTTTAATTTTCTCATATATTTTCTCATATATTGGGGAGACATTCCAGCGCCAAGTAATTCTTTTTGTCTAATGATTGCTCAGACATTAGGGGCATGTAGTATTACCCAATTAATTATATCTTGTCCCCTTCCCCAAAATGGCTGTTCCCATCTGGCCCTGTTAATTTTAAGACCGTTTTGACATATTTTGTTTTTGTAGTTTTGCAGCTAAGGAGCAGTTCGCCTTATTTTCATTTGAAGAATGAAATACCTTAGTCTGGATGATGGACTGTGGTATGCAGTCTGCTATATTTGTTTCCAGTTGGTTTCTACCTATCCTCAAAGCCCACGCAGCTCTGAGACCAGTAGCTTTGTGCGGTACTTCACACTCCTTGAGCTTGTCCGGCAATGCCAATATTATTTTTTTGCCCTAAAGGATGCTGCTGTCCAGCTTCAAGATCGCCATTCACTGCATCCCAAAGGGTTCCCTTGATCATATCTGGAGTGTCCTTCGGAAAGTACCGAATCAACATTCATGAAATGTGTGAGAAGTTTTGTCCCCCACAAATTCCTTTTTAGTTTCCATGCCCTTTTTTCAGTAGGGGGTGTCTTAAGTGCCTGAAACCAAAGGGAAACCAGGGCATGGTCTGCCAAACAACTCTGGCCATTTTAGGCTGTAGTGTCCAGGGGTGTTGGGGAGGATGAAGTACATTTCAGGTCTACCCTTTAGGAACCTCTATGGGCAAAAGAATGGATATATTGCTTGTTCCCTGGCAAAGGAGAACTGCAACCTTTTTTTTTTGTTTTTATTTTTTTTATTCAACTATAGGCAAAACATGGTTTTGGGCACACTCTCTTCCAGACTCTTAATCCTTTTGCAAAAGCAGAATCTCCTGGGGATTGCTTTAAACACGTTCATAGTCTCTCCTTACATGATAATAGAGTTGGCTTCCTCCTGCATGTTAGAACCATAGTATGTGGATAATTGATTTTTGCTATGGGGAGGATTGTGTGTGAGGGGGTGCTTAACTAATATGCTGTATATTCAGGGTTAACAACTGAACACGAGTCCTCATTTTTTTTCTTTTCACTCATGAGATTAGTAGGCTTTAGCTCCACCCAGATCAGCCATCTTCAGATTTCTCGCGCAAGTCCTGGCAGGGTGTACTCATCAGTTCTCTGAGCTTTTTCCCTGTAAAGAAGTCCATTTGCTCTTTTTGACAACTTTATTTAGCACAGTATGGAACAAATCTGCCTGCAGCACAATCTGACCGCTTTAGATCTGATTTAACTGCCTCCTGGATGTCGTGTTCACACCTAAATGCGGCCTGGCAGAGGAAGGTAGCATACAAGAGCCCTCCAAACCTTTTAAGGATTGTCACACTAGTGGGAGGATTTTTTTTTCCTTCGAGACCCCCACAGGGACTGCATTAACTGCTAACGCCCCCAGAAGTCTGATGACTGTGACATCTGTCAGACCTTCACCCAGAATACACTTCAGAACAGACATAGGAGACTACTGCTCTTCCTTGAATACAAGGGGTTTTCTTCAGTAGAGGAATCCACCAGAATAACCCCTTTCTCTCTGCACTCCAGGGCTTCTGAAAAGCACTGTCCTCCAAAGAGGGTAGCTTCTTCAGTGGAAAAGGCTGCACTACATATTTCAAGGAGCACATGTCCCAAAGCAGAACACCTTCCTGGGCCCTAGAGCAGATCTTTGTGAGGACAAATCACTTTAATACTCAGAGGGATCTTTACGATTGCCGACCAGGTCATCCATTACCACATCGACTATAAAACCCTTGTCAACAGATAACCAGGTAAAGAAGCCCAGCTTGTCCACGTGGAGGAGCTCCTCTACTGCAAGGTTGTCCACAGATGTCCAGTCCTCCGATATGGCAGTGACCTTCGTCAGACCAATGGCCACTGACTGAGTCATCAACTACACACCAGTTATTGACAGTGCTGCTGACTGCGTCATCCTCCACTAGTTCCAAGTTCCTGTCCACGATGTGGCAACAGCCAATGGAATCTTCGTCCACAGAGGCGCTGTCAAAGTATAAATCTTCTATAGCTGGTCACTTGTCCACGACAGTTAAACTGACACATACCTTGTCAGCGATTGACAGGCATTCATACATAAAACAAATCCCATTCATGAAAACTAATATTTTGTCCACTGGGTTGAATATTATCACCCTCTCGCCTATAAAGACATTTTTCAGTTTTAACAGGCTCAACTTCAAGAGGATTCTGACTTTTCAGAACATATGCAATCGCTTCCATGGAGGGTAACTTCCTCCACAAGGTCTGTGCATTCAAGTTTTACAAAACGCAGGTCCAATGAAGAGACGTGAAGAACCCAATTCATGGGAGGTCCCCATTGGGAACTTTTACCACACATTTTTGGAAGAAGACCAACCAATGGATGAACTCCAGCAGGACTCTCCACATGATGCAGAGGACAAATGGGAAGGCTACGTAATACCCAAACAAAGGAAGCATGACTCTGTGTAAGGGGTACATCCTCTGAATGACATTTGTCTTTTTCATACCATGATCTCTAAACCGGCTGAACTTTTTTGACCTCCAAGTGCCAACAGACGAGAAAATGTTGGTCCATTATGGCCACAGGGACTAGCGGAGGCATACTGTCAGTACAATTCCCATCTTGGAAACCATTTGAGAGATGGATGAGGCAATTCTGAAGACTCCTCAATATACTTGGGAGGATAGCTCAGGGGCAATGTACTTGTCTTGGAAGCAAGACTATGCAGAGCAACACAGTTTCAATTGCCGGCTCTGCGCTTAGAAACCTGGGTATTAAGCTCATTATAAATAACCCATTATAATTAAAACCCCAGCGATCATGGCAAGGCCGGAAAATAAATACAAGGCCCCAGATTCTGCTCCCTTGTGTTTAAGAGGCCGCCCTAAGCCAGATTCAGTCATCACAGTAGCAGTTGGACGCACGCTTCAAAATCCAGCTTTACATCCTACTGCTCCTCCAGACAAGAAGGTTGAATATTGAAAGCTAATGGATGTGAAATCTCAGCATCCCTCACTATCGGAACAGCCAATGCTTTGGCAATAACCGCATGTTATGACCGAGAACTCTGGCATAAGACGAATACACTCCTAGAACACTTGCCAGCTAACTTGCAGGAGGAAGCCAACTCTATCAGGGAAGGAGAGACAACTACACCACACGCCATCGACTTAGCTGTTGACACAGCTGACTCTGGTTTCAGGCAATTACCACATGGGGCTCTACTTGGAAGACCAGCCAGGATGAAGGTATTCAACTTCAGAGCAGAGGTCCAAGTACAGGTCCTCAATATGTCCTTTGAGGGGGCAGGTCCTTTTTGCCAACATATAGTTAGCCATCTGAAGGGTATCAAAATTGATAGATACTGTGCTGGCACTTAGCTTGCAGCAAGACAGAAACAGGAGATCTTTTCGAACCTACAGAGGCTGCCCGGTAGATTTCAGGTTCCTTCAAGAAGTGCCTACACCTCCCATTGTTCGGTGTACTCGATGACCTCCAAGATGTCAACAATCCCCCAGGAAGTACACCCACCATAGAGGGCTGGTTCGGGACAATCCTGTCCCCAGTCAAAACATGCTTGACTCCCTCCTGACCCACCTCTCACACTGAACCCTGGTGGGAGGCCAGCTCAAATACCACAGACAACCGTGATTCTGAGTCACCTCAAAAAGTTGGGTGCGACAAATCGTGTCCAGCCGACACACACTAGAATCCACAAAGACGCCATCTTCATCACTACTGCCTTTGGGGTGATCTACCCATGCCCTGCTGTTGCGCCAGGAAGTGGAAATATTGTTGAGAAAAATGGTGGTGGAGAGGGAAAGGTTTTTATTCCCACTACTTATTTGTGTGGAAAAAAAAACAGGGAATGGTGTCTCATTCTAGGCCTACTCCAGCTCAACAAGTATATCAAATCATTCAAAATGACCACCCTGCCACAAATCATCCAATGGTTGGAGGAAGGGAGACTACCCAGCAACAGTAGATCTGGATGACATGTACTTCCACGTGCCTATCCATCAGTTTATGGTAGGGGTTCATTTCTTCTAGTTCAGGGTACTGCCGTTCGGACTCTGATCCGCCCCAAGAGTCTTCTTGCCTATCCGTAACTGGGTGATTGATTGCAGAGTGCCTATTTTGAAGGTGCTTTCAACAATCTACAATAGACTGCCAAATCTCTTTTCACACTGATAATCTATATAAGCACAGACAAATCCATGCTTTATCTGGAGCAAGTTCTGAACAGACTTCACTACCACTGTACCCAAGCGTCACACCATCTCCTGAAAGAATCTCACCCAGTTCCTGTACACGAAGACCTGCTCAGTGCGCAAATATACGTTACTTCTGGGCATGCTGTCCTCCTCCCTCATTTGTGCTCAACTGCTGGCTAAGAATGCCTTCCCGTATACGAAGAGCTGGATGTACAATGGGCTCAACATGTTTATAGGAAGACTCTTTAGTTGACATTTTGCCACCACTGCTTCCTGCGCTGGTGGATGAGACCGTCCATCTGCCACAAGGGATGCTTTTTCAGATACCCACGTCCACGTTCACACGGAAGAGCATGTTCTTAATAGGCTGGGGAGCTCACTTATATCATATCCAGTAGGAAGGGCTCTGGACTGAATGAGAATCCAAGCTGAATATTAATGTACTGGAACTGCGGGCAGAACAATGGGCCCTGAAGTCCTTTCATCCCATTCTTGAGTGGAAAACGGTACCGCCACATCCATGCATCGTACATGCAGAGCGGGACCAGATCCTCTCTGCTGTCGTGAAACGGTAAACTTCTCTGGGAATTGGCACTGAAGGAAATACTCTACTTCAGGGCAGAACACTCTGGGCAAAGGCAACGTCCTACTATAACACCTCAGGGAATAAACAATATATCATGAATGGAAACTGGACAAAGCAGAGCTACAGAAGGTGTTCGCAATGTGAAGGACCCCGCAAACAGAACTGTTTGAGACAAAGAGCAAAAGCAAAACCAAATGCCTTTTATTCGCGAGCAGGTTCTGGGAACCAGGATCCATGGTAGAGACATTTACAATATCATGGAAAGGCAAGTTTCTCTGTGCCTTACTGCAATTTATACAGAAACCCAAAGTGATCAGGTGGCTGCGGGAGCAGCGCTGCAAAATGATTGTCCTAGCCCCTGCATGGGCCAGACAGTACTACATCCTAATTTGACTATCGGCCTCAGAACCCATGCAGTTCATAGTACATCCGGCACTTCGGACAAGATGGTAAGATCCGGGAGCACAATCCAGGATCGTTCTCCAACTGTGTGGCTCCTGAACACTGCAGGTACCCCCACTTGAATTTGACAGATGAGTGTATGACGGTTCTGCAGGCAGCTCGAGCATCTATGTAGAATGTACATGAAGACATTGAAAGGGTTTGTAAACTAGTTCAGGAGGAAATAGGGTCTCTACCCAAATATCATCACATTCTACACAAGAAGGCCTGCAAGTCCTTCCTTTTTCTGTGATTCAATGGTAAAGACATTCCTGAAGGGCCTCATAAGGTCATTCCTACTGGTGCAATACCATGTACCCTCATGCGAGCTAAACATGGCACTAACATCCTTAATTAACCACTTCACAAATGGGACTTGAGGGAACAAGGGTAGATCACAAATCCAAAGGTGTTTATGAACCTTGTTTACAGGGCATTCCACATAAATGTGGGTAATAACGTTCATGCCAGTGCAATGTGTGCCAACTACTCATTTGATTGTACTTATGTATGCTCCTTTTATTTGACAATTTACAGATGGGAGGATATTATATAAAAAACATTGAACATACCCCACATGCCTGAAGTTAGTTAAAATCTCAAGGCCATAATTTGCCATTGTAAATGATGCAAGAACATACCTATTCCAATATGGAGTTAATAGAGTGCATGATTTTAAATATTTCTTTTATAGACCGTTTATAATTTGTTCCCTTTGTAGAATAATGAACATCTACGAACAATATCCAGCAGTAAATAATAAGCTGCAACCCAACCCAAATTAAGAATGAGTACAAATCATGGTTGTGGAAGGTCCTGAAGAATGACAATGAATAAAGTATTTTGCAGAAACCAGTCGATGCAGATCTAGGGATATCCTTTAGTTGGCGATATCCTATAACAAAATCAAAAGATGAGTAGTTTGTTGTGAATATGGGTTTAGAAGGTGACAGAATAAAATATAGGGTATAGTTCCCATCACATATTCACTTAACAGTCCATCACATTGGCTGAACGGTCCAGCCAACGTAAATGGCCTTATTTAGTTTAGTTAAGAGTAAGCAAATATGCTCCAATTTGAATGGCGCTAAATTGAAACTCAGCAATAGATTTAATTAGAAATTCTCCTTTCCTTTTTAGATAGACGGCACACCACCGCAGCCTAGGGCAAGCTTACACCCAATAGGGAAAGTTGAATGGATTTCTATATGGAAACGTAGTGACAAAAAGCACCTATCATTATTAAAAGGATTCTTTCTAATTTGCAATAGAAACATACATTTTGAGTATAATGAAGAATCAGATTACATCGATGTGCCCCCTTTTTTGTTTGGTTTGTCCCTCTTTTGTCAGCTCCAGTCTTATGCTGTTGTGCCCCTCCCATAGCCTTATGGTTCTTTAAACTAAGTCAGGTGTGGTTAAGCACCAGTTCTCAAAAGGTTACACATGCAACAGATGCATTACATTTGTGTATTTGTGACATTATAAGGAGGCACTTCGCCACAAACATTACCCAGGTTGCTGCCTTGTTCCCTACTAGCATCAGTAGGCAGTGGTTGATGCTGCAGCAAGTTGGCAGGTGTTCTGCCCGTGAAATAAGGCTGTGTAAGCTTTTGCTTGAATACAAAATGGCACCATTGCCTTGCTTCTCATCTCTAAACTTCAGAAACCCCCAAAGCTCTATTACAGAACAAATATGTATCTCATTATCTGCTCTAGCTACATCCTCTCCCGGTTTTAACTATAACCAGTCCACATTATTTCAAGGAGTGAGAATATAATCAAAAGTGGAATTTAGGACTTGTCTGATTTTGCACTGCTGTTATTGATTAAATGGAAGAATGTTTAACAATACATCTGATTTCACTTTCAATATTTGACTCTTGAAAGAAAGTCAGGCTTGGAATAGAATTCAGTGGTTATTTAACTTGCTTCCACTTCATGACCGTGGCAGGACAGAGGTTTGTGCGAGTGATGAAAAAGGGCAGTTTGTACTTGTGATTAGAGCATGCTGACCTACTTAGCATATTTTGCTGTTTAAAGGGCTGCATTTTTGCCCAGAAAATGTATGGCTATTAAAACTGCCTTAAGCCGTGAAAAATCGCATCCCACCACCTTAGTTTATCACTCCAACAGCCTTACTCTCAACGACTTGTCTTACCTGTCTTGTTGCACGACCTCTGGTTGAGAAGAGGTATGGTCAACCCCCCTCCCCCGTGCATCCACCACTGAAACAGAGTATTAAACAATGTCGACCAAAAGTCACCCCGAAGGATCAAACACCAAAGTGGAAAATACCTCCCAAATAATGGGGAATAAAACCTGCAGTGATAGCGGACCTTTGTCATTGATTGAAGAAGTAGACGACCTCCTTAAGGCAGATTTCCAGGAGAATACCCCCACAAAGCAAACCTGCGTAGGTAGAGCAGGAACAGGATCCAGAAGCGAAGCAGGCTTCAGCTGATGTGTATGGGAAATGAAGCCTGGAACCGTAGAGTAGGAAGAAACGGGAAACTGGTACAAAGCAGGAAAGGAGGAAAGCAGCAAGAACACATAGGTAGCTTTGTGCGCGGAGCAATGGAGGAGCAGTTCTGGCAAAAAGGCTTTATAAAAATAACTGGGAATGGGAGCCTTTATCTTGATCTTGGCGTCTTTTGCGGTGTACACAGCCATCTTGCCGTTGACGTTGGATGTAACGTACGTGTCAGCACAACACAGCCATCTTGGAGGAAGACTAGCCTGCTTCTTCCTATTCCTTGCCATATCCTGAGTAGTCGACGTGCGACAAGGATAGGGAGCCAATGCTGCTAAGGCGTATTACGGTAAGCACTAACACTTATTCTGTCTGCACTTTCTTTTTGCATTCACCCACTTGCTCCCTCCTTATTCAATCATTCCCACTATTATTTTCCCCTCCCCTTGCTCCTATTGCTTAGCAGCACATTGAAACAACATGACTATGGCGCAAAGTAAGGTACATGCATATATACATACATTATTACATACTTGTACGGGTGCAGAAGTAAGAGTCTGACACAATAGGAGAACCCCTAAATATCCCTAATGCTAAGAGTAGTTTCCCTGCATCAACTAAAAATACTATAGAGTCTTTCAGGATGTTCAAAGTAAAGAGTCCACCATCCTGTGTGGAATTCCTTTTTCCTTCCCTTCCACTTTGAACTTAAACAACTGAGGGGTTTTCTGCAGCTCCACGTTGAGACTGTGGTCTGCGGGGATGGCTCTCTTCCTCAGGTTATAATGACGTTTTAAACAACAAAGTTCCAGGTTCACCAGATTTCTCCAAAAACACAGTTGACAAGAAATGTTTTTCTATCACTGTTGCTTTTCTATCACAGTTGTCGTCACTGTGATTTATTTGGCCTATAATAAGCTTCTTCAGCTCTTTGGCTGGGGGGATGCCTCCCTCCCCTCTTGTCCCAGTTCGTGGTGCTAGGGGGATGGCGCCCTCCCCCTAACCTCTCGTGTTTCTGGTTGCTCAAGTCTTTGTAGGAGGAGTGTCTCCCATTCCTGGCCTCCCTCAGGCTTCTGAAATATAACACTTGCTGGGGAATATCTCACTTCTCCCGGCTTTTGGAGGACGCTTGATGGGGGGGATTGCAAGGGGGTGGGGGGAGGGGGGAATAGGGGTGGGCGGTTTCCCTTCGCCTGGCCTTTTTCAGGCTTCTTGGCAGTTCGTGTTGTCATGGGGAATGGCTTCTTCCCCTGGTTTCCTTTACCCTTCGTAATACACAGCCCATCTGGTTGATCACTGCCATGTCTGTGACTGTAAAGAGGTACTGAGGGTTTCTCTTCCCTTTTTGTGTGTATGGGTCCCAGACATGCCTTGCTTATGTGGCCTCCTTCTGGATACACTTGGTTCCCTCTCCTAAGTACTATGCCGCATCCCAAGGTATGCAAATGTATTTCCCAATTGATTGGTGTTCCAGATCCTATGTCTTTGGCTTTCTTATGGGTGCAAGTCGAAGACGAGCTTTTCTTGTTTAGCTTTATGTTGTGATAGACTTGTTTCACTCTCCTGCCAAGTGCTATCATTCAACCCAAAATATGATTTTGTTTCTTCCCTTTGGTCAGGGTCCCAGTCCCTATATTTCTGGCTTGCTCTCCCCTTTTGGGTTCTCCACAGCCTTCTCTGGGCCCCAGCGACAAGTGTATGTGTTCTCGTGGTCCACGCTCATCCTTTGTCTTCCCTGGTGTCTGTAATTGGTTGTCAGGCTTCCCCGTCTCTTGTGGTCTTCCTTCTCGCTGCGGTAGGTCTGTGGCGGCAAACTTTCTGTGGGTTGCATGGCTCTCCCTTCGCATGCTGTTCCTTAGTAAGGAACGCCTGGAGCTTCTCTTGGTGGGAATGTCAAGTGGTTCTCCCATTCCGGACTGGCCCCGTAGCTCCCATTCCCTTCTCAGCACCCTAATCTGCTTTCTCTCTACTGGGCCGTGCTGGCTCCCACGATTCCTCCAGGGAGGATCAGATGCATTTTGCAGTCCTTCTTTTGCAGTCCTTCTTTCCTTTTGATAAGCTTAAAGTGTCCAAATTGAATGCAGCGCGTACCTTGGTTCCGCAGTATGCTGTTTAGTCCTCTGCAGATCTTCTTCATCCCAGTGTTGTCAGGATTACTTTCCACTGGGTTAGGTGAGTTCATCTTTATCTCAGTAGGTCTTACTTGGATGGGGTCTTCTACTTTATAGCAATAAATAGAGGTGTTGGGAAGTGCAGAGGTGGGTGTAGAGTAGAAGTATAAGGGAGGTAGGGGTGGAGAGTGGAAATACCACATTCTCCCATAAATTGTCACTGGTCCCATAGGGTGTACCTTCCCCATAAGATCCTCCCTGCTGCCTACCACCCCAGGGGGACGATCGGGTAGCGGCCTCACCTCATTGGCCTCATGGGAAGGGCCTCCCCTCCATGGGAGCAGTGACAATACCCCGGGATTAATCACCATACATACTCACTACAAAATGCATTTGAGGTTATTGGACAGAGACTGAACTGCTGTCATGGTTGTGAAGGATGAGCACTGGCTAAAGCGCCTAGTAAGCCCTCAAACTGCTCCGAACCAGAGTGATGCCAATCATAAAGGTAAAACAGACACAGTTAATATACCTGCTTTGCCTTTTGTGGGCTGATGGTGGACTACACTTAAGAGGGGTGTGAATGTGATCCAGTAGCAACCCAAACAGCAATAGTTCAACAGTCCAAAATTAAGGTAATGTCCAATCAAGGTTCTGTAAAAATATTTCTGAGGCTTGTGTAATCTGCTTAGATCACATGCTGTGCATAGGCTGACATCTAGTGGAAGCTGCAGAGTATTACAGTTTGTTTTTCGAAACTCGAAAATGGGCGTCGACACAGGGCATGCCAGTAATACTATCCCTAGTGTGACGTCCACTGTACCCAAGATCCCTCACGTGTCTAGGATCCTCAGATTGTTTTTTTCCGCCATACTGGTCGGAAGCATTTTGCGGAGTCCCCTGGCCTTAGCCATACTTTTGCTAAAATATTGATTAATTGACATCCTTCCCCATCCCAACGTCGAACTTCGACACTCGACGCCGGCTGGAGAAGAAATCGACCGTCGGCTGCTGCAGGACGGATTTGGGCTTCGGAAGGCCTCGGGCCGGGCCTTGGAAGGCCTCTGGCCTCGGCCCTGCAAGTAGGGAGAGTGGGGGGTTGGACATACTCTACACTCTTGGTATATAGGTACACCTTATACATTTCCTACACTTAACAGCCCGCTGCCTCAAGGTGCGTATGGAGGGTACCCCTTTTCAATTCTGCCCCAAGTGCAATCGCAAATACCCTTGGGTCGACAGGCACGCCACGTGAAATCTCTGCTTGCCGAGGGACTACCCCGAAGCGAACTGCAGAGCGTGTAGTAGGTTTAAACCTAAGACACCTAAGGACCGCCAGGCAGGCGGCCATGGCAGCGGAGGGCGCCTTCAGCGATGGCAGCGACGACGTGCTTTCGGACGGCGAGTGCATTACAGCGTCGAAAGACAGCCGAGCGGAAGTCCCCGACCTCGGAAGGTCATCCGACAGGGCGGCTATGGGGAAGACCCCCGGCGACACAAGCGCTTCACACACCACTCACACAAAACACACGAAGTCCAACCGAGACTCGATGACGTCGAGTTCTCTGAAAGAGGCACATAGAGAACGGTCCGAATCGGTGTCCTCTGGGCGTTCTCGATCAAGATCGCTGCATGACTCCAGGCAATCATCCACTCTTGCCAAGAGTGCCTCGCTCCCTAAGCTAACAGAAGTTCGATCGTCGGAGTATGAAGACGACTTCCACCCCCAGGCCGCTCTCCAGGAGTCAGAGCCCGCAGACGAGATCAGCGCGGCCCCACGTTCGAAATACCAGGACTCTACCCCCGATCCTCGACGCCAGGCGTCGAAAACCTCCGGAACCACAAAGGGACAGGGAAAACACTCTTCCACTCACGGGGAGTGGGGAAAGCAGCAGAAGAAGCAGCCACGCACTCTTCCACACCTGTAAAACACTCCACTCCTCTTAGACCGTCAAGCCCAAGTCTGCTGCTATTTCTAAAACTAGCAAGTCTACTCAGGATAAGTCTCCTAGACTTTCTGAGAGAGTCATTCCCAGTTCCAAAGAATGGTCGAGTGATGACATAGATAGGGTCATGTCAAGGATGTCTTCTTTGGCAGACTTTTATGATAAAAATCCAGACCATTTCCTTTCATATAATCCACAAGGGGCTACACCCTCAGGCTCTAATGATCCTATCCCCCCGAGAAAGAAGCCCCGGCTTGAGACACCTATGAGGTCTTTGGACCCATTCGATGTACAACCATACTCACGGCCATACTCACAGTATCAAGGAGAGACTTCCTTTGGTGAGGACCAAGAATTTGGTATGGTAGAAGAACAAACCGGGACGGGCTACTATGGGGATGATGAGGACCAAGAAGAGGAAGACCCTGAAACCTACAGAGTAGATTCCCCGGTAGTGAAGGAAGCCCCGGTTACCCACTCCCCTGTCGATAACCAACCCCTCCTGAACGAGGTTCTCGCACGAGCAGCAGAACATTTCCATATTGACACCCATGGTGTCCAGGAGGAAAGGGACTTCGCCGAGGAGTTAGTGGGAGAAAGGAGGCCTGTTGCCCAGACCATCCATATCCTTAAGTCTATTCAGCGAAGAATAGACCCGTCCCTGGTGAACCTGAACCTCACCAGAGCAGTCAATCCCAGAGTTGAAAAACATTTCAGGGCAGCCCAGTCTGACCCTCTCTTAAAAAAAAAAGGACATCTGAAGCCAAACTCCCTGGTTGTCACTAACACTCGTAAGAGGGCTGGAACACCCTTGTCATCGTCCGAAACTCCTCCAGACAAGGAGAACAAAAAACTATATGGTTTCGGCAGGAAAGTAGCCTCAACATCCGCCTATCTGGCAAGGATTGCAAACTCCACCACCCTGTTGGTCAGCTACAACTGCCATCAGTGGGAAGAAGTCGCGGCACTCATAGCCTCTGCACCAGAACCCTGAAAGGGCCAGTTAGCACGAATTTCAGCAGAGGGTAGAGCCGTGTCTGGTTGCATTTTAAAAGCAACTTTTGACGCTGCGGACAACGCAGGCAGATTGATAGCAGAAGGTACTGTTATCGAGAGACATGCGTGGTTACGGCAGTCTGGTTTTAAGGCAGAAACCCAGGCATCATTGTTGGACAAACCGGTGGAAGCCGATCTGTTGTTTGGTAAGGCGGTCGAGGACGCGCTGAAGAATGCCAAGGACGAATATGAGACACTCAAGTCCCTTGGCCAACTAACCAATAAACCCCCTAACCAGAGAGGGAATGGAAATTTTCGTCGCCCACGCGGCCAAAATTCCCAGAGAGGATCAAACTATTCCCAGGGGCAGGGTACACAGTGGAACAACAACAGCCAACAGTCTACCCAGGGTTACGGCAGGGGTAATAGGAGAGGACGTGGTAAAGGCAGAGGCAGCCCCAATAGAGGAGGCGGCACGCCTCCACCAAAGCAGTGACGCTCAGTTCAGGGTCCCTTCTCAAGTAGGGGGACGCATTTCCAACTTCACCCAGGCTTAGGAAGAGATCACATCAGACAGATGGGTGCTGTCAACAGTATCCGCAGGGTACTGTATAGAACTATTGCAGCGTCCCCGGAACCATCCTCCACGACAAAGAGTACACTCTTTAGAACATCAGAAGATTCTCCTCGAGGAGATCGCCAATCTGCTAGCAAAGGACGCGATAGAACTCGTCCCGGGACACCAGGTAAACAAGGGTATTTATTCAACTTACTTCCTTGTGCCAAAAAAAGATTTGACAATGCGCCCAGTATTGGATTTACGGCCTGCCAACAAGTATGTCAAGCCCCAAAAGTTTTGCATGACTACGCTACAAGAGGTAATCCCCCTCCTAAAAAAGGGGGATTACATGGCAACCTTGGATATGAAAGATGCCTATTTTCATGTTCCCAGCGCACAGAAGGTACTTGCACTTCAAGGTGGACAGTCGGCACTACCAGTTCAAGGTACTGCCCTTCGGGATAGCTTCGGCACCAAGGGTATTCACCAAGGTACTCGGGGTGGCGGCTGCACACCTACGCAGGGAGGCAATCCCGGTGTACCCTTATCTGGACGACTGGCTCATAACGGGGGGAAACCCCAGTAATTTGCAGGACAAACATTCAAAGGACTATCGACCTCCTCCACGAATTCGGCTTCTCAATCAACGAGAAAAAGTCAAGCCTGGTGCCAAGCACCTCCAAACAGTTCTTAGGAGCAATCCTAGATACTCAAGAGGTGTTGACATT
Source organism: Ambystoma mexicanum (assembly GCF_040938575.1). NCBI lineage: Eukaryota > Metazoa > Chordata > Amphibia > Caudata > Ambystomatidae > Ambystoma > Ambystoma mexicanum. Next base: position 918,870,249 of record NC_090934.1, on the reverse strand, counting down.
TCCTTCAGAGGAAAGAATTCGGAATATACTACTGCAAATTCCGCAATATCAGTCCGGTCACCAAATAACAGTACGCAAAGCAATGTGTTTGCTGGGCATGATGGCGTTATGTATTTACCTGGTCCCCCACGCGCGCCTGCGCATGCGTCCCATGGAGGAATGGTTGGCGAAACAGTGGTCTCAGGCAAGTGGTCAGTGGGACGATCTAGTGGTCGTTTCGCCAACACTGGTACAAAGCCTTCACTGGTGGACAAGAGAGAATTTTGCACAGGGGAAAGCCTTTTACGATCCCGAAGTACAGGCAGTAGTCACTACCGATGCATGCCTGACGGGGTGGGGAGCTCACCATCTCCACCACACAGCTCAGGGTCTCTGGTCTCCGTGAGTGGCCAAGAACCACATCACCCTGCTAGAGCTTCTGGCAGTATTCAGAGCGCTTCAAGCGTTCGAGCCCTACCTACTAAACCTGTTAGTGCAAATCCGGACGGACAGCACGACAGCCATGTTCTACCTGAACAAGCAAGGAGGGACTCGTTCGCCAAATCTGTCTAAGCTTGCCCAGAAAATCTGGACATGGGCACTCAGACGGAACATCTTCCTGTCATCACAACATGTTCCAGGGGAGCTCAATTCCCTAGCGGATGCTCTGAGCAGAGACTCCCTCCCAGAGGAACACGAATGGGTTCTACACACAGAGGTCGTAGAAGATATCTTTTCTCAGTGGGGTTTCCCCACTATAGACTTATTCGCCACAAGCGAAAACAGACCATGCCCAGGATTTGCATCCAGGTTCCCCCAACTAGAGTCCCAGGGGAACGCCCTTTGGATGAACTGGTCAGGGATGTTTGCGTATGCTTTTCCACCAACTCCTCTCATCAGGAAGGTGGTCAACAAGATGAACAGAGAGTCGCTGATACTCGTCCTAGTTGCTCCCATGTGGGCAAGACAACCGTGGTTCCCACACTTACGCAGGATGGCGGTGTGCGAGCCCATCAAACTTCCGGCCTTGTACAACCTACTGTCCCAGCACCAAGGTCAAACAGTGCATCAGCAACCCAACTCAATGAACCTGGCAGCATGGCTCCTGAGGTCATAGAGTTTGGACATCTCAATTTACCACAGAGGTATATGGACATCCTAAAGGAATCTAGGAAACCAAACACAAGGCACTGCTACTTTGACAAGTGGAAGAGATTTGTTATCTGGTGCCAGAGTAAACAAATCCTTCCACTATTGTTACATACATGCTCCACCTGCTGGATGCAGGACTGGTTTTTAACTCACTGAAGGTACACCTGGCAGCCCTGTCGGCATACACCACTTCCCATAACAAGGTCTCGTGGTGGAAAGTACCAGTAGTTAAAGCCTTCATGGAAGGAGTAAAGAGACTTCACCCTCCTATTTCGAACCCACCACCAGGTTGGGACCTTAATGTGGTGCTATCTAAGCTCATGGGCCCCCCTTTCGAGCCCATGCATAAAAGCAGTCTCAAACACCTGACTTATAAAACGGCCTTCTTAGTAGCTATTACTTCTATAAGAAGGGTCAGTGAAATTCAGGCTCTGTCAGTGCAGGATCCCTTCTTTACTGTCCATAAAGACAAACTGGTTTTATGCACACACCCTAGGTTCCCACCTAAGTTTGTATCTAAATTCCACGTAAACCAGTCCATCGAGCTTCTGGCTTTCTTCCAGGACCCTCAAAGCTCGGCTGAGGTAAAACTACACACCCTAGATGTGCGTAGGGCGGTCCTCTACTATGTAAATAAAACCAGACCGCTAAGGAAAACAGATCAGCTGTTTGTCTCCGTAGCTACAGGCAGAGAGGGGGATCGCGTCTCTAAAGGTGCCATCTCGAAGTGGATTATTAACTGTATCCAGCTGTGTTACTCACTCTCTGAAAGAACTCTGCCTTTCACGCCAAGAGCCCACTCTACAAGAGGCATTGGGGCCACTCTGGCTTTCATTGCAAATGTACCCCTTGACACCATTTGCAAAGCAGCTACTTGGAGCTCTATTCACACTTTTACTCAGCATTACTGCATTGACACCCATTCCAAGGCAGATACACAAGTGGGACAAGCGGTTCTAAGACACTTATTTGCTCATGACCCTTCTCACATCCCACCTCCTTCTTCAGGTACTGCTCGCTAATCTATGCACAGCATGTGATCTAAGCAGATTCCACAAGCCTCAGAAGGGATACAATACTCACCGTATTCGCATTTCTGATGCTTGTATCTGCTTAGATTCACATGCGACCCACCCTTCCTCCCCTCTGAGAGAAGGCGCATGGTTGCTTGTAGTCTTACCTTTCTATCTATCTGCTTGGATTATCTGTACTCACGCTACTCCTCATGCTACCTTATGTCAGAAAAAATACAATCTGAGGATCCTAGACGCGTGAGGGATCTTGGGTACAGTGGACGTCACACTAGGGATAGTACTACTGGCACGCCGTGTGTCGACGGCCATTTTCGAGTTTCGAAAAACAAACTGTAATACTCCGCATCTTCCACTAGATGTCGGCCTATGCACAGCATGTGATCTAAGCAGATACAAGCATCAGAAATACGATTACGGTGAGTAATGTATCCCATATACTTTAACACACCATGTGCAAAAATAACCAAATCGAAAAACACTATACAAAAGCCACACTGGAGGAAAGAACACATAATATGCAAAGACAGCAAGATGCAGCACTCTGGTGATAGGCAAGTGATAACCACAATGTTCTTAAATGGATATGTAGAGTGTGAAAGTGGATTAAAGTCGCCTAACAAGTCTCTATGGCCCAAAGAATGACCACCAGGGCAATTATCAGTCAATAATACCTTCTGTGATGTTTGACTGCCTCAAACCAGGCTTCTCTGTGCTATTCATGCAGTTCAAATCAGGCTTGAATGGGTCAGGCGCGTTGTTCCAGACTAGGTGTAGATTTCGAGCCTGGCTCGAGCTGGAGTTAATTGCGGTTCTAAGATGTGCGAATTGTGAGGGTCACCCGGGTAGGTTCGACATTTGTTTTGATGGCGAAGATGCAGGTGACTGGATGCGCAGTTGGAGACAGGTGGACTGATGCGGTGTCGAGGGTTATGGTTCGATGAGACCTCCATGGTTTGCTCAACTGGCAATGAAGATCGACAGCGAAGATGCTGGCGGACCGAAGAGCATCTTGAAGCGCAATTCAGTGAAGTTTGGATTGTGAGGGCCACCAGATTGGATTTGATGATGAATATGCTGGTGACTGGATGCGCAGTTTGAGTTGGGCTGCTCTCGTGCAACAGTCAAAGGATCCTGCATGGTCTGGATGACTGTCGATGAAGATTGGCAGTGAAAATGCTAGCAGTTCGAAGGTGGCGTGTTAAGCCGCTTCAAATTCGAGCCAGGGCAAGTACTCGCTCAGCTGGCGTGGAGCAATGGCAAACTGGCTTGAGAGTGTAGAACAGTGGCTTAAGGATCAATTGGTCATGGTGGTTCGAGTCAGTCGAAGGAGCTCAAAGCAGTTTGATGGCCAAAACACAGGGTTTCTAGTTTTCACTCTCAGGTTGCCAGCATACCAATCCAGGGAATCGAAAGGGGAGGCCGGCACACGCTTCCAGTGGTCATTAAACATGGTAGGGTCCTGGGCAGCAGTGTGGCTGCCAGAAATGCAGGTCTTGCTCCAGGAGCAGGTCACCCCCAATGTTCCCTGCGGGATGGTTAGGGAACAGAGCTTGCCTCTGCCTTGGATACTCGGTCTTCACCTCTTTTGGAGGACTTTGGAAAGTGAACTCTCCAAACATAGATCCAATGAATTCTTCCTCTGGTTGTTGTTCAAGAGTGAATCTAAGAATTGGGAGACCCTTTCTTTTAAAGGCAAAAGTCTACAGGTGATTGGACAAAAGCAAGCCTGCTTTGGGGGAGGGTTGGGTCCTTGGAATAAGTGGGCTTTGTCTTCTGACATGATGCCCAGAGTGCTTTGTGCTACAGGAAGTGGAGGAGGAAGCAGAGGAGAAAGCAAGAGAAGATGCAGGTGGGAAAAACCCAGTTGTTGAACCTTCCTCCAGCTGCAAGGAGCTCACTCTGTCTACACTAACTCTGCCTTTTTCAGTAGAATCAAATGCCCTTTTGGTATGCAGCACCATGGTGTGAGGTTACTCCGTTTGTGAAATGATAAACCCTTAGATTGCTATTCCCAGGATCGCTTCCTGTGGAGTGACTGTCTTTCTGGGGAGGTTGTTGGCTGCCCTCACAAAAAAAAAAGCAAGGAAACCCCACAGGGCTACAGTCTTGCTGGGAGCAGCAAAGACAGCTTAGCTTGGGGAAATACAAATCCTTTGACGGCTGAGCAGGGCTTACATTCTTGGTACACATGTGATAACAATTTGATATGGCTGTAATAATTATAAGAAATATCCACAATACTATACCTCAGTTATGTCTTAAGGTTAAAGCTTAACGTGACACAGGATAGTAGATTTGGGGTGTTAAAGCAGAGGTCCGTATCTTAAATTAAGCTACTGCACTGCAGAGACTTGGCTGCCCCTGCAACTGTTAAATGGGTACCTGTGAACTCTGACCCTGCTCTGTGCCACTGGAGAGCAGGTGCTGCAGATCAGGCTACTGATGCAGTAGGGCACAGCGGCACACTAGACTTTTAACATGGAGCCTATGAAAGGGGAATATGATTAGCAGATTTCCTTTCCTGAGATGGAAATACCCATATCATTTTTTTAATTTAAATAAAAAAATTAAAAAAAACCATGGCTTCTACATCCTTGCCAGATGGCAATTCATCTCTGTGGTCTTTCCAGAGATGGTTACAGAAGCTTTTTACTGTGAAACTGATTACTTTATATTACCAAGATTTATTCTCTCCATAGCTTCCCTCTTAGAATTGAATTGATCCACTTTGTGTACTGTGTAGGCATTGGAAGGCCCTTCCTCTCTTAGCAGTGGTTATTAAGCAGAGCTTTTTGTGTGCGAGTGCATAAGGAATGATCCTTTGTGTCATAGCAGTCGGAGAAAATTGACCAACATTGCTGCATGATCAATTTCAATCATTCTCTCATTGCTTAACCATTTGCCCCAAACTCCCATTAGGCTGAAGGCCTGATAATGGAGTTTGGGTAGAAGCATTTTCCTTTGCTGCTCTTGCTCCAGTCCAAGGACTTTCTGTAACCTAAAGTATCCTACTCCATTAGGCAGTAGCGATTCAGCACATAACTATAACTATATTTGTGATGCAAACAATGTAACATTTTGGTTTGGTTTTGATGTTACCCCTTTCCTTGGTAAGTCTTCAGTGCTTAAAACCACACGAAATAGTTCTTGTATATGTCTGAAACTTTGTATACCCATAAATATTGTGTGTACTTAGACATGTTTAACATTTGTCATATCTGTGTATCCATTTCTGAGATGTCATCCAGTATTTTGGATCAGCATTTGTTGAACACTTACCCAGTTCTTTTCTTATTTAAGCTTTTAAAATTGTTGGCAACTGAGTAATTATGTAGGTAGCCCAAACTATATGGTGTTTTTCATAGAATTATGTTTCCAGGGACACCATGGACAGTGTGAAACAGAGTGCTGCCCTCTGCTTGCTACGTTTGTACCGGACATCAGCTGACCTTGTACCCATGGGAGATTGGACGTCGCGTGTGGTCCATCTTCTCAACGACCAGCACTTGGTGAGCTGTGTTCAATCTTGTAGCTGTGTGGACTTGTTTTACTCCATCCCTCCAGGCCATATGTTTATTTTGGTGTTCTGTTTTAACTGCTTTAGAAATAATGTAATACTACAGTTTCAGTTAAGCTTGGTTTTTGGCTCCTAATACCAGATCGTAGGGTAGTATGGAAACCTAAAAACCATTGGACTGGGTAATGGTATTTTAGCAGCATGGTGAAGTTATTTTTCTCGTGGACACAACCATTGGAAATTATCTATAAAGATGCTCTTAAGCACCAATGTTATGTTGGGTATTGCCAGATTAAGGTACTTGTACAAAGCCGCACATTGAGCTATTCATACCATTTTACCGTTAAAAAGAAACAACCTGCACAAAGTAATTACCACAAAACAAGCAACATTCATTCTAAAAAGTGCATTTTCCAATTGTAGTTATTGTGAGAAAGGTCGGCACATCTGGCAGATAATGTAAATGCACATTGTGTGGAATTCTATTTGCTTGCATAATTTCCACACAATGTCCATCCATATTTAAGCGTCTGGGGCAGCTACAGCTGGTTGATTGCAGTGATTGCACTAGCATCTCTTCTCACTTTGCTTTCGGAATGGAGGGATACCCCTATCAATAGTAGGAACTCCCACTTGACAAAGTGCAGCAAAGGCATAGAATAGAGAAGCTTCTGAAGCCTTTGTCACATGTTTGCACCAGTCGAGTTTTATGCATCCCATTTCTGTCCCAACTGTTTTGAGGGATTAGACACTGAAGATGTTGTTTCTACCTTTTTCACAGCAGTATTCCTATGATTGCATTGTGACATTACATTCTGGTTGTAACTTGAATTTGTTGTCCTCTCAGGGTGTAGTCACCGCTGCAACTAGCCTCATCACCACTTTGGCACAGAAGAACCCAGAAGAGTTCAAAACGTCCGTCTCATTGGCTGTCTCCCGCCTTAGCAGAGTAAGAGCCATTTATTGAGTAGTTTGATATGATATGCTGTTCCTTCTAAAGGACTTTTTTGGGGTCGGGGAGTCTTTCACTCCAAACACAAGTAAAAATCCTAAATCTTAAGCTGTATTTCTCTACAGTCACTGTAAAGCTAACCAAAACCTATATCCTTTGTTCCGATCATATCTGATTTTGAGATGTTTTTCTTGGTGAGACAATTATTCATAGTGTGTGTGCAGTAGAGTTAAGGTTACATTGCACGTTACATAGCAAAATGCAAAAATGCTGTCTGCTTTAACTTTTCAACCCACAGGCCGATTGTTGCCAAGTAATTTGCCATGAAACTGATCCTGACAATAGCCAGATTAGGTAACAACCCATGCCGTGGTTCAAATGTTAAAAGAAGTTCAACATAGAGGAAAATAATTTGCGGAGCGCTTTCTCCATTTCCCGTTTCAATTTTTAATGCATATGCAATGTTTTCTGCACATGCAATTTTTTCAGCAGTTATTTTTCACTTTGAAGTTGTGCATACTTATAAAAATCACCAAACTCAAGAGATTAAAATGAAAAAAATGGGAATTCATCTATATTTTTGAAGAGCGCACTGATGTCGTATTGTAAAATGTAAACTCTTCTAGTGTCTTTGTGTTGTGCCATTTTAAAATACAAACATAAGAATGTACATAGTCATCTACTACTACATAGCTCATTTCCACTTGCGTGAGAGACTGCTCACTGTGTCAGGTGGTTGCTACGGAAAACTCTGCTCACTGACTTAGAGGGAAGTGTTTGACAGTGAAAATTAACCATTACCTAGACAGTTTGGTAGTTAAGGACACATGTCTTAATCGAATGACGTCTCCCATAACCGCTACAGGCACACACAAACTGACTCATTTGATGTCGTTCACGCACATGCTCACACACCCACTGACCTTCACTGACACACACTGACGCGCACACACTCACACACACTCACTGATCGCACACTCTTCATCTTCCGTGTACTTAGTCACAGTCTCTCTCCCTCTCTTCGAAGACCCACTTTGTCTTCCTCGTCACAGTCCATGCTTCCTCGTCCCACCTCTTCGTGACTGGCTCCCTTTTTTTCTGCCATCCATCAGCCTATGCACCATATGCACCCTCTGCCACAATCCACACCCTCTGCCATCCATACCCATATACACTGATACCCTTTGCTGCAATTTACACCTTCTGACACAATCCATACTCCTGTACATCAATACTCTTTGCCATTAGGAGCCCTCTAACCCAAGCCAAATACCCCATGGCACGCGTAATACCCATCACCACAATTGTGGCAGAAATATTTGGAGCCGGTGAGGCATTGGTTAGTGAGTGCAAGTTTGCAAGTTGGACATGCATGTGTGCGTGAAAGAGTGGCAAGTGCATTTAGGAGATGTGTGTAGGGAGTGCTTGTGTGAGAGAAGGTAGAGTGTTTGAGTAGAAGGTGGGGTGTGTGGAGTAGTAGTGTGGAGGTGGAGGGAGAAGTAACCTCAAATGGCGGAGGCATGCAATAGGATTGAGACCTTGGAGGGACTGAAGAGGAAGACATAAAGAATGGGGAAGGTGGGTGCAGTCAAAGGGAGGGAGAGTAGCAGGAGTGAAACATCACGATGTGAGAGGGAGAGAAATATGATCGGAAGGAGACTGAATTGGGTAATAACTAAACACTGGATCTTGTAGGTAGAGTTTAGGAAGTCCCTGAGGAACATCAGCTACATAAGGTACTGGCCTTTAAGTTCTGACATTTGCTCCGAACCACCACCTGGACAGTGGGGTGAAACCTGCAGTATGTATGAATCTGTAGAAAACGGACGCCAGGACTGGGAGTAGTGGTGCTTTCTACAAGAGTTAGAGGATGACCCTAGGGCTCTGAGAGATCAAATGCACCCTTAACCCGGCTCTGGGACTCTGAATACTTCTTGAGCCGTTTCTGACCCCAATTATACATATTGTAATTAAAGACTGCTTCCCTGCTACTTCACATGTGGTTATGTGAGTTACAAAAGATTCTGTGCATAGATCTGTTATAATGAAGCTGCCAAGTGAATTCTAGAAGTACTGCATGCACAGGACTGTGTAGCTTAGGGGTGAAATTGGACAGACTGTCTTGTAGCATTGTTGCACAGTGCACTGAAGATCCTGCCTAGCTCTTAGTTGAAGGATGGGGTGACCCTAGGGGCCATGGGCCATCACCTTCCAAGTGATGCAAGACCCAAGGTCCTTATGGGTAGTGTGCCCTGTTTCACCCCCAGGAATTGAAATGAAGGTTGGATAATCAGGAGCTAAAAGCAGTTCCTGGGCATCCAGCATTTGCTAGTGACCAGGAGCTACCGCTCAGGAAGGAGGAGCTAGTACAAAGGGTTTCGCAAATCTAACTTCCACATAAGATGCAAACTTATAATTTGTTCCATGATGTACGACAACTTATGCTTTAAATGTTGTACAGAGTATCCCAAATGCATATTCCTATTCACAAGTTGTTTGGCATCCGTTGACTTGGGGAGCCAAAAGTAGCTCCTGTTAGTGTCAAGATAACCAGGCTCGTCTAGGCCACAAGCAGGACCTAAATAGCTCCCAGCTCCCCTCAATTTTGAACCCTGCATTCCATCATACGCTGTTGTCACTGGGGTGGGGGGTCATTCTCCAGATAGTTGCAGTTGACTGGATCCCTTTTTTTAATCTCCCAATCTTCAATCTCTCCCTCTGTAAAATAGACAAAGAAGAATAGTCTCCTACAATTCTAGGATCTGAATCGATGTCCTGCCACTTTAGTGTTTAAATGTGCAGGGTTCTGAGCTCTAGATATTAAAGGTTCTCCTGGCAGCAAAGGTCTTGGCACTGAGGCAGCTTGTGCCGACCACCCTTTTTTATGGGTCACTTACATTACACCTCTGTTAGAAAACATTTTTCTTCTTTGAAGCATTACAATGGGACCCACAAAATATCTTCTGACTTGTTCGTTCTACCTTATTTGCTTATTTGGGTGATGTCTTCCTATCCTCACTCCCTTACTTAACTCATCTTGCGGTGGGAGCATGGATGAGTCCTTAAGGCTACCAGTGCAAGGGGACCTTTTTTTAACCACATGGAAGCCGCTTGTTGACGGCAGTGCTAAAAAAAAGCTGACCATCTTGTTTAATCCCTGGGTTTGTGGTTCAGTGTGCTTGTAGATGCATTCCTCCCAGGTAGGGGCACCCCCAGTACACAGACTATTCCTTGCTGGACCCAGAATCCTGCGGTCCTCTGTCTTGTGCATGCAGACCCTCTGCAGGGGTGCCCTCATATGCTTGTCTTATCTTGGCATCCTGTGGGTCCTCCAATGTCGTGGGATGAGAAGCAGAGGCCTTGCTTACCCTTCTGCCAGTCTAGCCTGATCTTTGGAACAGTTTGCAGCTGATGGAGACCGGAACTAATGGACCCGGTTGACAGTATCCCAAGAAGAATCCAATTCACCTGCGACTTTTGAACCCTCCCAACATCAAATTGTGCAGTGAAAGTAGTTAGTAGCTATTCGCAGTTGCCTTGACTTGCCTAAAGGTTTTTGTTCATCTTGACTGTTAGAGTGGCTAGTAAGCATAACCGTTTTGAGGTCCCCATTCATCAACCTAGGGCATAAGTCCTTCCCCCTTCAGATTCTCTTGCTTTTCCTGGGTGGAGGTGAATCCTGGGTGTAGGAATCCTGTCGGCAGTCCCTTAGACGACCAGGATTGGTAGCTTGCCCCTTCCTTTGCAGGAAACCTACTTTTGACTAAAGCCCTACCTACCATAGTGAGCCCATTGCTTTATTAGGGAGAACTTTGACTAACTAAAATTAGATAAAACCTGGTTGCACACTTTGAACTATGTTTAGGCCCAACCTAAGAACAAGTGTTAATTTTTAATTGCTGGGTACTGGTGTCAGGAAGGTCAGTAAACTCCTCTTCTTCCTGTGATACCCCAGACTCCCCTTCCTCCCCTTCCTCCTCACCTTGAAGTCTCCGGCGTTGAGTTAGCGTAGGATTGTCCTTAGTTCGAGCCTTCACCCCTTTTTTTTGAAGATAGGGACGACCAAGGTAGGACGCCACAGTGACACCCTTTGGGTGATCTGTGGCAACCCTCCTCGGGCGCAGTTATATGGGGAAAAAGCCAAAGGCACAAAAAACCCCGGAAGATTAAGATCTTCAAGCGTAGTGAGGTATTAGTTACACCTTCCGGAGGCTGCAGTAGAAGGAGAGGAATCGGATGAACACGGTCCAGTTATCGAAGAAATTCCAGGAAGAATCGGTTAAGAACCAGATCAATGAAAGTTCCGGAACAATAGACCGAAGAGGACTAAGCGAGGCAATCCAAATGGCAGGCAGAGGTCGGTACACGGGAATCAACGGGAGGTAACTCTGGTACAGATTTAGCAGAAAAGGGCTGGACGAGGCAATCCACAAGACAGGCTGAGGTCGTTACTCCGGGATATCACCGATAGAAAAGAGGGAGGTTAAGGAACAAGAGTGGAGAAACCCTTACAGGGAGCAGACTAGAAAAGACGGAAAAAGAATAGAAGGAAAGGCTCAAGACGGAAGGGAGGAAGGGTGTTTAGATGGGAACGGAAACGACAAAGGAGGAGAGGAAAAGAAGGCGAGGAGAAAAACCAGATGAAGGTTCGGAGCGAAAGAAAGGGAAGAAGGAGTGAAACAAAGACTACGGAAGGGAAAAGGCTGCTACACGGAAAAATGTCAGCGGCGCAGGGACAGGACGAAAACACTGTACGTTACAACGCACCTGACCCCGGAAGTGAAAAAGCTTAAATACTGAGGTCAGGAACGTTGCAACGACAACTAGACCTGCACAGCACGCTCAAGACAATACGTGATGGAACCCGCTAGGGCGGGCGCAGCTTCTACTTCTTCCAAAGCCGCCAGTTTCCCTGCGGCGTGACAACTGGGTCTGATTTATAATTTTATAAGGCATGTGATAACTATCTATTTCTGTCCGTAACTAGAAATGAAATTGTTCCCTGTTAGTATAAATCGTGCTTTGCAGACAACACCTATAGTTGTGCTTCTTTGTAATTATTAGTCTTTCAATGTTTTTAAAACTCACTTTAAAGACTTTCTTTTTCAGCAGTCACTTGCTATAATTTACATAAACCCACATTCGTGGGTATTGTGTCCTCCAACGTATTCCACATCTATGACAGGTAATGACCACAGCTGTGCTGCTTCAAAAAATTTCAGCAGAGGGCATCCTGAGTCGATGACGTCGATACGTTGTCCCTCGAGGGCCTCTGTCGAGGGTCGGCATCACCGGATGTTATATATAGGATGCACGGGGCCGGTAGCCTCAGTTCCGTTTTTTCCGCAAACGTCTTTGCTTCGGAATCTCGGCACGTAGATTCTTCTCTTCGATAGAGATGTCTTCATCTAATTCTACTACCCCGAAGTCGGGCTTTAAAAAATGTCGGGACTGCGGTTTGAAGATGTCCATCATGGACCCGCACAACATCTGCCTCTGGTGCCTCGGCGAAAGCCACGCCACCGACGACTGCAAGGATTGCCAGTCCCTGACGTCTAAGGCCTTGGGGGAACGTAAGAAGAAATTGAAGGTAGGTAGGGTGTCCTAAGCCCCATAAATCGAAGTCCGCTGGGCTTTCGACCGATGATTCGAGGGGCCACTCTCCGTGTCGGCAAAAATCCAGGGGGTCTCTGTCTAAGAGTGGTTCCCGCCATTCCTCTGCCTCGTCCATGCATTCTAGGAAGTGCCGTCACCTTCCTCGTCTGAGGAGGACACTGCCAGACGGTTGACTTGTCCCACCAAGCCTTCGTCGCCGGCCGAATTGGATGCATTCTGCCAGCAGATGATGGCGATTTTCGAGTCGCAAGCCACAGTTCCGTCCGTGCATTCGAAAGAAGCCGGCAGGGAACGGGCTCGGTCCACCACTCACATGCCTTCGGGCTCGGGAGGTCGGCGTGATCATCGGGAGCCGTTGAGTTCCCGCTCAGAAAAGGAAGATAGCCATAGCCGTTCCAGGTCCAGGTCCCGGTCCTCAACGCCATCGAGAACGTCGAAACCTGTGAAGCCTTCGAAGAAGAGGTCGATGCCATCGGCGCCGTGTCCGTCGAGGGACTCTCTCGGGGCTCCGCCCTCGAAGAAGTTGTCGATGCCGTTTGTGGAGGATTTGCCGGAGGTGCCCCGGAGGGTTGTGGAACCTTCGAGGAAGTCAGTGAGGCCTGTTTTTGAGCCCTACTCTGTTCCTCCTCCCAGATTGGATTTGTTCCAACCTTTGGAGTATATTTCAGAGGTGGAGGAAGGGTCTGATGAGGAGATGGCTGTGCCTCCTGATGTCCTTGATGACCTTTTGTCGGGGCACAGTCAGATGGAGGAACTCCGGCAGTCCTTGCATGACCCCAGTGGTCTTGACACCTCTCCGGAGTTGGAGTTTGGCAGGCCTGAGCCTGGGACGCATGCTGAATCCTCCTATAGGCGTCTCATGTCAAGGGTGACTGAATACTTGGTGTGGTTGGCTCCACCTGTTGATTTTGATCAGGATGATCTGACGGACATCCTGGACCAAGGTCCACCCACTGACCAGGTGTTGCCGTTTCACATGGCTTTGCAAAGGAGGGTGGCAGCAGCTTGGACTGCTCCGGAGAGTCTTCTGGCAGTTAATAAGTCGCTTCTGAAAAACTACCGCCCAGCCAGTAGTGACCCCTTCTACTTATCGACGCACCCTACTCGGCAGAGTTTGGAGGTGCAGGCGGCTACGGCTCCCTCGACGCAGGCTGCGTACCCTACCATCCCTCCTGATAGGGACGATAAGCGCTTTGATGGTTGGGCGAAGAAGGTATTTTCATCTGGGGGTATGGCATTGAAGTCGGCCAACGCCACTGTGCCTTGGCGAGATTCATTCACACTCTAGGGAATTGTGCGTCTCTGGCAGCTGAGCATATTCCCAAAGGGGAAGAACGGGATGGTTTTCTAGCCCTCGTGCAAGACGGCAAGGATGCGATGTGCGAATCCGTTCAGTCGGGTTTGGACACAGCAGACTGCGAGCACCGTGATACGCAGGTTTGCGTTGTTGTGGAAGTCGGGGTTTGCTCCTGATGTGTAATCCTGGCTTCTGAACATGCCCTTTGATAGTGTTCATCTGTTTGGCAGCAAGGCTGACGAGAGCCTTGAGAGGTTGCAGACCTCCAAAGCTGCAGCGAAGTCATTGAGCGCTGCAGTATGTCAACCTCTGCCTTTTCGTCCTAGGGGACAGCAATGCAGGGGAGGTTCCTTTTGGTAATAATCTTCATTTGGTAGATCGAGAGGAGCTGCCAGTCAAAGGGGCCACCATAGGAGTACCAGAGGTGGAAAGCAAGGTACTCGAGGGGCCAAAGCGGCTCGGGAAGTTGCCTCTTTGCCCTCAGGCACTGCTGGGTCCGTTCAGTCATGAGGCCATGTCCGATGGTTCGTCGGTTGGGGGCAGACTTGCGTAGCATCTTGAAGAATGGCGAGCCATTACTTGAGATGTGTGGGTTCTAGAGATCATAGCCCATGGCTACTGTCTTCCCTTCCGGCAGAGGCCTCACGACAATCCTCTGGGGTAGCTCTCTTTGAAGCGTCCGGGTCCGCTCCTTGCGCAGGAAATCCTATCCCTGCTGGAGAAAGGCGCCATAGAACTGGTGCCTGTAGCGGAGAGGAACAAGGGATGGTATTCCCGTTTTTTTTATTCCGAAAAAGGACGGGGGATTGAGACCCATCATGGACTTGCGTTGGTTGAACAAGCTCCTCAGGAAGGACAAGTTCAAGATGGTAACTCTTTCTCAAGTACTCCAGGCCCTTCAACTTCAGGATTGGTTGGTGTCTCTCGACCTCAAGGATGCTTACTTTCATGTGCGATTCATCCCAAGCACAGGAAGTACCTAAGGTTCGTGGTTGGCGACTCGCACTTTGTTTCGGGTCCTGCCGTTGGATTGACCTCCGCCCGAGGATCGTGACGGACGCATCCCTTATGGGTTGGGGAGCTCAGGCCAACGAGTTGACAGCCAGCGGTCGTTGTTCTGTGTCGGAGTCCAGACTCCACATCAATTTGTTAGAGCTGAGGGCCGTCAGGCTAGCCCTGAAGGCTTTTCTGCTGTCTGTGCGGGGGAAGAATGTCCCGATTATGATGGACAATACAGTGGCCATGCACTACCTCAACAAAAAAGGGGGCGGGGAGCAGGGTAACTCCCGTTGTGCAGGGAGGCGATGCAGCTCTGGTTCTGGGCCATCCAGCAGGAAATTTTGATCTCTGAAGTTCATCTGGCCAGAGACGAAAACGCGGCGGCGTATGCTCTGAGCAGGCATAGCACGGTTTCACGAGTGAGAGCTGGCTCGGGAAGTTCTTTTGGAGATCTTCGCCCTTTGGGGAACCCCACAAGTGGATCTCTTCGCCACCAGTGTCAACCGGAAGTGCGAGAGATTCTGCTTGCAGGAATTTCCTCCAAGAGGAGCCTTAGGGGACACGTTCGTAGTGGAGTGGTCCTTCCCACTGCTGTATGCGTTTCCTCCAGTCCCCGTCATTCCGCAAGTGTTACGGGAGGTTACGGAGGTTCGGTTCCCGAATGATCCTCATTGCTCCGGCATGGGCCAGGAGAGCGTGGTACCCGGACCTTCTAGACATGTCCATCTGCCCTCCACACCGTCTTCCCTATCGAGGCGATCTGCTCTCACGGGAGGAGGGTCGCATTCTCCATCCAGAGGTCAAGTCTCTCAGCCTTCATGCTTGGTATCTGAAAGGTTGATGTATAAGGATTGGGACCGCCCCCCCCAAAGACGTGATGGAGGTGTTGCTTTTGGCCAGAAGGCCTGCAACGAAATCCCTGTACCGTTGCCGTTGGAGAAAGTTCTGTGACTGATGCAGGGTACAGAATGTGGATCCTTTTCAATGTTCCATTCCTTTGGTTGTTTTTTTTGCTTTCCTTAGCCCACAAGGGCCTGCAAGTGGGTACCATTAAGAGTTACCTGGCGACGCTGTCAATATTTAAGCGCTCGTCTGAGGAATGTTCTTATTTTAAGATGCCTTTTGATTTCTCAGTTTCTAAAAGGGCTAATTAATGTGTTTCCACCGTCGCCTTTCCAGGGATGGGATTTGAATTTGGTTTTAAAGTTCCTAATGGGAGCTTAGTTTGAGCCCTTACATTCTTGTCCGTTACGACTGTGGTTCTTTAAAACTGTGTTTTTGGTTGCGGTTACTTCCGCTCGCAGAGCGAGTGAGTTGCAGGCACTTTCCGCCAAGCCACCCTTACTGTTTTCCATAAGGACAGGGTTGTCCTGTGGGTACGGCCTTCTTTTCTTCCGAAGGTTGTGTCGGAATTCCATTTGAGCCAGAAGGCGATTCTTCCGCCGTTATATCCTCCTCCACATCCTGGCAAGGTAGAGGAGAGGCTCCATAGGTTGGACCCTAGGAGAGCTTTGCGTTTCTATCTCTCACGGATGTCCTGTTTCAGAGTGGATGATCAGCTCTTTGTTGGTTATGCTGGAAGGCACTTGGGTCAGGCTGTTTCCAAAGACCTTGTCCAGATGGATCATTTTGACGATCTCTTGAGTGTTACCGTTTGGTGGGAAAGGACCCTCCAGTAGGCTTACGTGCTCACTCTACTAGGGGTGTGGCTGCCTCCACTGCTCTACAGAGGGTTGTTCCTATTCGCAACATTTGCGAAGCAGCCACATGGGCCTCTGTCCATACTTTTGTGAGACCTTATTCCTTGGACTCCATCCATGGGCAGGATTTGGCCTTTGGTAAGGCAGTCCTCTATTCAGCCATTTGATTGGGCATTCTAAAATTCTAAATTCGTTATTCTTTCCCACCTCCATAAGTTTGTACTGCTTTGGGAGTCTGTCATAGATGTGGAATACGTCGGAGGACACAATCCCCTCGAAGAACAAGTTACTTACCTTATCTGGTAACGTTCTTTCGATGGGATGTTCCTCCGACGTATTCCACATTGAACCCTCCCAGCCTGCCCCCTCTACAGAATTTCTTATGCGATTGCAGCTTACCTTTCCACAAGGTTTTCTGCAGTCATACTGGCAGGAGATTGGTGCCACACGTTTTGGGAAAAAACTACAACTGAGGCTACGGGCGCTGTATGTCCTATATATAACATCTGGTGACGTCGACCCTCGACGGAGGCCCTCGAGGGACAACGGATTGATGTCATTGACGCAGGACGCCCTCTGCTGAAATTTTCTGAAGCAGCACAGCTGTGGTCATTACCTGTCATAGATGTGGAATACGTCGGAGGAACATCCCATCGAAAGAAGGTTACAAGATAAGGTAAGTAACTTGTTCTTTCGATGCAAGCCTGGTGCTGGTGGCTGTAGCCGTGGCGATCTCAACATTGAGCGACTGAAATCTAATGACTCTGTCCTATTCTAGACAGAAATAAAGTAAAAAGGGTGCTTTGCAGGATGTCAACAGGTCCAAACATAAACGAAGTCCTCTGTCCAGAATCCTACTGTAACCTAGTTTTTTCCTCCTCACCGAAAGGAGAACCACAAATCAACCAAGATGTATTTTTCCCAATGAAAGGGATGGCTTCTGACTCCCGCCCCCCGAATCTCTTTACCATATTCCCTGGCTTATGGTCACAGTACCAGTTCATACAGTTTGTCTACTACTGGATTGTAGTACTCTGCTCCAGCCAGGTCCCTTTACATGTATCTTGCAATTCGAAGTCTGTCTTTCTCCCTTAGAGAAGACTGATGTCTATCCTGCTCTCACAGTTTCGGGTTCTCCCAGTCTCTTCCTTCTCCACTGTCGGGTTGGCGGCTTTCTTATTCCCCAATCTGGGGCTCTTCTCCTTTTCACTCTTCCCCACACTGGGTTTCAGTGCTCTCCCTGCTCCGGGAAACAATTTTTGCTCTCTTCCCCATTCTGTGGTTGCTCTACTCTCTTACTGATCCAGGGACACTCTTTTCCTCTGTGGGGTTGCTCTGCTCTCTCCCTGCTGCGGGGATGGTCTCTTCCTCTCTCGCTACTCTGTGTTCTTTCACCCCTTTCCTTGCATTGCTACCTGCCTCCCGGACTCATGGAGCCACTGCTTACCTGCTTCTGAGATACGGGACTCCTAAGGAGGGCAGAGTCTGCCAGGCGCTCCGCTCCACGCGCAGCCACTTATGCGATTCATCAACTGGACTCTGTGTTGGCAGCTGGTGCCTCTCCTCTCCATCAACTTGCTACTGGCAGGGAATCTTCTGCGGCTTCTCCCCTGGCCTTCGTCTCGGTGTCCTGAGGCACTTCCTGCTCATATGCTTCTTCAAGCCAGACTCCTGGTTACTTGCCCGCTGAGTTGTGCTGCACTCATGTGGTGCAGACCGCATGCCAGAAAACTGCATCTGGTGTTCTCCTTTCTCTGACAGCCCCACCCTCCTTGGTGCCTCGGCTCGCTTGAACGGCCCGGTCTTCGCGGATCCGGTATTCTAATTGGTTGCTTCAGTGACACTCCTCCAGGAGGCTTCTCCATTCGCTGCTGAGCACCCTCCCAAGAGTACTATGGATGGTGTGAGCCAGAAACCGTGTCAGCCATTGCATACATCCTAGCTCCCACACACCCATAAAGGTATTGGAGTTTGGGGGTGGGGGGCTTGTCTTGGGCCCTTCTTGGGGGAGGGGGTTCCTGTTTCCAAAGGATGGGGTTGGGGGAGGGTTCATCTCCAGAGGGATTTTGCTTACCCTTTCCCCTAGGGCATGTCATGCGTAGCAGGCTCAACTCCCTAGTCCCAAAGAAGGTGGCTCTCCCTTGCGGAGAGTTGACTACCTCCTTGAAATCGTCGCACTATTTATCAAAGGATTTTTGAATGTATGAGGATTACCCTCACAGATATCTTATGCCCCCAGGACTCCTTCCTCTCCAATGTGCTAGATTGTTTAGTAACCTTTGCAGAAGGTGAAATAGTCCTATGTGGAGACTTTAAGCTGGCATGTGATCCGAAACCTGACGGATCCTCTCACTCCCAATTGAGATCAAGGGCTACCTCAAAAAGTAATAAAAGGAAGCTAACAGATATGGTACTAATAGAGGTTTGGACGGAGATGCACCCTAACAAAAAAAATTATAACTTTTTCTCATCTGTCTTATTCTCTGATAAGACTACGCCTTCATATGCTCTTCCTTGCTAGGTCCCACACAAATGGTCACACATAGGGCAAATGTCCCTCTCAGACCATGCCCCTATCTTCTAATGACTCATCTTAAACTCCACAAAGACAAAAGAAATGACTGGTCTTTCATTGGTGCAATTAATCTTGCTGCCCTAGGCCAAAGATCATTTTGCTGCCCCATCCCATCGTATACCTTCCATCCCATGCCCTTCACCAAATGAGCCCCACCTCTCCTATGTTTGTCATGCCTACAAATTGTACCACCTTCCATGTGCAACTGTAAAACATTTTCATTCAACAACTTTTTAAATCATTGTAGATTAAACAGGCAGAAGTGACAGATGTATGAGCACCACCAAGACCCAGGTTGAAAACCGGCATGTTTGTCATTTAAAACCTATGCATATACAAGTAAAACAAGGTCTTCATCAAATTGGCATAAAAATAAACGTCTACACCATATAGTATCTTTTTAAGCTTTATTGCCTACGCATAATTGTTTTAGCAAGGATGTTCACCACATTTGCAGAATAATAATCTATGAAAGGGGCATACTCCTGCGTCCCGTCCCCTTTCCTCCATACTTATGGGAGAGATGTCCTTATGGGACATCTCTTCGTCCTGTGGGACGGGACCGGAGCACTTTGTAAAAAGCATCCAAATTTTTTTTAAAAATGTGTCCCTCCTCTCTTTCCTGCGCGGGGCCCGGCACGCGGCCGTAACCCTGCCCACCTTGGCTCCGCATCGCCCATCAGTCCTTTTCTCCGCACGATCAGGGCGGACGCACTTGCATCCTCGGAAGACTTTCTTCCCCTTTTCCCCTCTCTGGCTCTCGCTAGCTTTCGTTTACTATTCTGTCTATGTCTTTTAAACTAGATTTTCCAGACTGTTCATCGTGTCACCGTCGCTTCGCGAGGGCGGATCCCCATCCTCTTTGTTTAGAGTGTTTGGGTCCGGAACACCGTTGGGACTCCTGTTTTTACTGTGACTCCCTTTCGGTCCGGGCACTTCAACGTCGGTTGGAGCGGTGGGAGGAGGTGTTCGGACGGACTCCTCCTTTGCATTTTCAGGCGTTCGACAAGAAGAAAAAACGCCCGGTAAGTTGATTACTTTTCAGAGCACCCCGGCCGGGGGATATCTTTCCAGGTTCCTCTCGAGCCAGGAGGGGCGTTGATCGCTCTGTTACTGGGGTTCGCCCTGAGGTGCCTGTTGGGCCCAATAATTCTACCAGAGTTTTCTCCGAGGGTCTCCGTAAGGGGCCTGTGTCCACCGGAGTACTCTCCGAGGCCCCTCCTGTGGGGGCTGTTTGTAGACCCAGTTCTACTGAGTCGTGGGGTGCCGGAGCTTGCTCTGAGGCCGCTCTTTCGGCTTCCCTCATAAAGAAAACCGGGGTGCACCCCGAGGTCTTGGCTGGGCTTGAGGTTACCGAACGGATGTTCGAGGCCCGTGCCGATAAGGCTTCTACCGGGCCTAGGTCCGAGGTCCCTCGTACAGAGGCTAAGGATACCAACAGTTCTGAGGGGCCGGGCAAGTCCATGTCGGTGACAGCGCACCGTTCCAGCTCTTGTGGTGACACCAGATCTGTTGAGGGGGCAAAGAAGCAAGGTTATTCTTTTACCGGCAGTGCCGAGGCCCTTCCTTCGAAGGCTCAGTTGGCGGTTGGTATGTCGCAGAAACATTCCAGGCCTCATAGTACCGGCTCTGCCGAGGTTCCTTACGTCAAGTCTAAAATTAAGACCCCTGACCCATCGACCGGGACCCCTGCCTCACTTCCTCACGTGCCGCAGTTCCCCTCAGATGAGGACAAAATGGCGGCTGTTCCCGCCACGACCACGGCGGCCATTTTAGGTACTACCCCTACAACTACGCCATCGGCCCCTGGTGTAGGGTTCGTTCCTTCGGGTGAACCTAAGGTCCCTTGTGCGCATCCTTACCGGCCGGTTTATGATTGGAACGCCCGGATGCCTCTTCCGCACAATGTTTCATTGCCCGCGGGGGCGGCTCCCTTGATTTATGTGGATTTGTCGGTGGAGGGGCGGGTGTGGCACCCTTCTCCGTTACGTCCATGGATTTGTCCACCTCATGAGAGGCCTCCTCAGGTTCCAAAACAATCTCCTGAGGACGCTTTTTTCGGTAAATTTCAAGCGCTTATGCGCACCAACCCCATGAGGGAATATTTCAAAGGGCTTTTCAAGGAGATATGTCCACCCGCGCCTCCGGCTCCACCCGTTCCGACAGTGGTCCCGCCGGCACCTCGCTTGCCTGTGGTGCCTCCCCCTGCACTTCTGCCTGTGCCACCATTGTCCCCAGTGGACAAGGCAGTGCCTGACACGGCTCAGCAGGATCCTGACCTGTCAGATGACTTTCCCGCTCTATCAGAGCTTTCCATGACCGGGTGCTGGACATGATGAGTTTCTTAGATATTCTGGTGCCCGAGGCACCTGCTCCGCAGGAGGGCGTGCTTTCTGGGGCGTTCACCTTCTCTCCTTTGGCGCGTACTGGCTTGTTCTTGCAGAATGACGTTCTGGCCGAGGTCCGTAGAGTTTTGGAAAAGCCACACTCGGGACTTTTTGTCAATAAAAAGATTGACGCGAGGTACAGGCTGCATTCTTCGGAAGAAGTGGCCTTGTCGTCTTGTCCGCCTCCCTCCTCCACAGTGGTGGCTGCGGCTACGTTTTAATCCAGACCTGCAGCATCCTCCTCAGCGACGGCTACTCAGGTCTTGGGAAAGGAGGACAAGCTCTTGGACTCCCTAGGGAGGAAAATCTTTGCCAATTCAGCCTTACAGCTCAGGCAGGCCAATACAGAATTGATTTTGGCGGGAGCTAACATGCGGATGTGGAGAGGTCTGTCGGAGTTTGAGGAGC
The DNA here is from genome assembly GCF_040938575.1 of Ambystoma mexicanum. Classification (NCBI taxonomy): domain Eukaryota; kingdom Metazoa; phylum Chordata; class Amphibia; order Caudata; family Ambystomatidae; genus Ambystoma; species Ambystoma mexicanum. The sequence continues at coordinate 918,848,633 of NC_090934.1, read as the reverse complement.
ACATTCCGGTCGAGAAATTGGAGGATTTCAGAAGAGGCCTTTCCGATGCCAGGGTCTTGGCCCAGGATCTCCTGGAGGCTGCGGCTCATCACGTAGACACCTCGGCTCGGGGTCTGATGCTTGGGGTTGATACCTCGTGGCAAGTGTGGCTGCATGCCACTAATTTCTCAAAGGAGGTGCAGGACAAGGTTCTGGACCTTCCATTTGATGGTAAGGAGCTTTTTCACTCTTCTACTGATGTAGAGCTCACCAAAACCAAAGAGAGCACTCAGGCGGCTAAATCATTGTCTGTTCTGGTTAAAGCTCCCTTCAAGGCTCAAAGGCCATTGTTGCAAGGTCGACCTTCCTCTGGTTTTAGGGGCTTCCTCAACCGCAAATCTCGCAGAGTGGATACTCCTGCGGGGAATAACCGCCGTAGACAACAGCGTATGCGGTATTTCTCCCGCTCCTCAGCCTCCTCATCAGGTTCAGGTGCACCGCCACCGATAAGCCTGCCAAATGAGGGTTTTCCGCGCTCGCACGAGACCCCGGTGGGAGGACGCATTGCGTCTCATTGGGAGGCGTGGCAGGCCATCACAGAAGACAGATGGGTCTTGACAGTCGCTCGAGCGGGCTTCCGCTTACCTTTACCCCCACCCCACCTCTCAACCCTCCTTTTCAGCTGTCGGGCTCACCCTCCCTCAAGGCCGAGGTTCAGAAACTTCTGCACCTCAGAGCTGTGGAACCCGTTCCCCTTGGGAAGCGAGGGGAGGGCTTTTACTCCCGGCTGTTTACGGTGACCAAACCCAACCTGGCTGGCCTGCGCACCATCCTAGACCTTTCCCAGTTCAATATTTTCCTATCTCAAGAGAAGATGATCACGCACGGCCAGATTCGCTCCTCTTTGCAAATGGGCGATTGGCTCAGCGTGGTGGATCTTCAGGATGCGTACATGCATATCCTGATTTGGAATCCACACAGGAGATACCTCCGCTTCTCTTTGGGAGAGGAGCACTTCCAGTTTCGGGTGCTTCCTTTTGGCCTCAGCTCGGCGCCACGTGTCTTCACGAAGGTTATGTCAGTGATTGCGGCCTATCTTCGTCTCCAGGGTATCCATGGGTATCCGTATTTGGATGACTGGCTCTTATGCCGGGATGCACCCCGAGGCCTTGGCGGGGCTTGGTGTTACCGAACAGATGTTCGAGGCCCGCGCGAATAAGGCTGTTACCGGACCTGGGTCCGAGATCCCTCGTACAGAGGCTAAAACTAACAATATTTCTGAGGGTCTGGCAAGGCCTTATCGGTGAAGGTTGTTTCTCACCGTTCCTGCTCTTGCGGCGGCACCAGATCTGTTGAGGGGGCAAAGAAGGAAAATTCTTCTTTTACCGGCAGCGCCGAGGTCCTTCCTGAGAAGGCTAATTTGGCGGTTGATATAGGCTAAAGTTAAGACCCCTGACCCATCGATGGGGACCCCTGCCTCACTTCCTCACGTGCCGCAGTTCCCCTCAGGTGATGACAAAATGGCGCCCGTTCCCGCCACGACCGCAGTGGCCATTTTGAATGCTACCCCTACAACTGCACCATCGGCCTGGGTTCTGGGCCTTGTGCGCATCCTTATTGGTCAGTTTATGACCGGAACGCCCGGATGCGCCTTCCGCACAATGTTTCGTTGCCTGCGGTGTGGGCACCTTTGGTTGATCTGTCCATCCAGATATGGGAGTGGGCCATGCTTCATGGTGTCTGGCTGCTTGCGGTGCACATCCCGGGCCAGCTGAATGTCACTGCGGATGCCCTCAGCCGGCGGACAGTGGTCAGCTACGAGTGGGAGTTGAAGGCGGAGATCTTCTCATGGATTTTCTCGCGTTGGGACACACCGGAGGTGGACCTCTTCGCCACGGCGGTAAACAAGAAGCTTCCTCAGTATGCCTCCAGAGGGGGGGCTGGGAGCCTCCTCTCTGGGGGACACACTCGAGATCCCATGGCACAACATGAGAGCTTACGCCTTCCTGCCTCTTCCCCTAGTTCATCGAGCAATTTGGAAGTTGAAGAGCTCTGTCAACTGTTCTCTTCTACTGATAGCTCTGTGGTGGCCAGCCAGGTTTTGGTTCTCAGAACTTCAACACCTGTTGGTGTGTCCGCCGATCAGGTTACCAGTAACTCCCGATCTTCTTCACCAAGGGGAACAGCAGATGTGGCACCCCTACCCACAATCGCTCAACTTGGCGGCATGGAGCCTGAGTTCACGTCTCTAGAGCATTTGGGTTTGTCTGCGGATAACATGCACATTATCCAGGCAGCCAGGAAACCCTCGGCCAGATCCCAATACAAGAGTAAATGGCTCATATTCTGTCATTGGTGTTTGAAGAAAGAATTGGACCCGAGGTTGGCAACGATTGACACGGTGCTGTCCTTCGTATCCTCCCTAGCAGAGTCAGGGGTTCATGTTCTGTCTTGCAGGACTTATCTCTCGGCGATTTCCGCTTACCTCTCTACAGACCTTTGCTATTGCTATCCACAATTTCCTCATAGACCGAAGCACGCCCCTTTTGACTGTGATTCTCGTCCCATAAATAAACCTCCTTTTCCAGCTGGATCCTTCTCTTCTCCCTTACTCTAACAAACACTGCAGCCTGACTAATTCATTCATACCCTTAGTACTGTTTTAAAGGTTTATCATACATTATTTAAAGCCATCCCTGATGCCCAATTCTCAGCAAAGTAGAGAACTATGGTCTCAGATTTGTTTCTTGATAACCAGATCCCTGAGTAGACTGTTTCTTAGGTGCCATGGTGCTTTCGATCTCTACGATCCACCAGCAGGACTGCTAAAACTGTGGAGTGATCAGAAAGGGCCCGAGCCCAGTATCTGCTTCAGATAGGCAGGGAATCTAGGTTGCCTACATTAAAATGAAGTCAATTCATGGATGACCTATCAACATGGGAGTAGAATGTGTCGTCTGTTTCCCCTAGATGCCGAAATCACAATATTGCATTCAGACCCAAATCCCTTAAGAACCTTGCCAGCACAATCTCCTTCTGGAAAGCATTGTGGGTATGGGCAAGGAACTTATTATCCAATATATTAAACTCCCCTGCTAGTAGATGCCCAGATTTAAATGTAGCAATTCTGGGAAGTAGCTCTTAAGACCCCATTTTCATTGGGAGCATAGAGGAAAATTAGGGTGACGATATTCAAAGAGGAGTCCCTTAACCATTAAAAATCTGCTTCCTGGATCTCTGAGAATGTGTTGCTTGCTGAATGGGACATCCCTGGACAACAAGTATGGCAACCTCATGTTTCTTCTTGCCTTAGCCAGCAAAAGGGCGAGTGAAAATATCTACAGAGCAGGCAATGCTCAACCCAACGGCAGTGGTGGGTCTCTTACATCATTGTGATTCAGGCCCCAGTTGATGGTAAGCGGGATAGGATGCTTCGTTGGAGAGTTTGTCCCTGTTCTTTTAAAGATATTATTGATACCCCGGCCATGATCTGATTGGAGTGAAGGACGACGTCAAAATTGCATATTTGCGCTTGTCATGCTTGTGTATGTGAAAGGAAACCCAAAAGCGAATGGAGTCCTCTGGTGCAAATCGATTGTGCCTTCCTATCGGCAAGTACAAAAATAGTTGAAACCCCCCACCCCCTCTACTCTTACCAAACCATGCCCCCAAAACATGAAAAGAAATCTGCAAGCATACCACCTCCTGCTTGCTGTGGCAATGTAGCCAGATCCAGCCCCTGACCGCAAACTCCTAAGTCAACTGGTCCCTGCGTGTAACAACCTTTTGAGGCAAAATCAATCCAAACCGTGAAACGAAAATAATTTGTGATTTGTCAGCTAATGATTACAAAGACAAGTAATTATAATTGTTCTTTTAGAACGCGCTTAATACCAGATGCGGGATCAGAATTTGAACCTGTGTTGCGCTGTGTAGTCTTGCTTCCAATATAAACACGTTGCCCCTGAGCTATCCCCCCTCACCAAATAAGGTAAAATAAATTGGAAAGGGCCCAGAGTCTACTTTGCCACTTGAATGTGTATCGTATCCTTATGATAAAACTCCAATCCACCTCCCACCAGACTAACAGTGATTGTGGATAACCATGTAACACTCACACATTAGTTAAAACTAGTGCAACTGTAGCCCAATCATGTATTTTAAGTTACATAATTAGGGCTACCTGTCTTCCTTGATTCAATATCCATTTTCGGGGATCTTTTCGCCCTCTAGATCTTACCTGCTCTTGACCAGCCCTTGACCAGCCCTCTTGGAGTTTTCAATGACTACGCTGTTCCTTGGACTGGGTATTGTAAGGGTGTGGAGTAAGGAGAATCAGACACAAGGGATATGGTTGCGGCTATAGACTTTTATTTTAAAGCAATGTGGAAAACCTTCCTATCCCTAACACTAAGAGGAGTTTCCCTGCATCAAACAATAAACCAAGGAGACTATCAGAATGTCTGAACTCATAAATGCCCACCCTTGTGTCAAAACCTATTTCCGTCCTTTACACTAATCTACAACCAAGTATAAAGTCCTTGTCACCCTCAAAAGAGGGTATCCTTTCTTCAGTGTCAATCGTTTTATAGCTTCTTGAAGACAAAAAGATAACAGGTAGAATATCTCCCTTTCCCTGGTTTCTTTTAGTGTTCCAACCTTAAGTGATAATGTTTCCTTTGCTTCTTTCAAAGTCGTACAGAACTTGTGTGTAAGACTTCCTTACTTTTGCATTCTGGTTGGGGATCCCAGACCTAGACGATTGATCCTTCCCTGACTTTCTTGGATTCTCTTCTATGTTTTGTTTGACTACCTTTTGTGGGTGTGGGTCCCAGACTCCCACTTGCTTGCTCCTTCATTTAGTCCAGCTGGTTTACTAGCCTGCCAGGCACTGAGACTATGATGATGGGCCAGGATACTTTTATAGCTAATTAGGTATTACTTATCAGGGTCCCAAACCCTTGATTCCTGCTCTCCTCTTTGTTTCCAATATCTGCAGTACTTCCTTGGGGTCCCTGTCCCTCCCCTCACACTGTGCACCTTTCTCCATGGTCTGCAGGGGTCTTAGGGCTCTCGGGGAGGACTTTGGCCTGCTGTACTGTTTCTTCGTCTACCATCGTTTCCCTGCAATGTGCAGTGGATCTGCGAGGGAAACTCTTGTTCGGCTGGTGTTTGTTTTATCCAGATGCCTGTCGACTACAGGGAATGCCAGTAGCTTTTTTCTCTGTCATCCTGGAGAGGCCTCTCCACGCTGGAGCCTCTTTATGGTGGCATGCTCCTGCCTTGGCTTCCTGGTCTGTCTTCTCTCCGCTGCCTTCTTTCCCAACCTCGCGTTTCCTTCATGGAGGGCTCGACATTAGGTTGAGTCCTTCCTCAGTTTTAATTCAAATATCAGGTCCATGTCGATTAGACTGCTCTTGCAACTTCTGCGCGTTGCTCCTCCTTCCTCCTTGCCTCTTCTTCGTTGCAGTACTTCTAATGTTATACTTCTGCAGTCGTTCTGAATCTTCTTCATCCAAGTTTGACGATAAGATTTATATGTATAGTCCTTACACTTCTCTGCCTCAGTATGGGTTAGTACATTCCAGTATACCTTACAGAGGTACATTGAGCGTTGGGAAGCTGTGGTACCCTTCTCTGAGGTATAGGCTGAGGGAGGTTGGTAAGAGGAGTTTGTGGGATACCACGTTCTCCATGGATGGTCCTTCCTTGCCCCATAAGGATTTCCCCTTCCATGTGATCCTCTCGCAGTGTACCACCCCGGGGCAGACTATTGGACTGTGACCGTACTGCCCTGGCCCCATGGGAAGGGTCCTCCCCTACGGGAGAAGGAACAACATCCAAGGATTTGTCACAGTACTCTGATCTGCAGCTGAACAACTCTGCCTGCTGAAGTAGGTAACACCAAACACTGAACCTCCAAATACACTGATTCCAGACATTCACACAGATCACTAGGCACACCCAGATGCAGACCCAAAACAGAAAATATAACCAGAATCTTACAAACAAGCAGACGCCCAGACCCACCCACCACCTGCCCATCCACCCCCTACCAACCAGCAGGATTGTGGGACCTAATCACTGATTTTCTAAAGGAAGCGCTGCACCATGTCAGGTTGTGTCATAAATCACCAAAGTATCAACTGAAAAGGATACAGTAACCAAAAAGGATACAATTTGGTAGGGCTTTTCCGGATCCTATCTTCACACGACTTGATTGTAGGCAGGTCAAATTAGACCTTCCAAATGATACAACTCTCTGACTGAATAAAACAGGCAGAGAGATGGATCACTGGAAAGGGCGTGGGAATGGTACAGGAAGTATGCCTAGAATAGATAAGTATCATAAGACACTGTCCTAAGTTAAATACTAAAAAACACAGAATTGGGATTAATTCAGACACTGACCTTAAGGCTAAACTGAAGAATTCCAGGACAGTTTCTTGAAGAGTCCCAAGAGTTGAACAAACGACAAAGGAAGGGAAGATTAGTAAGGGAGACTTATCCCGAACGGCACAAGGCTCTCGCTAGATACCGGGTTGGTGCACCACAGGATAGCGTCCAATGTACTGTGCACATTCACCTTCCAATAGTTCATGAAATACTTCCTTTCCCACAAAGAACAAAATAAGAATCTCACCTGTTGACTGTCACAGGTACCAAAAGTTCGAAGTAGTTCAGAAAAACACATGCAGGATTGCACGCGACAGCATACACGCAGCCAAGCCAGCCGCGCTTGTAGACAGCGTTTCCGCGTGAAGAATTAGACACGCGAACAGGATTCACGCAGCCCTGGACAGCCGCGCTTGAAGACAGCGTCCGCGTGGAGATTTGGCACGCGAACTGGATTCACGCAGCTCAGGACAGCCGCGCTTGCAGACAGCGTCCGCGTGGAGATTTGGCACGCGAACAGGATACACGCAACCCAGAAATTAGCGTGTGGAGGAAAACAGGCCAAAGAAGTTTGCTGAAAGGAATGCGAGATCGCAGGTCCGGAGTTCAGCTACAAACGCCAAAATTGACTTAATCAGAAGCAGCGAATGGAGTTTCCATGCTGCTTATGTACGCACTGCCGTGAGACACGTGACGGACCTACGTCACGTGAAAATTAACGACGTGAAAAATGCAGATGTCGTTTTCCGGGCAATGTATCGAACAACCTCCATTTTGAGTAAAAAGGTCTACTGGTTCTATGGGCGTAACTCATCTTGTATGGAGAAGTTGTTCCTGGTCCAGAGGTATGTCCGGCAGGCATGACAGGTTGCTGTTGGGAGGAGGCAGGTGTTTGGGAGCCAGGGTGGGGGGGGGGGTCATGCATGGCCATGCTGCTAGTGCATCTAGGATTTAATCAGCTTTTAGACCTGTAGATAAAGTGGGGGCCCATGTGCATGTGACTGGGGAGATAGGGGGCTGCCACCTGAGGAATGAGCAGGGTTGTTCCGGAATTGGTAAGATTGTGTGCACTTTAAGTACTTGCTTCTGAGTATTGGGTGCACCTCAGTCACAGGTTGGAGAACCTGCCATTTTCTGTGTGCATTGGATAACTTTGCACCATTATATATGGATCCCAACTACTACTGTACTTGGGAGCATAAGGACTGTAACATTAAACTGTCCCAAGGTTCCTTTCCACATGCTGGGGACATAAGTGGGGTGGTGTGCCTCCTGAAGTCAGAGTATGGTATGCCCTAGGGTGCTATAGGAAGGATCCCCTGAACACCTTCCCTTGGTTCTCATTATGTGATAGTTGACAGTTTTATATGCATGACTGCTACTGACCCCCTACCCAGTTGACAATCTGAAAGCTCCTGCAGATAAATGCTGGTCCCAAGGGGGAGAAACCAGCATGTTCCTTTATTGATGGGCTGCCCAAGACATTTTATATGGTCTTGGGCTGCTCTTTAAAGTCTTGAAAACTCATACTGCTAATTTCAAAACCCCAGCAGTGAAAGAAACTCCTGTTAAGGAAAAGGGTGGCTGCTGTTGTGTTTGTATAATTCTTGTCAGTGGTCAGCAAGTAAATTTCACAGCTAGAAACGGATACATTCTGCTGTGAGTAAAATCTCTGCAGTAGAAGGAAAGTTATTTCAAAGGCTTCAAGAACAATTTCCTGGACATCAAACACTTGTTTAGCATTCATTGTTGCCTGTATTTGATTTTCCAGTGGCACGTTTACATGTGGCTGATACAAATGTATCAATCCATTGTCTACCAGCTGAGCGTTCATTCACTGAGGATACAAAGTTGCAATTATACCTTTTAAACAATAATTTCTTTATCTTGAAGACACTCAGATTTTACCAGCTGCAGATTCACATGCCAGGAAAGCAATAGATGCTGTATCCTTCCCTACTTTTACTAAGCATTAACGGACAGGGAATTCCACAGTGGCAGCCAGTCAAAAAAAGGCTAAGAACGGTCCCTGAAGCCCAAGTAAACGTGGGTGAACCTAGGGCCAGGAATCAATTCCAGTCTTTATCCATTTACAGAACACAGGTGCATACACTCACCAGGAGCCCACACCATGGGTTTGGAGGGAGAGCATCAAAGAGAAGGAGGAGGTAAGAGTAAAGGAGGTGCTGGTGACAAGACTGGTAATTTGAAGGGGGTGGTTAGTGCCCCCAAGTAGTGATGAGGATAGAGGTAGTCTTGATGAAGAAGATGGCAATGAAAGGGAAGCTCAGGGACGGAGCAACCGATATCCCACAAATGCCTGGAGAGGATTTACAGATTAGTGATACCAAGGAAGGGACTGGAGATACAGAGGTTGAGGATGGTTACTCTGCAGTGTTTGAAATTAACATTCAATGAGCTGGAGCTACGAGGAGCTCCTGGGTGCCAGGCATCACCCAGTAGGCAGGAGCTACTGCTGGAGAACCAGGGGTGATTACTCGGCGCACTGCAAATCTAACTTCCACATGAGATGCACACTTTAACTTAATGGCCATTATGTATGTTTCGTTGTGTTTAAGTGTGTACTAGATGTGTCCTAATTCTTTATTAGAATTCTTAAATGCTCATATGTATGTTTGCAATGCACCAGCTGGTCTGGGGAGACAAAAGTAGCTCCTGGTAGCTGTTGGTTTTAAGTTAACAAGGCTCTCCTAAAAAAGAAGCAGCAGCTAAATGGCTCCTGACTCCTTATTTTCGAACCCTGCCCAGGGGATGTGATTAGTGAGATAGAGCAAGTTGTTGGTGATCTGAAAGATGGACAGGTAATAAATTAACCCTAGTGACATCACGTGAAGTGAAGGAAGGAGAGGTAGATTGTGAAAACTCATCCAGCTCATTGAGGTGCAATTGAGAGAGACCGAGAGTTGCAAAACGGGACATTCGAGAGGGTTAAACGATGGAAAGAACAAGTAACAGATGACAGTGGTTCAGGGTAGATGCTGATAACATCAGTAGACTGAAGTGGTATACAGTATGTTGTGGGAATAACATGAAGTGGTTTAATGCACAAGCTGGTAACATCAGTAGTGGAAGTCATGGTGCACAAGCGGGTGATCATATACTTAAGCCTAGGAAGATTCCAGCGGGACAGAAGGTAGGTAGAAGGTCCGGAGTTAGAAAGGGAAGAAGGGGCCCACTATAAGACCAAACTGAAGGGACTCTGCTTCCACTCTCTCCCTGTCACTCTGAGAAGTTGACTGTTGCTTCTTGGACTGATTAAAGGACTGGTATTAAGAGTCGTCTTTAATCTATCCAATGAGACTGTGAAAGCAGGCCACCCTGATTGTATTATTTCTCTAAGGCCTTGTCAGATTTTTTGTTTGATCCATCCTGCGTATCGTACGCCAAATAAATTAATTGAAACCTAAATATATTGGTTGGAGTGTACTTCTTGGTACCAGTTGCTTTGTGATAACTATATAAAACACCTTGCTCACTGTTCTTAGAGAGGCAGTGCACCACCCCACTGATCAGGCGTGATTAGGCCAAAACACGTGTCTGGGGTTGCTGTTGGTACTCTTGTTCAGAGGAGAATTGCCTAGCATTTCGGTGTTGTACTGCACTTGGGCACGACAAAGACTGATATGCAGATGGAAATGTCTCCTCTGTGAGCTAAAGACCTGGTTGAGACTCTCCTGGGGGCCATCCACCCATGAACAGGTCAATGGGCCATGTTTGTGCTGGTAGAGGGACTCGCAGAACCCCCTTGTTTTGCTATATAAAACACTGTCTACTGGGAGCAAGTGGTGAGTGGGAACTAGGTAAATGGTGATGGCAACTATTGTAGGCCATGAAGCATGGTTGGAGGTTAACAATAAACTCTGAACCCATTGAGTCCTGATGACTCCTACCTTTGGCTGTATCTTGGCATAATAGTAAAATAATCTGGCAATGTTATGGCAGTCAGAATAACTTTCTCACAACATTCGGCAGCCTCCTTGTTTTGAAATCAGTATGGCACAACCCCACAATATCCAATGTATGCATTTACACCTTTGAAATGTAAATGGATATGTTCAGTTATTTCTACAAATGTTGAATTTGTTTCTTGAGCATTTTAAATATTTTTGGCAGAGCAGGGCACTCAGTTTATAGGGATGAGGCTGTTCATGAGCAGAGCTTTGCTCAGGTGTGGTAACTAGGATTTAAACTATTCTTGAAAACTTAGTAGATATTAGACCACATTTGTGGCGATGGCAATGCTAGTCTATTTACTAGTTTCCCACTACAGAGCACAGTGACTCCTCGATGGCTAGCCTTGCAGAACTGAGCTTTTTCTGAGAACCAAGGGTAGGATCCAGCAACACCTCAACAGTTTGGCTTGTGGGGTCCTCAGTATGGGCAGCTAAATTTGCCAAAGGATAGTGGTGACTGGTAGTTGATGCTCACATGGAAAACATATTATCATACTGTGACCAAAGGTGTGTGTGCTTACCTGTCAGGAGGTAGCTTTAATTTTCTTTCTTTTAGATCTAGCGGAAGACGTCTTACAGTAGTAGCCATCATTGCTGGTTAGTCAGCAATCATAATTGTCAGAAAATAAGTTTGCATAAACATCCTGCACAATATCAGTTTTGTGATCTATTTTTATCATGCCCCAATGGTTAGAAAACCCGCCTTGGTGTGCAAGTTAAATGCACTGCTTTTGGACTTTCGCTACTGCTTTTCAGGAGGCAATACAGAAGGCTAATTTAGACTTCCTGTCTTAGAAAATGAAATTTTAATGCATTTTTGTAGAGCTAGAAAGTGAATTCCAAACTCTAGTAGTATGAGGAGCCATTTTGAGACTTCCAGAAGAACAAGTGGTCTTGAATTCACCATTTGTGTCCCCAAAAAATATTTTACACATTCCACTTTGACTAGATCATGAGCTTCCTGCATACATTTCCACTCTTAGAGTTCTGTTTGGATGTAAGCTCTACAGGCATTGAATAGCAAGAGGACAAATGTATTGCATAGTTAGTATGAAATGCATTAAGCTGAAATTGTTTGAGATATTCCCCTAACAAACGTCCACCCTGATCTAATCGATCCTTTTTAGCAATGGATTGTGGCCCAGATTAAATTGTTGGGGAAAGGTAGGAGGGGTTTACAAATAAATCGGAGAACTACACGGATAGCTAACAGAGAAAAAATAAAAACGCTTCTCTGGGATGAATTTACATCAGGTATCAATTAATGCTATCCATTTAATAACTTTTACTATAACCACAAATGGAGAAACTATGCTTCTTAAACAGAGCAATGCGAAGAAGCAAAAAGACAAGACCTCACAACTAACATTACTAATCATAAAATATATCAACACATTATTAAAAACATTTTCTGCGCACAGTTTTTATCATATCCATATTGGGGGTCTGCTTCTCCTTTTAATTAATAGGACCTCTAAACATTTTGTTTTTCAACAATCTTGAACTTATTTTTGTGATGAGTGGGACTTTTACCAAAGGCCCCCCGCTACTAGAACCTGCTATATGTTCCATTTATCGTATATATTATACTGTATGTTTACTACATGTTCCTATGGTAGCACACATGGCTTATAGGGCAGGTTGCTTTTTAAGCACTCCATTTTGGCTGTGGGCCTACATTGGTTTTGTGGAGTCCGCTGAAATTTAGTTTTGACTTCATCAGGGGTGCAGCCGATTTTAGGTAGCCATTGGGGGCACTAATGTATTTTTAAGTCTTTTCTGCAGCCATTTTTCTTGTCATTCCTTTGTTTTGGGAATCCACAAGGTAGTCTTGAAATGGTGGTTCTGCAGACATGTTATTGCCCTGAGCCCAGCCCTGCACACCTCTAGTGGTTTGGGCTGGTTTTGACTGGCCCTTTACCCTAGTCGGGCTAATATACAAACTGTGTGGGTGAACCTCAGTGTTTGATAGCGTTTTTGCCTGCCTGATTGGCTGGCTGTCAAAACCTCTGTGAATCTGCCTTTGGGTGTTTGGTTGGCTGGCTTAAGCCAGCTCATATGTGAATGGGGAGTATCTGACACTTGCTGTAGACTGCTGGGATTTCAATAGGTTTTCTTACATGCTGCTGGAGGTTTTTTACCACATATCTGTGCCACCTCTTTTAAAGACCAGGTAGTGGTCATACTGGCTTGGTGCTGTGTCCTCTACCTTGGTTCCAGTTTTCATTTTTGGCTGCTGGACTTACTTCCTGGGCTGTCACTTGTCCTCTTCACTGCTTGTGCTAGATGTCCCGTGCTGGAACGTTTTCTAAATAGTTTTTTTCTGCAGTCTTCCCAAATTACTCTCCTGGTTGTAGCACCTCAAGGTAGGAAGCCGCCATCATCCAGATGGGTGGTGGTACACCACTACACCAGTGCTCTTCATTTGGGCAATCTTGGGTTGCCTACATCTTTCTTCTTAACGTGGGACAATTATTTGCTGGCTGCTCTGTTTCCATCAAGCTGTCTGTGTAATCCATCTTCCTTGTGCCTTCTGCATTGTTGCTTTCACTGTCTGGCGGTTCACCCTCCTTGATGACTGATTGTTCTTTTGGATCTTCTGATTTGTCTTAGTTACAGAGTTCAAGTCCCTTTGTGACCGGATCCTGTAACTCAACCTGCAAGGGAAGATTCTTACTTACTAATGGGTTGTTTCAACATTCCTGAGTAGTGTTCCCTTAAACTGGAGCAGTCAGTACTTACCTCTGGGTCCTGCACTAGAGGTTTCTTTTTCAAACTTGCCCTGCGGGGTGCCCTGGACCTGTGGTAATGGGTTTCTGCAGGTGCCAGTCTGCCGCTGTTTGTAATAGTTTGTAACTTTTGGGCACTCCTCCTTTGCTTCTCTTGTTGTCACTTCCTGGTCTCGTACACAGACCTTTTGCAGATTATCGCCTCTGGCTTCCCCAGTGGCTGGTTGCAGCTTTCACTGTAACTGCGGTGTACAACTAAAACTTAACCACAGCTGTGCCTATTGACTTGGTTTCATTATTTCCTATGGATCATTTTGACCAACTATGAGTTTTAATGTTTCTTACCTACATTTTGACTTTGTCCCTGGTTTCTAAAATGAACTGATTTTTCCACTAATACCAGTGATTTATTGTACATTTTTAAATCATTACATTACATGAAGCTCCTGACAATGGACATCTGTTGCTAATCTATCTACCTGCTGGTTTCTTTCTATAATTAAATTGCTGTGTGTAATGAGACCTTATCAGTTTGGTATCGTAAGCCTGATTTTATCCTAATTTTTGGTTTGCATTCTTGACCAAGTGTTAACCCTTTTTTCTACCTCTGCTATATGTACTATATGGTGTGCATTAGTATCTTGAATGTTTGGGGTTCCTTTTATCTTACTACCCCCTTAGACCTATATGTATTGTGCCTGACACCAGGTAGTGGGCTTACACTTCGTTTTGGAGAGGGTGGGGACTGAATGGGTCTTTACTTCATTTATACGCACACTGTTCTCCTATATGTAACCCAAAGTACTTATTTGACCGGATAGTCTGTGTGATTTTATTAAAGTATGTATTTTTCGGTACAGCAGTGTGGTGTATTTTGTGCAGATAATCATTTGGAATAATTGTACTTCACTGCCAGCCTGCCTCCCCCTTTGAGTTAATCCTGATTGAGCTGCCATAGCTACCTAATTTAGAGGGGTTGATCATTCTTTGCTCATCCAAAGACTGTGTCAAAATCTCCTTAGATTTTATTTCCTTTTTTTCTTTAAAGGAATATTACTAAGAAATTAGACAAAACATATATATGGCATATATATGGCAGCATTAACACACTCACCTGTCTGTAGTGTATTTATGCAGTGAACTTAATTGTTTTTATTTGAGTATTTTATTCTTTTTTTGCAAAAGAAAATCTGTGGTTTACTTTTAGGGTGTGGATTGATGACAAATGTGTGCATATTAACACCTTTTAAGGACTTTTATTATATAAAATCAATGTTTTGTATATTTGTGTAATGTCATTTGTGATGGCTTGTCTTACTTTTTTTCTTCTTTTTACCTTGGATGCTGTCTGTTTCTTTTGTGCTTATAGTATTAGTTACTAAATGTATTGCATACATTGAAACCGAATGTGAATCTACCGCAGAGAAACATTTCATTTCATTCAGGACCTCTGGAGCGGCAGGGGGCAGGCAGAGTTTATTGTGCACTAAAAGCTTACCTTTTTCAATAAAACGCTTTCCTCTCATTCTTTCCTTGGTTAGTGGAACTATTGTTGTGAAATACATACATTCTGCAACATGTGAATCCGGAAAGGATCCTATGCTTACAAAGGGTGATCTGTGATCTGTCAAAGATGCTTTGGAAATGCCACTTGTACCATCCCCAGGAATTGCTGACTCCCTAGGTCCGTAGGTGACTTAGGTCCCTAAAATGAAGAGGACGCTTTGGCTCAAATGTTTAGCAGGTGCTAATCATTGAAGGATCTTCGAGTCAATGGCTTTGGAAAATAAAATAATAGTGTCATAGTTACCTTCCAAGCAATCCACCCTGTATTTTTTATGTAACTTTATAGTTTTTTTATTTTAAATAGATATTTTCTAACCATTGTTATTTAGAAGGGGATTTTGTGGCCTGGCCTGGAGAGACAGGGAGTTTTATAGCTCATGAGTGTGGGTATGATTTCTTGCTGGAGAGTTGGTATTGCATATGATTAACTGTCCCATACAAAAATCAGTGGCGCTTCCACGTGTCTAACACCACAAAAATTTGAAATCGCAAGCAACATGCCAGATACGAGGAGCCACTCACCCCCTCTTTTCCACATTCACAGTACACCATTTCTTACTGTGCAATCGCTGGTGGTGATGCACATTTTGAGGCCTGCTGAACCTAGCAGGCCCTCTTGATAACCGGGACCCCGCTTTAATATGCGTGTCTTTATATATTGACAATTCGTGACCACACATGTCAAGTAGCCCTTCAGAAGATCGATGTCTTTAATATTTTCTGTCGCTTCTTGACTACCATTGTTACTAATCCTTCTGATACCTCTCTAAAACTGGTACTTTGTGTTGGCTTAGTACTTCGATTTATGGCGTGAGGACATTTTCTAACATCATTCCCTAGCTTAACACACTTTGCTTCGGGGGCAGATGTCATTCCTTAATTGCAGGTGGACCCTATCCCCTCTTAGATCACATGTAGCACTACTACACTCCTTAAGGAGCGCAGTGCAGGGAAGCCTGGCCTTCCCATTCTGTTTGGAGTTTAGATAATTTTCCTGTAGTCCATACACCCTAGACAGATTCGTGGCAGTGTAGCCATTATTGGTTTTAGCTTTTTGTGCACTCCTTTGCAACTTTTGTTCTTTACTGCATGTTAAATGCTCAAGATGGTTAGCCTTGTTGTTGAAGCCTGGTCACTGTACTTCACTGACCTTTTTGCTTTCTTCCTCCTGGGTAGGGGTAAGATTTGTCTGCATTTCTTCTTTGCAGGCTCTAGCATTGTGTGTGCATGTAGCTGGTTCAGGCTTGGTATGGGCCTGCAGACATCCCCAGTAGACAACGATGGACTGTGCCTGCAGATCTGGAAGCCATTTGGAGCACTACGATTGGCTCCCAATTGGATATATCCCTGTCTGGAGATTTGTTTTTCGCTTGGCCACATTCTGCTTTGCCAGATGACCCTGTGCACCTTCTTGGGGGTCCTGCCTGCAAAACGAAGCTCAGTGGGACCGAAACATCCAGGACACTGCATGCAAGTCTGGAAGCCATCTGGAGCACTGTAATAGGCTCCCAGAAGGACATTTGACCCCATGCCTCCCTTATTCAATCTCCCCTGCGCATCCAGCCCAGGGTGTCTACTGCCAAGGGCCAAAAGCAGCCAATGGAAGCTCCCTGTTTGGGTTGGAATGGTCCTCGGGCCAGAACCCCTTATCAAACCAGTACTTAGCCCATCTGACTTTTTATCTGACTGACGTTTCTGACCCCTGTCTCCAATTCCGCATGAAGCCCCAGAACAATGGGAGGTTTCCCTCCTTACAGGGAGGAACAAAACGGTCCTGGGAAAGCATGAGAGCGAGAGAGAGCGTCGGAAGCCTTCAGAGCTATGTAGAGAAGTGCCGTCCCCCTTCGAAGCAGATCCGGGAAGGAGTCCCACGCAGACAGCATGGTGCACAGCGGAGCGCAAAAGCCCATGGAGCGCTGCTGCCTGGAAAGAACCCGGGAGCTGGAAAAACTTGGACCTGCCACCACAAGAAGAGACACAAATGCACAGAAGGGTGTCCACCCAGCGCCTGCCGAAACATATTTAGTCAAACCTGTGGGAAATGCTGATGCACAGCAGCTACGTGGAAGACTGAGGTGGGAACCGTGCTGCTGTTTCCGCCGAAGAGACTGATTTCGCAGAAGGATGCCACTGCAGCTAACCAGGTATGTGGAACGTCCCAGGAGATGGGTGGAGGGAAGACCGACCCGGCTGTACTTCAAGGAGGGGTAAGGAAAGGAGAACTGAAGTGCACAAGAGGGGGCTGAGAAACTGAATAGCTCAAGAAGGGCTGCGAGACACAAGAGCCCACAAGGGGCTCAAAGATCAAATACCCCAAGAGGGTGTGTGAAACTAGAAACCTGGGCAGGGTGAGAATGCATCTGGCCCAGAGTGGACCGCCATCCAATCGACCCCAGGAGAGGCAAGTGAATCCCAAGACCCTAGGGAGTGGTAGGAACCAAAAGGATTGTGGTCCAAGCCAGAAGAGGCTCAGTCATATAGTGTAATGGACAGGAATAGTTTTGCCTACCAGGTTTGAACTATGTAGAGGGCCTGAAGGCCTAGAGACTTTCCCTATTCTTTGGTACATTGAACGGGAAGCCCTGAGAAGAGCTAACAAACTTTCTTGCTGATTTGAAAAGAGGGTGAAAACTCCAGAGACATTCGCTGGTGATAAGAGGACCCTTGATGAGGATGGGGCATACAGTGGGCGTAGAGGGTCAGATACCAGCCAAGAACTTGTCATTTGGGCCGAGTACCCTACAGATATCTTTTGTTTGTTAGAGGTTTTCCTTTTCAGTATCAGGGACTAGAATTAGGTGAGCTTAGGTTGCTTGACAGCAGACGGACTTAGTTGTAAGACATCCTGACCTGCTCCCTTTTGAACTCTTTCTTTCTTTAGCAACTCGGAGCATAGCTTAAGAGCGTGTTTGGCACAAAATAAAATAATCAATATGCAAACCATAATGAGTTGTCTGTCTTCTGATTCTGACATACCAAAGGGTCCTTCCACCCATTCACTATGCTTTCACTACAGAGCATCTATTACCTCACAGGTCCAATCATTATAATGCTGTTGTGTGCATGTTCTCAGTCCTTTGGCTAACCTATGGCCCCATTCTAGTCCAACTCAGAACTAGCACCTGCTTCTTCATAGTCACCATCCACCCCTTCCATTTCTGCTCACCCACCTATGCTCTCTCTGGCTCGGTCTCTCTCTCTCTCTCTCTCTGGCTCGGTCTCTTTCTCTCTCTGGCTGGGGGTCTCTCTCTCTCTCTGGCTCAGTCTCTCTCTCTCTGGCTCAGTCTCTCTCTCTCTGGCTCAGTCTCTCTCTCTCTGGCTCTGTCTCTCTCTCTCTGGCTCTGTCTCTCTCTCTCTGGCTCTGTCTCTCTCTCTCTGGCTCTGTCTCTCTCTCTCTGGCTCGGTCTCTCTCTCTCTGGCTCGGTCTCTCTCTCTCTGGCTCGGTCTCTCTCTCTCTGGCTCGGTCTCTCTCTCTCTGGCTCGGTCTCTCTCTCGCTCTCTCTGGCTCAGTCTCTCTCTCGCTCTCTCTGGCTCAGTCTCTCTCTCTCTCTCTCTGGCTCGGTCTCTCGCTCTCTCTCTCTCTCTCGCTCTCTGGCTCGGTCTCTCGCTCTCTCTCTCTCTCTCGCTCTCTGGCTCGGTCTCTCGCTCTCTCTCTCGCTCTCTGGCTCGGTCTCTCTCTCTCTCTGGCTCGGTCTCTCTCTCTCGCTCTCTGGCTCGGTCTCTCTCTGTCACAGTTTTCCTTTTTTCTCACCTGTTTTTGCTGCCTTACGGGATCCTTCGCCGGGGTTTTCTTCCGTGCTGTTCGGGTCTTGTATAAGTCCGCTCGGCCGTCGTCCGATTCCAGGATTCGTTCAGCTTCTTCCGGGACCACGGAACTCCAGGAAGACCAGGAAGGATGGCCGCACACGAGAGCGGTCTGCGCGGAACGCGGATGGAATACAGGTACAAGGGGGAGGAAGGAGAAGGAATGGGTCTGGGAATTTGAGTAGCAACTCAGTTCCAGGAGCATGAACTGCAACGCACGTCTAGTCTCAGCTAACGATAGCGTTGAGACGCGCGGAGCCGCGGGGAGGGTGGTTCCTTTATGGAACGTGCTGCATGGACGTAAAGGTCGATAGACCGCGTTCTGTGAGTTCGGCCTTGTTGGGTGTACTACAGCGAGTAACCCCCGACGTGCCAATGACCAGGACCACCAAAAGGGGCGTGATTGATGGATCATGACAGCATGCCCCCTTCTAAAACCCGTTCCACCGGGTTTGCCTGGATGTATTAGATGGAACCTTCTGAGTAATCTGGGGGAGTTCAGGTTTGAAACGGGTTCCCAGGTACGTTCCCTGGGTGGATAGCCCTTCCATTCCACCAGGTATTGAAGTTGTCCTCGCCTGTATCTGGAGTCACATATTTGAGAAACTTCATATTCTAACTGGTCATTGACAATCACAGGACTGGGTCTAAGGTTAATCCGGGTGGTTTGGATGTAAGACTTCAATAGAGATTTGTGAAAAACTGGATGGATTTTCTTCCAGGAGTCTGGTAGTTTAAGTCGAAAGGCCACAGGGTTAATGACTTCTTTTATAGGAAAAGGGCCATAATATCGAGGAGCCAACTTATTCAGTCTGAGATGTCGGGGCAGTAGCTTCGAAGAGAACCATACTTTATCCCCAATGGTGTAAGAAGGTCCTCGAATCTGCATAGTGCTTAGTTTGGATCTGTGCCCTTTCTAGATGTTCCTTGGCTTCTCTCTGTATATTGATGAGTGTTTCGATCCAGGAGTCGACTGTTAGAACTGGAATAGGATGCAGAAGGACTGAAGGTAATACCGCAGGGTGGAATCCCTGGCTGCAAAAAAAAGGGCTGGTTTTAACAGCCGAATGGTCTGAATTGTTGTAGGCGAATTCTGCCACTGGTATTAGAAGCGACCAATCCTCCTGAACCTTAGTAGCGAAACAACAAAGGTATTGTTCAAGGGTTTGATTTACTCGTTCTGTGACTCCATTGGTTTGGGGATGATATCCTGAGGAGAGGGCTCGTTGGATTCCTACTATCCTGCAGAGGTGCTTCCAAAATTGAGAGATATACTGTGGTCTTCTGTCCGATATGATCTTGGAAGGAAGTCCATGCAGTCGGAAGATGTGTTCCAGGAAGATTCCCGCAAGTTCTGACGAGGATGGTAACTTATACAGAGGTGTAAAATGAGCCATATGAGTGATCAAGTCAGTAGTGACCATGATAGTGGTGTACCCTCTAGATGGCGGTAATTCTACAATAAAGTCTGTAGTGAGGACTTCCCAAGGTCTCGTTGGTGGAGTAGGCTTTAATAAGAGTCCTGCTGGTTTCTGGTTGTCATGTTTGTTTTGATTACAGACGGAACAAGATTGAACGTACAGTTGAACGTCAGCCTTCATTCTGGGCCACCAGAATTGTCTTTTTATTAGACAGAGGGTATTGGAAATGCCACGATGACCGGAGTGAAGGGTATCATGGCAGATGTTTATAATCTTTTGTTGCAGTTTCTGTGTGGGAATGAGCAGGTTGTTATTTTTAAACAAGTATCCGTCCTTGGTTCTCAGATCCCATTGATTTCTTTTTGAAAGACCCTTCCAGAGTTCCGAACTCTGAGTTTGTATGCAAGTGTCTTCCAGGAGATTGTTTGCTTGAGCTATAAATATTGTGTGAGGAAACATCTTGGGATATGCCCGATCTCCCGGAGGTTCGTAGTCTGGACGTCGAGAGAGGGCGTCAGCTATTAGATTTTGTGTTCCGGGAACGTGGTGAATCTGGAACTGATATTGGGCAAAGAAGGCGGCCAACCGAGCTTGACGGCTATTCCTACATTCCAAGGCCTGCAGTACTTGTAGGTATCGATGGTCCGTGCGGACCTGGACAGGATGTTGCGCTCCGATGAGATGACGACGCCACTCTGTGAAGGCTTGACGGATGGCTAGCAGTTCCTTTTCCAAGACTGAGTAATGGGTTTCACTGGGAGTTAATGTCCTTGAAAGGTAAGCGATGGGCGGCTCCATCCTGTCCCCGAATAGCTGTTTGAGAACGGCTCCAATAGCGTAGCTGGAGGCATATGTCTCCACTATGAATGGTTGGTTGACATCAGGTTGAGCCAGGATGGGGGCTTGTGTAAACTCAGTCTTCAACCGTTGGAAGGCTTCCTCTTGAGCTGTGTTCCAAAGGAAGGGAATGTCTTTCTTTAACAGGGCAATGATTGGTTGGACTATCTGGGAAAAGGAAGGTATGCATTTCCTGTAGAAATTAGCCAAGCCCAGGAAAGACTGGATTTGTTTCACAGAGGTGGGACTTGGCCAGGATAATATAGCCTTAACCTTGGATTGATCCATTCTGATGCCTTCTGGACTAAGGACAAATCCTAGGCAGTGTATAGTAGAAGCATGGAAGATGCATTTCTCGGGCTTTGCCAGGAGTTTGTTTTCGCATAGTCGTAACACTGCCTTTACATGTTCTTCGTGCTTGGAAATGTCCTTCGAAAATATTAGGATATCGTCCAAATAGACAATCACAAAAAGAAACAGCATGTCTGAGAACACCCTATCCATGAAGCGTTGGAATACCGCCGGGGCATTAGCAAGTCCAAAGGGCATGACCAAGTATTCATAATGACCGAAGGGTGTTCTAAAGGCTGTTTTCCACTTGTCTCCTGCCCTAATACGAATCAGATGGTAGGCACCCCTGTGATCCAACTTGGTGAAAATAACTGCGCCGCTTACTGCCTCCAGAATGTCCGAGATCAAGGGTAACGGATAGTGATCCTTAAGGGTGCATTGATTTAGACCTCGATAATCCATACATGGTCTGAGTTCCTTGGTATCTTTCTTGGGACCAAAAAACAGTGAGGCCCCTGCTGGGGATTTAGAGGGTCGTATGGTGCCATTTGCAAGATTAGTATCCAGGCATTCTCGAAGGGCTTTCTTTTCAGGTTCGGACAAGATGAACATCCTTCCAAAGGGAATCACAGCGGAAGGGTCGGTTTCTATAGCACAGTCTTCTGGTCTATGGGGAGGTAACGCCTGGACAATGGCAGAAGAGAAATCATTAGAATATTCCTTTTATATCTCCGGGATCCGGATAATGTTTGAGACTGAGATTGTACCTTGGTGATTCGTACGAGGTCCTTCTGATGGTGTCGAAGCGAGGTCTGACATTATGCAGTGGGACATACAAAATTCTGAGCCCAGGAACACGGAACCCGCTGTCCAATTGATGTACGGATTGTGTTTTTGAAGCCAGGGCATTCCCAATACCATTGGGTAATGGGCCGACTTGATGATGTCAAATTTTATCCTTTCTCGATGGTGGTTTATGGCAAGTTCGACGTCCTTGGTCTGAAGAGTTAAGAGTCGTGAAGAAAGGGGCCTTCCATCAATTGCTTCTACAGGTTGCATAATAGTCCGGGATTCGTAAGGAATATGGTGTTTAAGAACCCATTCTTGGTCTATGAAAATCCCCATAGCTCCACAGTCCACCAGTGCCAGGATGGGATATGTTTCCTTCTTGGATGGCGATTAAAAAAGGCCAGTAAGATCACCAAAGAATTTTGTCCAGGAGAGTTCAAGGATGGAATTGATGTGGAGCAGTCATCTCTCTCCCGAACCTGTGCTCCATCTAGGATCGGGGAGCTGGCGATTCCCGAGCGCCGTGGAGGGGCTATTGGGCACTCTCTTACTAAATGTTTGTCTGATGCACAATACATACACAACCCGGTATGGATCCTACGCATTCTTTCTTGGGAGGATATGGGTCCACGGAATGCCCCTAGCTGCATAGGTTCAGGCTCGTTGCTCGAAGTGGGAATACCTTCAGGACTCGAGGTTATTCCAATGGGGCTCTTCTGGAGTGGTAGCTTGCTTTTCTTTTTCTCTGCCTTTCTCTCCTGAATGCGAAAGTCAATCTGCAGAGCAAGATCCATCAGGGCCTGATAAGAACTTGGGCGCGCCACTCTGGTTAGTTCATCCTTGATGGCTTCGTTTAGCCCCCTTCGAAATAGGGTAAAACAAGCTTCAGAGGACCAATCCGCTTCTTTAGCCAACTGTTTGAAGCGTGTGACGTACGTGAGCATATTCTGGGAACCTTGTTGAAAGTAGAGTAGACATTCCTGGGCACTGTAGACCTGCTCTGGGCGGTCAAACATGGTCTTAAACACGGTCTGCGCGGAATTCGGATGGAATACAGGTACAAGGGGGAGGAAGGAGAAGGAGAAGGAATGGGCCCGGGAATTCGAGTAGCAACGCAGTTCCAGGAGCACGAACTGCGGCGCATGTCTAGCCTCAGCTAACGATAGCGTTGAGACGCGCAGAGCCGCAGGGGCGTGGTTCCTTTATGGAAGGTGCTGCATGGACGTAAAGATCGATAGACCGCGTTCTGAGAGTTTGGCCATGTTGGGTGTACTACAGCGAGTAACCCCCGATGTGCCAAGGACCAGGAGGACCAAAAGGGGCGTGATCGATGGATCATGACACACTCGCTCTCTGGCTCTCTCTCTGGCTCGGTCTTTCTGGCTCGGTCTCTCTCTCTCTGGCTCGGTCTCTCTCTCTCTCTGGCTCGGTCTCTCTCTCTCTCTGGCTTGGTCTCTCTCTCTCTAGCTCGGTCTCTCTCTCTCTCTCGCTCGGTCTCTCTCTCTCTCTCTCTGGCTCGGTCTCTCTCTCTGGCTCGGTCTCTCTCTCTGGCTCGGTCTTTTGCTCTGGCTCAGTCTCTCTCGCTCCTTCTCTCTCTGGCTTGGTCTCTCTCTCTCTCTCTCTGGCTTGGTCTCTCTCTCTCTCTGGCTCGGTCTCTCTCTCTCTCTCTCTCTCTCTCTCTCTCGCTCTGGCTCAGTCTCTCTCTCGCTCTGGCTCAGTCTCTCTCTCGCTCTGGGTCAGTCTCTCTCGCTCCCTCTCTCTCTGGCTTGGTCTTTCTCTTTCTCTCTCTCTCTCTCTCTCTCTCTCTCTCTCTCTCTCTCTCTCTCTCTCTTTCTCTCTTTCTCTCTTTCTCTCTCTCTCTGTCTCTCTTTCTCTCTCTCTCTGTCTCTCTCTCTCTCTCTGTCTCTCTCTCTCTGTCTCTCTCTCTCTGTCTCTCTCTCTCTCTTGCTCGGTCTCTCTCTCTGGCTCGGTCTCTCTCTCTGGCTCGGTCTCTCTCTCTGGCTCGGTCTCTCTCTCTGGCTCGGTCTCTCTCTCTGGCTCGGTCTCTCTCTCTGGCTCGGTCTCTCTCTCTCTCTGGCTCGGTCTCTCTCTCTCTCTGGCTCGGTCTCTCTCTCTCTCTCTCTGGCTCGGTCTCTCTCTCTCTCTCTCTGGCTCGGTCTCTCTCTCTGGCTCGGTCTTTCGCTCCCTCTCTCTCTGGGTTGGTCACTCTCTCTCTCTCTGTCTCTCTCTCTCTCTCTCGCTCTGGCTCGGTCCCTCTCTCTTTCTCTCTATTTCTATCTCTATCTCTATCTCTCTCTCTATCTCTCTCTCTATCTCTCTCTGGCTCGGTCTCTCTCTCTCTCTCTCTCTCTCTGGCCCTGGCTCGGTCTCGGTCTCTCTCTCTCTCTGGCTCAGTCTCTCTGGCTTGGTCTCTCTCTCTCTCTCTCTCTCTCTCTCTCTCTCTCTCTCTCTCTCTCTCTCTCTTTGGCTCGGTCTCTCTCTCTCTCTTTGGCTCGGTCTCTCTCTCTCTCTTTGGCTCGGTCTCTCTCTCTTTGGCTCGGTCTCTCTCTCTCTCTGGCTCTGGCTCGGTCTCTCTCTCTCTCTGGCTCGGTCTCTCTCTCTCTCTCTCTTTCTCTCTGGCTCGGTCTCTCTATGGCTCGGTCTCTCTCTGGCTCGGTCTCTCTCTCTCTCTGGCTCGGGCTCTCTCTGGCTCGGGCTCTCTCTGGCTCTCTCTCTCTCTCCTTCTCCTTCTCTCTCTCTCGCTCAGTCTGCACCCTTTCTTCACTGGCCTTATTCTTCTACTCTTTATGCATCTTGACTTTGTTTGATTCCTCCTTCTAGTCACTCCTCGCTTTCTCTTCTCTCATAGACTTCAGCCTCAACCTGGTGTAATTTCTGTATCACTGTCCCGCCTCCCCATCTTCCTCTTCCCCCATCCTACACCTCTCAATTAAGACTCTCCTGTTCTCCCAGGGTCTCCAACCTAATCAATCTCCCTTGACTACCGGAGATCACTTGCGCACCTCCTACTCCTCCTATTACTCTTTTGCTTGACCTCTGGAAAGCACAATCCCTCTGCAACATGTCTTTGTACATCACTGACCCTGACATGACTGACTTTTCACCCTCAACATTCACTTCTTGCTATCACAGAACAGTGCATAATTCGGCTACACTAACAGCTCTCCACACACACTCTACCATCTCTCACTCTTAGTGGCCTGTTGGCAAAGGGTGGTGGTGTGGGTTTCCTTATCAATAAGGCCCTCAACACTGCCCCCCTACTCATCTCTGGCATCACCTTGTCCTATTTTGAATGTGCCACTATTCAATTCCTCCCTTCTAATCCTCTCACTGTTCTGGATCTCCATTGAGTAAATCGATAGGACCCTTGCCTTGATTTGAGGATCTCTCTGAAGGCTGTTTGCCTATGCATTCCTATGCATTCCTCTTCCATTGGCCGTGCTTTCTGACTTTAACTTTTTACATAAGACTCTTTTTACATAAGACTCAGTTTGACCAAGGCTATCCTGCTTGCACATTTACGTTCCCGCCCTCCGCCTTGGATCACCCCTGAAAACAAAAACACACAGTGACCTATGATGATGGTGCACATTTTAGACAGCTATCATAATCCTAGCTTCCAAAAATTCCCTTGCTGCCCTAACCTCTCCACTGGACTCTGCCAAATCCTCCTTCATCACAAACCTAATCTCCTCCCTTCGCAAACACCCCTGCAAACTTTCATCTAACCTCCACTCTTTGCTCACACCTCCAAAGCCAATATCAATCACATCCTCCCTTTCTTCTAATGACTTTATTCACTACTTTTTTTTCTAAAGTCTCTAAAAGTCGAAACTCACTGCCTTCCTTTATCGTCCTCCCCAACTCACTTTCTGTCCACTATCTCCTCTTGACTACTTCTTTCCTACCTGTCCTATTGAATTAGCAGCCATCCTTGTCGGTACCAACCCATTGACCCTTTTGCTCCCGAAATGGTCAAAGACATAGTCTCAATCACTTGCCCATACCTCTCTGAGCTCTTTAATCTCTGTCTCTCACACTTTATTTGCTCCCCCGCCGCAGGACTCTTCCCTGCCACCTTCATATCTGCAACTTTGTCACCCCTATTGAAGAAAACCTCTGCTGCCAAACATCCTTGCAAACTGTCACCCAGTTTCGCTCCTGACCTGTTATTCAAAAGTCCTTGTGTGGGTAGTCAACCAGATCACAAAGTATCTTGAGGATAATGGAATTTGAAATCCACTCCGATCTGGCTTCTGTATTGACTGCACTCATGCATGTAACCAACTTTCTAATCTAATTGTAGGAGATATTTATGCGGCAACCATCAATACAGGGCGTTCAATCTCCCCCGCCTTCCAATCAAAAGCGCCACACCAACATTCCTTTTAAGTTCAATGTAGCCCTGTCAGTGATGCACATAGAACCACGTAGGTCCCTCACCCCTGTGCCACAAATAAGCCAAGAACCAGGCCAGTGTACAGAAATAATATATATTTATTACAGAATAGGAAAATTTAAGAATCTACGTGATTTGTCCGCGGCTCATTTTACAGCGACGGAAATGTTTGCATGGGAAATGTACGCATACAAAATATTCGGACATTTCCCATGCAAACATTTCCATTGCAAATCACACAGATGCAAACACACACCCTCACTCACACCCCCAAGCCCCCTACTTACCTTTCCTTCAGACGCGCTGTGTCCCTGCAGCGCCGGATCCCTTTCGTGATCGCGAATCAGCGCTGCAGGGTCCTTTTTTAAAAACACCCCCCACCAATCCCAAACCGACCCCACCTAAACACATACCACGAAATGTTTGATCTTTTGGTAGTTAGATCTTTTCGTGGTGTGTGTTTTTAGGTCTTTTGGTGGGGTCGGTAATTTTCATTCAGACATTTCGTCCTATTCCGAAAATGGAGAATCTACGTGATTTGTCCGCGGCTCATTTTACAGCGACGGAAATGTTTGCATGGGAAATGTACGCATACAAAATATTCGGACATTTCCCATGCAAACATTTCCATTGCAAATCACACAGATGCAAACACACACCCTCACTCACACCCCCAATCCCCCTACTTACCTTTCCTTCAGACGCGCTGTGTCCCTGCAGCGCCGGATCCCTTTCGTGATCGCGAATCAGCGCTGCAGGGTCCTTTTTTAAAAACACCCCCCACCAATCCCAAACCGACCCCACCTAAACACATACCACGAAATGTTTGATCTTTTGGTAGTTAGATCTTTTCGTGGTGTGTGTTTTTAGGTCTTTTGGTGGGGTCGGTAATTTTCATTCAGACATTTCGTCCTATTCCGAAAATGTATATTTGTACAAAATCATAGATCGCCTTACTCCGTGGCCCAAATGCGTCTTTCCTAATTCTTTTTTTCTCAAATTGAAAACACAAGTGGGTTTAGGATAACACAGATCACAAACTCATTAGCCCCACAATATGTACAGTGCAAATACTTTGCTTGGGGTTTGCTTTTAATAGCATGTAGCACCTTAAAACTTGACAAGGTCAGAAGCTTGACACTATATTTCATATGAAATTTAATTTAAATAATATACGACACTTTTCTAGTGGCAGAAACAATTTCACACATGCAGCGCTCTGTCTTTTTACTCTGCCTGCACACCTGGAAGTGCTAGCAGTTTTGTTTAACTTAATCACATGTAAAAAGAATTTTGACTGGCTCTGCGCTCTTAGCAATGCTGGCAGTCTTGTAGCATCACAAACTTTTCAGAACAAACACTTTGTGTTTATATTTGAAACCCTTTTTCTCTCACCATTATGTAAGGCAAAATCTCCCTTCTTTCAGTAGCCACTTCCTCAATTTCAGTAGAAGCTGTGCTTTTAAATCCGTGACTTCACCGTTTAACTTTGGGAAGACACAGTACTGTTTCAGCGCACAAAAACCCAAGTATTCAGTTGATCATTTGGAACCCCCCTGCTTTAAGGCTGGGTTCAGTGCAATGAGAAGCAGTAGGGAATTAAGTTTGTAATGCACCCCTCCCTTTAGAGAATTTTGGGGTTGGCAAAAATAAATAGGAGTATCCAATTACTTTACAGTCTATATTTTTATTCACACTGGAAGCAATGTTGTTAATTTTAAATTTCAACAAAATTACCCTGTGTTATCTGGCTATGTGGACATTAATAAAATTGTTTAGTTAAAATACTAAATATCTAATTTGTGTGCCCACCCGATCAACAATGGGAAAACTATTGAATCAAACAGATCCCCACAAGACTTGGTTTTGTTGGACAAGTTTACTTACATAAATACGTGTGTGTTTCCGTTAAGGGAAAAGGACATCAAGGCTGAGGTCATCTTTCGAGTACAGGACAGGGACCATCAGAATTCGACATCAGTCATGGATGTTCTCTACACTCAATCCCTCTATTTTGCCTCTCCTTGGTCATAGATCCCATCCTCTGTCCCTTCTCTTGGTTTCAACCAGCAATCTTATCGGCAGTTCCAACCCAGATAATTTCAGGCAGTCCCCCCTGATTTCCATTGTGTCCCCTTATGTATCTTAAAAAAACTCCCACAAAAATGTCAAAATGATTATGAAGGAAATTGGGAAGATCCTATTTGGGGGAGCAACACCTTCGGGATCAAGGCTATGAGAGAGGGAGCACAGTGAAGGTGATGACCCTGTATCTTGGTTCTGTAATCTAGCGTTGGGTGTGCCTATATCAGAAAGGGTCGCTTACTCAAAAAACAAGGTTTCAATTTATAGCTCTGTTCATGGGGATGCAAACTATCCTGATGCACTCCAGTTAGCATAAAATGCAAATTATGAAACCAAACAGATATAACAAAAATATAACTTTTATTTAATTATCGAAAAAACATGTATAAAAGTAACCTAAAAAAGATCTTTGACTGTAGCATAGTGAAGCGAAAAGTCTGATACAGAACGTTAAAATGTGGTGGGTTAGTACGTGTGTTTGTCCCTTTTTTAGCGCTACTATTAAAAAAAACACAAGGGGAGAGCACTCGTATTCACAGAACACTGCTCTATCGAGAAACAAGCCTTTTAGAAACCTTAGGCTCTTGTGATGGTTTATACATGTTTTTTCGATAATTAAATAAAAGTTATATTTTTGTTATATCTGTTTGGTTTCATAATTTGCATTTTATGCTAACTGGAGTGCATCTGGATAGTTGTCATCCCCATGATCAGAGGTATAAATTGAAACCTTGTTTTTTGAGTAAGCGATCCCTTCCGATATAGGCACACCCACTGCTAGATTAGAGCCAAGAGACAGGGTCATCACCTTCACTGTGCTCCCTCTCACAAGCCTGTTGATTGGACAACTATTTTCCATCCCCTTATTCAAGGACTAGCCCCTGTCCTTTGATCCCTTCAGTTTACAAAGGCCAAGTTAGGGAGGAACAAGTCCTCCCACTTGAAATTAACTTTTCTACACACTTCAATTTTCAATTTTGAACTCTAAAAACTCTAGCGTGGCAATTAATTTTAATTCACAGTTAAGTATAAAAAATGTCTGATGCTAGTGGAATCTGCTTAGGTCCATGCTATGCATAGGCTGACATCTAGTGGAAGCTGCAGAGTATTACAGTTGTTTTCGAAACTCGAAAAGGGATGCCGAAGGGGCCTGCCAGTAGTACTATCCCTAGGGTGACATCCACTGTACCCATGGTCCTTCACGCGTTGAGGTCCCTCAGATTGTTTTTTTCCGCGCTCGTGACGAATGCTTATTCGCAGAGTTAATTTCCGTTAACGGCATTTACTATTGAAAAATTAAGATTAGTTACTCTTGCTGTCCTTTCTCCAAGTTGACTTCAACTACTTCATCGATGTAGTGGAGAGGACGACCGTCGACCAAAATCCCAGACTCAACTGACCCTTTCAGCCTTGGCAGGCCGCACCGGGCCTAACCCCTAACAGTAGGGAGAGTGGGGGGGTGGTCATTGTAGAATGCATTTTCCCCTTCATCCTCTCCTTTCTCGCCTGGCTGCCATTTCACACAAACATGGAGAACACTCCATTTAAGTTTTGCCCCACGTGTAACAAAAAATTCCCCTGCTAGACAAGCACCGGTGCAATTTGTGTCTAGCATGGGATCACAACGAGGGGCATTGTCGAGCCTGCAAGCTCTTCAAGCCAAAAACACTTAGAGACCAGAGAAGAAAGCGCTGGGCCCATCACGCCATGCAGGGCGAGGCCGCCATGGACGTGGAAGGAACCTCCAGTGATGGCAACGTTGCAGTCTTTACAGACAGCGAAGGCGACAGGGGAACTGTTAGGTTCCCAAGCGCAAGCCCCTGACCCCAAAAGACAGGCCGACGGCTCTTTTACGGGGACGACACTGTCGGCGGAGGCACTCACAACTCCCAGCACTAAACACATAGCACCATTGTCGACCAACCGCCCAAACACAGCGTCAAGTGGGAGATGCACAGAATTCTTGTCCTCTGAGCAGTCGAGGTCCCGATCGCCTCACGACAGGCCCCGCAAGTCGAAAGACAAGCCAGACGCCGTGCCCAAAACATCTCCCGAACACCGAATGTCGGAAGACGAGGCTTCGGTCCGCCCCACCGCGACACTCCACGTTGAAAATGGCTGGTAGCACTAAAAGCACTAGTTTATCCCACTTAGTGAAGAAGCATGTCCCTGAGAGCCTGCTTAAGTCTAAACATTCAAAGAAACACTCCTCAAAAAGCCAGAATCATAAGGAGAAGTCTAACAAGGACAAGTCTATCACTTCTCAGACAGAGAAACGCTGTTCCCCCAAGAGGAACGATCCTTGGCAGAAGCCTTAAAGAACGAAGGCCAGCTTCAAACTCAGCTACTACACCCCAGGGCCATCCTACACAACTCTAGGACAGACCACTACTCCTCAGTTCCCTGGTGTCATTCCAAGTTCAGCAACATGGACTGCTGAAGACATAGACCGGGTCATGACTAGGATGACCTTTATGGCCAATGTCTTCAAGAAGAACCCACAGGCATATCCGAACTTCAAAACCACACCTCCTACAGCTGAGGCTTTGACCTCCAAGCTCCCAGCTGGGAAAACGAGACCAAATACTCTTCCTGTTCCGACTCCAGAGTGATCTGTATTATGTACAGATTGATACTGACGACAATGAAATCTTTCACAAGACACATCATTATCGCAATCGAATACATCCATGCAAATTTTGCTACCACCTCCTGCATGTAATATATTCTGAATGACTATAATGTATCAATGCATGTCTAACCATTATTTCTATCAATCATGTAACTAAGTTCTGCACAAGTAACAGCGCCTCAATTCCTAAGGGCTGTTTGCACGCTATACAAATGTTAAAAGATGATGAGGAGGAGGAGGTGGTGTATACCTAGCCACACCAGTTAAACAAGACTCACCAGTTGCCGATTCGCCATTTGACAATCGGCCACTCCATAATGATATTCTTATAAAGGCAGCTGAACACTTTGGAATCCAAACCCAAGAGACTCAGCTCGATAAAGATTTTGTGGAGGATATATTGGGGGACAAAAAAGCTGCCACCCAATTAATTCCTATTTTACAATCCGTCCAAAGGAGGATTCAACCTTATCTGGAAACCCCAAACCAGCCACTGGCAGTCCACCCGCAGGTTGAGAAACATTTCCGGCCGGCGCTATCTGACCCACTTTACGTCAGGGGCCAGCTTAAGCTTGTTTGTGGTTACCACGACTCGTAAGAGGGCCGAACACTGTTAGCCTCGTCAGAGGCGCCCCCCATAAGGAGATCAAAAAAACTCTACACTATGGGGAGAAAGGTAGCCACTTCGGCAGCTTTCCAGGCAAGGATCGCCAAAACATTTCTGGCAAGCTACAACTGCTAGAAATGGGATGAGATAACTACACTGGTAGCTTCTGCTCCTGAACCTCACAACTGGCTTTGGTAGCAGCAGATTCTGCTGCATCTTGGAGAAAAAAAAAAGTGGATGCCGCAGACCATGCGGGCAGGATTATTGCTGAAAGGACCGTTATCAAACGCAGTGCATGGCTATGCCAATCTGGCTTCAAATATGAAACCCAAGCTACTCTCCTTTAATATTCTGGTGGAACCCAACGTCTTATTCGGTAAAGCCATAGAAGACACGTTAACATCCGCCAAGGAGGAATATGATAGTCTCTAGGCCAGCTGACAACAAACCACCAGGCCAGAGAGGCGGAAGCAGTTTTCGTGGCCAAAACTACCAAAAAGGCTCAGGTTACGGACAAGGTCAGGGCTCTTCCTGGGGTAACAACCAGGGTCAAGCCTTGCAGGGATTCCATAGAGGCCAGTGCCGATCTAGTGGCCGGGGGAGGTTTTCCACATCCTGAGGTGGAGGTACACCTCCCAAACAATGACCGCTCGCTCCAGGTCCCCTCCCATGCCTCTCCAGTAGGAGGATGTATTTCACACTTCACCCACACATGGGAGGGAATCGCCACAGAAAGGTAGGTGCTATCAACCACGTCAGGAGGGTATTGCGTGGAGCTCATCCAAAAACCATCAAACCATCCCCTGCGACAAAGGACTTCAACAAAGGAAGAACAACTCATTCTCCTTGAGGAGGTCAGCGCGCTGCTACTCAAGGATGCCATAGAGGTCGTACCAGCGAACGAGGTAAACAAGGGTATTTATTCAACTTACTTTCTTGTGCCAAAGAAAGATCTATCTATGCGCCCAATCGTTTGGCAAGATTGTATGCAGTATCCGTAGGATGCACTACAGCAACCCTGTCCTCCTGGCAATAGGAACCCAACATTTGGAATAAGTCTGTGCTGCACAGGTTGGTAGCGTGTTGAGCAGCCAGGCTTATCTCAAGAGGGGTCAATGTGAGCTGTAGGGGAGTTACACAGAGATTCACAGTGACAAGTATTCAAATAAACCCTTACACACAAGGTTTCTTAAATAAAAAAATATTAATTTATCAGTCAGTTAGAATAAGCCTTCTTCAGAAGGGGGCAATATAACAGTAACACTCAAATACACTTCAAAACACACACTATAGAGTTTGTCAAAGGGAAAGGTTATTATGACACAGCAAGAGGTCTCATGAATATTTCTCCAAGCAGGTGAGTACTTTTTGTAAACCCCCCAATGCAAAGTAAGTTCACCCTTTCCGGGAAGGAAGACCAAACTCATTTACAGAAGGAAGAAGAGTCATTCAGGGAGCCAGGCTAAGCCAAAGTTAATTGAGCCAAAAGTCTAGGTGAAGCTGAAGCACTTCTCTGAGGTAGGTAAAAAGTCTTGCACAATGTTTTTAAAAGTCTTTGTAGAAAAGTAGAATTCAAAGTAGGGCCAGAAGCTATCAGCAACTCTACAGAGCAACCACAAAAAGTCTCACCAAGAGAGAACAAGTGTAGTTACACAACAAGAGGCAAGTTCTCTCAGACTTTACAGTACCTTTAGATTGAAGAAAAATGCAGCAGATGACTTCTGTTCCTGTGCAGCTCTGCAGATCTCACTGTTCCTGGGACTCAGTCATGGGCACAAGAGGGAGGACTTCTGGGGACTCCTGCACTGCAGTGGGACAGTCACCGCTCGCAACCAGCAATCTTTCCAACAAGTGGATCTTCAGTGTTTCAGCTCCTTGCGACTACCTCAAATAGCAACACTGTGGTTTCTGGCTGTCGAGATGGACTTTCCTTGCTTCTGGGGTCCAGCACTCTGTTGAGGTGGCTCAGGCTCGGTCAGTCCTGCTTCCTGGGAGTCCGTAGGATTGTCATGGAGCTCTTGGCCAACTTAAAAGCAATGCATACAATCTGGTGTTCCTCTCCCTGGTGGTTCGGTTTCCAGCAGCAACTCTGTGGAAATTCAACCAGCTCAGAGAGGATGTCCAGATGGCTTACTTTGCAATTGATTGGTCCCATCAACTCAAAGGGAGAAGTCGTCCTTGCAGGGGCTTCTCTGTCGATATAAATTTTTCAGCACAGCAGCAGGGCTTCACCGGGCAAACCAATGGTCAAGGAGTTGCAGCAGGCGTCCTCTTCAAGTTCTTTGGTTCCTTCATCCAGTGGTCGACTCTGCCTTCCAAACCAAAAGCCTCGCCTTTTATGCAGGTTTCTCCCATTTATTCCAGCCAGCTGTCAGTCACCTAGCAGTGTGGCTGTCCTTTGCCGGACAGTCAGCCGGCGCCAATCACCACAGAGTGCATTTGGGTCTCCTAGGAGACTAAGCACAGGAAGTTTCGGGCACCTCCCTCACTTCCTGCCCCAACCAATCACCCTGGAGCCCGAGGCGGCTTCACTCGTGAATCCCCCCCAAAGGCAAATCGAACAAAGGGACCAAACCTGGTTTGGCGCGCAGAATGAATCTCAATAAGGACCTTTCCAAGAAGAAATGGCGAAAAAAGAAGACTGGGCCATTTTGACAAAAATGGCACCCTTGGGTGCTTTACTGCCGCTGTGAACTAAGCCTGCAGTAAAGACACACCACAGTAGTTAAAAGTAAACCACTGCCACCAGCCATTCATCGAGGAAAGGGTAACATAAAATTGTTACATGCATGAGAAGCTAGACAAAGGGGGTACTAAAGTAGAAAGTATCCAAGAGAAGGTATTTAAACATTGGGGAAATCTGAAAGACTTCCCTGTGCCACTGCACTGATGGTGCTGTTGACACAATGTAAAAGATGATGCCTATGGAGTTTGTCAGACTCGATAACGAAAAGAAACAGAGTTAAAAAAAATCACATTTAAAATATATGAGAGAGTAGGGAAATGAGGGTCTCACTCTCTCCAGGTAAAAACACCTAGTCCTCAAAATCTTTCAAAGTTGCTGGTGGTCTCTAAGGTGGTGGGAATTATCACATTTCTGAGAATTCTCCCTAACAGAATTCTCCTTAACACTGGTGTTAGACTTACACCCTGCAAACACTTATGTAAAGCCAGAAACATTCTGCATGACAACGCTACAAGATTTAATCCCTCTGCTAAAGCGGGGAGACTAAATGGCAACACTGGATATGAAAGATGCCTATTTTCATATTTCAATGTTCCCAGCGCACAGAAAATGTTTGCATTTCAAGATAGCAAACCAGCACTACCAATTCAAGGTGCTGTATTCCACCTTCTTACCAATTCAAGGTGCTGTCCTTGGAATAGCGTCTGCTCCAAGGGTGTTCACCGAGGTACTGGCTGTGGTGGCAGCGCACCTGCACAGGGAGGCTATCCCAGTGTACCCCTAGCTGGACGACTGGCTAATCACGGGGGAATCACCCCATCTTTGCAAACAAAACACGCAAAGAACCATAAACCTTCTCTTCCAATTGGGCTTCTCAATAAAGGAGAACAAGTCGAGCCTTGTGCCAAACACCAGAACAGTTCCTAGGAGCTGTCTTAAACACGGAAGCAGGGTTAGTCTTTCCATCTATGGAAAGGGTTCAAAACATGTTACGGCAAATACTGATTGCCAAATAAGCATTCTCAAAGCAATGTGTTTATTAGGCATGATGGCATTGTACATGTACTTAGTCCCACATGCATGTCTGCGCATGTGCCCCATGCAGAAGTGGTTAGCGAAACAATGGTCTCGGGCAAGCGGTCAGTGGTCGTTTCGCCAACACTAGTACAAAACCTACGCTGGTAGACAAAGGAAAACCTGCTAAAGGGAAAACCCTTCCACGACCCGGCTGTGCAAGCGATTGTTATAACAGACGCATCACTCACCAGGTGGGGAGCACATTACCTTCACCACACAGCACAGGCTCTGTGGACTCACATCATTGTACAGAACCACATCAACCTACTGGAATTCCTTGCAGTATTCAAAGCACTTGAAGCATTAAAAGCGCATCTAACAAATCAGACGGTACAAATCCTAACCAACAACACCACTGCAATGTTCTCTATCAACAAGCAGGGGGCACACACTCTCTAAGTCTGTCTAAGCTGGCACAGAAAGTATGGAGATTGGCACTCAGACGGGGGATGTTCCTATCCCCCCAACATACTCCAGGGGTACTCAACACTCTAGCAGACTCTCTGAGCAGAGATCCCTTGTTAAGAGTTAGTGAATTGCAAGCATTATCAGTGGAGGACCCTTTCTTTGTCATACACCAAGAACAAATTTGTTTTACGTACACACCGTAGGTTTTTACTTAACTTGATTTCCAAATTCTACGTGAACCAATCCATTGAGCTACCGGCCTTCTTCCAGAATCCAACTAGCTCAGCTGAGGTAAAACTCTATACACTAGATGTAAGGAGGGTGGTCCTTTACTATGTAAACAAGACCAGACCACTCAGGAAAACAGACCAACTGTTTGTCTCCATAGCACCAGGCAGAGAAGGAGTACGCATTTCCAAGAATGCCATCTCCAGATGGATAGTCAGATGCATACAACTATGCTATTCTTTATCAAACAAGACACTGCCTTTCACACCAAGAGCTCACTCCACAAGGAGCACAGGATCTACTCTAGTTTTTATCGCAAATGCCCCCTTAGACATCATTTTCAAAGCAGCTACATGGAGCTCAGTAGACACTTTCACTCCGCACTACTGCATTGACACTCATTCCAAAGCAGACACACAGGTGGGACAAGCGGTTCTAAAACATCTATTTGCCGCTGAACCTTCTCACAACCCACCACCTTCTCCTAACACTGCTCGCTAATCTATGCATAACATGTGATCTAAGCAGATTCCACAAGCCTCAGAAGGAATACATTACTCATTTTAATTTCTGATGCTTATATCTGCTTAGATTCACATGCGCCCACCCTTCCTCCCCTGAGAGACGGTGCATAGATGTTATGAGCTTCTCTGATACATATCTACTTGGATACACCTGTACTTATGCTTCACTTCATGCTACCTCATGTCAGAAACAAAACAGTCTGTTGGACCTCGACGCGTGAAGGACGATGGGTACAGTGGACGTCACCCTAGGGCTAGTATTA
This sequence comes from Ambystoma mexicanum, assembly GCF_040938575.1. Classification (NCBI taxonomy): domain Eukaryota; kingdom Metazoa; phylum Chordata; class Amphibia; order Caudata; family Ambystomatidae; genus Ambystoma; species Ambystoma mexicanum. The sequence continues at coordinate 918,811,935 of NC_090934.1, read as the reverse complement.
CTGGCCCTCCCTGTCGGCGTCACTTTTCGAGTTTCGAAAACAATAACTGTAATACCCTGCAGCTTCCACTAGATGTCGGCCTGTGCATTGCATGTGAATGTAAGCAGATACAAGCATCAGAAATACGATTACGTTGAGTAATGTATCCAATATATATGCCTGAAACGGTCTGCCCATGCCAGACCTACTGAAATGAGTCCTGTGATTGCACGAGGTTGCAGATTCAAACTTTTGTTTAATTTATTCAGAAATGTTTATCAGCCTGAAATGTTCTATACAGATATCTAATGTAATAAGCTATACACTCCAAAACTTCTGCTTTGTGACTTTTTCAGGGAAGCCTCCTTCACATTTCAGCTTATAACTTTAATTCTCCTGGTCGGATTTTTATGAGTTCAACCAACAGATAGGCCTGTTGATCAGCGTTTTAATGATACTTGAACCATTACTGTGCGACTTTTGTTCCTGAGCAAATGAACAAAATATGATTGTCCATCTAAACTAATGGCAATCTCTAAACATATATGCCTATTTTGACTTCAATTGCATATTAAGGTTTGTTTCCTGTGAGGGCATCCTAGAGTAAGACACAGACAACAGATTTAAAGTTTTTAAAAAACCCACTTTTATTAACTTAAATGTCAGGATGGAAAAAAACCATCTTGCCCTATACTATGGTGGGATTCCCCTACCAAACCAAAGCTAAGGAAAGTCAATACTTCAACTTGGGAAACTGTCTCTGTCCAAAACCTATACTTGCACTCACAACTAATCTTATACAACGTATAGGTCAGTAACCAGCAAAACAGTGTTCATCATAATGTTCAAAGCTTGGTTCAGTTTATAGCAGCTCCCTCCCCCAGGTATAAAGCAGTTCTAAAGTCTGAAGATTGCTGTGAGTTTCAAAGTTGTATAAAGTTGAGCATTGCTCTAGGTTCCCTTTCCCAAGTTTCAAAACACAGTTTGAAACACAACATATCCTGTGGCTCTGTCCTCAAGACAAAGAAACAATTCCAACCTCGGGCATCCCTTCCCCAAGATACAATTTCAGTGATGTATTCATATGAGGGCGTTTCCCAATTTCTTTATAGTTCTGTGCCACTCTGGGGCCCTCTGTATATTGCTGGTCTTTGTAGCACAAAAAGGTTTTTGGTTGAAACTGATAAATCATTTGAGTTCACCCTTTAAAAATTCAGTTTCCAAAGTTGGCCTCTTTATATTTATATACAGTGCTTTTGTAGAAATTACATAGTTGAAAGTTGGCTGCAATAAAAAATTTCTTTCACTTTAGGTGTTATCCCATGTACGCAATTATACTGAGAAAGCTTCCCTTCTCTTGATTTCTTCATAAGTAAAGGTTTTCCTTCAATGCAGTATTCAAAATGATGCAGTTTTAGAAGTTGAATGTTCTTTGCACCTCTATAACGTGTTAAGGGTTTAAGGTGAGTTACTTTCATTCAATTTGTTAAATGCAGCATTCAAAAATGGTACAGATTTGTTTGAATATTCTCTGCCGTTCGGCACCTCAGTAATGTGTATAAGGTTTGAGTATAAGTAACTTGGTTATGCTTGTTCAATTAGTTAAGTATTGTAATTCTCATGGGCCTTTTTAAATTGTTCTCATCGTGCAGAGACTTTTGATAACAGGTTTTCATTTGCCTGCGACCACCGCGGAACAAAGTATTCAGTTGGCTTTCGTGAGTTAACAAGTCTTTAATGTTTGTTGGTTCGTAAGGATTCTATTCAGAGACCTTCAACAACGTGCCTTTCAATCCACGCAGCCACTCCGTAACAAAGTATCCTTACGTGTAGCATCAAACACTCACATACCGGGTTTCTTTCTATCTAGAAACTCACCGGTTGCTTTGATGCGTGTTGCTGCAGCGCAGATCTTCCGGCCTTCTCCTCCTTTCTTCAGGGCTCCACCTCCTACCCTTCAGGCACTCCTGGGTCGACTTCTGGTCCAGGAGAACAAGCGCCTTGCACAATAGAAAAATGAGAAGCCTTCCAGCACGGCTCCCCTTTCATGATTCTGTTGGTTCCACATAGCCCCTGCTCGCGGGAAGCTTTTCCCTGAACCATAACCGTCCTGAACACGAACAGCACTTTGCTGTACTACTTGACCTCTCTGCTGCTGCAAATTCACTGCTGCTGCTGTCACCATTTCCTCTCTTACACAAGTTAGGTGGGGCATTTTATATGCCTGCAGCCCTGCAACGGGTTGCAGGTGCTAGTTCACAATTAGCCCTGCCTGACCATCATTAAAGGGACCTGACTGACCTTTACTGCTGTCAGCAGGCCTCTTCATCCTAGTACTTAAATGGTGAAAAAACTAGTCTCCTCTGCTCTAGGTTGTTTCTTCCTCATCTCAGTACTTTGTGTGGTCATGTATGAGTGAGTCAGTTGAGTTGTTTTATAATACTACATAAAGACAGGGAATTGGTTGGTTTTGGCCTTTATTAGGGAAAGGGGGATACCATGTCTCTCCCCAGGCCATCCCACTCCCCACAGACCCTCCACCTGGGTGAATTCCCCCCCCCTTTGCTTGTCCACCCCCAGGGTCGGGATCCAAGAGCGATGGCCTTTACCTGGTCCCCTCTGCAGAAGATGCATGGGGAATAGGAGTGAGAACACACTCGGGTTCCTCACATTCCCCACACAAAACGAGATCTGCTGTCTTTGTTGGTTTTGCCTGCAATTAATCCATTAGCATTCTTTCTCCCTGGGCTAATAGATAATTTATTGCTCATCTTTGAGAGCAGGGCAGATTTCTCCACCTCCATGATCATGGGAAATCCCTTGGGAACAAGCATGTGATCAGCGGTTTACTCCACCCCAATAACACCTCTATCATGCATGAATACAGCATCCTCCCTGGCCCTTAAATTCAAGAAGATGGTCTTTCAGATAGAGAGCAGAGCAGAGGCCTGGCACCCCCTGGGGGCGTTGAATCTCAGTGTTAAAGTTAGCTGTAATGAACAGAAATCTGTACTTTAAATGTTGCAATTATTTGTCTTTAGACGTGAGACCTGCATAGATATTTGACCTCATCTCATAATGCATGTTTCTCCTGTACCATGCCATCAATGTTCATCTTTACATCCTGGTACATATATTTTGCATAATTATGGCAATGGAGATTTGTTTTGCCATGTGTTAATTGTTCTAATCTGCACAATGCACACCTTTACATGGTAACTTTCTTCTTGGAAAAGTGCACGTTGGGGCTTCACGCATGTATTCAAAAGTAGGCCTTTAGTTTTGGGCTTACTCCTACGTCCCGTCCCCTTTCCTCCATACTTATGGACATCTCTCCGTCCTGTGGGACGGGACGGGACCGGAGCACTTTGTAAAAAGCATCCAAACATTTTTTTCAAAAATTTGTCCTTCCTCTCTTTCTTGCGCGGGGCCGTAACCCCGCCCACCTTGGCTCCGCCCACGCATCGCCCATCAGTCTTTTTCTCTGCTTGTTCGGGACTGGAAGCACTTGCATCCTCGGAAAATGTCTTCCTTTTTTTCCTCTCTGGCTCTCGCTAGCGATCGTGTACTAGTCTGTCTGTTGTTCAAACTAGACTTTCCAGTTGTTCATCGTGTCACCGTCGCTTCGCGAGGGCGGATCCCCATCCTCTTTGTTTAGAGTGTTTGGGTCCGGATCACCGTAGGGACTCCTGTTTTTACTGCGACTCCCTTTCGGTCCTGGCACTTCAACGTCGGTTGGAGCGGTGGGAGGAGGTGTTCCGATGAACTCCTCCTTCACATTTTTAGGCGTTCATCGGCGAGAAGAAAAAACACCCGGTAAGTTCTTTACTTTTCAGAGCACCCTGGCCGGAGGATACCTTTCCAGGTTCTTCTCGGGCCGGGAGGAGCGTTGATCGCTCTGTCACCTGGGTCGCCCTGAGGTGCCCGTTGGGCCTAATAATTGTACCGGAGTTTTCTCAGAGGGTCTCGGTAAGGGGCCTGTGAATATCGGAGCACGCTCCGAGGCCTCTCCTGTGGGGGCTGTTTGTAGACCCAGTTCTACTGAATCGTGGGATACCGGAGCTCGCTCTGAGGCCTATCTGTCGGCTTCCCTCAAAAATAAGACCGGGGTGCGCCCCGAGGCCTTGGTGGGGCTTGCTGTCACCGAACGGATATTCGAGGCCCGTGCGGATAATGCTGTCACCGCACGTGGGTCCGAGGTCCCTCTTTCAGAGGCTAAAGCTAGCAACATTTCTGAGAGGCCTGACACAGCCTTACCGGTGAAGGCTGTTTCTCACTGTTCCCGCTCTTGAGGCAACACCAGATCTGTTGAGGGGGCAAAGAAGGAAAGTTCTCCTTTTACTGGCAGTGCCGAGGTCCTTCCTGGGAAGGCTAATTTGGCGGTTGGTATGTCGCAGAAACATTCCAGGCCTCATAGTACCGGCTCTGCCGAGGTTCCTATGTTAAGGCTAAAGTTAAGACCCCTGATCCATCGACGGGGACCCCTTCCTCACGTGCCTCAGTTCCCCTCAGGCGATGCCAAAATGGCACCCGTTCCCGCCACGACCGCGGCGGATATTTTGGATGCTACCCCTATAACTACGCCATCGGCCTCAAGTTGTACTGCTTGGTTCCTTGGATAACATAGAGTCCCTTGTGTGCATCCTTATCAGCCAGTTTACGATTGGAACGCCCGGATGCCTCTTCCGCACAATGTTTCGTTGCCTGCGGGGTCGGTACCTTTGATTTATGTGTCGGTGGAGGGGCCAGTGTGGCACCCTTCCTCGTTATGTCCCTGGATTTGTCCACCTCATGAGAGGCCTCCTCAGGTTCCAAAACAGTCCCCGGAGGACGCCTTTTTCGGTAAATTTCAAACGTTTATGCGTACCGACCCCATGAGGCCGGTGGTTCTGCCGGCGCCTCCATTGCCTACGATGCCTTGCCCGACTCTTCCGCCTTTGCTTCCATTGTCCCCTGTGGACAAGGCAGCGCCCGACACGGCTCAGCAGGATCCTGACCTGTCGGATGACGCGCAAGGTGATCAGGACAACGAGGACCTGCCCCGCTCTTAGAGCTTTTCATGACCGGGTACTGGACATGATGTGCTTCTTAGAGGTTCCTGTGGCACCCGCTCCGCAGGAGGGCGTGCTTTCTGGGACGTTCACCATGTCTCCTTTGGAGCGTCCCGGGCTGTTCTTGCAGAAGGACGTTCTGGCAGAGGTCCGCAGGGTCTGGGAAAAGCCACACTCTGGACTTTTCGTCAATAAGAAAATTGACGCGATATACAGGCTACATTCTTCGGAAGAGGTGGCCCTGTCATCTTGTCCGCCCCCTCCTCCACAGTGGTGGCTGCAGCCACTTTGCAGTCCAGGCCTGCAGCATCCTCTTCCACGACGGCTGCTCAGGTTCTGGGAAAGGAGGACAAGCTCCTGGACTCCCTCGGGAGGAAAATCTTCGCCAACTCGGCCTTGCAGCTCAGGCAGGCCAATGCCGAACTGGTGTTAGCGGGGGCTAATATGCGGATGTGGAAAGGTCTGTTGGAGTTTGAGGAGTTCATTCCGGTCGAGAAGTTGGAAGACTTTAAGGGGGGTTTATCTGACGCCAGGGTCTTGGCCCAGGATCTCCTGGAGGCTGTGGCTCATCACGTAGACACCTCGGCGCGGGGCCTTAGGCTGGGGCTTGATGCCTCACGGCAGGCGTGGCTGCATGCCACTAAATTCTCAAAAGAAGTGCAGGACAAGGCGTTGGACCTTCCGTTCGATGGTAAGGAGCTCTTCCATTCTAGAACAGATGTAGAGCTCACCAAGACGAAGGATAGCACTCATAGAGCTAAGTCCTTGTCGGTGGAGCATCCCTTTTTGGTCTTTCACAAGCATAAGGTAGTCCTACGGACTAATCCTGCTTTCCTGCCAAAGGTGGTATCTGAATTCGATCTGAATCAGTTGATCTCCCTGCCGGTCTTTTTTCCAAACCCTACCTCAGAAGCAGAAAGGGTTCTGTATTGTCTCGATGTCAGAAGGGCTCTTAAGTTCTATCTGGACAGAACTTCCGAGCTTAGGAGTTCTTCTCAACTGTTTGTGACTTTTGGTAACCCTCAGGGTAAGCAGGCGTCTAAGGCGACTTTTTCTCGGTGGATTTCTGCCTGCATTACGGAGTCTTTCACCGTCCAGGGGCTGAATCCTCCTAAGGGTATTCATGCACACCTGGTGTGGGGCAAGGCAGCCGCGGTTGCTTTTCAGAAATATGTCCCCTGGGAGTCCATCACTAGGGCAGCTACTTGGCCCTCCCCATCTGCTTTTTGTAAGCATTATTGTCTTGACATGAGCTCAAGAGCTGATGCTCAGTTTGGTCAGGCTGTGCTGAAGAACCTTTTTCAGTAAGGGGTATTTCCATCCACCCGTAGTTCCTGTTATGAGTGCTTGGGAATCTCCCATAAGTATGGAGGAAAGGGGACAGAACGTAGGAGTATAACCAGGTTACTCACCGTAGTGACCACCTTACTCCTAGTCCATAGTCACCTTTCCTCCATACGCCCGCCCGCCGTCCACTCTAATAAGGTTCCTCTGTTATTGCTAATAGGTCTTTGACGTGGCGATAGAAAAGGACTGATGGGCGATGCGTGGGGCGGAGCCAAGGTGGGGGAGGTTATGGCTGCGTGCCGGGCCCCGCACAAGAAAGAGAGGAAGGACACATTTTTGAAAACTTTTTTGGATGCTTTTTACAAAGTGTTCCGGTCCTGTCCCACAGGACGGAGAGAAGTCCATAAATATGGAGGAAAGGGGACTATGGACTAGGAGTAAGGTGGCTCTATGGTGAGTAACCTTGTTATTGTCAATTGCACGCAGGGCCCATTTCATTTTATTTCTCTGGAAACAACATTTTGATGTGGCAGTTGAGAGTGAAATGCTGCCTTTTCAGCTTGGCAGTCATGTGTGTTTTCAATGCTCTACATTTTTAGGCCAAAGGTAGCTAAATGCAGTTTCCTTTTTTTTTGATGGGGGCTTTATTTGAACCCCACATAATGCTTGCCACTCCAAACTTTTATACTCCTCCTTTTGGACCTTTCTGACACTTATGACAGCGCCAACAACTCTTCTCTCCCCATCATTCTCAGGAGATTGGGCTTCTCAAATCTGCTCTTGCGTGGATCCCTCCTGCCTATAAGGTTGACCCTTTCAAATCTCTAAGAATTCTCAAACCCCTTACTTCACCCCTCTACCAGTCTGCATCCTGCTAGGATCAGTCTTTGTACTTCTATGCCTTTTGCCCTAGCAAGACTTGTATCCTTTGGCTTTCACCGTCACCTTTTTGCTGATGACACACACATATTTTTCTCTTTTCCCTCCTTCAACACAGCAATCTTGGAATGGATTACGAACTGTCTCCCTGTAATTCGTCACTGGATGGCTCTCCGCTGCCTTATGCTAAACTCTTCAAAAACGGAGGTAGTCTTTCTTGCCTTTCAATGCCATCCCCTCCCCTCTCCTACCTCCTTCCTGCCCAAGATTTGCAATCATGGTGTCCTTTGGATAGCTACCTCCGACTGCAATAATTCATCACTACCACTGCCTCTAATGCTCGTATTAACCTTCTGAACATTTGGAAAATGTGTCTTTTTCCTATGAACAATTCTACAAAAACTATAATCTCCACTTTCATGCTCAGCAAACTGGACTACTTCTCAAGCCTACTCCTTGGCTATCCTCTCGTCTACCTGCTCCCTCTAGACAAAGCCCTCAACTTCGCTACCTGCACTCTCTACAACCTACCCAGATCCTCCATTACGTCTACCTACTGACAACATGCTGGTTGGTTCTCCATGCACACCTGCACTTTTCAAATTCCTTCTTTAAGTCTACAAAGCGATCAGTAGTATTGCTCAGGAGTACCTGTCTGATTATATCTCACTTACTCACCATACCGTTTCCTCAGATCCTCCTCTGCAATAAACCTCACTGTCCCAAACCCTCCCTGTGTTCTAGTTTCCTCTTTCTCCCTACTCTCCAGTTCCACTGGAACCCACTGTCCATCACAATCAAAGCTAGCCGTACTGTGAATCCCTTCAAAGCTCTGCTTAAACTTCACTAACTTGCTAAAGGGGGGGAGCTCCCCAGCCCTCTTTCCCCATCCTCCCTACCTGACCCCACCTCTGCCTCCAGTGACACTCAACAATGTAATTGTGTATTTTTAATTTGTGCTCCTCTTTAGTTTGAAGCATTTACCCCTTAGGTTAATGCTACCTGTTTTCTCATATTTGTTTTCTGTTTGTGTTCTGTTGCCGGCATATGTTGCACCTTTTTACACCTACATAAACCGGCTCAACACCATCTTTGTGCTACTGTACAGGCACACTTTGTGGGAATGCCTGCACCATCTGTAAATGTGTTATGCATGTGATTTATGATGGAAAATGACATCCCTCTTCCTCAAAGAAATACAAAATATGAATAGCTTGTTTGAGGTCATGGCTGTTCCTGAGCTGGCTATCAATGATTGGGCAGATACCCAGGGTTTGAATGTTGCAGGTCCCACAATAGCTGGGCTGGGATCGGTTAAAGATCTTGAGTTATTTTTCAATCTACCATTAGAGCCATAAATCTGAAACAAGAGGATGCAGAGTTACATGGGAAAACTACTGCTGGGACCAACATTTCCCAAGCCATTTGCTTCAAGGCAAAGCTCTGCTCTTCCATCATCAGGGGAGACCCAACTGGATGGAATTTTGTTCCAAGCTGAGACAGTAAGAAATGTGAGCGTCCGCCTTTGCAGTAAAGATGTAAGATTGGAATGTTGAGAAAGTGATTAGAAGAGCAAAATCTATGCAAAAGAGTCTAGTGAGAGAACCATTTTTAAGAAGGGAGAGCTGGGTTTCTGTTTGTGATGGCCAACAATAAGACTGGCTGCTGCATTCCAGATGAGCTGAATAAGGAATAGGCATATACTGAGACAGAGTGACTCCAGACGCACCGATGCCGCGACCGTGTGACTCCAGACGCACCGATGCCGCGACCGTGTGACTCCAGACGCACCGATGCCGCGACCGTGTGACTCCAGACGCACCGATGCCGCGACCGTGTGACTCCAGACGCACCGATGCCGCGACCATGTGACTCCAGATGCACCGATGCCGCGACCGTGTGACTCCAGACGCACCGATGCCGCGACCGTGTGACTCCAGACGCACCGATGCCGCGACCGTGTGACTCCAGACGCACCGATGCCGCGACCGTGTGACTCCAGACGCACCGATGCCGCGACCGTGTGACTCCAGACGCACCGATGCCGCGACCGTGTGACTCCAGACGCACCGATGCCGCGACCGTGTGACTCCAGACGCACCGATGCCGCGACCGTGTGACTCCAGACGCACCGATGCCGCGACCGTGTGACTCCAGACGCACCGATGCCGCGACCGTGTGACTCCAGACGCACCGATGCCGCGACCGTGTGACTCCAGACGCACCGATGCCGCGACCGTGTGACTCCAGACGCACCGATGCCGCGACCGTGTGACTCCAGACGCACTGATGCCGCGACCGTGTGACTCCAGACGCACCGATGTCGCGACCGTGTGACTCCAGACGCACCGATGTCGCGACCGTGTGACTCCAGACGCACCGATGTCGCGACCGTGTGACTCCAGACGCACTGACGCTGTGACCGTGTGATGCCAGATGCACCCCACTGCCGCGACACAGTGACCCCATGCGCACCGATGCCGTGACACAGTGACCCCATGCGCACCGATGCCGCGACAGTGTTGCCAGACAACCTGTGGAACAGTTAGGGGGTGGAAAACAGAAGTAAAAGGGGGGCAGAGACTGCCTCAGATCTGCCAGAGAGAAATAATCAAAACCATGTAAGGTCTGGCCCAGAATGCCTATAACAGTCGATTGCAGAGGATGGAATAGTCAACCATATTGTTTAGATGGATTTCCAAAATCAGCCCTTGTGGGAGGAGTTTGGGAGGCTGCCCTGTTACGGTGCACTGGGAAGACACACAGTTTAGCCAGTCGCAGTCATGGTGAGGTAGCAGAGCTGTCGAGGCTTAGTCGCATCTTCTTGCTTTCTTTGGTGGCTTTCTGGATGAAGAATCCTGCAAGAACAGTTTCCCTCCGGGAGAGGGCAGAGAAAGGCTAACCCTCCCCCCCACAGGCCTACACGTTCACGTCCTTTGTGAGAAAAGGAGTTGGTGAAACTTTTGGATTTTGTAGTTTAGCTTGAGAACACAGTTTGTATGTGGGATTGTGTCTTGATGTAGGGGGGGTGATGTACAGTGTCGCAGAATTACGGGATAGTGTCTACCACCGTGCCTGCAACGGAGAACACTATTGGGTCGTAACCTTTTTAAAACAAAATAAAATATGTTTGCAATGTCAAAAAAAAAAAAAAAAAAAAAGGGTGTGCGTTGTCTAGGGCTGTAATGAGTACACATAAATAATAATAATTCAGCATTTATATAGCGCTGCGAACCCTCAGGCATCTGAGCACTGCCTATTACCCACGATGTGTGGTACACATAGAGCAAAACCAGTAATTCAAGTTAGACAGTATATAAAATACTATTATTTATTAGGCCTTTAGTTTGCAAATTAAGCAGATAAAAAACAAAGGTAAATATTGTGTCACAAAATATATATACCTACATCCATAGAAGTATGATTACATATGAATCAATTACCAGTGCAATACAATTGAGTAGAACGATGTTTTGAATAGACAGAACTCTTTACAATCAACACAAAATAGCTTCCCTCAAACTTAGAAGGTCCAACCCTAAAATGGCTTGCTGCCTTGCTGCCTTGTGCCCAGAGGTCATCGGTTCCAAAGCATATACTACTTCAGATAAGTTTAGATAGAGATTTGCAATGCCAGTGATTTATTAAAGAGGTTATCAACATTTCGATGAAAGTCAGTTTCGATTGAGACGCCACACAACACACTAGGATAGGCCTAGTGAAGGTCCTTTAATCCCTTAACCCAGGTTCCACCACCAAAGATAAGGTCATAGTGAGTTAGGGTCAGGACTTTACGCCGTAGATAACATATGGGAGGCAGGGGGAGAAAGCAACAAGTATGTAGATTTATCCCCCTGGCTCCGTTTTTCAGATACCATGGTTAGAGAGTCCAGATTTTGTTTCTGGTTTGTTCTTCAGTCTTTGTTCCTACCACGAGGTGTTACGATCCTCCAGATGGTGTCACTTCTCCCCATAGGGGAGCTCGTTTCCATGAATCTAGGGAGGTGCGGCCGCTAACCAATAGTCACTCTAGGGCTGGTAAAATGCAGGAGAACCTCATGCGGAGGTACTGAACCACCACCCACTACCCCCTCCTGGGGATAAGGACGTATGTCTGAGAACGGCCCCTTTGACCCCACAGGGTAGTAATACCCAAACCTTCTCTACCTATGATCCAGTCTGAAACCATGTGTTATTGTAAACTGCCAGACAATCTCGCTGTAATGCGCACAGGGATGAAGAAGATTCGAAGCATGTTACAATCAAGTAGCAATAGTGCTCGACCAGCTGTTGTCAATCGAACTGACGTTATGCTGGGGCAGTCCTCCCTATTTAAACCAAACAGCAAAGAAGGACTTTGATCTGTTCGGAATCGAACGAGAGGAATAGAGTCCAGAGAAGGATAGATCTGAAGGGTGTGCTTGGTCAGAACACAAAAGCGCGTTGGGGATATCGGCATAGTGTCGGCAGTTGCAGTAGTACTAGTAGAAAGTGGAGAGAGTGTCTTGCAAGTTGGCAGGATGTCTACAGCAGCAGCAGCAGCAGTAGTGGTGGCGTGACTTGTGGTTGGTGGCCCATGCGCTCTCGGAACGACACCGAAACCTCCAGCACTGGCCTACCGCGTACATGCGTACGTGATTACACTAGAAACAGCCATAAATGCGAAAAATATGCTGCCTGGTTGGGTCGGCACTGGGGGCCCAACTGCCTATAGGCTATAGCCAAAGGCTGAAAAGCCAAGTGGGCCGCAGCGAAAGAAGGACAGCCCCAGGCAGAACCTGTGACACGTTCCCTGCCCAGAACAGTTAACGGCAATGGGAAAAAGTCTGAGGAAGCCGAGGGATATGTAAGTGACAGTCGGAGCATATAGAAAGAGACTTACTTTGAACCCAGGGCTGGTACTAACACATTTGCCTCCAAACGTCAAAGACGCTGATCCTTTGGAAGTCGTCGCCAGGGAGATTAACTCCGGACACAGGGCTCTTCGAGAGCATCATTGGCGAGAACAGTATTCTCCTGGTGTACAGCCCAGAAACTTCCAGCCTCTGGGGCACATGTCTGTGAGCCAGAGGATACCTTTTTCGTCACATGAGGGTGTCTTCCTTTAGTTTTAGTTAACACCGTATCCTGCCAAGAGTCAGTGCCCCTGTGAAACCAAAGGGAGACACATCTCTCCTAAAAGAGAAAGAAGAGAAGGGGTTGTTCCAACTCCGTACGAGAGATACTGACCGTAAAAGAAAAAACAGCAATCAACAAACTTGTTCCTCATCCCTCTAGGGGCAAATTGAAGAAAATGAAGAAAGTGGAGAGCGGAAGAAGACCTTGGAGGGAACTACGAGCGTTATTAAAGAAATTGAAAATAAAATAGTTTGATAGAGTTTTTCAAGGAACTGGGGAGCACGCTATGAGAAGGGGGTCATTCTCCTAACCCCACCTGGAAATCATGTAACTTTGTTTCTTTTGAACTTGTGAACTTCTCTTTTTGCTTGTGAACCTTGGAACATTTCCTGAGCTTGAGAACGCCGCACCTTGAGAAACTCATACCCAGGAGAAGGGAGTAATTCTCCTCGGTTTTTAGAATGAACGTTTTTTCTTGGATTAGGATTTGTGTTCAAGTGGTGGGGATAGAATAGGAGTTTGGACTGGGACAGTGAACTTTTATTTGGACTACACAGACTGCCTGACTGCCAGGGTGTAAATTTGAGGTAGGAAAACCACCTCTAGTTAGGGATAGACAGGTTTGTTTTTTCATTAAATAAGTTTATAGCAACCACTATGCAACCATTTGGTCAGAGTCCTCATTCCATGCCGCCTATGTGGGTCGTCTAGACTCAAGTGATACTTTGATTCACAGGACTTAGTTTTGATCGTCGTGGTACTTAAAAATCGGTTCCAGACAGCTTCCAGTTGAAGACCCAAACAAAGACAAGTGAAGACGTCTGTGGCAGAGACGGCCATAGGACACCTCAGGGGGACGAAGAAGACATCCAATGAAGGTCACCATGGTTGGGCGGCAACATCACACAGCTCCAGACGAACGCCCCAGCACTGCTATCCTTGGAGTGATGCAGCTAGAAATGCAGGAGCGGGCAACCTGTGGCACAAGCAGAACATCTGCCAAGTTCCAATGCTCTACTCTGAATGATTTTTTCAGCGAGGTAACCCAGGAGAGCTGGTCAGTCCACCGATAGATCCAGGGACCCTTCCAAAGGCTTAGCAGGAACAGATCCTCAAGCAGGGTTTGAGACCTGTTCCCACCCCACCGGTCCAGTGGTCAAAGATCTTCTTAAGATCAAGACAGAGAGGCAGGGCTTCACCGGTACAACCCTGTAGCCTATGCTAGTCCGCTTCACAGGGCGTCCTCTGGTTGTCAGCGGGCTGCTTGTCTTCATAGAAGTATTGGTTCCAGCGATGATCTGATGAACAGTTGCAGGTGCCCTTTTATCTAGGATTTAGGCTGGGAGCAAGCGCAAGCCCACCAATGGTAAATATCTGCACCATTTAAACAGCCGCTGGGTATGCAATGGTGTATAGCCACTGGTCACCACATCTACCCAGCAGTAGACATTCTGGCACCAGAGATGTGGATTGGGGCTAGAGAGCTCCAGCCCCTTTCTCTGACACCACAGCACACACCCCTAGCCTGCGAAACCACAGCTTTCCCCAGGAAAGTGATTTCCATTTAAGGCATTTCCTGAACTGAGGAGGAAGGCCAGTAGGCGCTTTAGGGTGAGGTGAATTCCACGAAGACACCTGTGATGTGCCGGGGGGAAGAGGGCATGCTAAGAGACCCTGCACGGACATATTACGCGAAATGTAGATGTTAAGACTTGTGTGCGCATGTAAATAGCCACCATTTTGTAGCTATGGCAGAAACATTGGGTCTGCATGGCAGCGCGGTAGACATAGGCCACAAACCTGATAATAGGCCCAAGTGCTGACAAGAGAGAGACCTGCGCTGTTAATTTCCACAGAAACCCTGCTTTGTTCTTTAAATGTTGCCAATATATTTATCCCGAGAAAGAATGTGTCTTGGAAGCCCATGAGACGGTGCTAGGCGCCTCGCTGTACGTGTTACCCTAACCAGGCCAGTGCAGTCCCAACCCCCACCCAGCCAACTAGAAGTTGTAGCCCCCACAACTGTCCTGAGCCCCAAGACCCCTGAATTCCAAGATACTAGCTGTCCTCAGGCCCACACACCATAAACCAGACAACCATAAAAGATCTAAAAGAATGGTCATTCTATCTTGTGTATAGGCGCGTTATAAATGTCCTATCATATCATATCTGTACTTTACAATGGAATGATTTGTAATGTGAGGTTCGGGGAGGGATAAATCATAATCCAAAAGCAAGGGTGGAAGACTTGGACGCCAGACGACGCAACTGGGAGGAGTGAAAGGTGTACGGGTCACAGTGACCTCGAGGCTCCCCCTGTACCAGTCCATGATCATGCCAGGTGCCCTCTGTAACAAAGAGTAGCACTGTTGGAATAACCAATTTAAATGGGAATGCGTGCTAGCCACCTTTGGTAGCCGTTCACTGTAAATGCAAATGTGCATGAGTAAAGTAACACAAAAACAGTAAAACTATCACAGCTTCCACCCGCTTGTCTTGGGTGCTTTGTAGAAGTAACGAAAAAGCCATTGTATAAAACGATATAAGGATACACATTATCCTAACTGCACATCACTGTAAGGTGATGTGTGCAATTGTAACAGTACACACATTCATGAAGAGAGACAGTCTCTCAGTACTTGTTGTGGACTAGTGACTTCCCCATAAGAATGACCAAAACTGGCACGGGAAGTAAAGCAGAAGGCTTTTACTTAGTTTAGTTTATTTATAAAGCACGTCCGAACCCTCAGGTAGCTGGGCGCATAATCATGTGCACAGCAGAGTTACATATCGTTACACAAACACAATACAACAATCGGAGCACATACATTAGTCCAGGCTCTGAGTAGTTACATACAGAGAGTAGAATAAACAGAAAACATGGTACAAGATAGTTACAGTGGAGAGTGAGGACCGGGTTACAGGGTGGTCCTGAGTAGGATATAGGCAGGGTAAACATTACTACATGGTGGAGAACGGCAGCAGGCCGAAAGTGTAGGTGAGAGACTAAATGTTTCAGCTAATAGCCATGATTTCACCATGGCTCTGAATGGCCAGAACGCGGCTTCAGATGTAATTGCAAGAGGGAGAGCGTTCCAGCATTGTGCTGCGAGAACTGGGAAACTGGAACCTCCTGCTGTTTTTAGGTTGTAGTTGGAGATCTTTAGTTGGTGCAGGTAAGGGGTTCTGGTGGGTCTATTGGAACAGTGTCTAGAAAATTTGTCTGAGAGGTAGCGAGGGGCAGTGTGTGACAGGCACTTGTGGGTGATGACCAGCGTTCTTAGCTTTACTCCTACGTCCCGTCCCCTTTCCTCCATACTTGTGGGACATCTCTCCGTCCTGTGGGACAGGACCGGAGCACTTTGTAAAAAGCATCCAAATCTTTCCAAAAATATGTCCCTCCTCTCTTTCCTGCACGGGGCCCGGCATGCGGCCGTAACCCCGCCCACCTTGGCTCCGCCCCACGCATCACCCATTAGTCTTTTTATCCGCACGATCAGGGCCGGACGCACTTGCATCCTCGGAAGATTTTGTTCCCTGTTTTCCTCTCTGGCTCTCGCTAGCGTTCGTTTACTAGTCTGTCTGTCTTTTAAATTAGATTTTCCAGACTGTTCATCGTGTCACCGTCGCTTCGCGAGGGCGGATCCTCATCCTCTTTGTTTAGAGTGTTTGAGTCCGGATCACCATTGGGACTCCTGTTTTTACTGTGACTCCCTTTCGGTCCGGGCACTTCAACGTCAGTTGGAGCGGTGGGAGGAGGTGTTCCGACGAACTCCTCCTTCTCATTTTCAGGCGTTCATGGACGAGAAGAAGAAACGCCCGGTAAGTTCTTTACTTTTCAGAGCACCCCCACCGGGGGATACCTTCCCAGGTTCCTCTCGGGCCAGGAGGGGGCGTTAATTGCTCTGTTACCGGGGTTCGCCCTGAGGTGTCTGTCGGGCCTAATAATTATACTGGAGTTTTCTCCGAGGGTCTCCGTAAGGGGCCTGTGTACACCGGAGTACGCTCCGAGGCCCCTCCTGTGAGGACTGTTTGTAGGCCCAGTTCTACTGAGTCGTGGGGTACTGGAGCTTGCTCTGAGGACTCTCTTTCGGCTTCCCTCAAAAACAAAACCGGGGTGCGCCCCGAGGCCTTGGTTGGGCTTGTGGTTACCAAACGGATGTTCGAGGCCCGTGCCGATAAGGCTTTTACCGGGCCTAGGTCCGAGGTCCCTCATACAGAGGCTAAGGCTACCAACAGTTCTGAGGGGCCAGGCAAGGCCCTGTCGGTGTAAGCGTTTGCTCACCGTTCCCGCTCTTGTGGTGACACCAGATCTGTTGAGGGGGCAAAGAAGCAAGGTTTTTCTTTTACCGGCAGTGCCGAGGCCCTTCCTTCGAAGGCTCAGTTGGCGGTTGGTATGTTGCAGAAACATTCCAGGCCTCGTAGTACCGGCTCTGCCGAGGTTCCTACTTTAAGGCTAAAATTAAGACCCCTGACCCATCGACGGGGACCCCTGCCTCACTTCCTCACGTGCCGCAGTTCCCCTCAGATGAGGTCAAAATGGCGGCCGTTCCCGCCACGACCACAGCGGCCATTTTAGGTACTACCCCTACAACTACGCCATCGGCCCCTGGTGTAGGGTTCGGTCCTTTGGGTGAACCTAAGGTCTCTTGTGCGCATCCCTACCGGCCGGTTTATGATTGGAACGCCCAGATGCCTCTTCCGCACAATGTTTCGTTGCCCGCGGGGGCGGCTCCTTTGATTTATGTGGATATGTCGGTGGAGGGGCCGGTGTGGCACCCTTCTCCGCTACGTCCCCGGATTTGCCCACCTCATGAGAGGCCTCCTCAGGTTCCGAAACAATCTCCTGAGGACGCCTTTTTCGGTAAATTTCAAGCGCTTATGCGCACCGATCCCATGAGGGAATATTTCAAAGGGCTTTTCAAGGAGATATGTCCACCTGCGCCTCCGGCTCCACCTGTTCCTCCGGTGGTTCCGCCGGCGCCTTCCTTGCGCCTGGTGCCTCCCCCTGCTCTTCTGCCTTTGCCACCATTGTCCCCAGTGGACAAGGCAGTGTCTGACACGGCTCAGCACGATCCTGACCTGTCAGATAACACTCAAGGCTATCAGGACAACGAGGACCTTCCCCGCTCTATCAGAGCCTTTCATGACCGGGTACTGACCTGATGAGTTTCTTAGATGTTCCGGTGCCCGAGGCACCCGCTCCTCAGGAGGGCGTGCTTTCTGGGGTGTTCACCTTGTCTCCCTTGGAGCGTACTGGCCTGTTCCCACAGAAGGACGTTCTGGCCGAGGTCCAAAGAGTTTGGGAAAAGCCACACTCGGGACTTTTTGTCAATAAAAAGATTGACGCGAGGTACAGGCTGCATTCTTCGGAAGAAGTGGCCTTGTCGTCTTGTCCACCTCCCTCCTCCACAGTGGTGGCTGTGGCTACGTTGCAATCCAGACCTGCAGCATCCTCTTCCGCGACAGCTACTCAGGTTTTGGGAAAGGAGGACAAGCTCCTGGACTCCCTAGGGAGGAAAAACTTTGCCAATTCGGCCTTGCAGCTCAGGCAGGCCAATGCAGAATTGATTTTGGCGGGAGCTAACATGCGGATGTGGAAAGGTCTGTCGGAGTTTGAGGATCACATTCCGGTCGAGAAGTTGGAAGACTTCAGAGGTGCCCTTTCCGATGCCAGGGTCTTGGCCCAGGATCTCCTGGATGCTGCGGCTCATCACGATGACACCTCGGCTCGGGGCCTGATGCTTGGGGTTGATACCTCGCGGCAAGCGTGGTTGCATGCCACTAAGTTTTCCAAGGAAGTGCAAGACAAGGTACTGGACCTTCCATTCGATGGTAAGGAGCTTTTTCACTCTTCTACTGATGTAGAGCTCACCAAAACCAAGGATAGCACTCAGACGGCTAAATCATTGTCTGTTCTGGTTAAAGCTCCTTTCAAATCCCAGAGACCGTTGTCGCAAAGTCGACCTTCCTCTGGCTTTAGGGGCTTCCTTGACCGCAAATCTCGCAGAGTGGATACTCCTGCGGGAAATAACCGCTGTAGACAACAGCGTACGCGGTTTTTCTCCCTCTCCTCATCAGGTTCAGGTGCACCGCCACCGATAAGCCTGCCAAATGAGAGTTTTCCGCGCTCGCACGAGACCCCGGTGGGAGGACGCATTGCGTCTCATTGGGAGGCGTGGCAGGCCATCACAGAAGACAGATGGGTCTTGACAGTCGCTCGAGCGGGCTTCCGCTTACCTTTACCCCCTACCCCACCCCTCAACCCTCCTTTTCAGCTGTCGGGCTCAGAAGAGGTTCAGAAACCTCTGGGCCTCAGAGCTGTGGAACCCGTTCCCCTTGGGGAGCGAGGGGAGGGCTTCTACTCCCGGCTGTTTACGGTGCCCAAACCCAACCAGACTGGCCTGCGCACCATCCTAGACCTTTCCCAGTTCAATCTTTTCCTACCCCAAGAGAAATTCAAGATGATCACGCCTGGCCAGATTCGCTCCTCTTTGCAGATGGGCGATTGGCTCAGCGTGGTGGATCTTTAAGATGCGTACATGCATATCCTGATTTGGAATCCACACAGGAGATACCTCCGCTTCTCTTTGGGAGAGGAGCACTTCCAGTTTTGGGTGCTTCCTTTTGGCCTCAGCTCGGCGCTGCGTGTCTTCACGAAGATGATGTCGGTGATTGCGGCCTATGTTCGTCTCCAGGGTATCCATGTGTATCCTTATTTGGACGACTGGCTCTTACGCAGCCCTTGTCCATTGGCAGCAGCAGGCAACCTCCAGTCTCTCCTTCAGCTCCTGTTCCATCTTGGGCTGTCGGTGAACTGGTGGAAATCCTTCATGACGGTCTCACAGGACCTGATCTTCCTGGGTTTTCGTTGGAACACGATCAACTGCTGAGTGTATCTGACCGGGGACAGAATGGCGATTCTGTTGGCCACGTGTCAGATGTTTGCGCAGTCGGAGAGCATGTCGGCTTGGTGGTTCCAGAGGCTTCTGGAAATGTGGGGAATTAGTCAGACAAAATGTTTGAATGATATTGCAGAAATAATTAACAAATGGGAAACCTTTCACATATCCTCTAGCTTTTTAATATGTGGTGATCTTAACACAGTGTGTTCTTTATCGTTAGGCCACTCCACTTTTCCAGCAGGGACTTCGCCCTCTGTAATATGGGAAAAGGCATGGACAGACCTTATGGACTCTTGGGGTCTAATGAAACTGAATGGCTGTTTTATGGGGACATTTCTGCAAGTTCTATGTCGAATAGAGGGGAATAGTCCTCCTTGATTGACTAGATTTATGCTTTAGCTGACATCTTTCACAAATGTTCTAATCTCCAGATAAATATCTCAGATTCAAGTGATCGTGCAATAAGATTGCGATATACATCCTATGCTTTCTTCTGAGAACTATTTTGTAGCAAACAATGCATGTTACAGGTTTTGCTGGAATTATGGAATTATCTTGAAATGTAACAACTTAATGGAAGAAGATGTAGTGAGCAATGATCTGTTAACTATGTTTTCATGTGATAACCTTCTGGTGCAGCTTCATGGTTCGTTAAGGGGGCTGGGTCGCGTGTGTGCGAACATAACTTATTGTTTTGATTAAGAGGTTCAGACTCAAACGCTTACATGCAAGTATAAGATCTCTGAGCCGTATCTCTTCTTATTCAAAATATTTAGTAGCCAAGAAAGGTAAACATTTAAAAAAAAGTGGCTCCTAGCAACGGGATGCTGAAGTCATGTTAGTCGCTTTGAATTAAAATAATTCTGCAGATTTCTGGAGAATTATTAATAAAACTGACCCTCAAGTATCTCTCCAGATTAACCTGATTGATGAGAAAGTTTGGGTAAGACATTTTCAGTTGATATACTGAAAGGGTGATTTACCCTAGTACAATTTGAATTATGCTGTTCCTCCTTTTTTGGTTCTTACCTTTTGACATTGAAATAATATATGATCTTATTTGTGGTAGTAGGAAATCTCGTTCAGCGGGACCCGATGGCCAGTCAAACGATACGCTAAAAAATTCCCTGAACCTTTGATTTAAATTAATGTGTTATTTTTGACCAAGTGATTGGACAAAAACAATTTCCGCCGACTTGGATACAATCTATCATAGTCCCTATATTTAAAAAGGGAGATTGCCTCCATCCAAGGAACTATAGCCCGACTGCTCTCCTGGATGCACCAAGCAAGATATTTGCTTCTTTGGTTTGTGATCAGTTATGTCAGTGGATTGACCAAACAAGGAGGTTTAATATTTTTCAGCCTGGATTTGTAAGGGGAATAGCTGCCTACCTCAACATTTTTTTTTTATTGATTATTTTAAAACTAAAGTCTTAGTTAAGGGTACTAGGTTATATTTGTCTTTTGTGGATTCCACCCTTGCCTGTGTTCGCATAAATACAACCTTGCTTTGGGCAATGCTGATAAAATGGAGATATCCTTTTTATTTATTGGAAATTCTTAAGGCATTACATACTGATACATCTATTATGGTCAGATTAAATAGAGATGGGAGGCTGCTAGTGTTAGGCAGACACCTGTGCAGTTCCCTTAGGGACTACAGGTGTTGGCAGTAAACCCACTTGGTAGCAGTCTGTACCACCCAGGTTTACCTGGTAGCTGTGGCTGAGCAGTCAGACTTCCCTCAAGAATAGTTAGGCAGTATGCAAAGTATACACAATAGGCACTCGGATACAATAATACAAGCAAACACTGACCAGAGCTTTGGTATCAAAGTATATAATTATTTATTTAAAAACAGTTGAAACACTCCAGCACTCTTATTGTAAAATATCCTAAACACAGTTACTATTATGATAAATACACCCCTTTTTCCCTATTCGATAAATCACAGTAAAACACCACTTATTTTCATACAGAGGTGAGCGCTTAACTAGATTGCATTCTAATAAGTTTGCGAGAAAAGGGGGGGAAAAAGACAGAATATGAAGAGGTGCACCACTCTATGATTCAGGAACACTGTTAGCAAGGCAGAGAGCAAAAAGTCACTGATGAGCCAAAGTCCAAAGGCTGGGCCCACTCTTAGAGAGAGCAGAGCACAAATGCGCCCAAGATCACACAGTTACACTAGGCTTAGAAAGTCTTGCAGAGGGTTCAAGAAGAGTTTAGAGAGGTTTAGAAAAGTTTAGCCAAGGTGTCACAGGCTAACCCAGGTTCGAAAGCCGGGGGCTAAATCTACCCCGTACAGTCGGTAGCAAGGGAAGCCAGTCGGGACACGGTACCGTAAGTGGGAAGGATCCTCCAGCGGCGGCAGTTGTTCCTGGTAGTGGGTGCAAGTTGCGTCGTCGTCCAGGGGAAGAGAAGATCTCGACTTTGAGGAAAGATGAAGGTTGTTGCACTACCAGGGAAGAAACCAGCCGCAGAGTTTTCCGGTTAAAGGTGGTACCTTGGTTTCGCGGTCGTGGTAAAACGTGGTATCCCGGTTGCCGGGGTGCTTGGCACGGGCAAGGCGGCCACGAGGTACGTCAGGAAAGCGAAAAGACGGTGAAACTGGTTATCCCCACCAGTCAAGGGAAGAAGACTCTCCGGCGGGAGATCTCCTCCGTCGTTGGGAAAAGTGGTGAGGCAGTCCAGCAGGGCTCCACCGGTGGTGGTGTTGTGGCAGGTCGGCTCAGCTTCTCCCTCGTCGGATTCTTAGGTCCTGTGGCGACTTCTGAAGTTCCAGTCCCCAAAGCCCTGCTTTTATGCAGCAATCCCCCATTCACTCAGCCTAGCTGTCACTCAAACATGCTAAGTGGTGAGCCGGCCGGCTGGGCCAATCAGGATGGAGTGCGACGTGAGTTGCCTAGGCAACTCAGTCCATGGTGCCTAAATTCCCCTCCACCCCTCCTAAGTACCCCAGACATAGTGGCACCACTTTGGAGGGCTTCTGTGGAGAAGCCCTCCAAAATGTGGAACAAAGGGCTCGACTTGGGTTGGAGTCACAGAAGAGAACACAAACGCCATTTTAGAATCAAGTTTTTGGCAAAAAATACCAACCAGAGAATTAATATATTAATATTAATTAAATAAACCGGCGGTATGTTCGAGGCTACCGTAAATAATTAAATAAAGATAGTAGCCTAAAACAATGGGAAATCCCATAGGAACATATTCGCGGTTGAATATAAAAAGTAGTATCCACTGCCACCAGCCAAAACTCGATCAGGGGGGACGGAGACGTGCCCCCTCGACTAACAGACCCTGGGGCAATCGAATTGCCCCAGCCAGTACGTCCACAATATGATGGTTTGTACTGGTTCCGTTCAGAATTTAAGATTAGTAAAGTCAATGGTGACTTTACATGCCCTGGGAGACAGTAGTCAGTCCCAGGGTATGGAGTCTATACTGGGGGGTCACTATGACACCCCTGTGTCACTGCACTGAGGGTGCTGGGTAACACACATCACAAAAACACATGAAGCCCTATGGAATAAAAGACCAAGTACAACAAACTTTCTAGTGTTAAAGCACCAATTGTTTTGTTTTCACTACAGCCTATAGAGCTTGTAATATGTGAGCTCTGCTCACTCTTCAAACGGCCATCGAACATGTGTCCAGGTGTTCACTAACCTGGGCTTTACATTGGTGCATGGATCTAGTACTGCAAAGGTATGAATGGATTTAAAACATAAGGTCATGTGCCCAACAACTCAGGAAAATGTTATAAATGGAAACTATGGAGGGTTTTCAGCATTACCTCTTAATCAATTCTATAAGGGTAAAGTGGTTCCTGTCTTAACGTAATGGTGTGGAAATGTTAGCTTATCCTTCCGACATGTCCTGGAAACAGTTGGAAGGAGTGTTCTGGAGGGGGTGCTTCACCTGCCCTAATGTGTTACAGTGGCACCTATGTGAGAGTTGGGCCTCTTATCCTTCTCTGTTATGGTAATGTGGAAAATCTTAAATTTTTTCAGAAGTGTATCAACGGAGTCATGCTCCCTGTTTGAATTGATTAACAAGGCATTGAAGCACAAATGGATTAGGACCCTGAAACTGTGGGCTGCGATTTATATAAAAAAACTGGAGAATCTCTGCACCACAATTGAAATCTTCATAATGAACCCTAAAGCTCTTAAAAGGCAGTTATGGCCGGACGATTGTTTTTGCCCAATTGATGAATGCAGAAAATATACACTTTTTCACCATGTTGTTACACATGTAAAGCCCCTTGATATTATTCCCTCATATCTATGAAAATTCCCTAATGCAAGGCTGCAAACTCAATTGTTAAGTTTTAGCCTAAATTAATTTCCCTCCTGTGAGGACTTGCAGTGGTCTTTCTCGGACTCTTAGAATATGCTGCTTTTGCAAAGTGCCTTCTTAAATTGAAACCATGAGGCACGTCTTGGCTGACTGTCTTGCTTTTTTTCAGCTAAGACAATTGTGTTTTGAGTCATTTAAAGGGTTATAGAGCAATGACTGGTGATATTTGGTGGTACAAATTACAAGTGGGAGGACTCGTATTAGCAGTCTTTAGATTTCTATATACTGTGTACCCGGATATTCCTATTTTTTTTTAAAGAGTTAATAGGTACTGTAACTTTACCAACAAAGTATTATTTTTTATGGAGTCATTTTCTTTTCTCTAAATAACTTTATATTTACTTACTAAAGAAAGGCTACTACCCCATCTCCTGGTTACGGCCCTCGAGCTCCATTCTCCAATGACCCAGACACCCTTGCTGCCACCTACAACTCCATCTCTTAAGCAGTGGACGCCATAGCTCCACTTACCCTAAGGAAAGCCAAACGTACCAAGCACTCAAATACTTGGTTCTCCTCCTGAGCTTCTTGACCTAAGGGCTAAAAAAAGATCAGCGCTATCAACCTTGTTAGCCAGTCCCAGTGACTCCACCAAATTAACTTTCAAGACAATGTCAAAAGAATACAAAGCTGCCATCATCAAAGCAAAGTCTAACTTAAACACCACCAGGATAGCAAATGCCAAGTCTGGCTCCAGAGAAATGTTTGCCATCTTCAGGGATTTGGAAACACCTTCTCCCACCACCCCATCATTCAAGGACACCATCCAGGATGCTATGCTGGATAAGCTGAACATCCTGCAAAACAAAATCAACCACCAACCGGCATTAAAACAACAACTATCCAACCTACACGACCAAACCCCCAGTGAAGCCCAGCCTTCTCATTTAGAGAAATAAATGAACAGGAAGTCGCTGCAATCCTCAAATCAATCAAGCCCTCTAAAAGCAAAGGAGATGCTTGTCCAGCGCAGCTTATCAAAGACTGTGCTTCCACCCTTACACCTTTTCATCATGGCTTTTATTAACGCATCTTTCAAATGGCTATGTCCCTGCCTGCCTCAAGGAAGCATGGGTATGACCACTTCTGAAAAAACCCACACTTGACTCGTCTATCCCAGGAAATTACAGGCCCATCACCACGGTCCCTTTCCTGCTGAAAATTCTCGATAAAGCAGCCAGCATACAGGTCCACAAATGCCCGGGATCAAATCTGCTCGTCTCCGGCAGTCTGGCTTCCGTCCTGGGCATGGGACCGAAACTGTTTTACTGGACCTTAAAAACCAGATTGCTGATCTCAGTTGCAGGCAAACCTGCCGTACTGCTGTTCCTGGACCTATTCGCAGCGTTTGACTTGGTGGACCATGAAACCATCTGCCACCACAGCTACACCGCCGCAAATTTTCTCATAATGTTATAGCTTGGATCTCATCCTTTCATAAAGAACTTAAGTCTTCTCGGATCAGGCCTGCACCAGCCCCAAAGTCATCAAATGTGGAGTCCCTCAAGGATCCTGCATTTCCCCCACCCTTTACAACCTTCTCATGAGGCCTCTGTTCAAATTCCTGGATGGACTAGGGATCACATACAGTAATTATGTTGATGATGCACAGATCCTCATCCCCCTTACTTAATTCCATATACGCCACAATACAAACATGGATGGCTGAAAACTGGCTGTGCCTCAACAGTGAAAAAAACGGAATTTACTGGCTCCCCAGCAACCCTCAAACTTGATAAGTACAGCTCATTCGCGATTGACAACTCTACCATCCCTGTGTCTCAACCGGTAAAAACCTTGGTAGGTCTACTTGGACGCAATATGTCAATAGTTAGACATGTTAATGCCATTGCGTTGGCCTCGGCCTACCACACCAAACTGATCACGGGAGCAAGACCCCTTCCTAACAGAACTGCCTGACCTTAGCCAGAGCAATAGTATGCTCTCTGCTTGATAACTGCAATCCTCTCCTGGCAGGCAACTCTGCAAAAAACATCAGGCAACTTCAGACTATATAAAACCATGCCCTCAGGGCGGCCACAGGCATTTCCAAGAGGGACCGCATTTCAGCATCCAGGAAACTGGTCCACTGGCTCCCCATCAGGGAATGGATTTTCAAGACGCTCGCCCTCACCCACAAATTGTCTCCAACACACTGCCCTGCTTTACCTCGCTCAGTGAATCGCCATGCCCGCCACAGACAGACCCACATGGACTGCCTACTTGAACCGCATTACCCTCCCTAAAGCCCTCAGGGCTCGAGCAGGAGGATCCAGTTTCCCAGTCATTGCAGCTACCAACTGGAACTCTTTACCGCCCCATTCGAGAAACATGAAATCGCACACCCCATTCAGGAAAACACTTCTGTTCGTTTCACCTGTTCTCATACGCTCTGTTGATGTTTGTAATCTAGGTAACCTATGTTCATGTTGTTGCAGCTCCAGATCGGGCCTTCGGTCTCTGTAACCATTAACAAGCCTCTAGCTGTAACTAAGACATTTTCATGAAACAGCGCCTCGATGCTTGTGAGCTGTAGTGCGCTTTACAAATCCAAATTAATAAATAATAATAATAAATATTGGGATTTTGTTTAGACAGAATAAACTTTGAACTAGTAACCTTATCCCCCCGGTTCCCCTGCCCCCCTACCAGGTCTTGGTTAGTCCAATCCTCATCTTCCTTTTGGTATTGTTCTTCCCAATGTCCTCCTTCATACTGTTATGATTAGAAGGTCGCCTTCTCTTCTTTTCCCCTTGCTCGGTCTCCCCTCTGGATTGTCTGTGGCTTGTTGTTGCTTCCGAGTTTGCGGTCTGAGGGAGGACGTTAGATGATTTCTAGTAGTTTCATCTTCCTTGGGCACCACATGCTTTTGGAGTCTTTCTTTAGGAATTTCATCACCAGGTCCCAATCATAAGAAATTTGTGGTGATTCCCTGTGGAGAGTATGACATCCATCCTATGGCTACAGATTACCATACCTTCCCTACCCATTCGTGCTCTGTGGGTGTGGTCTTCGATTTCCATTTGTGGGCCAGAAGCAGGGCCCCTGCCATAACCACTATCATAACCACTATCACGTAGACTTTGCGTTGTGTTCTCGTGGGAAGGTTTGCCAGTCCACCCCCTAGACCCATTTTGAAAAGCGTGAGGTTGCCCCTCTCTCCCACACCTAGAATTTCTTTCACTGATTCTCGGCTTTACTCAACTGTCGGAGTACTAGCAGCCCCCTGATTGCCCTGTATTACCTCTGTATTTCGCCTGTTGCCCACATTGCCATTTTACGCATCACGTCTTTCATTTTGGCTTCTAGACCACCTTCTATTAGTCTGCGTTCTCAAATTTCCATCACCCCAAGCAGTGTTTCCTTTTGATTGTCATTATGTTAGGGCCATGGCCAGATATTGTAATTGCTCCTAGCTCCACATCTTGGACTTGGCCTTCGAGTTTGAAATCCAAATGTAGTCTATTCTTGATGCTGGCCTATGTACATGCGAGTAGAACGTGTATCCCCTCGATATCCCTCTTTTCCCTCCATACGTCTACCAGGGATAGGTTGTCTATTTTTTCCCACAATTCTTTTGATGGTTTGTTTTGGGAGTAGGAGATTCTGGCACTCCTATCCTTATCTGGGTCCCACGCGAAGTTAAAGTCGCTGGTGAGTATTGTTCTAATCTTCTCAAACCCCTCCAGTTTTCTTAGTATTGTTTGAATGAACTGGTCTTGTCCTGAGTTAGGAGCATAAATGGAGGCCAAGGTGAAAGTTTCATCCCTCCCCTGAAAGTGTATGACAACGTACCTTCCTTTTGAAGTCTTTATCAACATCTGGCACCTTGAGGTCTGTGTGGTTCCTTACTGCTATTAATTGTTGAATTAGGGTGTAGCCATGTAATTGGACCTTATGCTCATCTTTAACTTTTGTAAATGGGTTTCTTGCAGGATGATCAGGTCTGGATTTTCTCTTGACAGGTAGCAGTCTAATTTTTTCCTTTTTATGAGTGCGTTCAGGCCTTTATTCTTTAATGAAAGGATGTTCATGATCGACTCCTTAGCCATTGTCTCAGTGTTTTCTAGTTGCTGGCTGAAGTTGGTTTGCTTCTGTGACTGGACTTGGACCTGGATCCCCCCCACACACCCCCGTTCCCTTCCCCTCTGACCTCTCGTCCCGCCCCATCTGAGGTCACCCCCCTTTACCTCTCCCTCCTCCCTGTGCCCCCTCCTCCGCCCTCGCTGGGTGGACCCAACTGGTCCCTCCAGATTCTCCTCTTCGGGGGTTGAGATCCCATCCTCTCCCAACGTGACCCCTTGCAGGTCTCCCTCCACCCATTTCTTGAGATCAAGAGTCCCCATTCCGCTATCTCCCCAGCTGTGATTGCTTTATACTTGCACACACCGGATATTTGTATGATCTGTACTACTTCCCCTGGTCTTGCTTTACGTGGTGGGACTCCTCTCCAGGGTTTCTCTGTTACGTTGGTCCTTCTTTGGTGAAGGGCGTGGGCCAATTGGGCCCCTCTTTTTTCTTGTTTTTCTCCTTGACTCTTGTGTGGACTATTCCCAGGCCTTTATTTTCGTTTGCTTTTTCGATAGGCCTTTGGGTCCCGTTGGTGGTTAGCTCCGTCTATTCCCAGGATGGACACTCCCTCAGCAGACACAACTCTCGTTTTCCTCCCATCTAGCTCAAATAGGAGACCGAATGGGAATGTCCATCTCTATTTGATTGTTCTTTAAGTCAATTCTTGTACGACTGACCGCATCAATCTCCTCTTGGTGAGCATGACCCGAGATAGTTCCTGGAATAATTGGATTGCTGAACCGTTGATGTTGAGGTCCATTGTTCTTCTTGCTGCGACTAGGACTCTTTCTTTTTGGGTGTAGTTGTGCATGGCTACGAGGAAGTTTCTTGGTTTAGCCCCCGGTTCGCTTCTTTTTGGACCCACTCTGTTTAGGCTTTCCATCTTGTTTTCTGTCGGTTCTGTTGCATCTATTCCGTCAGAAAATATTTGAGTTATTGTTTGGGGCAGCTACCCATCCAGGACCACCTGGTAAATTCTAATGTTTGATCTCCTCAACCTGATTTCAAGATACTCTGTTTGGATCTCCAGGTTGTGCGTAGCCCTGTCTAAGTGATCGATTAGTTCCTACACCTTGTCAGAGTCATCCTCCAACTCCTGCAGAGCTTTTTCGTTCGTGTCTACTCTAGCTTCGAGCTGATGTAGGTCTCTGTGCATTTCCTTTAGTGCTCCCTTTAGGTCTTCTTTCATTTTACCCAATTGGGTTTGGATGGTGTTTGCCTTCAGTCCCCAAAGTCTTGGAAACATTGTTAGAGGAATTTCTTTGTGACTCCTCCTCCCTCTGGATTTTCTTCCTGGGGGGGGGGGGGTCTGTTGCCTCTCTGTCAACCTCCTGCTTTTCGTCATGCTGTGACCCCCCCCGTCCTTCCTCCACAGCTTCTGAATGGACCGTTTGTGGGGGATTGGCCGCCTTCCCCTTTATTTTTCGACATGTCCCCTTGGACTATGGGTGGGTATGCCCTAGGGGTGACCTCGTGGCTGGCGCTGTTGAGTTTAGTATTGGTGTGGCTCTTGATGTGGGCTCTCCTGCCGGTGGTGGGCGTGGGAGCTGCTCAAGCCCTCTGGTAGCCCTTCCTTTAGTTGATGGGGTAACTATATGGCCCCGGTCGGTTGTGTACCCGGTCCTCGCCTTTGCTGGGGAGAGGTCTTCCTGGGGATCTCTTGTTTCCCTTGGCCTCGGGGGGGGGGGGGGGGGGCTTCTTGTTTCTTGCCCCAGTGCCACTCCTGCTAGCCCCTGATCCCTTGTGCTGATCTCGTGGCTTGCAGGGGTTTTCCTCTAGCCCTCTCTTTTGGCCCCCCCTGGTCCTACCTTTGTTTCTTTTAGTTAGCTGGTGCCCGGCCCGTGGTGTCCTCACATGGGTGGGGCCTCCCGCGCTCTTCAGTGTTAGGGGAAATTTCTGCAGCACTGGTGGTGTGCCCGGACCCCACAGTCCTGCGTGGCCCAGGGAGCGTGTGAAAGGAGCTCCTGCATGTGGCTCTCCCGGGCCTGTCCTTTGAGGGAGCCTTTCCTTCAGAGGATGCCTCCTTTCTTGTAGCAGTCTGGCGTGCTGCCAGTGATGTCCCTGGTGCTGTTGTGGGGCGAGGGGTAGCGCGCTCTGCAGCTTAAGTGCGAGGCCCCGTGACCCTGGCCGGTGGTGCTGGCTTTTCCGTTCCTCCTGCGGGGGCCTGGGAGACCTGTGATTAATAATCTAGTTTCCGTGGTGGGAGTGGTGGGGCTGAGTCTTAATGGGATCATGATTTTGCTGGCTGCTCCTCCCGGCCCGGTTCTTCGCTGCTTGTCCCTGCTTCTGGCTGTCCTCACTGGGCAGCGATGGCATCTCCCTCGGGCCCACTTCATTGCCGGTTGTGCTGCGGGCCCACTCATGGTTCCCGCTCTCCTCTTTGCCTCCGCTTAGCGATCACCTCCCGCGGGGCATTTGGGTCGCTGGCCGCTGCACGGTTGGGGCTGGCACACTCCAGAAAGCGGCCCTGGGCTGGTCAGGTGATCTGCTGGGCGCCCTTGCTGATTCCTCGTCACTGTGTCCCCTGGGGACTTTTCATGCCGGATTTGTTCTGTTGCTGGACCTCTCCTTGGAACGGCTTTAATCTGAGCCGCTTCTGTCCCGGGGAGGGGGATTTTCTGGCTACTTTAACCCTTGTAATGAATGTGCAGGGACAGAGCGCACCCCCTCACAGTGTACTCCGCATGGCGGCCATCTTGAACTCCCCATCGAGTCATTTTTATTGTTTTGTAAAATGTTTTAACTTGTGACTGTACACACTATGAATTGGATTAATGCAAACTTTAATTTTAATTGTTTAATTGCTTATCTCTTCCCTTTTGTGAAAGGTTCGATTCGACCAAAACATAAATAAATATAATAGGCCTTCCTTAGGAGGTTGCCATCTGCTAGATCCAGGCGGAACTCAATCAGCGTTTCCCCTGTTAAGACAGGCTCACTTCCTTTGCCAAAAATCTGTCCTCTCTTACTATGCGTTTCATTTTAAATTCTCAGCATGCGTCATCATGTGATGCAGTAATTTTGTATTGGACAGCGCTTGTGCTTGCTTCCCTTTACATATTCACACTAGAATCCTCCTCCTTGCTTTTATTGGCTCAATGTTTTTACCTTGTCATAAGGGGATGTACTTAGCTGTGAGTTGGCCCTCCCCTGCTTGAGGAATTATGACCAAATTGGACAGAAATGCCTTTCCGTTAAAATTATTTGTGTGGGCCAGTGCTGTTAATGAGACCTCTATGTTGGAAATTGGAGATCATTTCTGCATTCAGGGACATCCTTCATATTTCTGTAGCCACATTCAGGATAGAGATAATACAATAGGTGAATTAATTAATAATTAATACATTTTAATATGTCCTCATATGGATATGGCTGGGGCCACTCTGCTGAATTCAAATCTAGTCTTGCTTTTTTTAATGGAGCAAAGGGTTAAAAACAAGAGCTTATAATGTATATTATTGTCACTTTAAATGCATTTCTTTGAACATTACTTTATAATTCAGCAGCTTTAATGACTAGTGTTTCTAGGCTCCTAGTATCAACAAAGACCCCTGTTTTTTTCAAAACAAAAACCCTTTTTATTGGGCTCATTAATGGACTGATATACAAGTTAGCTGGGCTTACTTGCTCTGCCACTTCAAGGTTCAGGGTCTGTGTAGATATCTGTTCCTCTGATGGATGCTTGGCCAGGCAGTAATGGCAATGTTATTTCAGGGAGGCTATCCAGCTACACTTAAAGTAGGCCTATTGAAGTCCTGAATTTAAAATGTATTTGATTATTTTTATTGTATTTCACATATAAGTCTTTTGTCTTAGGTAGATACCGCTGTGCCCATCTCTTTTAATTGTTTAGTCACTGATTATTTGAGGTCTGTTTACCAAAAAGCTGACACTTGCATTCGTTGTCTCGAGAGCATAGTCCTACATAAACACATGTTTTAGTTTTGACCATAGTTCAACTAAGATGACCATTTCAAAGTTCAGGGAAAAATGCTTTGTCTAGTTTTTACTGGTAATGACAAGTTAAAAAGTATAGGCCTATGAGCACATTTACATATGTAAAACATATATACACACACATTGTCATCTACTTGATTAACAGAAAACAGTAGTTTGTTTGCATGGTCTTCATAAGATATGTTGCACAAAACACTCATTTTTGATTTGCAAATTTTGTTTTGAAAGCAGCACAATTATTCTTGTGCCCAACAACAAGGTAGCCATTTCTCACATTTAGCCTTACCTTGCTTATAGCCCTTATTTTGTCAGTCTGTCATATCTCGCATTTAGCCTGATTGTGTATGGTATTATGCATTCATCTAGCTCTTGGATCGCTTGTGAAACGTAGCACTGCTCCGTCTACATAGATAGAACCCAGCAAGTAGACATTGTTGTTTGTAAAGCTGACCCCTTTCTCCTCCTGCACACCACACCTATGCAACTCAGCGGAAGGCACAGGCTCACTTCCACACACCTTGCGCTCACATATAACACAAACACGCACATCACCTCTGCCATAAGAATGAAGTTGCATTTAACGACAAAAATTAGAACTGAAGCTTTCCACATAACTATCCTTAAACACAATCCCCCCTTTAGTCCATAGTATAATTCTGCTGGACCCATACAAACTTCATTTAGACATGGGTGACTAGCAAGGTCTTGGCCACCCTTGCATCATTTAATGGCAGAAATGCACACACGCATAATAGCACCTCCCAAATATTTTGACTCGGGTCCCTCCGAGGCCGTTCAACCCTAATCTAAAGAAGACTTTGCGCCTCATTACAAGTTTGCTGGTCCGGAAACAACGGTACCGCTAAGCTTGCCGGTACCTTTGTTTCCGGACCGGCAAACTAAAGAGTTCTGTGAGGGGGAGCTTTCAGCCCGCTAGGTCTGACCTGGCGGGCGGAACGGCACCCGCTCGCAGACCTAAACGGATGCACCACCACCATTCATGAATGGTGCCGGTGCATCCGTCCTCTCCATTCCCATTTAGTCCAATGGGACTCAAATGGGAATGGGGAGTAATATTTTCCGGCGGCCGGGAATGGGCAATTACCGAGTCCGCTGGGGCTGTAATGCTCCGGTAATTGCCCATTCCCGGGCACCGGAAAATTCATCACTCTGGCGGCAGCCGTGCCGGTATTTACCGGCACTTCTACCGCCAACCTCATAATGACCCCCATTCTCTGGGTTATGGCACCCAGTTTCCAATTTGACTTCTCAGCCCAAGAAATCTAGCGTCCAGCACGCTCCACATCAGTTTACAGGTTTTTCTTTTGCTTAGGTATTCGCTCACACTTGATGCAGGCCACCATCCTATGTTCCTTGGTGTGTTGACAATTCACTTCTGTCAGTATGTGAGGCACCCTCTTTCGGGTTTGCCTTATCAGCTGTTAACACAATTATCCCCCCTCCCCCCCCGCCACTGTTCAGTATCTTGCCAGTAATTATTTGTTCCCCTTCCTCTTCCAGATAGCGCTTGTGGGCATGCCAGCCAACCGGAGTATGTTTGATCTCTGCAGATGGCTCATCTAATGTGACTTCATCACATGTATGTAGGATTTAAATCTGTGGCTACCATACAGGAATGAAAACATACCACAGCAGCCTAAACAAATCCCTATAACTGGGCAATTAACCCACTGACTGGTCTTCATAGTACAGGAACACCTGACCTGGATCTGAACAAACGTACTTCCAAACAATGGGAATTGGACACCCAATGGCCACCTACATTACAGTAGCCAAAACCCTTGTTGCCTCTCCCCCCAAAAACATGAGATGTTTTACAAATGAAATATGCTATAGTGTGGTCGATTTGCTGGCAACAGAATGGTAAAGAAACTTCCAAGTATGCTTTGCCAGAGGCCGTCATTTTGTACCGAAGTTCAGGAGTATTGAACAGCCACTATAAACCAAACAACCATCTCCAGACCAATTTGTTATCTTGCAGTTGTTTAGTGCTTCCTGCCATAGGTTTTGGCATTGATGCACTTTGCCTGCCAGAGACAAACAAAGGATATGATGGACCATTTAGTAGTTGTAGGGAGGAGCAAAGTCATTCGGGATGTGGGCAGAGGATAGATGAGATGCTCAGGAAGGCATGAGAAAGAAAAGGTGGAGGGGCTGTGTGTATAATTGGAACACGTTTTTGTAAGAATAAACTGTATTCTATGGTGCGTAGTGCCAAATGCAGAGATGTGTTCGCCATTAAAGGGGGTTTGTCTGGGATTTATTCACTTCATGGTGAGCCTGGTAAATGCCTAAGAAAACAGATGACCAAGCCCTTTGACTTACAACTCCCATATATATATTTCTGATGTTTGTTAATCTGCTTAGAATCACATGCTGTGCATAGGTCCGACATCCAGTGGTCACTGCGGAGTATTGCATTTTGTTTTTCGTAGTCGAAAAGGGGACGTCGACAAGGCGTGTCTGTAACACTATCCCTATAGTGACGTGCGTTGTACCCACAATCCCTCACGCGTCGAGGTCCCTCAGATTGTTTTTTTCCGCCCAGCTACTGGTCGCCTTTATGCAGACCTCCTCGAGAGACATTGCCAAATAGTTTCTTCGACCTTTGGTCGTTTGTTATTAATATCAATAACGTAGATCCCTCCCTCGACGCAGAGCCGTTTCTATGCCGAGCAAGATCTTCGACGGAAGGACGAGTGGAGGAGATCCTTCGGCGCTGCCGAACACGTGGCCTGGCCTCGCCGGCCATACACAGTAGGGAGAGTGGGGTTTTGTGGTCTTTCTTTCTTTTCTTTATGAATGCCTTTCTCTTTCCCCTCCCTCTCTTTCGAGGTCGTAGTCACACTTATTACCCTCAGCTATGGAGAGGACGCCATTTAGGTTTTGCCCGCTTTGCAAGGGTAAATATACCTGGAAGGATAAGCACAAACGGTGCAACCGTTGCTTACCCCTCGATCACTAGGAGGATGGCTGTGCGGCCTGTAAATTACTAAAGTCCAAAACTCTAAAAGACCGCAGGGTCAAAAGGTGGGCGGCCTATGCCATGTCTAGGCCTGACTCCTCGCCCGCTGCTGCCGCCGAGTGTGACGAGGACAGTGACTACATGGCCCCCGTAACAGAGGCTGTAGACCTCTCAAAGGAGCGTTCACACTCCTCGTCGTCCGTCCCCGGCCCCGACAAGCCCGGCTCACGCCCAGCTTATGGGGATGAACACCCCGGCGACAAGGACGCACACAAAAAAACACCAAAGCACATAGCCCCAGGCACACATTCGTCGAAGACGAAGGTAGCCATAGCGCCAACGGGGACGCCGGGCCCACCGACGTCTTCCGCTGACCGTAAGGGTTGTCAGCCCTCCCCGCCACCGCTCCCGCGACAGGCGACTGGGCACTCTAAAAATGGCGCTAACACCAAAATCTCCGGCGACGTGCACCGCAAGAGCCCTCACGTTGCCACCAAGGACTCGACGACCAAGGACTCGACGTTTCATAGCACGACGGCGACCGATCCCTCGGAAGAGAGTATGATCGCTGAAAGCCTTGCGCGCATAGCATCTAAGGACGGCCAAAGACGTACGGCGAGTGCAACGCCGAAAACCGCGCACAAGGCCAAAGATACGCCGAAGGCGCCGGAAAACAGATCAGGCCTGTTACCGACGCCGACAGAAGGCCCTAGCCAGCAAGAAGGATACTCAGAAGGCGAAGGCTCTCTTTCTTCGACGTTATGGGACAGAACCAGACTATTACAGGAGGAACAAACCCCCTTTTCTTTCCCAGACCGTCCTGGCCGACCTCAGTGGACCTTTGAAAGGTTCCAGACGTGTATGGACAAACTAGATAGGTTCATGTCCATCCCAGAAGACAGGGCACCCAAGAGAGGCACCCCTGGAGAGTCCAAGGGCTAAACACCAGAAGTTTTATAACCCCATGCAGGAGGACGTAGACTCTTACAATCCCACACCTTGAGGACCAACAAGAAGAGGAAGGTTTTCACGAGGAAACTAACCTATGTGAGGAAGGATTCCAGGAAGACACAGGCGAGGGCGACCCAAATCCCTGGCAGTCACCGACTAGGTCGACTGACACAGGCAGTAGCAGTATAGTCATCAGGTCTACTGAAACTACACCAGTCAGGAACCCTTCGCCTGTCGATGATCAACCCACCTTCAATGCACTGCTGAAGAAGGCAGCAGCACATTTCGAGATCGAAACTGGGGAGGTCACCCCAGACACCGATTTTGTGGAGAGGATTATCAAAGAAAAACCCCCCACTAGCCAGGTTATACCCATCCTCGCCTCAGTTAAGAGACGTATTACACCTTCTCTTTCCACTCCGGCATTGGTGAGAGGGGTCAATCCAAGGATTGAGAAACTGTTCTCTCCCTCTCAATCAGACCCATTATATATTAAGGGTCACTCAATCCTGGACTCCCTGGTTGTGACCAACACCAGGAAAAGGGCAGGAGTCCCACTATCTACTAGCGAGGCACCCCCAGACAAAGAGGGGAAGAAGCTGTATGCCCTAGCCAAGAGAATCACCACCTCTGCAGCATTCTCTACCAGAATCGCCAATAATAATACCCTATGGGCAAGCTACGCCGATGCTCAATGGGCTAAGCTCAGACAGGACATCGAAGAAGCTCCCGAACCCCTAAGGACTTGTTTACTGACTACAAGGAATTTTACTGAAGCGTCACGTCTGGCTTCGCAATTCCGGATTTAAGGCGGAAACACAAGCGTCCCTTATTAATAAACCCATAGAGGAGTCCAACCTCTTTGGGAGAGCAGTGGATGACGCGCTGGAGAACGCGAAGAAAGAATTGGATACAATAAAGACCTTAGACCAAATTTCAAAACCCCCTAACAGGCGGGGATTTGGTAATAAGCGCTTTTTTCGTGGACAACGCCAGCAACAAAACCAACAACAACAGTACTCTGCCAGCAACTACCAAAGTAATAGCGGCCAGTACAATCAGAGGGGTCAACGTCGTGGCAAGGGAAGAGGCCGGGGTTCCACCCCCAGAGGCTCCCAAGCCAACAACACCACCAAGTGACGCGAAGATTTGCGTCCCCTCCCATGCAACGCCGGTCGGGGGCCGGTTAACATCCTTTCTTCCAGCATGGGAGGGAATAACATCGGACCGCTGGGTACTTTCCACCGTAGCCCGCGGCTACTGCATCGAATTCAACAGTTCCCCAACATACAGACCCCCGAGGGGACGCCGCATGACACCAGAACACCTCGCCATCCTTCTCCAAGAAGTGGACCAACTACTGGAAAAAGGAGCCATAGAGGTCGTGCCTCTATCTCAGGTAATGGAAGGTATTTATTCAGTGTACTTCCTTGTACCCAAAAAGGATCTAACCATGCGCCCTGTATTAGATCTGCGCCCAGCGAACAAGTTTGTCAAACCCCAAAAGTTTCGTATGGTGACCTTACAGGAAGTGATCCCACTGCTATCACAGGGAGATTACATGACAACACTGGACATGAAAGATGCATACTTTCATATTTTAATGTTGCCACCGCACAGAAAATACCTCAGGTTCATGATAGAGGGCAAACACTACCAGTTCAGAGTGCTACCCTTCGGTATAGCATCTGCACCAAGGGTATTCACGAAAGTACTGGCAGTGGCAGCGGCCCACCTGCGCAGGTTATCCATCCCAGTATACCCTTACCTCGACGACTGGCTCATAACAGGGGATTCTTACGAGACATGCTTCTCAAACACCCAAAAGACTGTAGACCTTTTGTTCCAACTGGGCTTCTCCATCAACGAGAAGAAGTCCAGCTTAGACCCCAGCCAAGTCAAACAATTCCTAGGGGCTCTAATTCGAACAAAGGACGGCCTCGTCTTCCCCTCCAACGAGAGGGTCCAAAACATGCTGTTTCAGATCCCCAAATATGTGGCAGGTCGAGAGGTGACGGTGCACAAAGCGATGCGATTGCTAGGAATGATGGCGTTGTGTATTTATTTGGTACCTCACGCGCGCCTGCGCATGCGCCCAATGCAAGAGTGGCTCAACAGCCAGTGGTGTCAGGCCAGCGGACAATGGGACGATCTAGTGGTGGTCTCGCAAGCCTTGGTTCTCTTGCTACAGTGGTGGACAAATGAAAACCTGATAATAGAGAAACGCTTTGCCACACCCGTGGTGGAGGCCACTCTAACCACGGACGCACCCCTCACAGGATGGGGGGGCTCACCTATCCCATCAGACTGCTCACGGAGTGTGGACTCTGAACGTAGCATCCAAGCACATAAACCTACTGGAGCTACTGGCGGTGTTCAAAGCACTAAAAGCCTTCCAGGAACACCTACAAGGGAAGACAGTGATGGTCCTTACAGACAGCACCACAGCCATGTACTACATCAACAAGCAGGGGGCCACCCACTCTCCAGGACTGTCCAAGCTGTCCCAGAATATATGGAAGTGGGCTCTCAAACACAACATGTTCCTACTGTCACAACACGTACCAGGGGAACTCAATCTGCTAGCAGACGAACTCAGCAGAGACTTCCCCCTGCCCGAAGAGTACGAATGGCAATTGCACAAAGACATCGTCCTAGACGTCTTCACGCAATGGGGATTCCCGGAAATAGACCTGTTCGCAACTCTGGAGAACTCACAATGCCAATGTTACGCCTCCAGGTACCCCCAGAACCAGTCCAAGGGGAACGGTCTGTCGATTCAATGGTCAGGGAAATTTGTTTACGCCTTTCCCCCCGACTCCCCTTCTCAATAAGGTGGTGCACAAGATGCACCAAGAGCAGGTTACCATGAAACTAGTGGCCCCAATGTGGGCCCGGCAGCCATGGTTCGCTTACTTGATGGAGATGTCCCTATCTCCCCCAGTGAAACTTCCCTGCCAGTACAACATGCTGTCACAGGACAAGGGCAGGACACTGCATCCATGCCCTCAGACCATGAACTTAGCAGCCTGGCTCCTGAGATCATAGAATTTGGAATCTACAACTCCCGCAGAGATGTATGGACATCCTCAGGGAAGCCAGAAAACCTAATACTCACCACTGCTATTCTAGCAAGTGGAAAAGATTTGTCATCTGGTGTAGAGGTAAGAGCATCAACCCGGTTGACTGCTCTCCCACTAACATTGTTCTATACTTGACCCATTTACTGGATTCAGGTCTAGTGTTCAATTCCATTAAAGTCCACCTAGCGGCACTTTCTGCATACACCACTTCCCAACTTAAAGTGTCGTGGTGGAAGATGCCAGTTATCAAGGCCTTTATGGAGGGGGTAAAGAGAATACACCCTCCGATAGCTAACCCAGCTCCCGGATGGGACTTAAATGTGCTACTTTCTAGACTCATGGGCCCTCCTTTTGAACCCATGCACAAAGCAACTCTTAAAGACCTCACTCTTAAGACTGCTTTCCTAATAGCTATCACCTCCATTAGGAGAGTAAGTGAACTACAGGCTCTTTCTGCCCTAGACCCCTTCGTAACAGTTCACAAGGATAAGGTGGTTCTACGCACACACCCAAGGTTTGCACCAAAATTCATCTCGAAATTCCATGTAAAACAGTCAATAGAACTACCAACGTTCTTTCAAAACCCTTCCAGCTTGGGAGAAAAAAGTCTGCATACACTAGATGTACGCAGAGCTGTGATGTTCTACATGGAAAGAACCAGACCACTGAGAAAGACTAATCAGTTCTTTGTCGCGGTGGCAGCAGGAAGAGAAGGAGATGCAGTTTTAAAGTCCACTATATCTAGATGGTTTGTTCAATGCATCACTCTGTTACACTCTTGCTAAGAGAGAACTACCCTTCAAGCCAAGAGCACATTCCACTCGAGGCACTGGGGCTTCCATAGCGTTCATTGCAAATGTTCCCCTTGAGTCCATCTGCAAAGCGGCTACCTGGAGTTCTGTGCACACCTTTACAAAACACTACTGTCTAGATGCACACTCTAGATCTGACTCCCAGGTGGGACAGGTAGTATTAAGACATCTTTTCTCTACTGTTCCTTCTCATAACCCACTGCCAACTCCGGGTACTGGTCGCTAGTCTATGCACAGCATGTGATTCTAAGCAGATTAACAAACATCAGAAGACAATGCATTACTTACCGTAAAAGCATTTCTGATGGTTGTATCTGCTTAGATTCACATGCGCCCACCCTTCCATAGACACCTTTCTACATCTCTCTTTTCTGTACTCACTCATGTATAGAAGGCTCCCTCAGGGCAGAAAAAATACAAACAGAGGGACCTCGACGGGTGAGGGATTGTGGGTGCAACGCACGTCACTATAGGGATAGTGTTACAGACACGCCTTGTCGACGTCCCCTTTTCGACTACGAAAAACAAAATGCAATACTCCGCAGTGACCACTGGATGTCGGACCTATGCACAGCATGTGAATCTAAGCAGATACAACCATCAGAAATGCTTTTACGGTAAGTAATGCATTGTCATATAAACACAGTGGCCAAAACCCTTCTTCTTACTCGCCTAATCCCCGGACGTTCAGGTACTTCAGATGGGGAAAGCTTGAAGGAAATATGGCACATTTAACTGAGGTTTCAGTCATAGCTTCCCTGGGAGCAGAAGCCCCGGTCTGGTCTTCCTGGAGGTTACCGATTCCTGATAGGACCTTTATGGTATTGGTTAAAGTGGTGTGTGAGGCAGGAAATCCTTTTAGGCTGAGTGCATATGGGTGTAAATTTACAAAATCCAGCATTTGACTAGCCTTCTCATCATGGGCTGTGATTACTCTGTCCTCTTAAAAGAGGACAACATGTGAATGTTAGGTCAAAACAGAGATTGTAAGGTCTAGTTAACAGATACGTTTTCCTGTCTAGCTTTTCCTCCTGTTCGGTTTTTCTTTCAGTGTTTAGGGGGTGTTACTTGCTGCTTCATGGTGTTTGAACATTAGACATTTAAAGCAAAACAATATAATGAACCTCCACATAATATGACCTGACTTAACCAGCTAGTGTAAAAGGAAACAGAACTCGTGTCTCTCCCCTTCCTTGTTGGGCCTCATCAGTGAGGAGTCCCATGCCTGCTGGGCATAGAGACCCAAGCTACTCCTCACTGATGAGGCTCAACAAGGCCGAAGCATGTTTGGGGATGCTTGTGGTCTCGTGCATAAGGGATGTGACCAAGCAGTTTGGGCTGGACTGTCCCTTTTGGGGTTGGACCAAGGTTGATTTGCTTATGGTCTTTACACATTTGTAATGGCTTGTTAACCAAAGAACGATGGTCTGGAGGGTTGCCCAGTGCAATGCCAGAGGTTAGGATTAATTCCAAACCTTCCAGCCATCACCTCTTTTGTTTTGCATAGCATAACATAATACAGTGTAGCAAACAAAAATTAACTGAGTGTAGCACTTCAAAACCCGGCGGGACTTAGCCAAATATAGCTTAGTTCAGGCCCATGGCAAAATATGCCATCACTAGGTAGACACACACCCATATCTCTTCTCCAGACTCCTCATGGTGGATTAACATTTACTTTGCTTTCCCCATACATCTGCTCATGCCTCCATGCACTAATCTTTTTCCCCGTCTATTCCTGTTAAGAAAGCCCCAATCTGTCCATGTGTTCAAAGTACCTCCTGTCATGTGCACACAGATCCTCACACTATCGCTCCTCACTATTCACATGCCCAAATACTCAGACCAACTATGACAATTATAGTTTCCAATTGCATGCAAACAATACAGCCATCCAAGGGCAAGGTTTAGTTGCCTTTGCTTACACCACCCTCCCCAAATCAACATTTAGCCAATAAGCGGCAGTGCCATTGTATACAGGGCTCTTGTACGGATTTGGTGAGCTTATGTATGATTTGCTGGTGCCCTTGCACTGAGGATGTTGCTCGAGCTGGCACGAGTCAGCAGAGAAACCCCACATGCATGAAGCTACAGATTGGCCAACCATTCGTTAGCCACAGAGTGTCTTCCTGTGAATAGTGCCACCCTAGGCAAGGACCCACAAATCTGTCAAGTTGTCATTGGTCATGCATGAGTAGCTTTAACCATTCCTGTTTTCATACTTTGATTTCTGGTTGTAGCCTGTATATTAATAGTCACGAAAGCAAAATTACAAGTGCCAGCAAACAAGAGTCGTAAACAGAACTAGATGGGCTTCACACACAGGACCCAGCACAACTTGAGCTTCACAGCTAACTTGCTAGTGCTTGCACCATCGGTTTACATCTCAGACCTATTTTTCTGCACTCAAGCCTTACTCGTATGAACACTGTTTCTCCTTGGCTTTAATGCATGACTGGTTTCTTTCATTTCCTCTTCTTATGTTGGCCTTTGTGGGAATGATTTTCCACCATCCCCTATTTTTGTCCGAGCTTGTTTGTTTTATATCACTGAAGCCAAGTGATATTATTCCATTGTAGCTTTCCGCTTTTTGGGTATTTGGAAGAACAGTGCTTTTTCAGGAGAGATGTAATTTTTGTAAAAGTTAGTGATTTTAATGAAGATTTTATTTTTCCTAAGACCAAATTCCTCATGCGTTTTTGGAATAAAGAAGCATATCTGTTTATTAAAACAGTGTATGTTTGTAGGAAATGTGTTTTTACCTTGTCTTTCAGCAGTTAACATGAGCAAGGGCTAAAACATTTCCTTTGGTGTCCAGTTTTTTACCTCAGAGTTGAGGAGTTGGTGATTAACTCTGGTGTTTGATGATCCTTACACAGTCATATTTTCTTTTTCTTTCCAGATTGTAACTTCTGCATCTACAGATCTTCAAGATTATACTTATTACTTTGTACCGGCACCATGGCTGTCTGTGAAACTGCTCCGACTTTTACAATGCTACCCACCTCCAGGTAAAGAGAATTTGGCAGCGGGGGTGGAGGTGGGGGGTTATGGATGAGGCAATGAAGTCTTACTACTTACCAAATATATAGTCTCCTTTTGCGGTGAAGTTATTGGCATAGTGGAGAAAGTAAGCTTTCCATTTGCGCCTTTTAAGGATATGAGATGATAAATGCTTCAGGGACCCATTTAAGTTAGGAAGCTTTCACTCTTAAACATGCATTCCCTGTATGATCTCATCGTAGTCTGTGGCATATTTTTCTTTTTTTATTCTTCACTTTTTAATTCCATAATGAATAATTCATGGTTTTCTCATAAATTGCGAAAACAATTGCTTTGATAAAGAACAAAAGTATCATGCAATGCCTGTCAGTTGCGAACACATCAGTGTGAAAAGCATTACCTAACTGCCTTTACCAGAGTCAAAGCTGAAAAATAAAACACAGTCTGGGTATTCATTAAAATATCTCTTTATGAAATCTCCAGACAATTACGAGATTACCATTGAACAAAATGTTTTCTGTTTATCATTAAAGCACATAATTACTTTGTGCATTTATATGTAAAGGTGCCAGGCTTTAAATATCTGTGACTTGGGTACTGGTTATCTAGGCCTACAGGTTTCCTGCTGGGGAACTCTGTATTGGGGGGGGTGGGGAGCTCTGCTTGCCTCTCCACAAGTTCCTATCATAAGATTGGTAGAAGACCTAGGATTGTATTTATAAAAGTGATCCATGGGGTAGACCTCTTATTTTTTTACTGCTTGTGTCTAGGTGATCAGATAACCCCAGAGGCCTTTGGTTGTCACCCTGCAAGTAGGCTGTTAAATCTTCAGTCGCTTTTATTTCTAAAGTTGCCACCTAAAAGCTTTTGATTAATTAGCACAATATAAGATCCCCTAGCTACACACTTCCCTGAGGAGGCCAGATGATAGCCCAGGTAAGAAACCGGGCAAGGGTAATGAGGTGTCCTAGCTTCTTCTGCAGGCAGAGTGAATGTGGAATGTTGCTGTGTGTCATGTCAGCTGTCTGTGGTGAGAGTGTTCCAAGAGTTTCGATTGGGTAAGATGGGAGGAGATGGATGTTCTGGTGGGTTGCCTCCTACCTATGCCTTTCTACATGGAACTACTGCTTCTAATAAAGACTTTTCCACTACTACGGAGTACTACCTGGCCCTTAAGCTGCCTCACATACTTGCCTCCAAGTTGAAATTTCAACTGGGATCAAGTGATGTTTGGATGCTAGCTCCCAGTACGAATACCATTATCTTTACAAGGTCTGCAGTGAAATGAGGACTTTTTAAATGTGTTTTCTTACTGTTAGAAGGTGGCGTTTGTGCTCTTACTCTTGTGAGGAGCTGGGGAAGCTGCATGTGATGCGACTGTGGCCGCCAAGAAGGTACTTCCTTAGTCTGCCCATGCCGCAGGTTGCTCTGGATTGGTGCTACAGATGAACAGTCAGATATGTGCCCCTCTGCTGCCCCATTGTGCATTTCTACAGTGTCCGGCGGCCCATCTTGCAGTGTTCTGTAATTTTGTAGTCCATAAAGGATATAGGTTGGGAATTGCACCGATGTAGGACTGAGGCTTTCGTGATGGGAGCCAGATCAGCCCGCAGGTTCGAATGAGCCAGTTTGGCTATGTGTAGGCCAGAGTGCAGATTGCCATGTCAGAAGCACTGACACTTGTAACTCCTTTTCCCACTGCTTGCGCTACTTGTAAATATGCTGGTGTTTCCCACAATAGATCGACCCAGATGGACTAGTGCGTAGCCTTTCCAGGGACCGGTTTTCATTGGATGTGTGACCATTGCTGGAATGCAGGTGCCACCAGCGATCTTTAGTTTTCCCGCAGCTGTTGGATACTAGAGAGGTTGCAGTGATGGCACTTTTTTTTTTATTGTGACCTACTTAGTTGATGGTATGTTTGCAGCTCCAAAGAGGTTTTGATTTCATAAGGACACCTATGTAATTGTCGAAGTGCAAGTCGAATTAACCTAATTTCCTCTGGAGATGGAGTTCTTGTGCACAATCTGAGCCCGATTTACTGTTCTTTCATTGACTGGATTCTTTCTGT
The DNA here is from genome assembly GCF_040938575.1 of Ambystoma mexicanum. Lineage (NCBI taxonomy): Eukaryota > Metazoa > Chordata > Amphibia > Caudata > Ambystomatidae > Ambystoma > Ambystoma mexicanum. The sequence continues at coordinate 918,767,414 of NC_090934.1, read as the reverse complement.
TTTCAAGTAGGCTTAGATAGTGTTTTGCTTTAATTACATGCTTAACATTCCTTATTAAATATCACTATTTCCTTATTAAATATCACTCTTCTCTCCGTATTCTGAACTGTTTTTGATGTACTTTGAGTACTGTTTCATATATTTTCATATTTTCATGCACTCTCATTTAATGGTCTATCAGCAGGATAAGACCTTAAATAATGTTGCCGGTTAAGATGTGTTATACATGTGGCAGTTAACAATGGTATCCCGTTTGAGTGTGTTTCTGTTTAGATTAATGTACTCGATTTTATTTAAGTAGAAATGTGTGGACAATTACTCTTGCTCAATTTTACTTGGTCATTTATGGTTTACCAAATGCTATTGAAGTGCTATACAATTTTTACATTTCATTTCCTTTGATGGAGTAGGTATGCAATTCCCATGTTTGTAGGTTGTGCTACTGGATCTGTGGAGCCTGAGTTTCATCTTGGAATGGGTTTCATCCTTGTGTTCTATTTGTCCAATTGTTCTTCTTGCATTCTCCTTCTCAGCCTATATTGGTTGGTTCGTTCTGCACATTGTCTTCCTGGTATTTCCCATGGAGTGTCTTTGATTTAATTGTTTCATATGCTTATTTGCTTTTCATATTTTCCTCCATTTGGCCATGGGTGAAATCGACACTGTGTCCATATACCTGACATTGTGGATGCTCCCTTGCAGTACAAGCTTGCCTTGGATGTGATCTTCTGTCTTGTAAGTCACTTTCCTGCCAGTTTCTTATTTTTAAAATGTTTAGTCCGGTAGGGGTTGTGATTGTTATGAGTGATGCGATTGATTGTTGCTGGATGATGGGTGTAGATGATGGATGTGACTGTTTAATTGGCTACTTGTTCCCTTTGTGGTACGTTTAGTTGTGTGTGTGTGGTGTTCCTTGTGCTGTAGTGTCCCTGCTGTTGGTTGCACTGGTTTGTGTGAGGAGCAACACTTCCCCCTTTAGCTTTTTCTGCAGGCAGAGTGAGTGGAATGTTGTTGTGTGTGGTGAGCATTCCAAGAACGTCATCTGGTGCAGATGGGAGATTAGAGGCTCTGGTGGGTTGCATATGATGGTGTCTTAAATATCTAATCCAAACTCCTTTTCAACTACGGGGTACTGTTTGGTCCCTGAGCTGCTTTTCATACCTTCAAGTTGGACACTTCAGTAAAGTTATTCCTCAGTTCAATAAACCATATTGGGAGGTGGGTGGGAGTGTGCTGTGTACATGAATATATTTTACAAACAATACTTAAGTCTAATCCCCCTCTCAAGACTTGGAAGGGTGTTACATACTGACCAATCTGAGAACAGTACCACACTTTTGCCTGATATTCCTTATGCTTTTCTTCTATGGTGGTTCTGAAAAAATGAATAGATTGGTAAATATCTTGGTTTTCAACACATTCGGACTGTTCCAAGAGTGTGTCGGAGGCAGTAGCACGAGGAGAGGAAAATCTAGCCTTTTTCTACACTGGAGGCAAATGGGTGACTTTCTTTGTTCATCCTGGTGGTGAGGTGGCTAGCCCAAACACAGTCTGTTCCATGTAGTACTTAAAACTACAGTTGCCAAAGCAGCCTAACACTAGTGCTTTCCCTGCAGAACCCATGCAGCTCAAAGCATTCTTAACAATCTCAGCTGTCCATGTAGCCTCAGTATATTGACTCACCAAGATTAGCTCTTTTTGAATTGTCTTGGAGCTACCTAGTCTGTTTCTACAGCAGCAGTGGCCAAGCAGCCTAATGGGCCTAACATTCCAATGTTCTTACAAAGTGGCATATCAGCATTCAGTGTCTAGGCGCTCCCCTTTATTGTTTTGGATTAAAGATACAGGGCCCATCCTAAAGCTCTGAACCCATAAAAGAGGCAGGTTTGAGGTACTCAAATAGCTTAATTGTATCTGCGGTATTGAATGCTAACGTAACTGATGAGGACATTTGTATAAACCTTTAAACACTAGACCTGTTCATTCAAATAGTTTGGGATGGAGACAAAAGGTAGTGCAGATGCTCCTGGTACCCACTGTCTTAGAGGTCAAGAGTTTTAAAGTAACTGACACAACATCCGTGTTTTTATAAACATTTTTACTGGACTAGTTTACCAACTTTATACCAGATTCCTTACCCGAGGCCTCACTCTGAGTTGCTGATAGACCCTTACCTTTCGAAGGGTTAGTGTGACTCAAAGGCACACTGTTTCCTGACTGAGTGATCTTGCAGTTAGCTGTTTGGGCTTCACTGGCTTTTTGCATTTTAGGGTACATGTCTATAACTTTAGTGGGGACATACTTGCACTGGATTTCATACAGGGGTTCAGGGTTCAGCAGGAAGCCTTTATTCTTGTATTAGTGAACGGGACACAAATGTTGCCATATACAGTCATAGCTTCGGCCTGCTGTCATGAGAGGACAAATGGCAGTAGATAGTTCTAGAGAAATGTGCACAAGATCGCACTGTGAGTAAAATATGTATCAGCATGCACTGAGGAACCAATATACACACACGTTAACACCCAGGATGTGCAAGTAGAATGTGATACAGATATATAAAATGGGATGTGTGGTAAGCACTTATGATTACAAGGAAGGCCTGCAAGCTCCTCATCTACAATTGCTCTTACAGGTTCTGCCAGCGTGAAGTCCACACACAGGACAAGCAATGACCGGAGCTGCGAGCTGATACCTTTTGATGGTATTATATGATGCAACTTAAAGACCATACTCACAAGGATGAGGAACACCACCTGTAATGTCAACAAAGCCCATGAACCCAGCGGATCAAACGGGGACCCAGAAAGGCTACAACTGCAAACGAGAAATAACTTTATATAAGACTCCTGACAAGGCACAAGTAGAAACAGTGCTCACCAGGAAAGTGAGGAAAACGTAAGCATTCACACAGGAGCTTGGATGCAAGAGCACACCACACCTAACACTCAATTGACAACCAAGAGAGAAGTGCAAGGGAAAACCACGAGCAGACTCCAAGAGGAAGTCAAGGAACAGGAGCAGGGAAAATGAAATTACAAGTCTGAAACCTTCCCTCCCATCCCCACCCAGGGAAGCAAAGGAAAAGGGTACAAAGTTAGGAATTGTCCCAACAAGGGGTGTCTAAAAGATCAAGTTTACACTGCAGAACCTAGCAAGAACAAAGAGGTGTAGACTGGATAGGGCAAGGTCCACCCAAAATCTGTAAATGCACTGTGAGCATTTACAGAGGTGAATGTCACTGCGGTGGGCCCCACTACAATAGCTTCAGGCCCCACTTGTTAGACAATCCTGGCTATGCCTCTGACTATAGAACACTTAGAAACAGGGCTGCAGAAAAAAGGAAAGAACTGGAAAGTGCTGACAGAAAAACTGAGGAAGCCACAAATGGAAATCCAGGAAAAATAAAATACTAAAAAGCACACAAAATTCTAAATCCAGGAACCAGAAACGAGCAACTGGGAATTAGAAACTGTAGTTGAGCAGGTGAATGATTTATCACTAGCCCCGCCCCCTCACCACTGTCGTACTGGAACAGCAGAAGTAGGGCAATACGTGGAACACTGTATCGTTCCTATACCGCATAGTGTATGAGACGTTATGCACTCGAGCAGCCATACAGAATGTACCCTCGCACTGAACGTGTGGAAGGATGCCGTATGTCGGCACGCACCTATGGACATCATGGAACGTTAAAGAGAAATCTGACGAGGGCAGAGTCATGTCATGAAGAGGATATAAGAACCTATGCTGAACGATATGAAAATACTTAGGAGTGACAATGTAACTGAAGCATTAAGAAAAACATGTATTTAAAGTTAAAGTAATTGTGAATACAAAGAAGATGAAGTAACTTACTGGTCAATAACTGTAAATACGCAGTAATGCAAGGTAGAAAGGATACATATAGAGCCTTGCTACAGAGGAATATATAGCGTGGCAAGGACGGCCATGATAGGAAAATGGGCGCTGGCTCATGTCGAATTCAACCAAGCTACCTCAGAGACAGACCAAGGTTGCAGAATCAGGAGAGGCTGTAAAGCTCTGTGTGCAGAACAGGAAGGCTATTTTGGCCAAGGATCAAAGATGCTATTTTAAGGAATAATTGCAAGGCACAAGGGGTTTTAGTAAAGATAAGCTATGAACGAAGGGCACATTTCTCTTAGATTAAAGAAGAAAACATCTGCAACAGCCAAAGAATTGGACAATTAAAGTGTGTGAAGGCTATACAAGGTAGAGTGAGCAAGTCTCTAGCGGCCAAGAGGAGTAACGGCTCCCTGCATAATTGAATCGAATAGCAGTAAATAGAAGGCTGAAATTGACAAATTCGTGGTCTCTTCACATGTGACTCAGAAGTCAAAGACAAGGGCTATTAATTGGAGCCTCAGACGAAGATAATGGTGTGCTCACACTCTCTTGAATGTTCCAGCAGTGAGCAGGCTTCAAGGTCAACTACAGATGGAAGACTTTGGCTTACGGCTGACCGATGAGAGATGGACTAATTGGGAAAATGGGAAGTAGTCGGACGGGATTCAAACACCTAAAGTTCGTTTCACTTACGTGCTACTAAAGAGCCAAAAGTCCAAGGTTTGACTAGCATGCCAACCAATCAGTGTGTCCAAGGGACAACCTAATATACAATGTTGCATAGACCAATCCACTGCCATTTTATCCGCTATAGTCAGTACTATACGTATTTAGAGGTAGTTCAAGGCGTGCCCTACAGATGAGGGGTAGCCAATGATGTACTCATTTGTATATGTTCTATACGTAGATATGTTCTCTTAACCAATCCCTTCCCTCCATAGGTTTTATAGTTTGCCACGTAGAATGACATCATAGATGACGCATATTGGGGTATAAGACCTCTCTCTTCTTCTCCACCTCATACACTAACATCTCTTGTACCACCTTTGGCCACACCCACCCCTCCCCTTCTTCTCTCTCCCCTGTCACACTTGAGGAAGTCGCTAGACAAGTCTGGTCTATGACAGCCTCCTCACAAAAGGTGGACCCCTGTCCTTCCAGAACCACCAAGGACAACATTGATTCTCTCACCCCAGCCTTGGCCGACCTCTGCAACCTATCCTTCGCCACTGGAGTTTTCCCAACTGCTTTAAGCACTCCCTTGTGCACCCTCTCCTCAAATATCTCCTGCTGACCCTTCCATTTGGCAAACTATCATCCGACCTCTTTCACTCCCTTCCTGGGCAAACTTCTGGAGAAGTTGGCTATTTCTCAGCTGACCTTCCACACAATCTGTTGGTTGCTTCCATGACCAATAGTCTGGCTTTAGAGCATTCAAAGGCATAGAAACTGCTCTTCTGAACACCCGTGAAGATCTGCTCTCAAATCTTGATTCTATCTCTCCCTCTGTCCTCATTCTTCTCAACCTCTCCTCTGCCTTCTGTACAGTGAACCAACACCCTGATCTCATTTCTCTGATACCTTGGGCATCACTGATCAGCCCCTGGTGTGGCCTTTCTCTCTGACCGCCCATCCCAGGTGGAACTGGGGTCTTTTTTTCTCCCCTATGACTCTCTCTACGTGCGGTGTCCCGCAGGGATCCCTGGTTTTTCAATGGCCCCCCTTGCCCATATGATAGCCACCTTTACCTCCAACTTCCAGTGTTAAGCGGATGACACACAGCTCTCCTTCAGGCTACCCTCGGCCTCTTCCTCCTCCACACTCAAACATGATTGTCTGCAATTCAGTCGTGGTGTGCTGCAAAAGATCCCTGTCTCAATGCCAATAAAACAGATTGTCCTCATCGGGACCCCTGCTCCTGCCTTCCCTCTTTCTCTCTGGCCTGCCTCCCTTGGCACTGCGCCTCCACCTACCAATGAGGCCAAAAATCTGGGGGTCATCTTCGACTTCACCCTCTCCTTCTCGTTGCACATCGCGGACACCTTAAAAAGGTCCCACTACCAACTGCACCTTCTCAGAGGTATTCTCACTTTCCCCCAGAGGCTCACCGTCTCCAGAGCCCTAGTCCTCTCTAGGCTTGACTACTGCAACAGCCTCTTTCTCAACCTGCCCTCTCCTATCCTCCGTCCTCTTTCAACTAATCCAGAACAGAACCGTGAGACTTATCTTTGGATTTAAGCCCAGGGACCGCATCTCTCTGGCGCTGAAATCCCTTCACTGGCTCCCCGTGGCTTCAAGGACTAAGTTCAATACCCTTTGCATTGTTCACAAGGCTTTCTGGTGCCTGGGCCCACTCTATCTGCAATGCTCTCTTCCTAAATACTCTCCTTCCCGAGCCCTCCACTCGTCTTCCTCCAACGCTCAGCGGGTGAGCCGCTTCTCCAAGCAGAGACTTGGGGGGAAGATCTTTATCCACTGCAGGTGCCTCCCTCTGGTACAGCCTCCCCGCCTCTCTTCGTCTTGAGCCAGATCTCCTTAAATTCCGGTAACTCCTCAAGACGTTCCTCTTTTTTTTTTTCTTTAAACTTTATTTTTGGTTTTTCAATATTATCACCATACAATGGCACCTCTAGGGTGCATAATCAGATTAAAGCAAACACAGCAAAATTAGAAAGAAAAAACAAGACCCCAACTTCAAACAACCCCGCCGAGCCAACCCCCACCACCCCCCCCCCAAGTTCACCCTTACAGGATCCCGTGGGTTCCTTCCTTATTTTCAGTTCGAGATTAGCCAGCGCCCTCTTGCGGGTCCGGACTCCACTGCACATCATCTAGAGGGATCAGCATTTTTTAGCAGATAATTTATGTATGGACCCCAGATGTCCGGGGGGCAAGAATGCAGCGGTAGGAGTCTTATAAATTCGCATTCAGTGTTTTGACAATAAACAATGTATTTTTTCCAGTCTTCAATCTTGGGGAGCGGGCCACGCCCCCATGACATCGCGATTCTCCTGCGAGCCAGCACCAGGAGCAGGGCCGCAAGTGTTCGAGATGCCGGCTGCAAGTATTTCGTAAGACTGAGCAGGGCTCCGAGGGGTGTTGGGGTTACTTGTTTGCCAATGATGTCTTCGGTTACTTGTAGAACAGAGGCCCAGAAATTGTGGATTCCCGGACAATTCCAAGCTAGGTGGAGGAAGTCAGCATTAGCTGCCGCACATCTGTTGCATCAGGCTGACAGTTCTGGGTGGTGTTTGTTTCTCTTAACTGGGGTGTAATGCGTCTGATGCACGAAGATAAAGTGAATTAGTGTATGCCGAGTGTTTATTGCCACTTTTTACGTTTGGCGGAGGATATAGGACCAGTCTTCATCTGATATCGATTCTTGAATGGCTGTTTCCCATTTTTGCTGCGCCTTGGATTAGGGAGGCGCATTGCCTACTATGAGGGATTTATATAACAACAACACTAATCTTCCCTGCCCCTGCGCTTGAATCGTATTGTGTAATAAATCCCGTGTGGGGGGTTGTTTGGGAAAGGACCGAACCAGCTTTTGAAGGGTGTGACGTAGTCTAAAGTAGATGAACACGTCTAACAAGGAGTTGCCGCCTCTATCTTTGGCCATTTGTGGGGTCAGGAAGGTGCCCCCAGGGAAGTGGTCACCAAAGGAGTAAATGTTGACCTAGTCCGTCCATATTAGGAACACTTTCTCATTAGTAATGGGAATACCAGGAACGAATCTAATGGGCAATAATGGGGAAAAGAAAATCTTATTGACACCCCGTATTTATTAGCTATTTCTTTCCAAATTGCGTAGGTGGATAGGACTGTGTTTAGCGTGTTATATGGGACCGGAATATGACTGATGATGACAGCCCTCAGGAGGTTGGGGGAGGCTAGGGCACGTTCCACCTGCACGTGGGGCCGACAAAGTGGACCGTATACCAGTGACTGAGAAATTGGGCCTGGGCTGCCCAATAGTACTTTTCAATATCGGGGAGCGCAAGTCCCCCGATCGCCACCGGCAACGTTAGTGTGCTGTACGCCACACATGCTGGTTTCCCAGCCCACAACAATTCTAGGATTAGACTCCTGACCTTTTGGAAGAAAGATTTGGGGACAGTAGCGGAATGTTTGTAAACAAATAGGGAAGTTTGGGTAAGATGACCATTTTCGTTAAGGAGGTTCTTCCCCATATCGTTAAAGATAGAGTTTTCCACCTATGAATTCGTTCCTGCAAAGAATTTAATGCACAGACATAGTTATCTCTATATATCTCATGATGATTTTGTGACATATAGATACCCAGATAGAGAACCTTTGAGGTTTCCCATTTAAAACCGTAATCGTCTGCTAATTCAGCTGTGGTCGGGGTCAGGGGAAAGATTACGGATTTTGAGTGATTGGTTTTGAGACCTGACATTCGCCCAAATTTTATGACTTCTCGCATTACCGGGTTGAGATTGGCCTTGGGGTCGCTGACAAATAACATGACGTCGTCAGCGTAGAGGGAGACAATCTATGGGGACCCAGTTTGAGACCTTGTGTCAGATGGTTGGCGCGAAGCCTGGATGCCAGGGGTTCCATAATGAGGGCAAAGATAAGGGCGGAGAGCGGGCAGCCCTGTCTTGTTCCGCGTTCTAGTGTTATGCTTGCGGACCTGGAGTTTCCAAGAGTAATGTATGAGCGGGGGGGCACTATAAAGCAGGGACACTAATTTGATGAAGAATTTACCTAGGCCCATTTGTGTAAGTGTTGCGAACATGAACGGCCATTCAACAGAGTCTAATGCCTTCTCGGCGTCGAGAAAGACTGCTATAGCCCGTTGTGTTGGATTTAGGGCCTCTTTGACACCGAACAGTCTCCTGATCCCGTAGGTTGTGCTTCGCCCCGGGATAAACCCAGCTTGATCTCTGATTTAAAAATGCGGGCATAAGAGGAAGCAACCTTGCAGCGAGGATTTTGGCTAGAATTTTATTGTCCAGATTAATCAAGGAGATTGGCCTGTAGGATGCACATTCGTCTGGGGGTTTGCCGGCTTTGTGCAGCACCATTATGTTGGCTTCACGTGATGTGGGGGGGGGACCAAGCTGCGAAGATTCTTAAAAAACTCGGAGCAGAAGAGGGGCTAGGATGGATGCATGGGCCTTGTAAAACTCACCGATGAGCCCATCGGGCCCAGGCGCCTTGGCATTTGGGAGGGATTTTATTGCCTCCAGAATTTCTTCTACTGTTATCAGAGCATTTAGGGGTTCACGTAGCTCTGATTCAACCCAGTACAGCTCTGTGTCATCGAGGAACTTTTGTATGGTTTCTGGATCGGAGGCCCCTTTAGAACTATAAAGATCTTGATAGAAGTCTCGAAATACCTTGGCAATATTTTCCTCAGAATATACCAGTCGTCCATGGTCATCTTTGATACACTCCTTTTGGGTCGGGGATTTGTCTATAGATAGGAGACGGGCTAACAAGGCGCCTGGTTTCTGCCCTTCCCCATATTGGCAGACCTGATGCTTGCGGCTCGTGAACTTTATTTCTCGTTCAGCTGTTTCTTTAAACTTCAGCAGTTCTTTATTTCGGTCTGAACATGTAGGTCTTGAGTAGTGGAGGCTCTCATCTATAGTTCTTTCAGGCGTTTTTCACAACTGGCCAAGTCTTTCCGGATCAGTTTTAGTATGCCATTTTCTTTGGCCAGGCAGACTCCTCGTACGAAGCATTTTAGTGTTTCCCACATGGTGCTGGCCGAGATGACCGAGTCTTGATTTATTTCGATAAAGGATGTTATTTCCTTGCAAAGTTCATCCGCAAAGACGGTGTCGTTGATTGCTCCGGGCTTGAATATCCATCGGTGCCCAGGTTTAGTGGTGCCTGGAAGAGTGGCTTCCAGTGTGACCATTGAATGATCAGAGAAGGAACGCAGCAGGATTTGACTTTCTCCCCAGTTAAAAGGGCAGTGGATGGATGCTAGAATGTAATCGATCCGGGAACTAGTATTGTGAACAGCAGAATGAAAGGTGTACTCTCTAGCGTCTCGATTGTGGCGCCTCCAAGTGTCGGCCAACTCAAACGTGTGGCAAATCTCACAGACTTGGGTGCTGGCTTTGGAAGGGTGTCCTGTTGTATTATGGGACTTGTCGAGAATTTCGTCAATTGGCATGTTAAGGTCCGCTCCCCAGATAATGGTTGTTGCGTTGAACTTCCCCAGCTGAGTCATGACCCAGTTAAAGTTGTTGCGTCCATCGGTATTTGGTGCGTATGAGTTTACTATTACTACCTCTTTCCCTGAGATCAACCCTCTCACCAATAGGGCTCTTCCCTCTGAGTCCTTTACTGAGTTGATGAGACTAAAGTTCAATTTCCTGTCTATTAAGATTGCAACACCTCTGGCGTACGATCAATATGATGAGAAATACCTGTGACAGCCCCATGATTTAGCCCGGAGTTGTTCCGAAGAAAGCAGGAGATGCGTTTTTTGTAATATAGCTATATTGATTATGTGACGTCAGAGATAATGGAGGATTCTCCTAGTCTTCGCTGGATGGTTACTCCCACGGATGTTCCAGGTGGCGATTTTAAGTGTTGTTCCCGCCATCTGGGAGGTTAATCAAGTTCCGGTTTATCAGGACTGGAGGTATTGACTGGATTCTTGCAATCTGGAGGTGGCCGGTGGGCCCGGCTTGTGTTGGAGTGGCGAGGAAACCTGATGGTTGTTGTGGAATAAGGGTGAGGGGTAGGTAGCGGCCTGGCTGAACTGGAATCCCACCCTTGTGTGGGCAACCCCCAACTGGCCCACAGAGAACAGTCCCTTACAAACAGAACAGACAACATAGCAGTGCTAGGGGCGCCGGTGGCCCTCCAAGAGGCGGCTGGCTCCCAACTCTCGTTACAAATTTCGGTCCGTGGTGATAGAGCTGCTGTATGAGTCTTGTTGAGGCGTCGCACCTAGTGCGACAATTACGAAGCGGATGTTTATGGTGGATCCCTCCTCGGTCTATTACCCCTCTGGGGGTTGTGGTTGTTTGGGGCGGGACGGCAGCCGGCTCGGTCTAGGTATTCACTGATCTCATCTGGAGTGTTGACGAACTGCGTTTTGCCTTCGTGCTGAAGGCGAAGTTTCTCCGGGAAAAGCATGGAATATTGGATCTGGTTTTCTTGTAATCTTCGTTTCACGGCTGTGAAAGTACGTCTTTGCGCCTGGACAGCTTGGGAGAAGTCAGGGAAAAACTGAATCTTATCACCATTGTATTGGAGCTCTCCTTTGACTCTGGCTGCTCTGAGAATGGCGTCCCGGTCCTTATAATTGAGTAGCTTCGCAATGATGGGTCGGGGGTTTGCTCCGGGAATGGGTTTTGCATTAGGAACCCTATGGGCTCTTTCGACAACAAAGCACTTAGAAAGGATCTCTGAACCAAATGGGTCCGTGCAAATTTTCTTCACGTATTCCTCCATTTTTAGGGTGGGTTGGTGCTCTCTGATTCCGACTATCCTTATGTTATTACGCCGTGAGCGGCCTTCCAAGTCCTCGTTTTTGGCGCTTACGGCCTTCATTTGGGCCTCCAGTAGGGATACTCTGGAGGATAAGGCCGACGTCCCACCATCAAGATTGGAAAAGCTCTGTTTAACAGTGTCGAGCCTGTCAGCATGTTTATCCAACCGATGTTGGAGCAGGTCTGCTTTGGAGGAAAGCGAGTCTAGTTTGCTCCCCAGGCTCCCTATCCCCGCCTTGAGACCTAACAGAATTTCTCTGATGTCGAAGTCTTGTCACCTCATCTTCGTTGGGCGGACTTGGGTTGGGTGATTGTGATCTGCTGTTGGAAGAGGACTCTTTGACTGAGGAGCAGCTCTCAAAGTTCAGTTTTCTTTGCGATCTATCAGTTTTCCCCATGACCTCGATGGGAGAGGTTGATGAAGTGCCGAGAAAGCGACACCGGGTGGGCTCGGGGGAGCCAGTCAAGAATCTGCTGGGTGTGTTTAAAGCAGGCTTGCCGGGGATCTCTTGCCGCTTGCTTAGGCGCGCACACTACAAATTTTGGTTTCGCCTCTGCCTCCTCTATTGTCTCTGAGAGGTGTTGGTGAGGGATTCCGTGTCGCGTCTGTGGATGTGACGACGACGTCCCTCGGATACACAAACCTCTAGATGAACACTTGAGCAATTCGCGGGGATAGGCGCAGTGATCGGCGCCGTTTATGGCCTAGAACTGATGCTATTACCTCGCGTGGGCTCCAGGGCGGTTTCACCATCAGCAGACGGAGGTGGGGTGTTTCTGCTGCGTTCCAGCACTGTTTAATTGACTGGTTGCCCGTCGTGGAGTGACGCACACATCCGTAGAGACCTTCTGACTCGCGGGGTTCCCGGTGCTTGCCCCGTACCCTCCAGTCTATGGATCGCAGTTGGCCTCCTTCACTGTTGATGGTGTTGCAGGGCTTATCTATACTCGTTTTTATGTATGTGGCCTCTAGGCCTCACCGAACCGTGGCGGCCGCAGGCTATGTCGACGCGCGGGATAGCCGGGAGACCAATCCAACTTATCGTGGGTGCTGACGATTAGAGGGCGCACATCGCGCTCGTACCTGGCTTTCCGCTGGCGTTTGGTCATCAGCCTCGGTTGTTCTGGCTCGTTCGCGCCTGTCCTCTGGGTCCTCTCCGAGCTCCGCGGCTTCTCAGCGATTGGCCCCTCCCCCGCCTCTCAGAAGCTTCAACGCAGCATGGTCGGCGCTCGGGGGGGCCTCCGCCGCACACCACTGCCCTGTGACTTCTCCGCTCCGTCCAACGCCTCTGTGGCACGGTCAGTGCCTTTTGATGTTACTGCCGGGCACTGCCGCCTCCCGTACGACCGCCCCACCTCAGCCCCGCCGAGGTTGCGCCGCTACCCAGATGGCGGAAGGGGGGGTGGGACCTTTCTCGGGCCGTCGCTCGTGGGCTAAAACTCATGCGACAGCTGAAATAGTTCCAGAGTTGTGCACAGAAACGCCTTAGCTCTCGCTGGGTGTTCACAGCAGCTCGACTAGTCACCTCGGAAGCATGCTATTTTCAGGATCTTTGGGGAGCTACACGGAGCTCACAGGGAAGCCGCCATCTTGGACGGCTCTCTAGCACCCTCTCTCCACAAGACGTTCCTCTTAACTTTACTCTTAAAGTTATGGACAAGATTGCAACCGCTCAGCTCCAGGCTTATGTTGAAAAGAACGAAATATAGCATCCACAGCAATCAGGTTTCCAACCGTCCCACAGCACTGAGACAGCAATGCTTGATTTGCAGACAAAAATGCTGGGGATTATGGACGAGGGCAAAGCCGGCTTATTGATCCTGCTAGACCTCTGTGCAGTGTTTGATCTGCTTGACCACCACCTGCTACAACAAGAACTAGACAAAGTAGCTAACTGCTCCATGGAAGCTATTGGGTGGCTATCCTCCTTTCTTTAAACAGTCTCTCGCGTCCACTGGTGAGACAAGTTCTCTGTAGAATCCAACATCTGTGGTGTACCACAGGATGCAAGTCTCTCGCCCCTGCTATTCAATCTGTACATCCGCCTTCTGTGCGAACTGCTCGATCAGGGCCAGGTATTCTTTACGAACTGAGCGGAGATCACGCTAAGGATAGTACATTGCTAAATGACCTTTATAACAGCATAGAGGACTGGATGAACATCAACTGGATGTGCTTGAATAGCAATAAGGCGGAGCTTATGGTCTTTGGATCTGCACAAGCACGAGACACATTTTCTCCAGTTTACCAATCATTTACAATTAAAGACTCCAACATTGCGGTATCGAGCAAAGTTAAAACCCTAGAAGCCTCATTAAATGCCGATGTCCAAGCAATGTATGTAAGCAAAAACTGCGCTTACGACATCAGACTGTATAAGGCTATTAGACCACTGCTTAACGAGAAAAACTGCACTACAATAGCTAGAGCGACTATTCTATCTTGCATAGACTACGGAAATGCACTTGTAGCAGGAGCCAGTAAACAAAGCATGCATACATTCCAACAAGTCCAAAAACACGATCAGAATTATCAAACAAAAAGCCGGATCAGACCACATCAGTGAAGCCAGACGCGAAATGCATTGGCTAAAAATGGAAGAACGCATGGAATTTAAATCACTGACGCTGACACACAAGTGCTTGTTTGGAAAAGCCCCTGCTTATTTGAAAGACAAAATCACTGCTTATAAACCCAACCGAACTCTTAGATAAGAAACTCTTGGGTTAATAACCAGCACGACACACAAAAAAGAGCACGGTCTGGGAAGAGCCTTCCCTAACCGTGCTGCAGCAAATTGGAACAAGCTCCCCCTCAGACTGGAGACCAACCACCTTGCCTTCCGAAAGACGCTGAAAACCTTCCTCTTTAAATAAAACTCTTTAGGTTAACTCCCTCTTCTGCCACACTGTACTGTTATTTGTGCCTGTCCTGTGCCCAATGTCCGTCTTTCCTATCTGTCTTTGTCTTGCTGTATGCACCCTGACACCTGCAGGCTTTCGACGCTATACAAATAAATAAAAAATAATAATTCATCTATGTAATCAAGCTACTGTGTGACTGTGTATGCATCAGTCCGATGCCTCTCAGTTCTCCCTGCTTTATTAAATGAGAAGAAAGTAGTACTTTGCCATATTCCTTGATTCTGTCCGATTGTTTGGTCTGAGATCATTATTTCTATTCCATCTAGCACAAAAGACGATTCAAGGTGCTGTAGCACAAAACTAAGAATAAAGAACAAGCGACCAGCCACAAACCAACACTGCATCAATGGCTAAAGCTGGACTGAAGCAAACTGAGGCTTTCAAAGCTGTCCAGTGATCGCATGCATCAGGTGTGATGCTTGCTAGCACCTGCAAGCCACAAGTTTTCCTTATCCTTCACCCAACCCTTTGGCCCACTGCTTCAGCTTGACCCTAGCAGCAGTCATTCTGATAAGCATAGTTTGTGAGTAAAGAACCATACTTTGTGGCAAAACCTGGAATGAATCTGGAAGAGAAGTGGAATGGGAAATATGGTTTTAGAGCTTTCAAATCACTGTTGCAAGGTTTGCAAGGAAAGCCCAATGGGAAACCCAACCCAAATCGGGACCCGAAGTTGGTGGAATGAGAGCGAATGAAGCAAATCATGAACACTTGCCTTGGAAGAGCAATGGTTGCAGAATCAAGACCAGATCAGGCCTGTCAAAATCAGGAAACTGACCAGCATGCATGATTTTAAAAAGCTTCATTTCAAAATTTTAATTAAAAAAGACCTAATATTTCCCTTATTCTGTGATGTAATGCCCTACTTTACACAAATTAAGGTAACAAGGGGTGCTTGTCAGTCTGTCAAGAGCCAAGATGGTAAAAAGTAAATGAAGTTATCTGTCCTAAAATTTTATTCTAATCTACTGTCCCTGCCTATTGTTCAAAGGAAAATATAGAACAACCAAGACATACATTTGAGTCTTGACCTAGGAAAAGGGATGGCTGGTGGCTTCTAACTCCTCCACCCTTGTCTCTTTACCATGGGCACTGACCTATGTTTATAGTCCAAAACACATAGTTAATGTATGGGTGGAGGGTCACCCTGATGTTCGAGCCAGTGTTTCTCGTTCAAACATGTTTCTCACAGCCCTACTCCCTTTGGGGAGACTTTCGTATTTCCCCTTCCCACGGTCTGGGGTTCTTTTAGTCTCTTCCTCTCCCTCTCTGGGGCTCGCTCTTGGTTCTTTTTTTCCACTCTGGGCTCCTCGGTACTTCCACCCACACTGGGCTTCTTTGTCTCGTTTCCCCACCCGGTCTTCTTTTTTTTTATATAACAATTTTATTGATTTTTACAACATAGAAAAATAATCAATGGATTGGTCATCGTCACAAAGATACGATTACCAAGAATATGATCTACCAGGGTGTTACATAGTTGAAAGTACAGACTAAAAGGCATTGCACCCTTTGATATACCCCGTAGAAACATTTGTTTATGCCTCAGCCCGTTGGCAAGCCATCACTCCCCATCGCTGCCAGATTTCATCTGCCTTTTCGGGTCATCCCCATGCAGTATATACACGCCGTTTTATGGACATGCACCCATTCACATCAGCAACCCATTTTCTAAACCTAAGGCGCCCAGCGACATCCCATTTCATTGCAATGTTCCGTTTGATCAGGCCAATCATCGTGGACAAGAATAGCTTCTCATATCGAGGGTAGGAGTTCTCACCCCAGATTCCCAGAAGAGTGGTTTAGGGTCTTGTTGTATCTTTCCCCAGTATGGTGGCCAACGTATTGCAGCACACCATCCAGAAGCGGCGGATCTGGGGGAATTCCCATAGGATGTGAACAAAGGTACCCTCCTCTGCCCTGCATCGTAGGCAATGTGGCCCGTCAAGCCTGGGATAATATATTCTGTGGTGAATCTTAAGTTGCATCAGGCAGAATCTGGACGAAATTGAGCAACATTGCCACCACCCAGTCCTCCGGGTCAATGGATCCCACGTCTACCTCCCATTTCACCTTGAGACTGGAGAGTTCTGGGGTTGAGAAAAGCTGCGATTGCTTGATATCGGGTAGAGGTAACCTTAGTGCTTATGTGTTCCAATAGCACATTCCTTTCAAGTGGGGAGCATTGTGGTGTGTCTGATGGAGAAGTGAGGTTGGCTTGTATTGTATGAGGTATTTGCAGGTAATGATAATGTTCTGTGTCTAACAGACCGAACCTCTGTTGCAAGTCAGCAAAAGAGGAGAGAACCTCCCCCTCCATCAAATCCCCAATAGTAACAACCCCTGCTGCCACCCATCCCGGTAATATGGGTAGTTTGTTCACTTCTGACAGCCAGTGATTTCCCCAAAGAGGTTGGGCCAGGGTTAATTTACCGTCCCACCCAATGTGTTTGTTAGCCGCCATCCATATATGCACTGTGTGTTGTACCATGTACGGAGGAGAACATTATTGCACCCTTCAGTACAAGTGATGGAGCAGAGTCGTCCCGTGTAGCCCCATCCCTTCTGCTCGTATATGAGGTAAGTTCAGGTCCCCATGGATCAAGTCGTTAATGACTGTCATCTGGCTAGCCCAGTAATAGGAATGAATATGTGGCAGCCCAATTCCCCCCTCCCAAACGGATCTTTGTAGTGTAGTTAGCATAATCCATGGTTGGGCACCACCCCACCAGAGGTCACGAAGAGCGGATTCGCTCCTCTGAAAGTCAGAGTCAGGGATTTGCAAAAGGGCACTCGTAAGACGTATAGAAAACAAACTGGGCAGTGCCAACATCTTAAAAAGAGCAGCCCTGCGCATCAGAGCTATCGGGAGCCTTTTCCAGTGTCTGACATCTCCAAGAAAAATGTCAATGATCGGGTGTAGATTTTGTTTTAGATACCTTGAGAGATCCACCTAGACGTGTGTGATGCTGGAAATGCATTGGAGGGACAGGGCCTTCCTGTCCTTGTCCTGTACTCCTTTTACATTTGTGTTTTGTGTTACTTTCTGTACAGGTGTCCATGTGGGACTCTTGGCAGTGCAGCTCTTCCTCTTTTTGGTTATGGTGAACAGACCCTTGCAATACCTTTATGGCACCCATGGGTAGGGGTACAACCCTGTAACTATAGTGTATGTTTTCGGGCACCACTGTGTGGCCCACAGAGCAGGGTATGGGCCGGAGGCAGCTCCATGCTGAATTTGACAGGTGCTCTGAGTATCCTTCATTTTGGGATACCCAGGCCCTGCCACTGAATCAGTTGATTCCTGATAGGAGACAAGATGGCCTCTTGCTTTCTATTGCCTGTTACCTTGTTTTCCCAAAGTCCTGGGAAGCCCTGACTCTGTCCCTTCCCCAGTCTGGCTGTTGGGTGGAAGTTCCATATATGATATTGTATGTTGTGGGTGCACCCTTTGGGTAGGACCTGGGTGAATGTGAATGTTTTGGGTGTTTGGTTTCGAGTGTGCGACACAATGAATGAGAGAGCCCTCCCCCAAACTGGTATGAATGCAGTGTGGTGTGCTGAATGGCTGGGTACTTGCCCCAATCCACATTCCTTGTTGTGAGTATCTGAATGGAGAAGAATGGCCTGTATGCACTGTAAGCCTGATTGGCTGCCTACCTGCTGAATGCCCTTCTGAATGATTGGCTGCCTGAGCCTGGTGTCAATGAGAGACAGAACAGTTTACCTGGGGACCCCTCACTTACTGGAATTGTACAGAAGCTGAAGTCGAAAGTTGATACTTAACCCTGAAGCCCAGCTGGAAGAAGGCGGCTTTGCTCTTGCTTTCCTTCGACGCAATCAGAAAGCTGTCGTGTCTCCAAGAACTGATCCAAGAGAGGACCTGGCTAGGAGACCTGTCCCAGCTACGTGGGACCATCATGCATCAGCTTACCTTCAACAAGGCTCCCTGGAAGTCATTCCTCGAAAGGCTGCCGACCGGAGATGGGGACCGCAGAGGAATCCTGAAGTAAAGTGCCAGGACGTCAAGGCCATCAACGACCATCACCGGCGACCGAGGTCCGCAGGAACGCTGTAACCTCGTCGACCAGAGCCGCAACGCTCCATTGCCTAAGACAATTTGAAACCAAGGACTCCCTTGCTCATCACCATCGACCGCTTTTGTCCCGCCGGAGAAAGTCATGGCCGCCGACGAACCGAGGAGAATCCGCCGGTGGGTTTCCCGCCACCCAAAGTCCTCAAAGAAGCCGACGAAGATCTGAAAGCCAGCCGTGGTCGAGTCCTGATCGCCAACGCCGACGATCAAACGCCCGTGCTGGGCCTATCGAGCATCGCCAGGCCAAAGCTGCCGTTTCAACGACATTGTTAACCTTTCCTTCGAGGAATCTCGACGACCCGAAGCTCCTGCCTTTAAGGGAGTTCACTCAAGAGGGATCCGTCGATGACCCGTCGAAGAACTTTGCTAAACCAGGTACATTGGGGTAGTAGTACCTTTTTTAGAAGGAACCAAGACTATTTTAAACAATATATGGACTGGGCTTGTTGATATATAGGTTGCCCAGGTTGGGGGGGGATCCTCACATAGAACTGTCTAGTGGTAAGGGACCCAGTATTCTGCCATTTGTTTAATCCAACTTGTCTTCCTTCCCATGTCTATTGTTGATTCACTTTACTATTTAATTTGTATGCCATGGAGACTGACAGCAGTTGGAGCATTTTAAAGGAGTCAAGAGTTAACTGTGGTACCACATAGACATTGTTCATTTATCATTATAGTATTGTCTAACCACAAAGTGTGTTATTGTGGTTGTATGTATATTGAACCTTATTTATATAAAGAGCTGTTTTATCACTAACATTTTGTGGGGGCTTGGGGACTACACTTAAGAACCAGCCGGCATCCCCTCCTGGGAGCTTAAGCCTTGATTGCTCGTCCAACGTTACCATATAGAGAATCTTGGCTTGGGTGCTATATGCTTATCCTCTGCCATATGGAGGGCAGGAGTACAGATAGCCCTCCCCTCCCCCTGCTGTTTTTACAACGTGGACACCCAAATATCGGAATCAGCTCCTTACAATTTGATAGACATTTCAGTGGGGATCGTCAGGTCGGCACCTTGGATTGGGAAGTGAAGTGATTTACACCAATGAACTTGCAGGCCACTAAATGTTACATATTCCTGTAATAGGCGTGTTACAATCAGACAAGATTGGCTTGAGTTGCCCAGGTATATCAACAAGTCATCTGCATATAGCGAAACTTTGTCTGCTTCCCATTGGCCAGCGGAAACCCTTCCAGTATGTGCCCTGCCTAAGTAGTGCAGCAAGGGATTCTATCGCAATTGTAAATAATAGAGGGGATAAAGGGCACCGCTGATGGATCCCTCGCCCCAGCAGAAAAGTCTTAATTGGAGATGTATATAATAAAACCTTGTTAGAAAACTGACCCCAAAACTCATTCTGCACATGATTTCCCATATACTATCCCAGATCACTGCTTCAAATGCCTTTTTTTCGAAATCAATTGCTAGAAGTGCAGAAGGTTCTGATTAATGGGGGCTCGCTCACCAGCAAGTGTAATTGACGGATATTCATGCGCGTTGACTTGTTTGGCATAAAACCGTACTAGTCCAGGTGGACCAGGGGTGATTTCACCAGAACCAGAAGCTAGCGATTCGCCAGCACCTTGGCAAGTATCTTTGCTTCCCCATTGATCAGTAAAATCAGTCTATAGGACCCACAAAGCGCCGGGGGTTTGACCGGTTTGGAGAGAACCACTATACCAGCTCTGCGTAGGGAGAACACCCCGGTCTCTACAGTATTTAAACATGTAATGGGGTAACCACTGTCTCCACAATCTTTTTCCATGTTTCAACCGAGAATCCATTAGGACCTGGTGTCTTCCCGGAATGCAACTGGATTGGGACTGTGGCAATTTCTTCTTCTTCGGTTATTTCGGTCTCCAGTTGTAATTTCTGGACCTCCGACAGACAGGGGAGCGTTAGGTCGTTCAGTATCATGGTGTCTCACTGTGTATCCGGGCCTTTATAGAGCTCTGCATAATAGTCAGCAAACACCTCAGCAATCCCCTAGTCAGTCCTCACAAGTTCACCTTGGTCGGTTCTCAATTCTTTGACTTGTCCATGTCCTTAGTCTCTTTTTTTTTTTAAACCATGCCAGCATCTTTCCGGCCTTATCGCCGGATTCGTAGATACGGCTATGCATCTCCCAGTGGGCCTGTTTGGCATTGTCCATAGAGACGTTACACCGCATCTCGCTAGCCATGAGGAGGCACCTATGCGCCTCCGCAGAACCTGAGAGCAAATATTCCTTCTCCCACTTGTTAGCCTCCCCTTCCGCTACTCACAGGAGCTGGTCCTTTTTCTTGGCTGAGATCCAGGAGATCAACTCTTCAGAGACTGTATTATAGGCGTCACACAATGTCTCTGGGTTATATACTGACCCAGTGTTAATGTCAAAATACTCAGTGTATTTTTCTTGAATACGGTCCAGCCAGTCAGGGAACCCCAAATAATAACCATTCAAATGCCTACTTCAGGTAGACGCAGCTTTATTGGTAATCACTTCAATCAGTAGCAGTGAGTGGTCCGAAACCCCACGGGCAAAGTAGTATGCGGCTGACACCTTGTATGCGCCCTGACGTGGAAGCAAAAAATAATCTAGTCGCGAGAGGGAGGCATGGGCCCCGGAATGAAATTAATATCCCTGTTCATGTGGGTCCCTCCAAACGTCACACATAGCCGAGGCAAAAGACGCTAGTTTCATGGGAGCATTGGGATTCCCCCTCATAGGTGTGTGCGATCCAAAGTCACATAACATCATTGAAGTCGCCCCCAAAGTTCCAGAGATCTGTCTGGTGTTCCATAAGTGCAGCATGAATATCTGTTAGCAGATCTGCTCAGAGTGGTGGAGGGGCATAGACTGCCAACACGCCCATGGATGTGCCCCATACTTCGCCAGTCAACACGAGGAACCTGCCTCTGGGATCTTGCTGAACCCCTGCCAATCTGAGGGTGAGGTGCTTTTGTATTAAAACCAGGACCCCCCTTAACCCCCACAAAAAAAAATGTATGTAGTGCCGTTCTATCACGCTCTCTTTAATTACGTAATTTAGCAATCACTGTGCAGGGAACCGCTCCTGGTGTTAGCCGTCCCAAAGGCATCCGGTGTGACCTTTGAATTGAGAAAAAGTTTGAAAATGTCTTGGGTGCCACCAGGTCGACCAGCCATTGCTTAAGAAAAAGTTTCACACTGGACCCTTTGACTTTTTGGGGAGGCCCAGAATGCGCACATTGTTCTGCCGAGATCAACCCACTCCTTCCTCAATGCGACTTTCCATAACGCGGAGTCTTTGCACTACTGTTGACATTTGGCGCTGTAACGAGTTCAGAGTATGTTCAGTGCCAGATATGTTGTTCGGTCTCCCCAACTCGAGAGGACATTTTCCATAGGTCGGGTCACAGGGAGGATACCCCCGAGCTGAGGCCGTCCATTTTCTCTTTCATGGACGTCCGGGAGATTGCAATGGCAGCCATCATGTCCGCCAGTGAGATGGGTCTCCTCAGCCGGCGTCGTCCCTGCCTGCACGGCTGGCGCACTGGGGGCGTTAGCGGCAATCATCGCCTATTGGTCCATTTTGGGTGGAGGCCTTCCTAATTTTATCTTTGACAATGGTGTGGCTTTGTGGCAGCCAGAGAGATGGCCAGACCCCCACAGTGTCGCGAGAGATGTATAGTCCGGGGCCTGGTACACCCGTTTTGGCTCCCCGAAAACAGCATATATTGGTTGGGTGTCTGACACCGGCCCTCCAACACACAGCGGCCCGGGAGGGGTTTTATGGGTATTGCTCCCCCGTGGGGTTCAAGCCATCTTTAGTAGGGCACCAAGGCAGGCAGTATCAGGTGAGGGTTCCACCACCGGGTGTCTCCAGTCCCTGAACACCCCTCTTACCCGCACTTCGTGTTCCTTGCTTGGTCCACTTCACGCTGGTGCTAGAATCACGGTTGTTATGGCGCTGCTGTGATCGCTGTGTCTGCCCGGTGGCCCGCCACTTTGAGTATGTATGGGTACCTTCTGGTATCACAGGTCCCAAACCGGCTAGGTTTAAGAGCCCCACGGGAGGTCTCTCCCTCCAGAGGTGGTGCAGCAGGTCGCCGGCACCGGCCCGTTTTAGCTGTCAGTTCTGCCCTGATCCTTTTCTGTCGGGTGTCTTCCTCCCACCGGCAGCCTCTGTACCTGACCTTTTCGCAGGGGGCCCGTTCACTCCTGCAGGCAGACCGGAGCAGTCCAGAGTGCAGCGACCCGACAGCCCTTAACCCTGCATCCTGCTGCCACTGGAATCGCTTCCGGCCTACCAGTCCTCGCTCTCCATGTAGGCCAGGCCGTCCCCTGGTCAAGTATCCTCTTGTTGGTCCCTTTTAATGCAGACGCCTCAGTCTAGGCTCTCGCCCTCGGCTCATGTACCGCATTTAGCTCAACAAAGTGCCTACATCACCCTGTCTTTGCAGTAGGTGTGTTTGGGCCACAACCGACCCTCACCCACCTCCCAGCGCCCACACAGTAACGCCACCTTTGTATTGATGCACGCACAGGCAAGCTTGCGGCTTAGCCCACCTCCGGTCCAGTCCGATCTTTCCTCCCGGGCACACCACAGTACCAGCAGGTCTACGTTGTTGTCGGCGCTCTCCCCTTGGCTCGCCACCACTCCCGCCAGTTTCCTCCTCCATATCAATGCGTCCAGCATTCAGGGAGTGCCTCAAGTGGTCCTACTGCCTACTCCCCCTCCCAGGGGGTCGGACCCTCACTTGGGAGCCCTGCGATCCAGCACGACCCCTTGTCAGGGGTCTGCAGCACTGCTTCTTTGTTGTGGTGTCCAAACCGTTTTTGCAAAATGGCGCCCAGCCTGGGGTCGCCACTATCCGCCCGGTGTTTCAAGGCTCTCCAACCACTGATTTTCACAAGGATTGGTGCAGGGCAGAGCCAGCTGGTTCCCCAATCACCTCCTGGCAATGGTTTCACACCTTATCCCAGGAAACTGAGATATTTAATCCGGATATTGGCGGCTCAAACGGAGCTATGGAGGATCACGTCCTCATCAGTGCACAACAACGCCCGCTTTCCCCACTCAGTCTTCTTGATGTTTCTCGTCCCACTCCGGAGTTTCTCTGCTTGTCCCCATACCAGGGCTTCTCTCATTTGCTCTTCACACTCTGGGGTTTCTCTGTTTCTTCCTCACGCGGGAGCGCTTAGCACTCATGAGCTTTTCGTTCTTACACCTCACTGTGGTGCATTCTCAGTCTGTGCTTCAGGGCTTTTTTCCTTCTCATTCCCTTTCTCGGGTATTTTTTATTTTTATTTGCATTTTTAAAGTGCTCACACAGCCCGCAGGCATCGAGGGGCTGTTACAGGAATTGTTTGTTTAGGTCCGTAATTTTGTATTTATAATGAGCTTAAATACGCAGAGGTTTCTAAGCGCTGACCCGGGGATCGAACCTGTGTTGCTTCGTGTCGTCTTGCTTCCAAGGCGAACAAGTTGCCGCTGAGCTATCCTCCCGGGCATGCTTCCTCTTTGTCCAACCTGAGTTCTTTTCCCTCTTTCTCCCCACTCTGAAGCTCTGCCAGTTTCTCTCCACTGTGGGACTTTTCTCCTTCTTAGTCCGCACACAGGGGCTCCTTGTGCTAGCTTTGCCATCTGCCTCTGGTTCC
Organism: Ambystoma mexicanum; assembly: GCF_040938575.1. Classification (NCBI taxonomy): domain Eukaryota; kingdom Metazoa; phylum Chordata; class Amphibia; order Caudata; family Ambystomatidae; genus Ambystoma; species Ambystoma mexicanum. The sequence continues at coordinate 918,743,412 of NC_090934.1, read as the reverse complement.
TCTGAAGTCACTGTGTACCTGTATCAGACAACTGGTGCTTTGTGTGAGAACTATATAGGTCAACTGCCTTTCGTCTTGCTGCAGGGCCTCTTACGCGACTCCTCATCTAGGCTTCGCAGCGATGGGTGTCTCCTCCAAGTTACTACTGGTGCGGTGCAGAAGCTTGTGGGTTGCTCCTCCTCTGGGCTCTGCCTCGGCCCGCTGAGGTATTCTGTTCTAGCTTGGGCTGCCACACCCCATGGCTCTGGTTTCTCGCCTGCCAGTCCACGTTGCACTCTCCTTGTGCAAACCCCTGGGTGCGACGCCAGGTCTGCCGTTCTCTCACAGAGTATCTCTCTGTATAATCAAAGTCTGCACTGTACATGGATACTCACTCCTGATTGGTTGCTCGATTGACGTGACTTCAGGAGGCTCGTCTCTCTCTTTCTCTGTTTGCCTGTCCCCTAAGGGGAAGTCTACACCAGATGCTTACCGTAACCCCTAGGGGTAAGCATAGCAGGCTCCCTGCCCTAGTCCCAAAGGGGGTGGTTTCATCAGACCTGGTACTTGAATGGTGCCTGGATTCCTTGGTGGAATAGTCATCTGAGGATAAGCCATGAAAATACCTGGAAAGTTTGAATGGTGTCACCCAAAAAGTGTTTTGAGTGGCCAGATTCCCTATATAACCCAAGAGTGTGCAGCCATTTCTTGATAAACTGAAGTTGAGTTTGGTAGAGGTGTGGGGGTGTAGAGGGGAGAACCCCTGCAAGAAGGCTAGGAAAAATCAAAGAACCCTGTCTAATCTCTTCCTGACAGCATTTTCCTAAGACCAAGTGTTGGGGGAGATTTCCTAAAGTCCTACTTGGAGATTAGACTTTAGTAAGCTATCCCAGTGGTTTGTAGATCCCCTAACTCTTAGTATCAGTCTGTGATACTTCTGGAACCTTGGCAGCACAGTCAGGCCTATCATAAGAGTGAAGATGTGAGCTGTAGTTCAGTACACTGAACCTAGTTAGTAATGCACATCAAAGAAACACTTACACATAGATATTTTATATTTACACAAGAATCACTTTAAATTACTTGGAACAATGAACCAAAAACACTTAGGAATACTTCAGAATACTTTTCAAAGGTCACTGCTTAGTTTGTAGTTGCTCTTGGTTACATTTGTTACAGCTTTTGACAGTAATGAGTTCTCTTGTGTTCTTGGTATTAACGCGCACTCGCAAATTTTAGCAGAAGTACGGTAAGGACATTTACTCTGCATACACATATAATTGTTGGTTAGTGCAGCACTAGCAGTTCTCAAGGTTTAGTTTAGTTTAGTTTAGTTTATTATTTGTATAGCGCCGCCTGGCCCTAGGGCATCCAGGCGCTTGCGATGAATACAACAAGAATAATGAATACAACAAGAATAATGTAGCAGAAATGTACAAATCGATTACATATTTACAAATTTACAGTCTTGGTGCATGCTAGTGCGGTAGGGCTAGGCAGTTTCTTTGGATAGAAGCCAAGTTTTGGTGTTGTGTCTAAATCTGTGAAAGGACGGTTCTGATCTCAGCTCGAGTGGAAGTGAATTCCAAAGTTTGGAGGCAAGCACGGGGAAGCTGGAGCCACCTGCTTTTTGGAGCTTAAATCTTGGGATATTTAAGCAGTGTGTTTGAGCTGATCTGGTAGGGCGCGCTGGGGTGTGGTGCTTGAGGTTGTCGGATAGGTATCTGGGTGCTTGGTTAGCTAGGCATTTGTGTGTGAGTGAGATGGTTTTATATTCAATTCTTTGTGGTATGGATAGCCAATGGCAGGTGCGTCTGGCGTCCGAGATGTGTTCATGTTTGGGTATGTTCAGGGCTGCTCGCAAGGCGTTGTTTTGTATGACTTGTAGTTTGTTGATGTTTTTCTGACTGGTTCCCAAGTATAGCGCATTGCAGTAGTCAACTTTGGAAAGGACTAGCGCTCTGGCTAAGGTGATGCAGTTGGATGGTGAGAGGTAAGGTCTGCTGGCATTGATGAGTTTACAGGTGTAAGCAGTGGCTGATGATATGGAATTGATCTGTCTTGTCAGTGTGAGGGAGGAGTCGAGGTAGATTCCTAGGGTTTTGACGCTGTTAGAGACGATGATGTTATTGCCGTCTATAGTGAATGCTTGATAGAGTTTGTCGAGTTTATTAAGTCTGGGTTGGGAACCTAGGAGAAGAAGCTCGGTCTTGTCGTCATTAAGGCATAGGCCATGCTTGGCCATCCATTCTTGGATAATGGAATAAATGTTGTTGAGAGCAGTGAGGTCGGTGGAGTAGTCGCCTGTTAAAGGGATCAGTATTTGGGTGTCATCTGCGTAGTTGGTGTAGATGACACCCAAGCGGTCCAGTATGTCAAAGAGGGGTTTCGTGAATACATTGTATAGAGTGGGGGAGACGCAGGAGCCCTGGGGGACACCGCAAGTGACTGGGGCTGGGATGGCAGAGGCTGTGGGTGCGAAGACTCTCATGGATCTGTTGTTAAGGAAGGAATGGATCCATGCGTTGGCGTTATCTGAAAATTTGGCTGCCGAGGATAGATGTTTGCAGAGGATGTCGGGGTTGACCAGGTCGAAGGCGGCCGATAAGTCAAAGAGGAGAAGGAGGGCTAGTTTACCATTGTCTTTAATGTTGTCCATCTGTGTCTTAAGGTCAATCAGGGCGGTTTCCAACGCATTGTCTTCGCACAGCAAGTATTTTAAGGTCCAAAACACAACCCTAGCTAAAGAGACTTGGACAGCCAGACCCTTAATGCGAGCTGGTTCCATTCAGACACTTGGGCAGACAAAGGGCTGGGGAGTGAACAAATACTCCCTTTACTGCCTGCACACCTGCCCAGACACACTGAAGCCTAGGCGGGGATATCCAGAGGGTTCCTGCCAAAAGCAGAACACACACGCAGGCCTCCCCCACCCAGGACGGTAGAAGGGCTGACGAAGAACAACTATGCTATTAATGGCGAAAAAAGAAAGGAGCCACCAAGGTAATACTTGGGTGACCCTTTTTTTTTTTTATTATAACCGGGGCTATGGACCTAGCCTGCGGTAGAAAATTCCCACAATATTTGGTAGGACACAAATCTGAGTGTTTTCCGACTTAACATTTTTTTTTTTTAAATAAAGAGATGGTCTGTGACATAAATCACAGGAGCAGAGAAGGGGGATAATAAGTATCCCTTTGGCACTCCACATAAGACTATAAAGTGAACATAAAGGTCTGCAAGCCCCTCTACCGAGAACGAACACGGCCAAATAACCTGTTCTATGGGAATGTGCCCACTTGGGAGGGTTTACAACCATGTTACCTTTCACAGAGTAGAAATATCCATTTGCATATCAGTCTGTGTCCCACCCACAAGGGCAGTCCAGCACCGAAATGCTAGGCAGATCTCCTCTGGACAAGAATACCAACAGCAACCCCAGACACGTGTTTCAGCCTGGCCTGGTCTGGCCTCGCCAGTGAGGTGAAGCTGTGCCTCTCTCTCTCTAAGCACAGTGAGCAAGAGGACCATGTCTGGATTTCCCTGGGTAACTTAGGGTGAAACCCAAAGTTCCTATTAATGCACAAAAAGGCCTGCGAGCCCCTCTTGAGACCGCACAAAGCCAAATGATCTGTTCTATAGGAAAGTGCCCATTCAGGAGGGTCTACAACCATGTTTGTTTAAGGTTTTTTGAGAGATGCCAAGTATCTCTATCCTTAAGAAATGTTGTTCCTCTAAGATATAGAAAATAATCTCAAAGGAGGACCCAAAGGGTGCCAGCAACACTGCCCGGAAGGAGCTGTGTGCTGTAATAGTAAAAATACCCATGCCTTAAAAGAGAGACGGAGGAAAGAAGACTCCATAGGACAGTAAGATATAAAGGAAAGAGTTCAAAAAGACAGAGCCCACAAGAATGAATGAGTGGAAAAAGGCTCCACTCATTCAGGATTAAAGAAACAGGCCCAGAAATCCAGCAACAAGTGCTGGGGTCTCACTAGGAGAGGGGATGAAGCATAAACATGATGCATCTCCCTAACACCAAGCATTGTGATGCTCTGCAGCTCTCTACAAATACCAGGCTTGAACTGATCAGTGGGGAACGTGGAACGTGGAACCAGTACTGGGAGCAGTCAGAAATGCTAGGCTGACAAGTAAATGAAGTTTTCTCACAATTAGCCATTTTATTCAACAGTAAGGGTTAGATAAACGCGTAACTCTCACATACCTAATAATCCCAAAACTAAAGAGAACTAACCTACTTTCCTAGTATTTGTATTTATTGTGTTTATATAGCACTTTCATCCAAAGCGCTTTACATTATAAAAGAATACATAGAACATTATAACAGTAGAAGCAATTTACAATCATGAATTGAACCAATAGAAAAGAGTAAGTAGAGCAATTAATCTATGAGGGAAGGGGTGAGGAAGGGAAGGAGGAGGGAAAAACAGAAGGGGTATAAGGGTGAAAGTGAGGGAGGATAAGGGGAAGGGGAGGGAAGAGAGGATCATAGGGAAGATTCGAGGGAAGAGGAGAGAATGAGAGGTGGGGAAGGTTTCAAGGCGGGGAATGGAGAAGGAGAGATTTCAGGGATGTGCGGAAGGAGGAAAAGGTAGGTATAGAGCGGATTGAGAGAGGTAAGGAGTTCCAGTGCAGGGGGGCTAGTATCTCTGTCCCTCGCACTCATACATACAACAAACTCATAAAAGGGTAGAAATACACATCATAACATTTAAATACATATAGAGACAATATCAACATAAATGTTTGTATCCAGGGTTGAATCCCCTTCCCCTGGACACGTTCAGATTATTTCCACTTTAGTCAAGATTAAGCACGTTCTTTCAATAATTAAGTTCCAATCAAAGTATGGCATAAAGTCTTGTTCCTTCAATAGACTCTTTGCTTGGCAACTCAATTGTCCTATTGTCCAATAGGTTTTCTCATTATCCATGGCAATGTTCAAAGTGTCAAAGTTAGTGTTTGATAAATCAAAAAGACTTCTTCCTTTGCAAATACACTTTGGTCAGGATGGTTTCACAACAGTTCAACAAGCTCATCATCTTTTGTACTCTTTACTTCGGTCACAACCTCCAACCACACTGCAGTACTTCAACTTCTTCCTGATCCACTCGCCTGCCAGGACTAACCTCTAAGTTCCCTTTCCTGGCATACTTGCCTGTCAGAGCAACAACTTATTTGCAAGGAACTTGGGGTTGGTCACCCTGAGTTACCTGGGGGCAACCAGACGTGGACTCCCTGCTCACTGTGCTCAGAGGCACAGCTTCACCTCACTGATGAGGCCCAACAAGGCTGAAACACGTGTATGGGGTTGCTGTTGGTACTCTTGTTCAGAGAGGAATTGCCATAGCATTTCAGTGCTGGACTGCTCATGTGGGCGGGACAAAGACTGATAAGCAAATGGATATTTCCCATCTGTGAAAGGTACAGTGAGCAAAAAGCGTGTGCTGCAAACTCTCATCTCAGAACAGGTTATCATGCCATGTTATTTCTGGAGAGGAGCGCCTGCTACCTTTTTTGAAAAATGTGTACAACTACTTTCAGTACCTTGTGGTGACGTTTATTCCAACCTTTACACACTTTAATCCTCAAATGGGAAAGTTACATCAAAAACTGTTTCAAATATGTTTCACACAGATATGCTTACCCTCAGCAATGCAGGTTGTACTTCTCTCCCCCTTAACTTATCACAAGGAGGGATTCTGTTCTGCCAACTTTGTCTTCCTTTGCTTGCCTTTTGTCTTTGGCAACACTTGTTACAATCACCTTCTAACAGTAATATTTCACACTGTACAGCACCTTCACCTTGTTGGAATATTGTTCCCTTTTGGCTTTGGTATTGATGGTTACAACATTTTGTTTCACTTTGTTTAAACCAATATTTTTTTTCACCTTTGTTAAGAATTGTCCCCTCTTGACTTGGACAATGGTGGTTACAAAATAGCACCCCTTTCGGTTTGGGCAGTGGTGGTTACAATGGCTCTCTTCATGCTCCCTCTTAAAGCGATAATTGCGTCCAATTTGACTTACTTAATTATTCTCTGTATTTAAAATCTTTCTTATCAGTTCGGTATTGAAAAGCAGAATCCTGTATCAGCAGTCTGGGTAGGCGCGTCCCAGAGTCACCTATGCAAGGCCAAATCACTGGTCTCCTTGCGCGTCTCCTCCGGACCAGTTGTCTGAATTCCTGCTTTTGGCAGGGAAACCCTTTCTCTGGGTCAGGTTTAATTCTCTTGCGCCTTCCGCCGATGGTGCTGCTTTCGCTCCAAGTACGCTCGGTTGAATGCCAAATACAAGAGCAATACGCAGAGTGTGGAGAGCGTGTCTCTTCCTCCGGGCAGTCAGTTTCTTTACCGCTTTCAACTGCGCACTGTCTGCACTTCAGAGGACTCTTGACTTCTGTCACAACTATACAATGGCGTCCCGCTTTTACATCAGCTGCAACCTTGTCTCCCGCACTGCATTCAAACTGCTGCTTCTGCGCCTCTAACGACCCGGCTTTTCCTTTTACTTCTTTCACTTCTTGATGGTCTGCACCTGAAGGGGTTTTAAACATTTGAAAGTCCCTCTCAGCTTTGTCATTGGAACAACTAGACTACATATTGCAGTTCTGGACCTCTGAGCCCCTCTTCCTCATCCCAATACTTTTGGCATTATGGGACTTGAAGTCTCCAATATTCTTAGTTAGTTTAATTCCAGGATTTTTACTCTGATTTAATGATGTATCAGATACGTACTGAGGGGAGGATTTTGAGGAAACGAAAAGTTATTTCTTAACCTCATAATTCAGATACAATAAAGAATTATGATAACCAGAAGTGTTATTAGTTCCTTAATTTCTGCCTCCATTTTAATCATAAAGTTTCTCACGCTTCATTTTTAGAGGAAGTTTGTGAGGGGATATTTCACGAGAATGTCGTAATTTGCCTGACTGAGTCCTCACATTCCCCTGATTGCCTTCTCCAGGCCGTCTTCTGTCCTCAGACCTGGTTTTGACCTCCCTCTGGATGACATTTATGAGGAGGAAGTAAGGTCTGATTTTGAGGACCCTGTTGAGCAGGATGTAGCTCCTGTCTTTTCTGTAGACAGTCAATTGGAGGAGTTAAGGCATACTCTCCATGATGCCAGTGGGTTAGACACTTTTCCGGAAGTGGAATTTGGCAGGTCTGAGCCTGGGGCTCATGCACAGTCATCATACAGGCGACTCATGGCTAGGGTGACTGAGTATCTGGGCTGGTCCAGTCCTCCGGAAGATTTTGTCCAAGATGATCTTGCAGATATCTTAGACCAAGGTCCGTCCTCCGACCCGGTGTTACCTTTTCATCTCACTTTACAAAAAAGGATGGCAGTTGCTTGGCAGTCACCGGAATCTCTTCCGGCTATTAATAAATCATTGACAAAAAAGTACTGCCCTTCCGTTAGCGACCCCAGCTATTTATCCACTCACCCCAATCCCGAGAGTTTGGTGGTTGAGGCGGCTACGGCCACCTCGAGGCAGGTGACGCAACCTACCATCCCTCCTGATAGGGATGACAAATCTTCAACGGTTGGGCTTGCAAGATATTTTCTGCGGGGAGCATGGCATTGAAATCGGACAACTCCACTTGTGCCTTATTAAGGTTCTTACACACACTGTGGAACTGTTTCTTTAGCGGCAGTGCATATTCCAGAGGGGGAAGAAAGGGATGGCTTCCTTGCTCTTGTGCAAGACGGCAAGGATGCCATGTTCGAATCCCTTCAGTCGGGTTTGGATACGGCCGACAGTGTTAGCCGGGCCATGGCTGCGAGCACCGTTCTATGCAGATTTGCGTGGTTGCGGAAAGTCTGGTTTTGCTCCAGATGTGCAAGCCTGTCTTCTGAACATGCCCTTTGATGGCACACATTTGTTTGGCACCAAGGCTGACGAGAGCCTTGAGAGGTTACAGACCTCGAAAGCTGCGGCAAAATCTTTAAGCGCAGCTGTGCGTCAACCTCTGCCTTTTTGTCCTAGGGGACAGCAGTGAAGGCGAGGTTATTTTCGTTATTACTCCTCCTTTGGTAGAATGAGAGGGCCGCAAGTCAAAGGGGCCAGCGAAAAAGTACCAGTGGTGGTCGGGGAAATAGAGGTGCCAAAGCTGCTCAGGCAGCTGTCTCTTTGCCTTCAGGCACTGCCGCAGCTGCTCCTTAACAGTCATGAGGCCATGTCCCATGGTTCGCCATTTGGGGGCAGGCTATCTCAGCATCTCAAAGTGGCAAGCCATTACTTCGGATGCTTGGGTTCTGGATACAATAGCCCACGGCTACTGCCTTCCCTTCCTGAAGCGGCCTCACGACAATCCACCAGGGAAACTCCCTTTGAAGCTTCCAGATCCCTCCTTGTGCAGGAAATCTTGACCCTGCTGGAGAAAGGCGCTATAGAATTGGTGCCTGTAGCGGAGAGGAACAAGGGATGGTATTCCCTTTATTTTTTGATCCCGAAAAAAGACTGGGGTTTGAGACCCATCCTGGACTTACGTTGGTTGAACAAACTTCTCAGGAAGGACAAGTTAAAGAAGTTTACTCTTTCTCAAGTCCTCCAGGCCCTTCAACTTCAGGATTGGTTGGTGTCTCTGGACCTACAGGATGTTTACTTTCATGTACCGATTCATCCCAAGCACAGAAACTACCTGAGGTTTGTGGCTGGCGCACTTTCAGTTTCGGGTCCTGCCTTTCGGATTGACCTCCTCCCCGAGGGTCTTCACCAAGCTCATGGCGGTGGTGGCAGCGTATCTCAGGCGAGGGGGGGGGATTCACGTCTACCCCTACCTGGACGACTGGCTGATCCGGGCACGTTCCCCCGAGCAAGCACTGGATCACCTCAGTCTCAACTGCCGCTCCCTCCACAGGCTGGGCTTCTCCCTCAATTTCAAGAAGTCACATCTGACACCTTCCCAATGGCTCCAGTACATCGGGGCTGTGTTAGAAAAGTCCTTGGAGAAGTGCTCGCCTACCAGGGTAAGGGCTCATCATATTGTGCAGATGGTGGCCAAGTTTCAACATGCCCAGAGTCTCCCGGCTTTTTAATTCTTAAGGTTGCTCTGCCTCATAGCATCCTGCATTTTTCTGGTGCCAGAGGCCAGGCTGAGGATGAGATCCCTGCAATGGGTCCTCAGAGTGGAATCTGCACGGGATCCAACATCTTGCCTGAGAACTGCGACCACTGCATCCTGTCTCCCAGGATCTTCTGTGGTGGGCCAACGAAGGGAACCTGATGAAGGGGGAGCCGTTTTGGCAACCATGGCCGGAGGTGACTGTAGTGACGGATGCTTCCCTCATAGGATGGGGCGCTCATGCCAACGACTTCACCGCCAGCGTTCGTTGGTCTCCTCCGGAGTCCAAACTCCACATCAACCTATTAGAGTTGAGGGCCATCAGGCTAGCCCTGAAGGCTTTTCTGCCATCTGTGCGGGGGAAGAGTGTCCTGATCATGACGGACAACACAGTGGCTGTGCATTACCTCAACAAAAAAGGTGGGATAGGGTCACTCTGCAGTTCATCTGGCCGGAGACGGAAATGTGGCAGCAGATGCTCTGAGAAGGCATAGCACGATCTCTCACAAATGGGAGTTGGCTCAAGAAGTCCTTCAGGAGATCTTCGCCCTTTGGGGAGAACCCCACAAGTGGATCTCTTCGCCACCAGTGCCAACCAGAAGTGCGAAAGATTCTGCTCAAGGGAATTTCCTCCGAGAGGAGCCTTAGGAGACGCGTTCGTAGTGGATTGGTCATTCCCACTGCTGTACGCGTTTCCTCCAGTCCCCGTCATTCCTCAAGTGTTGCAGAGGTTATGGAGGTTTGGTTCCCACATGATCCTCATTGCTCCGAATTGGACCAGGAGAGCGTGGTACCCGGACCTTCTAGAAATGTCCATCTGCCCTCCACGGCGTCTTCCCTACCGAGAGGATCTGCTCTCGTGCGAGGGCGGGGTTCAAGTTCTCCATCCAGAGGTCAAGACTCTCAACCTTCACCCTTGGTATCTGAAAGGTTGAGGTATAAGGATTGGGATATCCCGGATGACGTGATGGAGGTGTTGCTTTCGGCCAGTCGGCCTGCAACAAAATCCCTGTACCTTTGGCGTAAGTTTTGCGACTGGTGCAGAGATCACAATTTTGATCCTTTTCAGTGCTCCATTCCTATGGTTTTGTCTTTCTTACTTTCTTTGGCCCACAGGGGCCTTCAAGTAGGTACCATTAAAGGTTACCTGGCGGTGCTGTCTATATTTAAGCGCCCGTCTGAAGAATGTTCTTATTTTAAGATTCCTTTGATTTCTCAATTTCTTAAAGGACTGACTAATGTGTTCCCGCCGTCCCTTTCCAGGTGCTGGTTTGGGATTTGAATTTGGTTTTGAAATTTCTCATGGGTGCTCCGTTTGAACCTTTGCACTCTCGTCCTTTGAGATTATTGTCCTTCAAGACAGTGTTCTTGGTTGCGGTTACTTCCGCTCGCAGAGTGAGGGAATTGCAGGCACTTTCCTCTAAGCCGCCCTTTGCTGTTTTCCACAAGGACAAGGTAGTACTTAGGGTACGTCCGTCCTTTCTACCTAAGATAGTATCTGAACTTCATTTGAGTCAGAAGGTGGTTCTTCTTTCTATCCTCCTCCTCATCCAGGTAAGGAAGAGGAGAGACTCCATAGGTTGGATCCCAGGAGAGTTCTGAGTGTTTATATTTCTAGGATGTCCAGTGTCGGAGTGGATGATGACCTCTTTGTGGGATATGCTGCACACTGATTGGGCGAGGCTGTTATCAAACAGACCTTATCCAGGTGGATTATCCTCACCATTACTGAGTGTTAACGGTTGGCGGGTAAGGACCCTCCTGAAGGGTTGCGAGCTCATTCCACTAGGGCATGGCTACTTCCACTACCCTCCAACAGGGTGTTCCTATTAGGAATATGTTATGCAGCCACATGGGCTTCGATCCACACCGTTGTTAAGCATTACTCCCTGGATATGATCCATGGTCAGGAAATGGCCTTTGGTAAGGTGGTTCTTTATTCCGCAATCTGATTGGGTACTCTAAATTTTTTTCCGTCCTCTATTTCTCTGCTACTGCTTTGGGAATCTGTCAAAGGTGTGGAATACGTTGGAGGACACAATCCATTAGAAGAACAAGGTACTTACCAACTGGTAACGTTCTTTCGACTGGATGTTCTTCCAACGTATTCCACATCGCCCTCCCAGCCTTCCCCTCTGGAAAATGTCCTATGCGATTGCAGCTTAAGTTTCTGCAAGGCTATGTGCAGTACAGCAGGCATTGGATTGGCTTCACACGTTATGGGGGGAAAAGCATAAACTGAGGCTACGGGCGCCGTGCATCCTATTTATAACATCCGGTGACGTCGCCCTTGACGGAGGCCTTCGGCCCAACGTCATCGACTCAGGACGCTCTCTGCCGAAAAAGTTTTCAAAGTGCACAGCTGTGGACATTACATGTCAAAGATGTGGAATATGTTGGAGGAACATCCAGTTGAAAGAATGTTACCAGTTGGTAAGTAACTTGTACTTCTCATCAACCAATAAGGCAATGTTCACACAAAATAGCTGTACATATGTATTCTTTATTAAAATGTTGTGCATATGCAATAATTACAGAAAATACAAGTACACAACAAAATAGCTTTTCAGGCTTTGGATAAAAACACTGTGGTCTCACATCAACAAGAAATGTTCACACAATTCACAGTAGTCCATCTTGACTTATCGAAAGGCACACAGTGCTTAGAAACACATTCTCCCCTCCCCATAGTCCAAATGTTAAGTCTATGGGGCCATGGGGAACAACGGGCCAATGTTATCCAACTGAGGTAAGTAAAAAGGTCTGCAGATGGGCTGTAAAAGCAGTATGGACCCAATGAAGATCCAAGTGGGATCAGCAGACTAACTGTAGTCAGTCCAACTCAAGAGTTGCACTCACCAAACCCCAGGATGGGAGCTTGAAGGGGTGGCATCATCAGCATGGACGTTTGCAAATCTATTCTGTATGGGCTAGATCAGCACAGGTGCCATGACAAATGACATGACAAATAGAATTAAAACATAGAGGGTTTTAGAGGACCCCAATATCCAGATAAAGAAAGTCGGAGAGATGTTCCAAAGAAGGTCTTCCATAGAGGAGCCCTTGGAGCAGCGGCCTGGACAATCGCGGTTTTACAGAGGAAGTAGCAAGAGCTGCAGAAGACTACCCTGAATCTGGAGGCATGGTCCTGGTTTCCAGGCTGAAGCTAGAGGAACCCCATGAACAACTTCAGGCAGTGAAGCAGTGGCTCAATGACTGCATTGCAAAGATCCTGCAAAGGTGGCCTTTGTCAGGGCCACAGGTTGCGGTTTGAGCAAAGTGCAGCAGGACAAGCCAAAGGAGGGTCTCCATGCTGGAAGGACGGTATCATTGTCCGGTATACACAAATGTATCATCAGCTGAGGCAACAGTCAAACCTGGATGAAAGTAGGAAATGGTGCTTGGTTCCAAGGGGTGGCACAGCATTGGAGTCCTGGGAGTTGAAGAGCCACGAAAACACCTCCTGAAGAATGGATCCAATTGTCCTCACTGATCAGAAGGAAGTAGTAGTGGATGCACTTCCTTCTGGTCAGGAGAAAGACAAAGCATCAGTTAGATTTTCAATGTCTCAAAAGATGCTTGTGCGAAGCTTCCAGGGATCAAATACCAGCAGTTTCCAAAGTTGCTGGTGCAGTGTGTCCACTTTAAAGCCAGACCAGATGTTTGGTGGTTACCCTAATTACCAAACATACTCAAACTTTCACCAGTCAAACATTTAGCAGCCAGTCAACCAGTGCTGACCACCATACAAAGATTTGCAAGCATTTTCCTTGGCACACTCTGGGCATGTGGATTCCAGAGGAATCCCAGATATGCAGCCCCTCCCCTCACTCCTTGGAAAGTCTACACCTTCCTTTATGAGCTAAGGTCCAGGAGCTCCCATTAGGAAAATGTATCTACGTGGTTATTCCTGGTGCAAACACATATAGGCAGAAATCACTATTGCTTGGTTACTGGATTTAACACTAAAGGATCCATTTTGGGAACCTGAAGAAAGAAAAGGTTTCCCCGTTTGCCAAGATGGCTACAACACATAAAATCACTGTTATACTGCCACCAACCAGAACCAGTGCAACTATATTGGTCAGGGTACTGACTGAGGAAACTAAGGGCTGCCGTTCTGGTTCCATGCATATTTGAGGTCCCCAAGGTTCCCCAAAGAGCAACATGCATGTCTCCGCCCCGGTGACGTGACATGACCTGGATGGATTTTGCTGGGGAAAACGGGACACTGTAAAGGACCAGCAAAAAGAAGTTGGCAAAGGAGTTTTTTTCCCCTTAGAGCAACAAATTGAAAAAAGAAAACCGTTCGTCCACAAGGTCTCAATTATATTGACTGTTTTTCAAAGTCTTACCCTATCTGCTGTGCATAGCGAAAGGTAATCCGGGGAGTGAAGCAGCAATTCTACACTAAACAATACACCCAGGACATCTGTCTTTTTACTCCTAAAAGATAATTGAAAAATTCATGAGGATTTTCCAGACAACTCTCTCCAATCAAAAAGATAGCACACATGTAGGACTTGTTTGTCTCCTGGAAAACAGCTCTTTTACCTGAAGCGCTCCCGTTCTCAGTTCTCTGCTGTATTTAGTTCTAATGACACTGGTAACCAAACTTATGCTAATGCAAGCTATGGCAAGCCTGAAGGAGGGATCGGACAATAGCGGTAACAAGATAAATGCCTAACTGGCACTATCACTATGGGGGAACTTCCCTGCCTTCTAAAACAAAAATGAAAGGTGCTAGTCATAGTCCAAAGTAGAGTCCTGAGTTCAAATTCCTAAGTTCCTAACTGGCCCTACCACTTAAAAAAAACATATCTAAAAAGGAAGAGGCTTGTAGAACAACCTTGGCATGTGCTTCTGCCTGGCCCGGCTCTCAGAACACTTACCTCAGTCTCAGAGTTCTTTTAGGATACCCCTGTTCGATAGTTTGTCGATTAAAATAGAAGTGCTTTTTCTACAGTTCTTGCTTTCTCCCTTTTTGGAGAACAAATGGAAAATTATCTTGTTTTATCTCATTCGTTGTTTACCACTGGCTAAATTCCTCGCAGTTCAATTTAGCCTTTAACAGTAGTAACAATCCCTACAGGATTACTTTTGCATGTATTCTCCTAACACCCCTTATGGCTCCGGGACTCTCCAAAGGCTGGTGGCTCTGTTGTAGATGTTATTCCTTACATCAAGCCCTTTGATACATTTGTTGGGTTCCCCAGCCTGGATACAAAGCCTGATCCTCAAGATGTGCGTACATTTAAATCTCTTATTTTCTGATACTGAACAATGCTTCCCCAGTCTTCATAGATGGTGTTCGTAGTTCTTTCACACTTTTTATATGGGCCGAATGCCAGCTCCATGTTTTTTCGGAATTTCACCCTCACAGTGACTTCTCCAGCCTTGATAGGTGATATTAGCAACACTCTCATTTCAGGATACCTAGGTCTTGTGCGTGTTTCAATTTCCATGGGCTTAACACCAGGAATGGTTTCAGCAGTCTCACCCCACAGCTTGTCTCCTCTGTTGGTCGTCCTCGCAGCAGGAGTGTTCGCCTAACTGTTCGTGCTCGTCCTGTTTGGACTGGCACTTGCTGGGTCGACCTTGGCCCTTCAGGCTTCCTGCTTGTTTCTGGTTTTGGCATAGAATGCTGGGTGCCCGGGCTACCACTGAGTGTTGGTGGACGCGCCACCAGAAAAGACAGTTTGCTTCCCGTCTAGGCTCCTTTCCTGTTCGTAGCCTCTCGCTTGGTCAGCGTACCCACTTCATAGCCCCCAGCTAGTGGGCCTCGTTCCCGCTACGCCACTGCTGTATTTTCGCTTGTGCATAGCTCCACACCTCCAGGAGGTGTTTCAAGATGTCTGCGTACTGTGGATTCTCCTCCCTTCATAGAAGTCGGGCACGGCTTCCCCAGTCTCTCTCCATTCAAAGTTCTTATTCTGTGCATGTTAGTCGTGATCTACTTCCTTCATTTACGGCAGCAGCCCTCAGATATCCGTCTGCATTTCCTGAAACCAATAGGGTGGAAGGAGAATGGCTGGTATTTATAGTAACAGTCTGAGAATACTGAGAGGGGAGTTGGTGAGTTCCATTTGTCCAGACCCCTGGAGAGGGTATTGCACAGTGGGCTCACCTCCCTAGCCTCACAGGAGGTGGCTTCCCTCTGGGGAGAAGGAACACATTGTCCAGATTCATCACAAGGCATATCCAAATACATTTTTGTATCCATTGGATCCTGCCACAAGTAGGCCGCCAGATTTTGCTGCTTGCCTGTGTTCCCATAGAAGACCGCTGCAGAGCATTGACTTTAAAGGAAATACGCATGTCCACACAGCTATACTCTTGACACAAATGCCAGAGAGTAGTCAAAGGGCAACGGCTCACCCCCTCTGAACCGGTTTCCTAATGTGAGCCCCATTTGTCATCTTGTGTCCGTATCATTCTCAACATTAGCCATTTTGTTAACAGAAAGGGTTGGGATGAAGGCCTAACTTCCCTGTACTAACAAGAGTGTACCTTCCTATACAACCAAAACTAAAGCAGGATGACCTTGTGTTCAAACTCAATCTGACCTTCACACTAATACATATAAACAAAATTTATAAAGTAAATCTTTCAAAGTTCAACTCGATAGAAAAGTGCAATAATCCAAACTTACAACTCAAACAAAATACTTTTTATCAAAGGGTTGACTCCCTTCCCCTGTATTATTCCAAGCAAATTGTTCACAATACACTGTGTCAGAACCAGTCTCTTAAAGGCATTACAAATGTCTCTTTTTCACCCCTCAATGCTTTTCTCAGGATGATCTCACAAATGTTCTTTCCATGAGTCCGATATGCAAAGGAGGAAGTCCCTCCTGATCTTTAAGAATGATAAAACAAAGTATTCTTTCTGCAGTGTTGGTTTGAATGAAGGAACGTCTTTTCAGGAAGGCAAAACAAATGTTTTTAAAAGTTTCTGGTTGACAAAAAACATTCAAAGGAAACAAGAGCTTAAGATGAGCAAATGCAAATTGAGTTTCCCGGTGCGCACTCCTGCCAGGAAACGCAACCACTGTAAACTCTTCATATCCTGGTTTACTCTCCTGCCAGGAATATCCCCCTTTTTAGCCCACTAAAATCCCCTGGTGTCGTTTCCTGCCAGGTATCCTTGTAGAAAAAGCTTTCACTGCCTGATATTCTTATCAGGCTTCTCTGCAAATTTACATTCTCCTTAACTGTTACTTGTATCGATTTCCCCCAAACAGTCATTCAATATGTCAAGGTTTCCTTTTTTAACAATCTCTCTTGACTCTTGGCAGTGCTTGTTCCACTTATCTCCCAACAGACTCCTTTAAGTCAGGAGAATTGCACCCTAGTTGCCACTTTCGTTCTTTTAACAATGTCCTGTTCTCTTCAATAAATGTGCATGAATCCTTGTACCAGCTTTTACCAACACTTTCATGCCAAGTAACCATGTACCTACCTATGTATTCTTGTTTATGTAATCTAGTGCCGTCAGACCTCTGGTTCTTGGGTGCTAACAACAAATAAAATAATGACAGTTGGTACTTTTCATATGCTTCTGAGCATTTTTTCGCGCGTCCCGCGGCCCCCTTCACTATTGGGTTGACTCACTGCATCTTCGTGCTGCAGTTGAGAGTTGCTTGCGAGGGGCTGGCTCACCTTCAGAAGACAGTATTTCTGATGGGTCTCTGCGTCAGCTCTTCCAGCCTTTGCGGCCAAGACCGGCGCTGCTCTTCAGGACCACGTCTCCTCACACGGCTCCCGCTGAGCACCCTTTGCTGCTTCTTGACCGGAGCTTCTCCCTGAACACGCCAAATGCTGCCAGCTGCCTTCTGGCGTGCTTCTCTTCCCACAATCCATCATTATATTTCTTCTGTCACCAGCTATGCTTTTCGCTCCACGTACTCTGCAACCTGCTTTCTCTCTCCATTCAGTTTCTTATCCTCGTCTCCATCTCGTTCTCAACTTTCTCAGCTGTAGATGGTTTGGACATTTAAAGGTTCTGTGCAGCTGATAAGTTTGTTGACAACTAGACAGCATAGTTTTAATGTCACATTTCTTCCACATTAACTCCTTGCTCCTGTTCCTTGTCACAGTATGTGATGATTTCTGCGAATTTGAGTCCAAAGAGGTTTTAATAGATTTTACATCACATGTTTGAACAGTAGCACCAACATTATAATTATCATTAACATCAGATGGTTGCCTTTCACCATATCTATGAGAAGACTAAATGGGTTTTTGTTTAGACGGAGTGTTTCTCATTCTCTCAAAATTAGATGGCTTTGGATAATGGCAACACGCTGTCAAAAATCCTGGAATTAATGGGTCTTCTTCACAATAAAGAGAAGTATATTGCTTCTCTCCTTGAAAAGTCACCACTCTCCCCTTACAGCCATCTCCTCCCATGTGATCCACCCTCAGAATACCACCCAGGTTCAGTATCGGGTAGCGGCTGCCTTCTCCTGGCAACATGGGAGGGGACTTTAGGCTGTGGATCAGTGATGACTCTGCTGGATTCATCACACTTCTTTGTAAACTATTCAAGAGCATGTAAATCTATGAAAGATCAATGCTGTAGAACTTACTTAACTTTATCTTGCATTGGTATATTTCATCAATTCACATGCATCCCACCCTGTGGCTGCTCAAATGCTCAGTACATATGTGCACTCTGTTTTCATTTCTTGAAGATGGCCTCTTTCGTTAGAGCTTAGCGTTGCACACCTCATTGACCTGAGATCCCGTTCCTACGGCCCAACTTTGCTGATTCCACAGATCCAAACTTAACCAGGGAGCAATGTGGTGGAAGCAGGAGGCAGCCTCCTATGCCTTGTCTGTCTTTGGTCGCAAGTATATTTACTCCTATTTGTTTAAATATTGTTTAATATTGAGTATCAATATTTTGTATGCAGTTTACATGTAGAACTGTCCTTCCCTTTAACTGGCATGTTGTTTTACTGATCTTAACTGAAGCTTAAGTAGCACTCCCCTGCCAATGGCATTTTCCATTTAATGTTGTAAGTGTTACACTATCTTGTAAGCACCCTGCTGCCCTTCAAAGAGATGATGTTGACATCTGAGCTATTAGGTGATCTGGGAAAAGCTAGCAAGAAGCCCTGTACAGTAGCTTTGGGTGAGAGACTTCCACCCTAAACCCTCATAATTATTTATTTTTTTATTTTGATATAGCTGAATAAATCAACTTTTCAAAAATCAAAACAATTATTTCACATTACAATTATCACAATTTTAAAATCAAAAATTTTCCTTTTTGAATTATATCAAGATTAAAACATGAATATATACAATAAAAGAGGTCAATATAAAGAAAAACTTAACTTCTACCATTTTTTCCATTAGACTGTGGAATGTTGTTAGTTTTTATTATGCTAGGCAGAACATTCTCTAGAAATGGAACTAGAGCTTTTATCACAGCAAATTGTGTATTTGAGATTAGTGCACTCTAGATCTGATTTTCATCTAGTTAAATGATCAAATCTAACAAGGTTGAAAAGAATTTGACCCGCTGTTCATTCAACTTACCACAAGATATTACCAGATGTTGAAGTCTCTTTTTCGGTAACAATCTCACTGCAACGACAATAATTCATATTAGCAGGAATAACATTGTGCCTAGCAAGCACTTCCCTAGTTAACCATAGGTTCAGTCTGAGGCGCAAAAATGTGTTCCTTATTGTTGACGACGGACATTTCAACAGATAACCTGCCGTTTGCCCTAGTTTTTTGTTACCAAAGTTGTTATTACTGAAGTCTTTATAATTCAGGCAGGATTCTCTGTTTTTTATCCAGTCCCATTGATGTAGCTTTTTCTTGGCTCGTAAAGGGTTTTCTATTAGGAGCGTTAACGTTATGTCAGCTTCGACCATGATATTCAGTACACATTTGCGACATGTGAGCGGAAAGAAATTATTTGACGAGGACAAATAATGTGCAACAGTGCTCAAAATGTTGTTTTCCAAGCCCAATAGACATTTTCGGAAAAAGGCACACATTCTCCACTTAACTCTGCACGCTTATGAATTTAAGCCCAATTCAAATCGCAGAATTGGCATGGGTGTACAGTTTGGGAGATGTAATACCCTTTTCGAAAAGCTAGCCTCCAGTTTGTTGCACATTTTCACATCAGTATATAATTTCAATTCTACTCCATAAATCATAACGGGGAGTACCTTTTGCTCATAGAAAAGAAGGTGTTTCAACGTGAATTTCCCATATTTAAAGGTTAGGAATCTAGCCTGTGAGGTCAGGCTTGTGAGTTTAGACTGGATATTGATCAAGATTAACTTGTCAGTGACAGAATTCTGTATTGTGAGCCCCAGATATTTATATTCTGATATTATTTTCAGAGGCTCATTTCTGATAGACCAAATGCAGTTGATGATTTTATTTTTACCTTGATTTTTGCAAATTAATATTTGAGATTTGTCCAGATTCACTATTAGATGATTCGATTCAACATAGACTGATAAAGCAGTTAGTGGATTTTGGAGTCCCTTTGGGTTGTGATATCAGAACCAGATCGTCAGCGTACAAAATCCTAGCTATTCGCTGAACGCCCAGTTCAGGAGCATCAGAGACAACTTGAAGGAATAATTTGCCCATGTCCAAAATAAAAAGATTGAACAAAATAGAAGCCATAATACAACCTTGTTTAAGGCCTAAATGTGTACTGAATGCTGAGGACAAAAGTCCCTCCAGAGATAATCTCACCTGCATAGTTGTCTCCGAATGGAACTGAATTATCAACATTAACAATGACGCTGGACAACCAAAGAGTTCTAATTTTTGAAATAATAATTCGCGATTGATTGAATCAAAAGCCATCCGAAAATCAATGAATTCTAGATACAAGGATTGTTTCCGGATGGCATACTGGGATTTAAGCATATTAATAGCAAGCATATTAGGTAATGTGCCCAGCCCACTAGCAAATCCAGATTGAAAAGTATCTCTCTTAAGAAGATTCTTAGACCAGTTGTTCAGGTCTCTTAAAATTAGACGGCAAAAGATTTTCCCAGGGGCATCTAACGGCGAAATGGGTCTGCAATCGGCCGGGCTCGCACAATCTCCTTTTTTATAGATTGGAATAGTAATAGAATGTTTCCATGAGGCCGAAATTTTTTGTGATACAGAGTATAGAATATCAGCCCATATGATCGGAAATTGTTTCATTGTCATATTTGACAGCCCGTCCGGTCCAGGCGCCCTGGAGCGACTAGCTTTATAGATGAAATATAGGATATCATCTTTATCGAAGTTTAGATGGAATTTGGTATGCTGCAAGGGTTCGGACGGGCTTAATTCATATGTTGGAGCAGAATATAGGTTTGTGTAATACTGAACCCACGTCTACTCAGTCACATCATTAGTCTGAACCGCTACTTTGGTGACCTGCAGTCGCTTGATTTATAATTTTCCAGGATTCTGCAGTGTTTTTACTAGCCAATGCTTTCAGCATATTACTGCCATCACATTTATAAAGTTTAGCCTTCATACCCCTCATCCAGTTCCTATATTTAGTTTTGATTTGAGTCAGGGCAAGAACTTGTTTATCAGCAGGGAGTTTGTAGGCCGCCCTCCTTTCCGACCGGACCAATGATTTTTTGTGTTTTACTTCATGGTCGAAATCATGGAGATGAGGAGTTTTTTTTTTGCTGTCTCTAGTGGAGGCTGTCTGAAACAACTGCATTAATTCATGATAGATTACCGATGAGCCCTGAGTCCCCATAGTTTCATACTTTAGTTGATCATCATAACATGACTTAAATGCTTCCAATGAAGCCTCCGTCCAAGTTAATCTATTCCTTGCTGAATTAACTATGATACTACCCTTGGTATGATGAAGTTGTCCTTGAGTAGTATCGAATTTGGATGTCCAGATCAAATTTAGCATGTTATGATCACTCGCCTCAGCATGGAGAACTTGAAAGGACTTTACAACATTCCACATGTTTTTACTCACATAGATGTAATCTATGATTCCCTTACTGGTGTCTCTATGCCAAGTAGCCCTTGCAGGAGTGTCAGTAGCAAAAGCTCCGTTTAGCATAAACAGGTTTCTGGACTCGACTAAGCTTGCCCATTTGGCTAATCGTATCGATTCAGTTTTCCGTTTAGGACCCAAACGGTGTACGTTCAAATCTCCCGCTATAATGAAGGAGTCAAATTAAGTCCATAATTATAAGATCCAATGCCTTATTCATGGACTCTAGGAACCCATCATCTGTGATGCCCAAAGGATTCCAGTACACGTTAATTGGAGCACAATGGAAGTTATCTCTTGTAAGCTTACACATTTGCACAAACGGATTAGGTGAAAACCAAGCTTCTGATTTTAGGGATGCGCTCTGCTTGATGGCAGTTAACAGACCCGATACTGGACGCCCTGCAGAACCTTTGACTGCTGGATTCAGGAGGATATCATAATTGTTCCAAGATGGAGCAGAAGTAAGCCACAATTCTTGTATTAGGATTACATCATAAGGCAATACATTAATTGCCTTATTGTTTAATAGGTGCTTATATCCTCTGGAGTTCCAGCTAATCAATGACAGGGCATTTTCCTGAGGAACCAGATGCTAAGACTGAGTCACTTTTGTATTACAATTGCAATCATGTGAACATGTGTTCTGCTGTTTAATTATTTGCTGTTGTGTCAAATGCGTAGCTGATTCTAGAGCGGTGTGCTCATGCGGACCTGGCCCTGACAAAAGTATAAATCCAAGGTCATACAACTGGGACTTAACAGCCCAAATGGTGTTAAGTACGACTCGGGGAATTAATGCACAAAATCACAGAGGTTCGTTTTGAGGCATCCGTGAATTCTACTTGCTCGATATCGATGGTACCGATGTCGTCAAGTTCAGGTATTTCACTAAATATGGATAGAACCGAGGCTCTGTTCAAATTATACTGAGGAGCCGGAGCAGGCCGGCATATCACATTGAGTGGACTGCTGGTCGTTTAGTTGGGAGGATGGAATTTTTTTGTTTCATTGAGTTTCGTAAATCAGTTAGGTTTCGATTCTCAATGGCTTTAGTCCCAGACTCCTTTCCATTTAGGGCATTTCGGTCATTGAGGAACCTCAGAAGTGTGGATTTAATCATGTTTTCAATACCCAAAGATGGAGTGATATGATCCAGCTGTTCATTACACTTACTTTGGATTTGTGTCTTTATCACTGCCTGTGTAGATTGAACTTGAGATGGGACTGTTTGGGGATTCTGTAATGGCGGAAGGTTAGACATGCTCATGTTTGTAGTCACGATGTTACAGAGAATTTTTGAAGAGGATGTTTTAGTATCACGTGCCGGAAAAGTCAGGCCTTTAAGGGCAGGTTTGGAGGCCATATATTCATCCACCGCAAGTCTCATTTCTCTGCAGCGATCAATTAAGGCCTGATCCACCAACACTGGGAGGGATGTTTTATCCCTATTCTGTTTTTCTCTGTTGTCAGCGGAGCCTGCTGAGGCAACACTTACCAGGGCATTCAAAGGGCTATAAGATTGTACAGGGGTGCTCTTTTCAATTGAGGCCTTACTCTTCTTTGTGTGAAAACGCAACATATATTTACTTGCAATAGCCTTGGATGCAGTTTTAGTTGCTGTTGAGGGAAGCGTAAGAATTTTAACAAACAATTTAATTTGGGATGTTCACTTGACCATGGTTTTAATATTTTTAGGCTTCCTTGGTAGTTTGCCCTTGTTTTGCCCCTTTTTAGAGATCAAATCCGAATCTTTTGTATTTACGCTTGCAAAAAGTGCGTAATTTGTTTTTTTTGTTTGTCAGCAATAGAGCCATTCACAACACAAGCCATATCAATAATAGGTTTCTGTAAGAAAGGTATGCTTTGGAATTTCTGTGGAGGCTCCTCAGGCGGGCTAGTTTGAGTGCTTACTGAAATTTTCAAAAATGGCGAGGTGTGTGATTCACCATATATCTCTAATTTATTTGTGATAGACTGCTGCCAAGATAACATCTGATTGAGTTGATGTGAATGTACATCAGCTTTATTAGTGAGTGCTTCAAACAATTTTGCCAGAGAGAGTATGCTGTATTCATTGATTTAAGTGACATTTCAGTTAAACCATTTGTATTTTCTACTGGTTCAACCGAGGAAAAATTATTAGCCACGGCTTTCCGTGGAGTTGGAGCTATAAAAGACAATTTCTCGACTGAGTTCATATCACTGATGTTAGTGAATAGTATCCGTGATTTTGATAAATTTTCAGATAGAGTATGTACAGAAAAACAAGAGGCATTCGTGTCTAGGTCAATGATAGCCATGTCACCAGTAATAGTTATTTTGGACATTTTGGAATTAGAAATATCATCATCAGACAGACCACTTAAAACAGGCACTTTATCAACAATGGCACTAGGGCCCGTTAGCGCATTTTTGAGCAGAATGCTATCTGTTAATGATACATTTTCTTTTGCAAAAATTACCATAGGAACAGCCATCGAGGCATGATTTACCTGGCACTCTGATGTATTCACGTCCTCTATAGCCTTTTTGCTAGAGGCACCATGTTGGAGTCCATTTTGAGGGCATCTATTTAAGTCGACTGGATTTGATGCCGGATAAGGTGACACATTTGGCATATTTTCATTTTCTGAATCAATAGAGACCAGATGGCTTTAGGTCACGACAGAAAGACTGAATGTCCATTCCCAATAATATTTCAGCCTTTGTGCTAGGTTTGACCTTTAGTGTACCCATGCATGGTGTCGAGCTTAAACAAGTTCTTTTTTTTGGGCTTTGCGAGAGTTTAGCACAGAACGCGCACCGTTATGCCCTGTTTCATTATTGAACATAGCTAAGCACCGATCACAACAGAAAATACCCAGGAGATCAAACAGGACAGGGTCGTACCACAACTCAGCCGCGATCCGCGGCAAGCGCAGCAAAGCGGGACTTTCCGGGGCTACCACGGGTGCGCACGATCACAGTTAAATAGGGACGCCTCCAAAGAAACGTGTGCAGTGCCTAAATAGAGGAAAACAAATTATATAAATAGATGTGAACTCAATATAAGGCTTAAAAAGTCCTTTTAAAGTCCTTTAGTAGTGGTCGTTCACCTTGTGGATGTTGAAGTGCCTTCTTTCAAATAGAGCGCTGGAACAATGTATACAAATCCACAATAGACTGAAGAGCAAACCCCGGCTAAGCGGGACTTTCTGGGTCCATCGTAATACAGATAGAGTTGAATTTTGACAGTGTCTGATGTTTAGAACATTTTAACTGTACTCTAAATGGAGCAAGTCAGGCTCAGCACTTAGACCTCATTAGGAGTGCCTGTCAAGATGAGATTCCAGCTCGATTCTCAATGCTTTGATGGAATAGCACACGGACCATCCAGTACCACCCTCTCAAGGAGCAGTCCATGGTGGCATCAAATAAATAAAAATACAGTGGGTTATAACCATGATGCAAGGTCTGCAAAAAGCCATTGGATGGTAAGCTTCATGGGATATTTGTGACTCTTAATAAAATAATAATAAATAATAAATAAATAATAACACAAATAAACTAAATAATGTTTCTACTCTAAGATATTGCAGGGAGAAGCAGGACTCTGAGTTAAATATGGCTGTCCATTTACGATTACCCTCCTCGCCATCCTAGGCAGTTAAACTGCATTTAGTAGTCTGCTTTAGCTTGCAACTTGGCAATGTATATACATTTTCTTCTTTGGACAACCGTTCCTGCTTCAACCAGGGTTGCTTGGTATTGGCCTACCTTTGACTATGGAAGCACTGAGACTACGTGTGCCAACATTTATGCATTACTGTTTGATTATGTTTTAGCTCAGTTTTTACACACTTTCAAATAACCTTTTCATTGCCCTTATCGTGAGACACAGTTGCAGCTCAGTCTGTTTACCCTGGTCCCAAATCTGTTCAGTAGTAAAACAAATTTAATAAAAGAGAAAATGAACAGAGAAGGAATAACCCAGTTCTAATAAACCTTTATATATCTTCCATGGTGCATTGCAATGCCATTTATTTTTTCTTCTTCTTTGCTTGATGCAAGTGATTCCCATGGTAATCCTGCAGGAAGGCGAAAAAGGAAAGAGGTAAGAATGATTTTTGGAATAGTGAAAGGGGTGGGTTCCTGTTGGGGTAGAGGTGCTCGGGGGGGGGGGGGGAGGACCACATGGATAGTTGGAAGGGTTTGAGGAGGGCTGGAGAGCCCGTTTTGAGGCAGATCATTCTCACTGTGGGAATGTCGCAGTTGTTTTTCTGAGAAATAGTGTCAAGCAAACAGGTGGAACAAAGGGGGTGATAGGTGAGGGTCAGGGAGGATTTACACAATGGAAGGGAGATGGGAGACTTAGAAAGCAGGAGGAGTGCACATTGACAGTAGCAGCAGGGATGGGGGGGAAGACTGTCCTTTAAGATTCAAGTGGTTTTTCCATTACCGTGTGTGTTAAGTCCGAATTAGGATGACATGGTGGTATTACAACCAACTCTTTAATTTAGGTTCAAACCTATGCTATCTCTAGCTCTTAGAGTCTTTACCCTGTTCTATAAAGAAAACCAGTCAATCAAGTTTATTTCTGAAAACACTTTCCCTAAAACTATATTATTTATTTACTTATTTCTTACACGCCATCGCCTGCAGGCATCGGGGCACGGGGAGGCAGATTAAAGAAAGAAAAGGGAAGCGAGTAAACAACCTTAAGATGGATGCGGTTGTTTAAGAAAGCGAAATGGTCTTTAGTGCTTTTTTTGAATGTAGTCAAGTTAACTTCCTGATGCAGCTTTGTAGGTAATTTGTTCAATGCCATAGCGGCCTTCACAGGATATGACCGTTCCTTTCCCTTAGTCCTTTTGGATCTAGGACGAGCCAGTCGCATAGTCTTTCGATCTAGTAGACCTACTATAGACATTAATATGTATAAAATGCAATAAAACACAGTAGAATATGTAATAAAATTGATTGTGATATATTAAAAACAAATTGTGATGAATAACAGCTAGTATTCCACTCTCAACATTTAGAGGATTCTTTCCATACACTGTTTCCCATTTTAACCGATGCTCATAGAAAAGAGTGCAGAGACCAAGCAATTATTGGAGTTTTAGATTTCAGGAAATAATAAAGTGCAGGTAAACATTGGTTACATTTCATAAGACTGAGAACAGCAAATAAACGCTTGCGTGGTGCCCTATATAATTGCCAATAAAGGCACAGATGCAGCAAATCTTTTTCAGCAATGCAAAATAGGCAATTACTATTACTCTCATTGTTCCATTTGGATGTGACTCCTCTTAACCAGAGTAAATTAAATCACACTCGAAGTTTGGAATATGTTGCATTTATATTTGGACAATAATAACTATCAAGGAATTTGGCCAGGTGTAATAAGTATGTCTTCTATTAGAAGATTTACCTTGTTCTCTTTCATCTCTAGTGATTTTTTTTTCTTTTTTGACTAGGCATTTGACTCCATTCACAAAAAATCCATATATTAAAATCCAAAAACAGTCGAAGCAAAAAAAAAGAATTATGCAGTCAATGAAACCTAAAATCAATTTCCGCAATCATAAAAGGTAATACACATAATGATAGGAAGTTTAAAAATCTAACCGTTGCAAAAACCGAGGATATACTTATGGCCCCACAGTTTGTCCTCCACCATTCTTCTGCATTTAATTCTCTGCATTGTATAAAAAAAACGATCGAAATGCAAAGTCCTCAATTCTGTCAATCCCTTGCAAAATAACAGCAAATGTTGAAGCGACTCAATCTATGGAGAGAGCTCACAGAACCTACAGACAAGTTCTTTCAAACCTGCATTTAATCTAACCTCAAGAACCTCCCTAGTAGAATATAAATAAAATCTCATTTGCAAAAACTGATCTCTAAAATGTCTATTCGAAAAAGACTTATATAGCAAGGTCGTTTAGAGATTTCATCTCGTGTGAAATGGTAAAAACGTATACCTTTCGTATGTTTCCTGTGTTTTATATCCAGTCTGCAGCCCTTGTTTTTGTGCTTTAACCATCATTGGATTCTCAATCAAGAGATCTATAGAGGCATCCACTCTCTAGAGGAAATCTAAACACACTGTCCCTACTGGAAAGAGATTTGTGCTTGCTGTGACTCAATGCCTCCCTCAATGGTGCCAACACGGAGTTCCCATCAGCGGTCATAGATTTTTGAAAAAAGGCCACCAATTTCCAAGGATCCATTGCCTGCAGCGAGAGGAGGCTTAACTCATACTGCATCAATTGGATTGGGCCAGATTTAGGAATAGGCAGTATATTTTTCCCAAACATCCCCTCCAATGAATTCCATATCTCTGCTGGTAGGCAAAGATAAACTCCGCCCGTAATTTAGGGATGGGATCCCCTTCAGTATATAAAACTTTAGGAATGGTTTTATCGAAAAACGTACAAAACACTTATTGATAATCCCTACTTTGGCAGCAGTGTACAAGCCTTTCTCCTGGAATAGCAATATGGAGGGGGGGCATCTCATTGCCACTTAGGGTAAAGCCCATATAATGAAGTCCACTCTGTTCAGGGATGTAAGGAACTCATGGTGGCAACAGTAAAGACAGATACAAGTGATCACAGTTCAAGGGTGTTTATTAGACTTTATACTGCGTGAGATAAAATGCCTAATCTAAATCTAAGATGGGGGCAAGCTACGACCATGAAATAATAATAAGGCAGTCCTAGTGGCATCTTGTCAAATAAAAAGGGTCTATACAAAAACAAACTACTGCCAATCCTTACCACTAAGTTACAAAAAGAGTGTGGGATAATGTTCACCAGAAAAGAAAGAAGTGTTCAAAATAAGTCAGGATGGAATGGCTGGGTCTTCCTTGCCCATGTTTTTAGTACGGGACAAGGCGGACTTCTGAGCACAACACACTCCTGGGCTTCTCCAGCATGAGGCTCACAATTCCAATTCAACAATACTAGACCTTCAGGGGCCAAGTCTCTTCTCAGCTGAGTCTCTTGTTTAGAAGGCCTGATCGATCAAAACAACAAACAAGTTCCTTCGGTAATCCTGTACCGTGGGCGATTGCTCTTCTCCCCTTGGATCTCCCTCCGCTGGGCTTGGATCCTTCTTGCAACTTTGGCCTCCCTCCGTCGGGTTCACTATGGCCTTTCAAATGCAGCTTCCAATATTCAAGAGCCTTACTGTCTCTTTAAACAACTTCCCACTGCGGACAACCCTTGGCCGGGTTCACTTTTATCGACAGTGTTCACAGGTGTATTACTCTTCACTCCAACTCTCAGGCATCACTTAACCGGGTTTAAGTTTGCCAAATATACAGTTCACGTTACTTTATCACAATACAGGATGCACTCTCATTAGTTTTCCCTTTGGCATCCCTCCGGGGGGTTCACATAGCCATCTTTACCACAGTTGATGAGTTTCCAACCCAGTTCCTTGTTTGCCCCAACTCATCAGAAAGCGTGGGTTTTCTTTCCTTAGCTTTATTTCAGCATCCCTCTGTCGGGTTCACACTTGCCTTATTACTCAATATTCACAATCTTCCAAAAGAGCGGGAGTGAGGAAGGGGAGGGTTCCATTCCCCTAGCTTTCTTTTGGCAATGCGTCAGACTTCCGATTGTACAAGGGATTTTTCGTAACTTTTGTTGGACCACTCTGACACCCCACACCGCCCTTTCCTAGGGCCTTCTGGTACTTGCAGTTCCAACGCAAAAGGGGCCAGCAAAAGTCTTCGAATGAGCACTCCTGCGGTGCCTGTCCGCTCTGCAGCTGGCCCTTCTCTGGGTGTCCCCAAAAGTTCAAACACAGACAAGTTCTTGTGTTCATCTAATGTTGCCACTTTCAACCTTGGTCTCAACACAGTTCGGTTTGCTATCAGCATCCTCCGACTCACCGATTGTGTCAGGCCTGCTGGTTTGGCTTGCTTCTGGAGTTGAGGCCGGTACCACAGTTGCCAGTGTGCCTCCCCACCTGTGTTATCAATGCGGGAGGACCCTGTGCACCATTGACATCTGTTACTCCACACATCAGCTGTACGTCCCAGTCTTGTAAATCGCTTTTTGGAGGCTTCACAGGTTTGAGTTTAAAAGGGCAAGGGCAGTTCCCCCTTCATCGTCCCTCCAGGTCTTGCTGCCTTTCTCCTCCATTTGAACTGTGTGTTCGGTGTAGCTGGTTCCTTGTGCGTTTCAGCCTTGCTTGTAGTGTGCTCTTGTACTCCGCCTTTTATCCTTGTGGGGAAGGTAAAGGGCGTCAGGTGTGTGTGATTGTCAGTTGCCTGTCTCTGCCTGACCCTTGTGTTGGGACATGTCGGATAAATGGCTCTGGTGTTAGTCCGTTCTCTGTTACAGTGTAAAAAAGTGTTTGTTTTCGGAAATGGGGGGTTTGGGGAGGTAGAGCTTCTAAATATCCTACAGTGTAGGATGGGTAAAGGGTGTTACAAGGAAAGGGGTACCTTTGGTGTCCCACTTCCACTCCCTGAAGACCCATCATCCAGGTGATCCTTCCCCACTGGTCCACCCCCAGGAACTGGATCCAATAGCGATGGCTGTGTCCTGGCCACCTGGATGACAGATCTCTGTGGACTTGCTGGTGAGACGCCTTCAGGTTGCTCACAGAGGTCTACTATCTAAATTTGATTTGTATACTGATCTCGGCTTTCTTTTAGGGGCACACAGGGTCATCACCATAGATTATGTGATGTTTACCGACAACCGATTATTAACAGCATAAAGCTTCAACATGTCCAATTGCCTCTGGAGGCCAATTTGCGTCTGATCAAGAAGGACCAGGTCATCTGCCTATTGGAACCAGTTGATATGAAGGCCTTCTATACACAGGGGTGAAAGATCTGGCCTGCTTCAAATACGCGCCTTAATCAAGAACTAATAAATGATATTGGCCCAAGCATGCAGCCTTGTTTTAGGCCCTTTTGTCATTTCTCTGGATAGCTTGCCACTCTGATTTAATCTCACACCGAGAGACGTTGCACTGTATAATTCAATTAGGATTTCAATTGAATGGGAAGGACAGCCTCAACTAATGAGTTTAATCCAGTGTAAAATACGATCGATGGAATTGAAGACAAGGGCAAAGTCAATGAACGCTAAATAACCATTCCTTCTTCCCCCAGCTCTCGTCCCATGTCCCTTTCCTATTTGAGAATATAGTTCTCTTTCTTTTTGGGGTCAGCTCTAGGAGCTTGTAGAAGGTCAAGGATTAGCTGTTTCATAGAAATATGAATTATAAAGCAATTCACGACTGTGTCCAAGCCCTTGACAAATCCTGTTTGATAAATATCTCTTTTGGATTTGTCCTTCACCCAACACTCCAACTGTGACAAAATCAGTGACGCGAACACTTTGCCCGGGACATCCAAAAGGCCAATTAGACGATCATTTTTAGGATTTGTCTGATCGCCCTTTTTAAAAATGGGGACTATTACTGCTGATTTCCATGAGGGGGAATTAATTTGTTTTAATATCCAATTAAATAACATAAACAAGAACTCAGCCGATAATTCACAAGAACTTTTCAAGATAGCATTTGAAAGGTCGTCTGAGTCCGAGGCACTTGAATTCTTACTTTTTTAAAATTAGTTTTAAAATGTAATCTTTATCATAATCCAAAATCCACTTCAGAGCGTGGTATGGAGTTAGCTGTACACAAACTCGACTCTTGGCAAAGGTATCTTGAAAATATTGAACCCAAACTTTCTCAGCAATTGCATTAACCTGAAGCACCATTTGCTTGGTCTTTAGGGATTTAATAAGATGCCAAACATGTCTATTTCTTTTGGACACCATCGCGGCCAACATTTTTTCGGCCTCTTGTTGGGCCAGTTTTGCTTTGTGTTCGTAACCAGTATCTTTATCCCATTTTATTTTAATCTTTTCTCTTTTATTTTTATTTACTGGCTTTCCAATCACCCTAATCACCTTGCACGCAAGTTCCTTTTCTTAGACTCAGCTTCACTATAATAGATGTGTCTATGCCTATGACACAGCTATATTAACAAAGCTTTAGTATAAAAATCCATTAAAATAGCTCCATAATCAAAAGAACTGTTTCCGATTTGTGCCATAGCCCAAAACCAAGTGGAATCGCATATTAACTTTGTCCTAATTCTCAGGTTTATAGAAAAGCCGATTTCTACACGTGGCGATCTCAACCCTGAATGCAAGTTTAACACTAGGAACCATTTTTTCTCGATTAAAAAAAAGAGATTTATTATTTTCAATGTCATCTTTATTTTTCTTTTCCAAGTTAAATCAAACAAGAAATGACACAAATTAACACCAAATATAACATAAAACGGGGAGGTGATAGGAAACAGCAGGAACAGTTGTGTTGCCTTACACACATTTCTAAATTCATCTTCTGTTTTTGAGTCAGGTGGAATAAACCAGCATCATGAGAACAGTTCCATCACAAATAAGTTCAGGGCCTCTCACCGCAAGGCCATTCCCACCCGCCCGAGGATTAGTTTGTCGAGTACCACCTTAGGGTTGCCGGTTTCTGCACCACCCCCAGGAACCGGTCTGCATTCCCAAGGAAGGGGACCAGATGCGGTAGAATTTCCCCACATACCATAGGCGCGCTGCTGTGTTTTTCTCTGCCACTGCTGTATCCCAGCATTTTGCCCACCACATTGTGATCGCTGGCCCCTCTGTGCACTTCCAGAGGCAGCGATTGAGATCTTTGCTGCCGTAAGGAGGTGGCTGATTAAATATGCCATATAGCCTGTTAATGGGAAGGTCCTGCCCCCCGTGTCTCCCAACAGTACTATCCCTGGGTCCCAGGGAATTGTTAGCTCTGTGATATGTTGAATTTGCGCTAGGACCTTCTTCCAGAATTGGGCTGATTTTGGACAGGTCCACAGGAGGTGAATGAGTGACCCTGTGGCTTTGCAACCCCTCCAGCACTGTGGAGACAGCGCAGGGTTGATTTTGTTTAAAATTTCTGGTGCGATGTTCCACCTGTAGAATACTTTTATCAATCCTTCCCTGTTTCATGACACATTTAGAACTACAGAGCGAGCAGACACAGATCGGATTCCATTCCTCCATCTCCAGCTCTGCACCCAGGTCCCTTTCCCATTTGAGAATATAGTTCTCTTTCTTTTTGGGGTCAGCTCTCAGCGTTCTAATGCATTGAGCTCCCTTCCTCCGGTTGTTTTTGTTTCGCCTTCTGAGGTACAGTGCCAGATCCGAGTGTCCTTAAATCTCTTAGTTTCTGTGAGACTGACCTTTGTTTTGCATTCTTTGAAGGATAGGGGTGCCCCATTATTAAATTTTTCACTTGCACCAAGCCTCCCTCATGCCATTTATGGATCCCCTGCTGATCCGACTCCTAGGCATGAAATCTGTGTTGTCCCAAACCAGGGTGAGCGGGGCGAGGGCGCAGCTGGATCCCCACCGTCAAACCGCCTTCCTCCAGCATTGAACTGTGTTCTTGATGGTCTCCAGTGGGCCAACCACTGAGGCTTGGCAAGCTGGCATAAGATGGGGTAGAGCCGAGATAGGAGCTATATGCCTCTTCTATTTGTTTCTAATGGGGCGGGTTGTCGGTCTCTTGCCAGGTTCATCTTGAGAGCCCTGATATTCCCCAATCACGATACCTCTTGCTTGTGCCTCCTGTCTAGATTGCTCAGGATGTCTGTAAATAGTTGCAGGAAGTTGGCCTGCTGCAACTTCTCAAACTTATTCTGGATCCAGACCACCAGATAGTTAATGTGTCTTTTCCCATGGAACCGGCACGCTGCTTGTCAAGGCTTCCCTTCGCCTTTGGGAAATGTTCACCCCAGAGCGTTGTATTTTGATAAATGTACCCTAAAGCCCGACCCTTCTCCAAATTCTGAGATTTCACGCCATAGCGCTACTAAGGATGTGTCCGGGTGAGTGAGAAAAGGACATCGTCGTCGTACAAGGAGACTTTGTAGTGGTGAGTGAGAGAAGGACATCGTCGTCGTACAAGGAGACTTTGTAGTGGTGACCTCCTCCTAGCAAACCCTGTATTCTTGAGCCGTGCTGATCCTGGTGGCAAACAGCTCCATTGACAACGCAAATATTAAAGACGACAGGGGACATCCCTGGCGAGTAGCCTGTGAAATTTCCAGCTTCAGGAATCGGATCCCTTTATTCTAAGAGATGTGGTAGGATGCTGGTAATTAGCTAAGACCCATTATGTATACTTTGGGCCAAACCCATAATGGGCCAGCATCCTGCCTATGTACCCCCAGTTGAGTAGATCGAAAGCTTTGTGAGCGTCTAGCGAGACCACTGCCACTTCCTCCCTTGAGGCACATTCAATGAGGTTGAGTATGCCTCTGATGAAATGTGTTTGGTCAGGATGCACGAATTTGGGCAGGATCCTAGCAAGCCTGCTTGCCAGTATTTTGGAAAAGGTCTCCGGGTCATTGTTCATTGACGTGATGGGTCGATACGAGCTGCAACCCTACGGGTCTTTCCCAGGCTTTGGTATAAGAGCTGTTGGGGATTCCTCCATGGATGGGGTTAAGAAGGAGTTGAAAAGACTTGTCAGGTGAGGGGCTAAAGTATGGGCATACGTTTTGTAAAATCGGGCGGTAAAACCATCTGGGTACGGTGCCATGTTTTTCAATGCTTTAAGCATCAGTTACCTCTTTGTGAGAGATGGGGAGTTTGAGGGGATCCATCTGTCTGATGGAATCCCTGTAGGGGCGAGTGTGGTTAAGTATTTGGACACTAATGCACGATCAATTGGGGTCCCAGTCATGACTTTCCTATGGTGATCCATCATCTCTTTTTACTTCTCCCCCTCCGAAACCAGAAGGGATCCATGCATGCCCCGTAATGTGCAGATATTGTTCTGAGTGTATATTCTTTTCAGTTTATACACCAATAACCTGTTTGCTTTGTTAGTGTGTATGTAGTAGAATTGTTTGTGTGCTAGTGCTCGGGCGGATTCTAGCAAGGATTTCATTTTTTTAAGATCCATCCATGCTCTGCCAGATTTGTTTTATGCACCCTTTCTAGCTCTGCCATCCTTTCTTCTAGCTGAGCTTGCTGTAGCTGCCCGGTTCTTCTAAAATGCTGCCGCGCTTGTTATCAACTCCCCTCATATTACTGCCTTCATAGTGTCCCAGACCATTAGGGAGCAGCCCATGGAGGAACTTTCCCTAAAATAATTATCCAAGACAGTAGAAATTTCCCCCCTGGTTGCTGCGTCTTGCAAGAGGAAGTCTTGCAATTTCGAAGGCTTTAGGGGATCGGGCTGGGAACCCTATTGCCCGGATGCATGCCAGCACCAGAGTGTGGTCCGATATAACCCTGGCCAAGATATTGACCCCCTCCAAGCACGGGAAAAGCTCACTAGACATGAATATCAAATCTATTCTTCAGAGACGTTTATGTACGTGAGAGTAGAACGTGTAGTTGTGTGTGCCTGCCTTGGATAGTTGCCACAAGTTCACTATACCCACCTCTCTAATAAATGTTGTGAACCCTATCGCACTTGTGTAGTCCTCCCTGGTGGGTGGCAGGATTTTATTGTTGTCTGGGTCAGGAACCATATGGAAATCCCCACCCACCATGATTTGTCCCTCTGCAAATGAAATGAAATCCGGGGTGATTGTACGCAGGAATCGGTCTTGAGCGGCATTCGGCCTGTAAATGGAGGCGATGTAAAGGTCTGTTCGTGCAGGCATCCCTTCACTGTTATACCATGGGGTCCCGCTTCACCGTAACCTCTGTAAATGGTACCTCCTATAAGGAGCTCATGGTGGCAACATTAAAGACAGACACAGCTGATCACAGTTCAAGCATGTTTGTATGCAGGTTGAAAAAACGTCTAATCTAAACCTAAATCTAAGATGTGAGCAAGCGTCGACCATCAAATAAAAATAAAGCAGTCCTATTGGCTTAATGTCAAATAAAAAGGACCTATACTAAGAAACCGGTTGCCAAACTTTACAACTATTACAAAAGGGGTGTAGGATAGTTTTCAAGAAAAGAAAAGTGTTCACAAATAATATGTCAGGATGCAACAGCTTGGGTCTCCCTTCCCCATGTTTTGAGCATGGGGCAAGGCGGAATCCTGGAGCACAGTATACTCTTGAGCTTCCCCAGCACGAGACGGCAGTTCCACTTGCAGCTATCGGGGCCGTCGATGACCAAGTCTTGTTTCTCTTGAAAGTCTCTTGCCTTCGAGGGCCTGACTTATTCAAATAACAAAAACAAATGTTCCTTCAACATAAATCAAAGTTTGTTTCCGGTTTTACTTAAGGTGAGGATTCTTCACCCCTGGGTATCCCTTTTCCGGGCGCTTATCCCTCACACA
The DNA here is from genome assembly GCF_040938575.1 of Ambystoma mexicanum. Classification (NCBI taxonomy): domain Eukaryota; kingdom Metazoa; phylum Chordata; class Amphibia; order Caudata; family Ambystomatidae; genus Ambystoma; species Ambystoma mexicanum. Next base: position 918,708,025 of record NC_090934.1, on the reverse strand, counting down.
TAGTATTCCACACATTATGAACTTTGGGTGATAGCTTCACCCCTGGATCTCCTTCGTTCGGGCTCAGACCCCTCTCGACTATTAGCCTCCCTCCACTGAGGTTCACTATGGCTTTCAACACAATCTTCATCTGCATGGCTTTTTAGGGTGATGGTCTTTCACCCTTGGGTCCCTCTCTTCTGGGCGCTGACCCTTCTCAAATCTCAGCCTACCTTCACCGGGTTCACTATGGCTCATTCTTTCCACAAATTTTAATGTCTTTTAAAACGGTGTCAGTGGACATCCCTCTTCTGGGTTCACTCTTGGCAAATTCACATTAGTTTTCAGTGTTTGCGGGATTCACTTCCCTTGCTTTTTCATAGTTCTTAGGTCAAAGGCTTTCGTCTGTATGGGGATTTTGCTTGACCTCCTGTATGACCACTTTGACAAATCTTGGCAGCTCTCCTACGGCCTTCGGGTATCTAGTTTCATTCAAATGGGGATTGACCAGGGTTTCATGGAGCAGCACCCACGTGGTGTCGGCCCTCTTTTGCAGGGGGTCTACCTTTTACAATGTTACATTTCTTTAAGCTTTTCTCTCTTTGCCACTCCTCGACTTTCCTTCACCACAGCTCAGCTCTTTCCTCGACTCACTGCTGTGATAAACCGCTTGGCGTTCTTCCTAACTGCAGTCAAGGCCGGAAACACGAAAGCAGGAGTCTCCCTGGCTCCGGCTCATCAGCGTCGATACACTCTGTGTACTGTTGACATCTGCTGCAGCACAATTGGGCTATTGTCCTCGGCCTTACGATTCTTTCAGCGGAGGGTTCGCAGAGTTTTGTCAAAGAGGGCAAGGTTGTGTCTCTCCTCATCAGACTCTTGATGTTTGCCGTCTTTTCTCATCTTCTTGAACGGCTAGGTCTGGATAGCTGTCTTGTCGTGCGGTCTGCCTTGCTCCTACTCTCTTGCTCCATCTTTTATCCCTGTGGGGAAAGTAAAGGGTTGTCAGGTGTGTGTGCTGTAAGTTAATTGCCTGACTTTGCCGGTTTATGGTAATTGCATCGAGTTCCTTGCATCTAAATGCATACAATTTTTTCCATTTATTAAATTTGCATCGAATACATTATTTTTTTGGGGGGTGGGGGATGGCCCCCCTAAACCCCTGTTTTGTACCCTTTAAAATCCTCCTGAACAGATATTAACCCTTTACCCCCCCAAAAACATGCATTCAATGCACATTTTTTTAGATGGAAAAAAATTGGATGGAATGGCATTAGATGGAATGGCATTAGATGCTATGACCAGATACCACTTTGCCTGGCCCTTGTTTCGGGATATGTCAGATAAACAGTTTTCTTACCATTCTGTTGTCTTTCATGAGGCAAAACAGTATTTGTGGAAAGGGGAGGGGTGTTATAGGGAGTTCTAGTCTTTGTTCTTAGCGGATAGGTAATTTCGGAAGGGTGGGCTTTGGACGGTTTTTTCGAAATGAATAGGAGGGATGGAGGGAGGGTTTGTGGGAACTGTAATCGTTGGTCACTTTCGACTAGGTGTTCGGAAAGTGACAATCAGAGGGACGGGATTGGTAGGGTTTGCGGGGCAAGTGGGAAAAGCTAGGATCCTGAAATAAAAGGGGGATTGTGGGAACTGTAGTATTTTGCCTGAGCAGGTTGGGAGTGCAGGAAATAATGATCAGAGAGACAGGACAGAAATTTACTGGGAGTATTCCGGTAGGGTGCAGGGAAACTGGGAGTCTGAGATAGATAATCTTCAGGTGCAAGCTAGTTGGAGATCTTGGGGGATTTGCTCTGGACGGAGCAGTCTTTGGATCTGGGTAGGAGAGATCTAATGGGAGGAGGCGAGGTAGAGGTGTTGCATCCTACAAAAACCTTAGATTTCATCCTCTCCTTTTCTCTCTGTACAATACTGCGTCTCCTTTGGGTTATTAACCCAAGTACAACATTGGGTTCCCCCATCCTGGTGAGCTTTTCTCGCTCTTTCACCCCTAGAGTTGGGATCTGAGTGGTTCAGCCCTTCATTGGCCACCTGAATAAGGGTTTCTCAAGGTTCGTTAGGCGAGATACCGTCAGGTATTGCACACTCTTGTAAGTGACTTCAATTCAGCACTCCAACTAAGTCAATGCTCAGTATGGGATGCCCAATGGAAGCCCTTATTTATATATTTTTATGTCAAAGTTCTTTAAATCTGGATGATGAACCCTTATATAACGCCCCTCTCTTTGGATCTCCCCGATCTCACTGAGCCAAGAAGTAGGTTTGTTTTGCAAATTAAAAGGTTTATTTGAGGAATTGAACAATATATATATATATATATCACACTTTTATGAACAAAATAATATCTAAATAGCACACTTATGAATATGAAAGATAATCAGCAATGGGTAATATTACAGTCTCAACAATCTCTTTAATCAGTAAGGAGTAGGAATAGGAAGGATAAGGTAGCAGAGAATACTTTTATGGTTCAAGGAAATGCAAGATGGAAAGAATACAACACAGAAAAGAAATAGACTCGCTATGATTTCAATCAAAAGATAATATTGTCACTTTTTCCCCTTTGACTACTCACGCCCCCCTCCTATGCAATATGAAGAGATGGAAATGAGGGGACACAGGTTTCAGGAATACAATCAAGAATGCAGTTCAATCCCAGTTCCCCCAGCAAGCTTAGAGACACACAGGAATGATTTTAACACGGGCAAAAATACTTTTGAATGTGATTGTCATGAAAGGGAAAATATGCTAAAATGATTTTAATTCACTAAAGGAGATTCAGGATATGGGATAGTTATTTTGGATTGGTTCAGGTCAACACTAGCAATGATTCATGAATGATTATCACATTGAAAACGAAATTCAGCAGTTGCAAACAAGAAACAGCTATTTTACAAGTGGTGAAATGGAGCTAAATTGCAATTTGCGGCAATTTTTTCTGCGTGCGTGAATCGCGATTACGGAAAAACTATAATGATGTTATGTTGTTGGAAAGCTAGGATTTTAGCTTTAAAATGACAGTTAAATTTAGATTTTTCAGAAATAGAATCAAGATTTCAGAAATGACAGATGCGCTTTACAGATTTGAAATCGACCGGATGGACACAAGATTCTATAATGCAGTTCTGAACAGGTTAAAATGGATGGAAGAGGATTACTTTAACTAAGAGATTGGTTATGGACCGTTCTAGACTAGATACTCACTCCTAGGCTGGAATGGAATGCGCCTCGTCAAAGATCTGGTCAAGGGTTTGACTTCGCTCGCCACCGGACAGGTCTCAGTCACTGGGTTCTGCTCACAGCACGGCCTCTGGTCTGCTCGGTCCCTCGAACTGGATCTGATGGGTTCCGGATACAGCTCTGCTTTCTGGGTCTGGATCTGGGTTCTAGCACAGGGTTCTTAGCTAGAAGCAAACAGCACAGCCAGGCTGTTGAAGTTAAGAATCAGGTTGCTAAATTCTGCAGACCTGCTGAGAAGGGTTCAGCTTTTGGTTAGGCCTCTGCTTCAGGGTTCTAGAGTTTGGTTCTAGAGTCTGGTCTCTGGATCTATCTGGATTCTGGAGTCTTCGGGCAGGGTGCTTTGCAAGAAATCGGTTGAAGAGTGGAAAAGTGTTTTTTCATCTGTCCTAGCAGTCCTTATTTATGTGTTTCCAAAGTGGGTGGGTAGGCTGATTCTCTATGCCCAACCCTCTAAGGATTTGATAGGTTAGAGAATTCCCTGTCCCCTGACTGGAGAAAGGATCAGCGTGTCAGAATGAGTCAGAGTGATGCTGTATTTATGGCTTTACTGAAATCCCTCCCCTTTGCTTTTCCATAGAAAATCTATTTTTCCCCAAAAACATATTTCCCAGATACACAAGTTGTTCATAATACATATACACATCACAGATTAATTAAGGCATGTCTCTGTTCAAGTCCCATGTTCCTACGAGCTTGCGTTCAGAAATGACAACATTTCGGGCTTTTGGTGGGTTTCCCAATATTCATTCTGCTCCAAATTTGATACATGCATGCATATCTTCTCTGAGCATATTACTGTAATTTCTTATGGTCATAGCAAAAACACTGCAGCTGCGATCTTAATAAATTCCGGGGTTTGGTCTCAGAACATCACACAGCGTCCAGCTTAGTCTTAGATTGTGAGTGAATTTTTCATTTTAACCATCTCAAAGTTTTACATTTTTGTCAGCTTGGTACACTTTGTTATAAGCAATTTTATAAAACATAAATTTGCTGGGCTATCTGAATCCACAATGGTTTGTCTCCGCCCCCAGAGCTGGCTGACTCAGAGGGTCACATGTCCTGTCTCTCCCAGAACAGTTGTTGACCAGTTAAACCCAAATCAGCATATTCCTATTCATCCCAAAGCCCCCATTGTTCATTCCTCTGGGCTGCAGAGAAAATCTCCTCCTCTCCTGATTTACATGTCAATGCAATATCCTCTCCTGTTGGTGGGAAGGCCCAAGGTGTGAAGGGTTCTCATGAAAAGAAGGCTTCTTGAAGTTTTAACTAAATCAGATTACCTTCTGGTCAATTGCAACATAGTTCCTTGTAAAAAAAAATACATATATAAACTTACAATAAGCAAAGCAACATATCTTTAAATCAAGTCTTTTTCAACAATGAAATCACTGTGTGGCGCTCTATATGGCATTTTGATGGAATTCTCTTCTTTGGCATAGTTTGGGGTTGCATGTTCAACTTTACCCAAAATAGTTTTAAAACGCCGGCTTTCTGGTAGAGGTGAGCAACGGTACTACACCCATTGACAGCTGTCTTTCCATCAGTATCTTTAAAAGGGGATTTTTCCTGATAGCATACGATTCTTGCTGACATTGTATTGATGTGGATTCTTGCAGGAGAATAATGTGAAGCACCCAACAAAGAGGTTGGATCTTGTAGGCGATTTGTGAGCCAGGATTTCAGCAATTTTTGACAATCAAGAAAACGGATTTTTAAAACTAGCTCTGTTTCTTTTGCAATCAGCATTGCTATTTCCAAGTGGTTTCAGGCTGCTTTGTGGGTAACCCAATGGTGGTTTTAGGCAGTGATCTCCTGTGCTCACTAAGATGGGCAAAAGTGGATGGCAGCCTATTTTCCAGTTTTTCACTGCACATTTTCTGGTGATTTCTGGCGAGCAGCATGCTTTCCAGTGGCCATTATGTTTCTGCTGCCAGCAACGCAGTGATGTTGCAGGGCTTGGATGAGTGGGTTGATACATCCCACATTCTCCACTGAGTAGCAGTGCGACCCTCCTCTTTTCCCCTGATGTGGCAAAATAGCTCCTAGTGAACCGTCTGAATTTTACCCACTGCTCGTCGGCGGCTGGGAGATGTCTCCTGCAAGCAGACTATGTCTGCAGCCAGCTCAGCCAGTTTGCTCCCTGCTTACTTGCGCTTCCCTGGGAGTTCATTCCATGCACATTCCAGGTGACCATGCTAAGCTCTCTAATTGAACTATCCCCATGTCTAACTGCCAATGTGCTGCACTCCTCCCCCGGCACAGGATCCCCTCCCCAGGGCCGCCTGAGGGGATGAACCTTTGTCCGTGTGCTAAGGTGCTGTTGCATGAGTGGCTGTGTGGTGCATCGCACTCCCCAGAACATTCCCCCCTTTTATCCCCCCACCAACTATCACCCAACTAGAAAAAAAGAAACGCATGAGCATAGCCCACGTTAACTGGGGCAACCGGCCCAGCCCAAACAGACAAGTCCCAGAAGTCACCAATTTGGTTACTGAGTGGTTACAACAGTCACTCCGGAGTGTCCACAGCACTCATCAACCAGCAGCACCGGTAGCCGACTGGGATAGATCCAGCGTCGCTGTGTGTCCCAGGCATAGATGCTCGCCAGGCCCTCCACCAATTGAACACTGCCCCAGGCTCCGTTTCCCAGGTCCCAAGAGACCCCCACTTGCATCCTTTGTACAGAGCTCAGTCCACTCGTAGCTCAAGAAAAGAGGGGGGCGGGAATGTAACGCTGGATTCCAAGTGCGGTGTAGGATTTCTGGCAGGCCTCCCGTGTTTCAGTGAACAACACATTTTTTGTTCTTGCGGGACGGACCCCTGAGGCTCTGCCTTGTGCTCTCCTGGGTCCAGGACTCTGAGGTCCCCTTCAGGGAAGTCGGACCCAGCACGTTGTTACTGTCCCCCCTCGTCTGGTGAAGATGGGTCCAGGAGCTTTTCTGCTTCTTTCATGGTGCATATCTTCCAGTGTTTGCCTTCTACTGTTAATAGCAGCGCTGTGGGTAATCCCTAGCGATATGCCACCTTCCTTTCCCGCAGCCATTCCATAAGTGGTTTCAAGCGCTTCTTTTTCACTAGCATGGTGGCGGCCAGATCTTGGTACATTGCTATTGAGGCGTCTCAAAATTGGATCCGAGGAGTGCCCCTGGCTGCTTTCATCATCTATTCTTTAACTTAATAGAAGTGGACCCCCGGAAGGACGTCCTGAGGGGGAGACCTGTGGTAGACGTGGTTGGGTGCAGTGTACTCTGTCCAATTCCACTGGGTGCTGTCAGGGAACGCTAGCACGAAGCGGTAGAGGTCCCGGACAAATTCCTCCAGCTCTGCGTCATGGGATGCCCCACAGACAAACGTTGTTGCGGCAAGAGTGGTTTTCTGCATTCTTGCTTCTCAAGAGCATTGCATCTGGCCTCCAACGCAGCTATCTTGTCCGCTCCCATGCCGATTTCGTAGCTCTGATCACACAGGGCTATTTCCACCTTAGCCGTTCTACTTTCAACCTCTTCCACTTGCTTATCCTGGCTGGAAATGTATTTCAAGAGCTCGTCCATACCGTTCTGGTATTCCCTCATCACTGCCTGGAGGTCTTGCAGATCAGATTTGGTGACCTCCTGCACGGGCAGTGCCTGGGCCGGCTCAGATTCCTCTGCATGGATCATGGCCTCGGTGCGCTCTGCTCTTCTCGTCTTTTCGGTAGTGCTTGCCGCTAGCAAGGTGGAGATGTCACACCTGTTTTGTTGCTTTTGTGGTTTTGCCATTACACTGAGTGGAGTTGCCAGGTCCCCCGTTGCAAAGTAGCACTTGCAGGCGCCTGTAGCCGCTGGATCTAGCCGGGAAAGCTGCAGTCTCTCTCACCAAAGCGGCCACTGGTGGGCTGGTTGGGATGCTTCACTGTCACTTCCACTCGGGATAGGCTTCAAAAAGCATATCGAGCAGGCTAAATGGGATTGCTTCCTCCTGGAACTCCACGCTAACCCTCCACTGAGGGGAGAAGGGAGTTGCCCTTATAGCGTGAGCTGATCAGCTGCTACTGTTCCCACACTCCTCGCTGTGTCCCCACAGCTTCCAACTGAGCACCCTTCAAGGGCAGATTCCCCTGGCCCCGTGCAATCATTGCAACGGCTGCCTTACTCCTGCACTTGCGGCTCAGAACCCAGGCCCATGCTGCATGGACGTTTCTCCACCTTGCAGCGTGGCAACAATCCTCTGCGGGCGGTGAACCCGCACTTGGGGGATCCACTGGCTTCCCCCAGTTTATGGCATGCTCCTCCTCATTCGCATCTATTCCGGCGGTATCACGGCCTGGAGGTAACCGTACACTAACTCTGCCGGGGCTCCAGGACACCCATTACTACACCGGAGCTTCCCACAGCCTTCGGCGGCCGACCCCTATCGGTGTCAGAAGGAGGGGAGGAGGTGGGCACACATTCAGAACAGAGTCCCCCGCCCCTCGGCACAGGGCTGCAGTTTGTCAGATCACTGCTGCAAGCATCCTCCCGCAATTTCTCTACACCGGGTCACCATCTTGGAACCCAAGTCTCGACCACCGGGGAAGTCTGCAAACTCTAGAACCGACAGGGCTCAGCGGATCCCGCTGCTACCTGCAATCCCCCGTGCCACCATTAACTCTGGAGCATAATTTCAGTTCAGATTGCGCTTTCAGTCCGCCTCTACATGCTTGGCTGCCGGGCTCGAGCTGGGAGCATTCAAGGAGTCATGCTTCTCGCTCTGGTTCCAGGCCACGCCCCCGAACAGTCATTTTTAAAGTGAATGATAACTCTGCACATTTTTTATTTCCAGTTGTGACATACTGAAAATTATTACCTAAAAGAAACAATCCCGAGTCACTCGCTGGGATTCTCTTCTCCAGGTATCCCTAGCAGGGATATCACTTGCAACAGTAAAGTAATTCTACTTCTACCAATCAAATTTATGCTTTTAATAACTTGTGTTGTAATAGCAGAGGTGTCCGGAAGTACACATATGAATTAATATTGATTAAGTAGGTTTTTATGTGCAATCGCCATAGTATTTTCAAATAATTGCGCTCAGAGCTTAAAATTTGATTCAATATACATTTTGTCGAAACTGCTTTTTCATTGGGCCCAAGACAAATAGGTTCCAACTGTAAAGCATCTACTAAAAAAGGCATGTTTAACTCGATATGGGCAGCCTAATTCGGTGCTGACACGAAAACTAAACATCTTTTTCAGGACAGTGCTTTTCCAGGGCACCTAATCAAGCGTTGTCAGCAAATCCTCAGGTTCCAGCACCATATCTAGACACTGCTTTGGTTTTAATTTTATACATTTGTAACAATCTCAATAGGTGTGGCTTTATATCTTTTTTCAAAAAGGTTGATGCCACCTAGAGACAGCCTCATTCTAGCTCCTGATTTTTTAATGTGTTTATCAGTTTGAGGAAAAGGTCACACCCAGGTAGTCCTAAAATTGCACCAACTGTAGTTTCCTACCAAGTGCCCAAAAAGGGAATAATTGTGGCCGATTTCTCTAGGTTTAAGGTTAATCATGTTTTTGCATAAATTCTGTGTACACGTTAATCGTGCACTGTAAGGACCTGGGTGTCCTTGCCAATAAAACATTATCATCTGCATATGCAAGGACCTATTTAGGTTTTGGGCCAATATGAGGGACGTCAGCCATACATGTATTTAGAGTATCTGATACACCATTGAAGTACAAAGAAAAAAGGGAGCTAAAACACATCCCTGCCTCATGCCTCTCTTCACAGGATTCCAGGAAGTGCAATATCCTTTGCTAACCGATCAGACACGGGCTTCGTTATACTGATGTAATTTAGCCACAAGGACTATTCAGTCCAGTGGGCAATTCATGGTTTTCAGATATAAGCATAACTTCGATCTATTTACATGTTCGAAGGCAGTGCTGAGGTCCATAATTGCAAGGTAAGTCTCTTCATTTTTCATATGTACAGAATTTGCCACAAGATTTACATTAACAATTTGTGTTAGTTCAGACATTCTCTAATTCCACATTGAATTTCACTTCAAATGTTCTCTTTATCACACCATTCCTGAAGTGGCAAAACTAATCTCCCAACAAAATTTAAATTGGGCTTCAAGCAGATATATCTGCATTATGCGGACAGTGAGTCTCTTTTGCCCTTTTTGAAAATTGGGTAAATAATGGTTTGATGCCAAGAGTTGGGAACAGTGCTCAGTGCAATAATATGATTAACCGAAAAGGTGCTCAAATTCTTCTAGTGACTTAAAAAGATCTGCAGATATAGCATCAGGGGCAAGGACTCTTACCAGTAGCCTGCTTTCGTAAAGCAAGGAGTATTCTGAATGATTACATTTAATAGATCGTTCTTAATTCAATAACTCAATTGTTTCTCGTCTGTCATCCAGATCAATGTTTCCATTGCAGTTAACCCATGCAGAATCAGGTATTTTCGAGGATATGTGGTAATGCCCTGTCTTAAGAAATAGTCCTTTATTTGCATAAAGAAAACCATAAAAGGGTGCTCAACAAGTCCTCTGTCCGGAATTCTATGCTAACCTATGTCCTTGCAACATATTAAATAAATAAAAAAATCCAACAGAGAAAACACGTAGGCCCATGGCCCTAATGAGTGACTGGTGGTTGGTTTCTGAACCCAATCCTAGTATCTTTGTCAATGAGCCTTCTAGTCCCTAGAGAATAATAAAATCAAGTAACCTTGAAATGTCTCTTTAATCACTCTCCCCTCTGTGCAGTCCAATCAAATCCAATAATGTCTCTTGTCCCTCTGACTTGATGTGGGAATGTTCGGTCCATGTTCCCCCCTTTTTTGGGAGAGTTCCGGATGTTGTTTCCTAGCAAAGTGCCATGAGTTTTCGCCTTGGGTTTTTACTCCACCTTGGTTTTAGTTCCTTTCACCCGGCTTCGGAGTCTCCTTTCCTTCACCCGCTTTAGGGGTGTGCCCCTCCCCCCACCTTGGGGTTTCTCTCCCACCTCGCTTTAGGGTTTCATATCTTTCAACCACCCTCAGGGTCCTCTCTCTCGCTCTCCTGCTTTCACCTCTCCTACCCTGCCTTGGTGTCTTTTCTCTCACTCTGCCTTGAGGCTTCACTCCATTCATCTTGTCTTGGGGTCTTTTCTCTCTCACTGTCGAGCACTCCAGTGCTTGTACCAGTATGCCCTGAACAAGGCCCTGGCTACTCTGGACCAACTTCAGAACAAAGGACTAGGTCTTCCAGAGTCCCGAGCATGAACACGTGAAGCACTATGAGAAGACCCCCAGTCACGGATCTAGAATGCAGGGATTTAAACCCCCACATTAACACACATGCGCTTCTCAAACTCTTCACAGTGGAACAAATGGGGTCTGACTGATGGCATTTGACGTTGTTGACTCCTCGTTGCCGTTTTCTGATTCACCGGCTCTTTGAACCTTACATTTGTATTCTTAGATTGGCTTTCTTAACGGATATTGGCTTCGGTATCTTGACACCTTTTTTTAAGATCAACTGGTTTTTGTAACTTGGACTTCCCATGTTTGCCAATACTCCAGAAATGTTTTTATAATGTAATTAATTTACTCACCACACCCCCAACCCCAAATTGGGAGTAAAATTATTTTTGAGTGAGTTAAAAAGTGCATCCCATTCCTTATCAGAGTATTTTTTATTAGCGAATGAAAATAGGTTTTAACTGTCAAACAGAAATGTTCTTGTGATAAATACTTCTTTTCACCTAGTTACTCATGCACATTAAAAGCTGTACTTTCTTCTTGTGACACAGCGTGTATTACTGGTCCAAACATATCCATGGTGCTGTGTGGGTGAAAGCAGGAGGACAAACACTTTTGTCTGTTTCCTATTTTGGGGGGGTATTTTTACTCCTTCTTTTTTAGCAGTATTTAGCTTTTTTTAGGGAGTTAAAGTGGCTGATAATACCCCATATCTGTAGGGCTGCAGTTTTTGCTCAGGCGTTTTGGATTTGGACTTTTGGTTGGACAGCCGGCTGACTCTATTATAGATTAATGGCTGCCTTCTTTTAAATCCTGAAGACATCTGGTTGCTGCATATCGATTCCCCTTTTTAGCCCATCCTTGTTCCGCCTGGGTTAGGACCTAGCGTGGTTGTGTTTTTTGGTAACTCTGGCAATTTCCCCTACTTTTTCTCTGCTGTGTTCGGTCTGTTTGGTATTCCTTTGTTACCCTCTGGAGTGAATTCAGCACCTATATAAGGTAACTGCATGTGAACTATGTGTAAAGGGGGGTTTTGTTTCATCTCATTTTCCTAGTTACTTTTGCCAACCCTCTTACTTGCTTCCTTTGCAGCTTGTAAGCGAGAGCCTGAGGACGTGCCTCCTTTCCTTCCTCTTGCTCAATCAGATGGCTAGGCAAGTCCATTTTATTTCTTTTGCTGACCAGTTTGAGAAGGCGGCTAATCGGTTCACCTAAGAACCTTGCTCATCACAGATTGAGAAGCCCATCTTCTCACCTAAACTGATAATGGAGTCAGCCAACGACCTATTGGCTGCACTGATTCAATGAATAACAACCTTGAGGGCACACATGACAACCCCAATGTGTTTATTCATCAACGATTAGATGCCATCCAAGGCGGGCAACATCCATTACCAGCAGATGCAGAGTTCAATGCACTCAATCCTCATAGTCAAGCAGAGGCCCAAGCTCTGGGACCTGTTGCCATGTATCTTCCCACACCGTTCCCTTTGGCCCCCTGACTGCTTCTTGGGAGAACCACAAAGGTTTCACACTTTCTTCAACCAGTGCCAGCTGCACTTTGTATAGGCCCTCAGCTTTCCGTGATTCCACCACCAAGATATCTTTTATTTTGACCTACCTCGGGGCAATGGCCGAAACATGGGAAATCCCATGCTAGAAGGAAACAGTTTGGTCCTATGTGACTTGGACCTTTTGATAATGGGGATGACTAACGTATATAATTCCCAGTTCAAAGCCCAAGCTCGGGACTTGGAGCTCTTGAAATTGACTCTGGAGGAAAGTCCACCTTGATTATTTAACCGTTTCAACCAACTCGCCGCAGATATGGCATGCTCTGAGCATAAACAAGCGGCAATCTTTTGTAAGGGTCTCAATTATTGTCTTAAAGGTGCCTTATCCGTGGTACCTGCTATTCCCACGTTCAATCCCGACTTGGTAGACCTGGTCCTGTCGATCGATTCCTGCTGCACAGAGGAGGCACCTCCGGCTCCAGTTTTCCGGTAACAGGAGAATGCTTAGCCCCTCTGAACCACCTCCCGAACTCCTGAAAATCGGGAGAATCTGTGCCTCTTTGAGCCCTGCCGAGAGCGAGAGTGGGTCTGCTACCAATGGCTGCCTACATTGAGTGCAGGGTGGGTCAGGAGGGGGGGTCATTTTATCAAGAAGTGCCCAAAATGGTCAAAGAAACCTTTGAATTTTCATACGGTTCATCCAAAAATAGGGGTGCATACATGAGCCTAAATCCTGATCATACCTCACCAGAGGGGTGCACCTGCTTTTCTTTGGCTAAAGACAGTTCTGTTGTACCTGGCAAGGAGGTCATTTCTGTCCGTTTTGCAGGGCTCTAGTGCTGCTGGCAATTATATAGACAATTATGGCCAAATCTCTCTCCTTGCCATTGAGAAAAGAAATACGCTTTGGGCTGTCAAAGGCACTGCCTTGATTTCCGGCCCTATTAGGCAACAGCGGGTCAACCTGCATCTAGTGATCCTTCCCAGTCACATTGAAACAATAACCTTTGACCTAATAGCGGCTCCCCAGCTTGGGATAATACCGAGTATTCTCTGGCTGCAGTTGCTGCAGTCACCTCTTTGTGCAGAATTTTCCTCTCACCACAAAGGACCCATGCAAATCTTGTCGGGACTTAGTATCTGTAGTACGCCTGATCAGTGCGGTGTGCCCTGGGATCCCAAAAGAATACCAGTCCTCTGCAGACATGTTTGCTCTGCTTGCCACCCCATTGCCCCTATGATTGTCCTATAGATTTCCTCCATGGCATTGTTCTTTCTGATAGAGACTAGGGGTGTACCGAAGTTCGGCTTCGAGTAATTATTCGGCCCCTCGCAGGTGAACTCAGAGGCGGCTCCTGCAGTAAATTGCTCTACATAGCAGGATTTCTGCAGACCAGGGCCCCATCATTAATTCAGCTCCTGCAATGCCACAGCCAATGGATTCGCCAAGCGGGGCCCCCACAAGGAGTCTGCCTTCTTTCCCACAGTGTTCTCTTTTGCCACGGCAGACACAGACAGGAGAAACGCAGTGCCCATAATGCATCCTTTAGGGACTTCACTGCAGAACAAAAGGAGGCACAGACATGCAGCTTCTGTGCTTTCAGCCCACCATGCGCAGAACTCAATTTCGCTAACTGGGCGTCATCATTTACTTGATGGAGCAGGAATTGATTAGAAAAGACTGGGAAATGACTAAGTAATTGGAGTTGTGATGGAACATTTTATTAGGCATTGAAAGCAAGCAAAAATTAAACTCCCCTTCTAAATGCAATAAAGAATGGCTATATAGATTGTAAATTAAAGAAAACATTTTACAAAGCGTTTTCTCGTCTATAACTTTATTTATTAAAAAGGTAATTATTCGGCTCAGTATTTGGCTGAAGACGTCAAACTATTTGAAATTCGGCTAATACTTAAATGTACTATTCGGTATACCCCGAGTAGAGACTAATCTTTCTTTTTTAAATGTATTGGTCATTTGTGCACAAGTGTTTCCATGCGCCAGAACATAAAAGGGGATGGGGAGAGACAGTTGGGAAAAAACCTCAACAATAAACAGTCCTACTAGGCCTTGTGACCGGACCATGCAAGTGCAGCCAAATAATAAGTGCAGGGGGAGGGAGAAGGACCGGGCGGAAGGGTTGGGGTAAGGGAGGGGAAAAGTACAGGAAGGAAGGGCACAGAGTCTGGGCAATTACTGAGGGGAGCCCAATGAGGCAAGTGCAAGGAGAAACCTGGGGTAGGGGAAAAGCTAGTGCTAGGAGGGGAGGACCAGGAACAGGCTGGTCCGTTCAGGGTGCCCGAGTGCAAGTGCCGAAAATGGTGTACTGGGTTAGACTGGTCAGGGAGTGCCTGGCCCCATTAAGACTCATAAGGGACCAGGCACCAGTCCAAGCGGCTGGAGGAGCATTAGTACAGGAGTGGGTAGGAGGAGGTGAAAAGGAAAATCTTGAGAAGCTTCTGGAACTTAAGGAGATCCAGATCCGGCTCAGTTCTGAGAGGGGCAGGGAGGCCGTTCCAGAGGGAGGCCCCTGTAGAAGATCGAGATCTACCCCCCACTCTCTACTTTGCAAACTGTCTGATCAGCAGAGAGTTTGAGCTAGACGACCGAAGGACTCTAGCAGGGAGGTATTTAAGGAGAGAAGGTTGGATGTAACTGGGTCCGAGGCCACAGAAAGCCTTGTGGATGATGTAGAGCTTGTTGAATTTGACCCTTGTAGTCACTGGGAACCATTTTAGGGATGGAGAGATGTGGCCCCTGGGCTTGAACCCAAGAATAAGTCTTGCAGCCCTATTCTGGATTAGTTGAAGAGGGTTGAAGGGAGGAAAGGGGCAGAGGCTTTTGCAGTAATCCAGCCTAGAGAGAACCAGAGCTCTGGACACATTAAGCTTCTGGGGGAAGTTGAGGAAAGGTAGAATGCCTCCGAGGAGGTGGAGCTGAAAGTTGGTCTTCTTGGTGAGGTCCGTGCTGTGAGGGGAAAAGGAGAGGGAGGAGTCAAAAATGACCCAAGGTTTTTGAGGAGGAGGAGGAGGAGATGGACATGGACATGGACATCCTGGGTGTTCAGGAGAGCCGTTTCTGTACCTTTGGATGCTCTGAAGCCAGTCTCGTGGTCGTGGAGACAGGCTGCAGATTCGATGTGTGGTGGGTCAGTTGGGGGATAACCCACTGCTCCAGGAAAGGGGTGATGGAGATAGGGCGAGAGGTCTGCAGATGGCTTTTTTATAAGAGCATGCACAAGGGAGTGCTTGAGGGAAAGGATGGTTACAGAAGTTAGCCAAGGCTGTGGCTAGTGAGGGTGATGTTCTTGATAGTTCTGGAAGAGTAGGGAGTTTTCGGAGTAGACTTTAATAGAGCGTAAAAATGTGACTGTTACATAATTTATTCTTTGTGTTCGACAGTCGTATATTAAACTCCACCATTTCTCAGAGTCTAGGCTGCATAGATCTACAATATTGCTTTTTCAGTATAGATTTCGGGTTTCTCTTAGTTTTGTACAAAATAGCACCAAGTGGCTGAGAGACTCTTCATTTCGTTTGCATAATCGGCACTTTGTGCATATCTTTTCTTTGGTATATCTTGCCTTCGTTGTTTTGTTTTGGAGAACATTCAGTCTAAGACGCAGTAATAGATCTCTTTGCTTGCGATTTGGAAATTTTCTTAAATAATCCGGTATGATAGACATCACACCACAATTTGTTTTTAGGAGTATGTGAGTTTTTTATAATGCTCTTTTTATTTCAGTATTGGACCAGTCCTCTGCCCATAACATTATTTTAACGAGTTTTGGGTTTTCTACCAGAGTTCGTATCTCTAGGCCTGTATCTTCCAAAATTCGATCATTTTCTCTTTTCCATTCTTTGACTTCCTTTTCTGTAAAGTTGTTATTTTCACAGAATATTTCAAATTGGGGTGGCATTAAGTTGCTCATCGTTTTTCTGTATAACATCAGCTTATTATAACTAATGCAGTCAAGCCGAGTTCGTGGCGAATTACCGCCATTGGTGTAGCTTTCGGTATCGGTAGGATATTTTTCCAACATAACCCTTCCAAAGTATTCCAGAAATCCTCTGTAATATTCATGCAAGTTTCACCTCCGTATGTTAGTGTTGGTATTACTTTAAGTCTGTAGAATGTTATTACAGGTCGGAGGGAAAATTTCCCTTATCTTTTGTTGATGATATTTGCTTGTGCAATTAGTTGTTTTGTTTTCATCTTTAACATCCTTTTCCAGGGCTCTTCATTTTTTGTCCCACTTAATTGAATACCCAAGTATCTTATTTCGCTACATGGCTTTATTTGCATTTTGTTCACAGACCATTTCTCATTCTTTCCTTTTTTCCATCTTTTGTCGCCAAATATCAATATTTCTGTCTTTTCCGCGTTTATTTCTAAATCTTTTTTTTATATGTATTTTTCGACCTGATTTAAGGCTCTTTGTAGACCAACTTGTGTGCGGTCTAATATAATCTGGTCGTCCGCATATAATAAATTGTTAACCGGTCTGCCATTTAATCTTGGTGGAAAGGTTCTACTGTTATCCAGTGAGTATTGCAGATCTTCAATGCAAAAGCAGAAGAGAGTAGTGGCTAGCGGGCAGCCTTGTTTCAGGCCTTTCGTTGTTTTAATTTCATTTGATAGGTTGCCACCTTGATCTAGTTTGACTCTTATTGAGGTGTTAGCATACAGTTCCATTATTGCTTTCAAGAGGTCTATAGGGCATCCTTTTGTGGCTAATTTTTCCCAAAGATGTTTTCTGTTTATGCTATCAAAAGCCTGGCGCAAGTCAATGCTGGCTGTGTACAGATTTTGTTTGGTTATAAAAGCTCTTTTTTTCATCAGTCCTAGTATCAGGAGATTTAAGCTACACCCTACATTTTCTACAAAGCCCGACTGGCATTTGTCATATACGTTTGTTTCTTTGATCCACTTTTTTAGTCGTATTAAGAGGAGTGTAGCAAAAATCTTTCCTACATAGTCCAGCAGTGCGATCGGTCGGTAATTTTTTGCTTCCATCCGGTTTCCTTTTTTAAAAATGGGAACAACGATGGCCGACTTCCACGATTTTGGAATTGGTCCCAGCTTGATAATCTCTTAAACAGCCTTTCACAATAGATAGCCCATTTTTTGGGATCTTCTTTTAACACTGCATTCGATAAGCCGTCTGGCCCTGGGGCTCTTGATGTACTTGCTTTTAAGATTAGTAGTTTTATGTCTTCATTGTCAAAGCTAATATTCCAGGGTCCCGCTTCTTTTTCTTTTATATCACTTGGGGAATACGGTTTTCCTGTATAATTGAACAATTTTGTGAAATGATCAATACAGCTAATTTCCGGGATGGGATTTATAAGTGCTGGCCCTGATTGTTTCTCCTTTAGCAAATCCCATAGTGATCTGCTGTTTGTGTTATATATGGCTTTTTGCATGGCTTTGGCATCATGTTGCAAGCAATTGCATTTTGTGTGACTTCTGCCAATTTTTGTATTTTTCTTTTCTTTTCCGGATCAGTTCTTTTGTTCCTTTAATATTTTGAGTTTTTAATGCGTATATATCTTTTCGCAATTGTTTCTTTTGTACCATCACTTCTGGATCATTTACGTGTAATTTTTTGAATTTTGGTTTTATGTATTTTCCTATACTTTGTTTGAAATTCTGTAGAGACATGTCATATTCCAGACATTTTTTCTTCGGTTTGCCACTTGTCCTGGTATTGCAATACAGTGTCAAAATAATTTCTTTTCAAACTTAAGCGATTTAATCCAGTTTCCAACTCCATTTTAGTATCCCATACCGGGTTTTGTTTTGTCTTCCAGTGCGAAATCAGAGCGATGATTGGATCATGATCACTGTGAATAGCTGGTATTACTCGGAAGCTCTGGACTTTCGCCAACAATTGTTCAGAAACAACATATAATCCAATATGTTGTTCAATTTGCCATTTGTCCAGGTATTAATAGGCGGGATATCTGCCTTTGTATGTCCATTTAATCTGTGCAATCTCCTCGCATCCATTTTGTTATTCCACATTTGTCCGCGTTTGCATTTTTGTCAATTTTTTTGGTTTGTTTCATTTTGTGTAGATCTCTTTACCTCGAAACAGTTTGCATTAAGATCACCGCAAATGAGAATGTTCATATCTTGGTACACTTCTCTTTTGCTGTTCAAACATTCCACAATTAGATCTATAAATTGATCGCTTTCATTTTTCAAGAGGATTCCAGTATACGTTCAGTATTAATAAGGTCAGCGTGGGCCTGGGTAATTCAGACTGAAACTGCACTAATGTTGTCTGTATGTAAGGATTTATATTTGTAGATTCAATCATCGTTATTCCAGATCCATTTTTAATGAAGGTTAATAGGCCTGCAAAGGGTCTTCCAGTCAAGCCTCCTTTCGCTGGATTGCATAGCACGGTTTATCCATCCTTAATAGGTGCAATTTTCAGCCATGATTCTTGTATACATATTATTTCAAGATTATTTAGAATTGAATTGAAATCATTGAAGAGATGACGGAATCCTCTGGTATTGCAGCTTCCTATTTTCCACTGATCTTTTTGGGTTTCCTTGGATGGCAACAATTTCGGTTTCATGGCAAGAGTGCCAGCTAGCCAATTCCAGTATTTCGGATCGTCTTTTGGCGTTTGAGTTGTATTGTTTGGACTGTATTTTGATTTCTTTTTATAGTTATATTAATCTTGTTTAAGTGTTCCTTTTCATGACTTTGTTTTAATTCTCAATTTTCCTCTTCCTTTGGTTGCAATTGCGATGATTCTGTGACTTGCCATACTAATTTACTATTACTACAAAATTGGCTCTTTCCATTTTCAGAGTTCTCTCTCTGTTTTAACTTCACAGTCTCAGTTTTGCTTTATCTTGTTGGGCTCTGCCGTTTTTGGAAGTGTCTCTATTGATTTGCACGGTTTTGCTATTTCCACAAGCCCAAGGCTCATCAGCAGTTTGGTTGGCTACTAGTTTCATAATCTTAAAGCCTAATAATCTGAAGTTTTCGTGAGCCTCGAGCATACTAGAGGCAAGCATAACAGAATTTGTCACAATTTCAACTAGGTCAACACGTGCTTCAACAGGGAAACTTAGACAATATTTCCTCCGATTTTACGATTTTTAGTTTAGGAATGTATTTTACTATCTTCATGATGGCTGATCTATTTTATATTAGTCCATCCGAGTTTCTTGACATTCTCTCAAGTACCACAACCGTATTTATCGGTGGTTTTGGTTTAGTCCATTTGTTATTTTGTCCAGTTTTTCTTGAATTTCCTTGGCTTTCAATTGGGGTCCTTGTCTCATTTACTGTATTTTTCTGAGGACCACTGTTCAGATTTTCAGGTGATGACTCTTTCGACATGGTTATTTCCTTAATTTCTTTGCTCGTTTCGGTGTGTTTGGATGTGCATTTTTGCAGTTTTTCACTTAGGGTTAGGAAGTTTTCTTCAGTTTTTCTTTTTTTTTGCCATAGGGTTTATGCATACTTCTTTGGATTCATATATGTTAAAATCCATAATCACCCTTTCTTGAGTTTAGTTTACTTGCAAATATTCGGTTTCATAGACTGAGCAGTCTAAGAGTTCCTGTAGGCTGCCATCATATATACTAGTCATCAGATGACACAGATACAGTCAGAGTCTTTCCTAGTATCGGCTGAACTGAAGTCTCTGGTGATTTACTGCTAGATGGTAGCACAGCAGAAGTGCTTGGCATTTCATCTTCAGCTGTGATTTTTAAATTTCTTAGGAAACTCCTGGAGCCACAAATCTTTTTCTTTTCTTTATTTTTCACATCTTTTGTTTTGGCGATGCTTTTTAGATTTTTCATTTGTGGATTTGTTGATTTTATTGCCTCTGCCTTTTTGGTTGCATTTGGGTCGAATATGGAAAAGGCATTTGTAACAGCTTTATCTGTAGATCTTGCAGATTTGTCCGGATTCTCACATGGAATTTGTTGGCAGTTTTCATTTTCGGACAATATTGGCTTTTGAGTAATTGCTGGCGTCCTTTCCAGGCTAGATGTAACTGGCATCAAGTCTCTTTGTTCTTCACATACAGTAGGCTGAATGGTATCAGACTCACTCGCTGGTACACCCGTGATTGTTGCATTTCTCATCTCCACTTTTTCGGCCGCTTTTGTTTGAGATGATCAAATCATAATTTCTCGAATCCCTTCTAGGAAGAGATGTTTATCAGATTTTGCTTCTTGTAATAAGTCTATTAATGTTTTTAGGATAACTCTATCCATTTCTTTTTCCTTGCTTCGCTTTTCTTTAATTGCCTCCATGACTGATTCTACATAAATCATTTTACTGTTCATTAAAGCAATCATCGTTGTTTGGTCTCCTTGGTTTTCGTTTAGATTTTCCTACAATTTTAGAAAAGGGAGCCATGGTTATTGCTACTGAGGAAATGATGGATTCCTGCGCCTCTTTGAACCACCTTGCTTCCTTTGTGGCTCTATTTAGTGTGAAGTTTTTATGTCTTTGTGAGTTAATTCCTTTATTTCTGTTACTCTCATTTGAGCTGTACTCTGATGAGGAGGAGGTGTTATCCTCTGATGGCATTGTCTCTTTTGAACGAGTATTAGTATGTGGTAAAACATTTTTGATTTGTTCTTGTAATGCTTTTATTTCCCGAGAACAATTTTGTTTGTTTCTCCTTCTTCAGTTGATCTTGGCCTTTGAGTTTCAAGCTCAGCGCTATTTTTGTTTGCGTTTTTATGTGGCAATACATCTGGTTCTGTAAGATCAGGGAGTTCACACTGTATGTTTTTTTAAATGCTCTCTGCAGGTGAATGCATCCATGGGCGTGTGGGAGCCCATGATTCGTTTTGGACATCTGCCCCATTTGCGTTGGCAGACTTTGTTCTTGATTTACTTCGTTTGGAATTTTTTTCACGGTTAGTCGTAGTATTACGACTGAATTTGTTTTTTGTACTTCAATCATCTCAGCTGTGTTTATTAAGAGGTCATCATCTGTTATTTCAGGAGTAGCATTTAAATTTGTAGGAATGCTTCTGCCATCTGGCACTGTTTTTGGAGTTGTACTTTCTTGCATATTATGTATTTGAGATTTTCCAGTATTTATTGGGTTAATCGCTCCAATGTGCTTTGGTTTTCCATTAAAATGCCACCTCAATGTTCCGATCTCGGAGCTAGAGTGGCACCTTTTTTTTGCTGGTTTCATCTGGCTGTATCTCCCAAATATCTTTGTGCCTTTCGATCGCACACCAGGCTGTATGATGGCATTTTTAATTTTGACACTGTAATTTTTTAAAGATTTCATATTTATGCTTTCCCTGTGTGTTTGCATGTTTTCAGGTTCTGGTGTTGACATATTTGTAGGGTCTGACACAGGCGTACTTGCAGGTTCTAGTATGCTGAATGAGGCACGATATCCGCCTCATTGATGCCTCTGATCTTCCCTTGCATTTCTGCTGTGGGGCACTCGCCAGCCGTGGCACTGGACGACAGAGAACTGCTAACGTTCTCCGCGTCTGCGTCGGCCAGGGGAAACACCAGTTGGCTCGCAGTGAAGTCCCCGTCCCCGCCCACCCAAGGAAGCGGACCGCACGCCGGTCCACAGCAATGGAACCCAGCCGCCGCTCTCCCCTTCCCCAACGACACACCGAGGGGGAGAGCACCCAGGCGCAAACAGCAACAGCGCCGCAGGAGCGGCCACATCCGCACCACCACCCGTAGCGCCCTCAACGCGCCCACCCACAAGCAGGCCGGGCGATGCGTCCGCTCCCGCACACGCCATGCCGCAAGAGCCGCAGGTGCCACAGGAGCTGGAAAGCACCTCCCCGCAGCAGATCACCGCCCCCCACCCCCTGGCAAAAAACGGACATCAATTATGGGTGAGGAGCAATTTTTCGCTGCTATTGGAGACATTGAACTGCTAGTGTCCAATTCGCAGACTGTTTGTGGAAGTCTTTGAGGCAGTCTTTGAGGCAGTCTTTGAGGCAGATGTAATCTGTGCTAAAGCGTAAATCTGCTTATCAACGGTAGAATCCAAAGCACAACCCTTACTCCAGGTTCGTGAATTCATTAGTCTGGGTGTTTCAGAGTCCATTTGCTCGCACATAGGCGAACACTCGGCAAACACTCTGCGGACTACTTTAGAGACATCTTCACTGGTGCAATGGGAGAGAACAAGGAGAGTAAGGGGAGGAGGGGGAGGAGGGAGAGGGGGCAAAGGGAGACGAGAGACGAGAGACGAGAGAGGAGAAGGAGGAGAAGGAGGAGGAGGAGGAAGAGGAAGAGGAAGAGGAGCAGGAGGGGCAGGGGGTAGAGGAAAGTGAGGACAGGAACACCTGAGTTTTGGTAGAGAAGTGGGAGGTCAGTGCAGTGCAAAGGGCCTGGGAGGGAAGAGGAGAAGAGGAGACTGCAATAGGATTGTCACGTCCCTTGCAGATTTTGAAAGTTCAGCCGTGTTGTTGGTGGCCCCAGAGGTGCAGGCTTGGACATGAGCCCTCTTCGTAGAGCGGATGGAGAGTCGATATTGTCTTTGGAGCAGGCAGCAGGCCAGTTTGTCAGAGAATGTCCTTGAGGCTTGCCATTTCTGTTCAAAAGCTCTGCACTTGCGTGTCAGAGCAGCCAAGTCAGAGTCATACCAAGAGTTGCACTTGGAAGCAGGCTTCATGCAGAACCTCATAACTGGGGCAAGGATGTTCAGGGTGTTGGAAATGGAGAGATGGAGGCCAGCAAGTGCTGAGTCGGTAGGAGTGTCAATTGGAAGGGGTGGGAGGAGGAAAAAAGGTGGCAGCAAATACAACACTTTTTCAATATATGAGGGGTGAGAGCCCTCTTTTTTGATAAGGGGGGGGCCTATGTCATGAGGGAATATAACAGTTTAGGAACACAGGGACACAGGCTACCCCACCTGTCTAACACTTGCCGGTAGTATACAACACACATTGAACAGATCAAAGCCCCAGAGGTAAGCACACAGCGCTGCATTAGAGCGGTTCTCCCTCTTGCTCGCCAGAGCCACTAACTGCGAACTTGTGCAATAAGGATCACTGTGGGAACCGAGGCACTTATTAAGCAATATGCATATAAATAGCCTCTCTCACTTTACTGAAATCGCCAGCCCGTAATGGAAATTGTTCAACATGGCGGCTTGCCATGTACACCAATAGATTTTAATCACAGAAGGATAAGATCATTCGAGCACCGCATAAGCGTGGTTGTTTACCTTATCCCATCACCGGGCAAACAGCAGTCACTTGCTAGAAGTAAAGCTTTGCCACCACCGCCAGAAATGGCTTTTCGCGTACCAAGACTGCTAATTTATTCACATGTTAGCTAGTAGTACAACAGAAGGATAACTATTTTCCATTTCTTACAAGTGTACCAGCTGGAGACCAGAACCTAGTCAAACAGGATCTAATCACTCAAGGCGCACAGATGGCACCTTATGAGAAGAACCCTATGCATCTTCTCAACACCTGTGCCACTGAAAATCATTGGCTCAGGTAGGATTGTTTGCAGCACACACTTCAGGTACCATGGTTCCTGCAGAGAGACACCCAAGTTCTGATTTTACTCTTTTACCTTTAGATGTTCCACATTTGGGATACACCAGTGACACCATTCAGTCCACTTCCACAGTCCTGAAGACGGCACTAGAATACCAACTACCCACTACGTGCCAGAAACACCATAAGTGTCGCCTAGACAGATTTTGGTTATGATAACCACATTCTAAGTCACAACATGTACTAACTCACATTGTGCAAAAACTAATTGCAATTTGTCATTGTATGAGTTTTTGAATATGCCTTAAGTTGTGTATATTCCCGTCAACTATGGGTATAAAAAAGGTTATGACAACGGCCCTGTGCTGCCATTTTTAAATCACACTGAAAAATAAAATGTGTTAATGTGTAACATGCAAATTGGGTGCTCTCTTAAGTACAGATCAAAGGCTTTGATCTGTTCAATGTGTGTTGTATATAATAACGGCAAGTGTTAGACAGGTGGGGTAGCCTATGTCCCTAAACGGCAAATACAGCACTGACACACGCTTCATCGGTCGAATGACGGAGAAGGAGGTTGGCAGGACGGGCAGAGCCACTGCCGGAGGATCTCGGAGCTTGAGTTGGGCAGAGAGGAGAGAGTGATCAGACCATAAGAGCAGAGTAGTTAAGGGGTTGGAGAGAGGATATCAGTGAAGATGAGCGCATCCAAGATGTGTTCAGCAAAGCTTCACAGAGGTCATGGAAAAGTACAGTGGCGGAATCGAGTGAGTCCAGATGAATCTTAAATAGAGAGAAGAGGAGAAGTCAGTCCATTAGCAGTAGAAGAGGGGGGTAGGTCCAGTGGGCCTATAGGTAGTTATGAGAGTGAGGGAGAGAATGGAAGAGACCCCCAGCCTACAGAGAAGGTTCTCCAAGGAAGAGTAGAATTGAGTGGGAATGATGGTGGATGGAACCCATTCAGGGAAGATCAGAGCCACAACGCCCCCAGTCTGAGAAGGTCTGGGATTGGAGAGAATCTTGAAGCTATCGTGGCGAAAAGTGTCAAAAGCAGTGACAGATCTGGCCTTGAACCACGTCTCCATGAGAACCAGGACGTCAAGGTCTTCAAGGAGGTGACGGATGTCAGAGGAGTCATTGACAGCGGAGCATGAGTGGAGTGTAGCTAAGTGAAGCCGATTGCCCCCTTGAAGATGTTTCTGGGGAGGGGGTTGCTGGGGTAGGGTACAGACCTCGGAGGAGGTGGAGAGGCAAGAGGGAGGGCAAATGGAGGGATGGCAGGAGACGGAAGAAAATTGATTATAGACAGGAGATGCCTATCAAGGAGTAATAGGTTGGGCTGAGAGCCCTGGGCCATGATAGTGCCTTTCTGATGCACCTGGAGGATGAGAAGTAAGCCAAGAGTACTTGCCATCTAGTGCCGCCATTAATGGGTGAAGAAGAGAAAGGGGAGAGGACAGAGACCATATTGGGATGTCCATAGGTCAGGAGGAGTGACAAAGTGGATGTCAGTGATAGTCTGCCTGGAGGAAGCATTGACGTAGGGGTCAGCAATAGGCAGGCCTTGGAGGCTAGGAGACATTTCTTAAACTTTTCCTTCCAGACTTTGAGAGAGTAGGATAGGTAATAGAGTAGCAGTTAGATGGCGAGCACCATAGGGAGGGGGGGTGAAAGGGAAAGGGAAAGGACAGACAGACAGACAGAGAGGGAGGGAGGGAGGGAGGGAGACTGGGTGCTGCACAAAGAACTCACCAGGCAGCTTAGCAGCCAGGTAGATCAAGATGATGCGGGTGCATTAGGTATGGTTCAAACAAAGGCAGCAGATCTTAAAATACCCAGAATAGGGGTTCCACACACAAGGGAGATGTGTGGTGGTGTGATTCGATTTTTTAGTAAAGCAGTTAAACATGCCAATATTTGCAAGCGCAGCAGCATGTAACAGCAGCCAGATTTGAATTTGGGGAAAACTGCTAATAAATGCCAACATTTGACTGCACTTCAATATTTAGAATAGGCAGAATCGATTTTTGGGGGGAAAACGCCTAAAAAGGCTAATTTGACTGCACAGCAATATTTAGAACAGGCAGATTTGATTTTAGGGAAAACTGCTAAAAATAACTACATTTGCATGCAATAATCGGATTTGGAGGATGCAGAGTCAATATTGCTGATCCAGATAAGGATAGCGTTTTTAAACTGCGAGGCGATGCAGCGCGCGTCAGCTAAATAACTAGGAGCTGGGGTGATGGACGGCGAAGTAGCTTACAGTAGGTGGATGCTAGTAGCAGAATTAGGAGGTGTAAGAAAGTCACGGCATCAAGGGTTGATGGAAAAATAAAGTCAGGAGGAGGACTGGAGGACAAAGTTTGTGGATTCATTTTGGGTATGAGCGCAACATGGAGGATGAAAGGGAGAGGAAGGAGCGGGTTCCCAGAGTCAAAGGCAAAACAATGTTAGACAATCAGGCTGTAGAATCTTGGGATTCTTGGCTGGAGCACTTATCAGAAGGGGAGGCAGAAGTCAGAAGAGGATGAAATCGCCAAGCAGGGTGGTGCGGCTCTGTGGCCATGACCGGACAGGCCAGAAGGGAGGAATGATGGGCCTTATGAGCGGGCCTTGAGAGGGGGCCAGCTTTCGCCTGCCGGCTTCTTTAATTGGTGAAGATAAATGCAGAAATGACCAATCGGAGCGTGAGGTGGGCTCCTGAAACAAAGTATTTCAACAGACGAAAAAGGCGCGACCTTCTTGGAAGTGGTGCAGAGCAGCCAAGGCCCAGTAACCCAAGTGAGCTTGTTTTTAAAAGTTATAGGAAGTGCCCAATAAAGGGCACCAGGAAGGTATGGGCAGGTAACTGAGGCCCAAGTGGACTAGGCACATAAATGTAGGAACACTTCAATTTCAGGCAATTTGGGGATGGCAGCTAGCGATCCTAGAGAGAAGTAGGAGGATGGTAGAAGAAAGGTGCTGCCAGCTACAGGTAGCTGAAGGAAAAAAAATACACTAATCCTTGACACTTAACCTTAAAGAATAGACAATGCGCTAAATGGTCCTTCAACTATATATGATCCTTCGCTCTCCAGCAGGTAGGCCCATATTTTTAATACCAATACATGAAGGGGATTTATGCCCTTGTATTGATTACATAAAAATCAACCAGATTACCATAAAAAACAGGTATCCAATACCTTTGATTTTGGGCTGCTAGATTAGTTACATAAAGCGGTGCTGTTCACAAAACTCGATCTTCGGGGGAGCCTATAAACTTTATTTATTGGTCATTTGTAATGCACACTATACAACAAAATGGCGTCTCGAGGCGCATCAAGACAATGAGGGGGGGATAGGGAACAGGAAAAGGAGTACAACATCAGAATTAAAAGTTCTTAAAAGGTCTTGAAACATTCCGAATTTGCAAGTGCTAAAGCATGAGAGAAAGGAAGGGGTGAGGAGAAGGTGAAGGAGGGGTAGACAGGAAGGAAGATGAACAAAAACATTCTGACTAGGTCATGAGACAATTGTGAAAGTGCTGAACCAGAAAGGGGTGCAAGAGGGGAAGAGGAGAGAGGAACAAAAATGACAAAAATGCATAAAGTGCAGGGGCAAGTAGGGAGATTGCATTTGGAACCCAGAATGCAAGTATGTCATGCAGGAATGAGTGAGTGCAGATTTAATGCCTCGCCTCAAGGAATGAGGGGCACATCAGACATGCAGGCACACAATTAGATTCAGCAGGTAAGTGGCAAGGGTTGTAGAAACCACATCTGGGGTGAGATGGTAGACAACTGGCAGATACCTAACAGTGAAAAAGGAGAGGGATTATAATAAAACAGAGGGCATGGGAGGGGTCAAGAAGGAGGGACACATCGAGCACATAGAAGCAATGCAGCAGAGGCATGAGAATAGAAGAGTCGAGAGAAAACTGGAGCTAGGGTTGCAGGAGCACCCAGTCATATTGTGACGTGTGCATAGAGGGAAAGACACCCACAGGAATGGGGTGTTACATAAATTTGCAAGCAACACAGCAAAACTACACTATGTTCTGGGCAAGCAGCAATACCTACGATAGTGTTGGCAACAACAAGGCAGGAGGAGAAAGAAATGCCATTATCCAGAAAATTATAATCATATGCTGTGAGGATCCAAGTTCAGGATACAGAGCGATCAGAGCTGCGCCTCATCATATAATTTAAGTGGCATAAGAAGCAGTCAAAAGGTAGTGAGCCAGCAGGAAGGGGGATCAGGCCTTCCTTACCTTCTGTTCGAACAGGTGTAACAGCAAGTGACACCTCAGGAGGCATGCAGTGAAGAAGCAGATCATCAGAGTTGAATGGTGCATAGAATAACGCTGGAAGCACCGGGGGCTGGGTTCACCTAGCGGCTCCCTGTTCATTGGATTGATGAATCGGCCATCCACCAATCAGGTGTAGTCAGGCGGCTCCAAGGGCTAAAGCAAGCCCACACAGCAGCTACGGACGAGGCGTCTGACATCTTTGAAGGAGCCAAGTGCTCTGATGCACAAAGGAGGCCCCTGCAGGCCCTGCGGCCAGATCAGCCCCACCACCAGTTGCTGTAGATGATATTCCCGGTATGTTGATTTGTTTTTGTGCAGAGCTGCAACAGAGCTCCAAGTGTTCCTATAAGTCTGTGGCTTGTGCTTCCCCTACTTTGAATCAGGTAGGTGCTTTAAAGCCTTCTGATTGTATGACGTGCTCTTGGTGCATCATGAACAAGTCCTGAAGCCCTTACACATTACCCAATTTGAAAACAGGCACCAGACCCCATGTTGGCTGTACGCTTTTATTCCCCCTGAAAAACAAACTCCTCACCTGGCAGTAAGGAGGACGTCAAAGTGCAGATGTAGACCCTGCAGTGACATTCTCTTGTGCAGAATAAACACTGAATGAGCCAGTGTCAACCACTCTTGTCGATTGATCGGTAGGTAAATAGACAGTACTGCCTCACAAAGGGAAAGTTTGGATGCAAAGACTGAATTTCATCAACCTCGGAGTCCGATGGTCTTGGATAAAAACGTGAGCACAAAGTTTAAACCTGTTACCCGATTGCATAGAGGCTGATGTCAAATCTTGCAGCAATAGCTCTTCCTCTAGAAGCACTACAGCAGGAGCTTTTTCACATGAATGTCTACAGAAGGATTTTTCCGTATAGAAGTAGGGTTTTAATTGGACCAGGCCCCCTTTACACTTGCAAATTGGGCCTCGATATGGGACCCAGATGTGGAGTCACCCCCCCCAAACCTCCAAGCTGGCCCACCAGCTATATGCCCTCGACAAAGACAAAGTACTCTGTAACTGCACACATCAACACAGCAAAGTTATGTTGCATAAGTGCCTGATTATTCAATAGGCAAAGTAAGGACACGGCAAAGGGGAGAATAAAAAGACCGTCTTCTCCACCAGATATGGCTAATACGACTATCTGATAATGCCATTTGGCCTCTGCAATGCCCCAGCAACCTTGCAAATGTTTTTGAATGTGGTGTTTCATAACATACTAGATGCCTATGTGTTAGGGAAAATTCTCAAAAATGAGCGAATTCCCTTCACCTTAGAGACCCCCAGCAACTTTGAGAGCTTGATTTTTTTGAAACTGGAGGGAGTGAGAACCTTTTTTCCACTCTCTCGTGTATTTTAATGTGATTTTGTACACTTTTTCTTTTGGTTATGGAGTCTGACAAACTCCATAGGCATAATCTTTTACATTGGGTCACACAGCACCTTCAGTGCAGTGGCCCAGGGAAGTCTTTCAGATTTCCCAAAGGTTAAAAGGATCTATGTGATCCGACCGCAGCTGATTTTGCCGCAGCCAGAAAGTTTGCATGAGAAAGGTGCGAACCACCAAATGTTTGCACCTTTCTCATGCAAACACACGTACATACCCACACCCCCACCCACAACACACCCATGACACCCCCCCCCCACCCACACCCCCAACATAAACAAACCCCACTTAACTTTTTCTTCACGCTGAGTCCCAGCAGCGCCAGTTCCCTTTCACTTCTGTGATGGGGAACCAGCGCCGCAGGGTCCTTTTCTTATTTTTTTCTGTAAAGTATAGTGAGCAGGGTGTTGCGGGACACCCCCCCACATCCCCTGCAGTCTTTTTCTTTTTACTTACCTGCAGTGCTACCACCAAAGGTTCAAACATTTGGTGTTCGAACCTTTGGTGGTAGCATTTTTAGAACTTTTTGTTCATGCGACCGTTTAGATATGGTCTTTTTGTACAATACTGGTTTAAATACCTTCTCTTGGATAAACTACTGTTTCCAAGAGCAGTAAAGTAAAATTGACTTTACTTACATTTGTAACTTTCTAGACCCAGCACACACTATCTTACAATAGGGAGCTGGAGGGGTTACCTAGTATCCCCTTTGTCTAGCTTCTCATGTAACATTTTTTATGTTACCCTTTCCTCACTGAATGACTGGTGGGAGTGGTTTCGTTTTAACTACCGTGGTGTGCATTTACCGCGGGCTGCGTTCGCAGCTGCAGTAAAGCACCCAAGGGTGCCATTTTTGTCAAAATGGCCCTGGTCTTCTTTTTTCGCTATTTCTTTGTGGAAAGGTCCTTCTTGAGATTTACTCTGCGCGCCAAACCAGGTTTGGTCCCATTGTTCGCTTTGCCTTTGGTGGGATTCACGAGTGAAGCCTGCCTCTGGCTCCAGGGTGTCTGGGGTAGGCAGGAAGTGAGGGAGGTGCCCGAAACTCCCTGTGCTTAGTCTCCTAGGAGACCCAAATGCACTCTGTGGTGATTGGCCGGCTGACTGTCCGGCAAGGACAGCCACCCTGCTGGGTGATTGACAGCTAGGCTGGAATGAATGGGAGGGAACTGAATAAAAGGCGAGTCTTTTGGCTTGGAAGGCAGAGTCGACCACTGGACGAAGGAACCGAAGAAGAACTTGAAGAGGACGCCTGCTGCAACTCCTGCTGCAGTGCCGAAACACCAGGTTTGCATCGACAGAGAAGCCCCTGCAAGGACGGCTTCTCCACTTGAGTTGGTGGGACCAATCAACTCCAAAGTAAGCCACCTGGACATCCATCTCAGAGCTGGTTGAATTTCAACAGAGTTGCTGCTGGAAACCTTATAGCCAGGGAGAGGAACACCAGATTGTGTGAGTTGCTTTTAAGCTGGCCAAGAGCTCCAGGAAGATCCTCTGGACTCCCAGGAAGCAGGACTGACCGAGCCTGAGCCCCCTCAACAGAGTGCGGACCCCAGGAGCAAGGAAAGTCCATCTCGACAGACAGGAGAAAATAGGTGTTACTATTTTCAGTAGACGCAAGGAGCTGAAACACTGAACAGTTTGCCGCTTGTGAGTTTTGACCATCCCAGTGCATTGCAGGAGTTTCCGACGTCCTCCCTCTTGTCCCCACGACTGAGGCCCGGGAACAGTGAGACCTGCAGAGCTGCACAGACTGATGGTACCTCTTGGACTACCTGGGTGTGTGAATGTTTGAAAAACTTAGATGGTTGAGTTAAGGGTTACAGAGTGAACTCTTTTGAAGGAATGACAAATCTGTTTTTGTAGGAATCTATTCTTGATGCCTGCTCTCCTGAGCTGAGACAGAACTTGGCTGACTCAAAAGAGATGGAGCCCAAGAAGCTAGCAAACGCTGCTGACTTGTGGGTTGTCAACAGGGCTACTCACAAGGATTCTGGGGCCACTCATAAAAAGGATTAGGGGGAAACAGCACAAGAAAGATAAGAGAATTCTAAAACTTCCCATTCAAAAGAGGGTCACAAACATAAGAAGGGTATGCCACGTGGGAAACCAGGTCAGTCTAGTGAAACCTCTGTTGCCAAACCAGAGGGAGGTCAGCAAAAGCCTTAATTTGTCAAAACATTTGGAAAATGTTATGCTTGTGGGTCAACTGACCATGTGAAAGGGGATCCCAGATGCAAGGGTAAATCTTCAGGGGTCCACAATGCCTCCTTACCCTTCATACCTGAGGGAGAAGTACATATGGCAAGTGGAAACTTTCAACTATTGGCTGAAGACCCCATTGTGTCCCTGGGTCTGTGGGAACAGCAGAATGTAGATGTGTATAACTCTATACCAGATAACACAAAAGAATACTACAAGGACAGTGTACTTGTAAATGGACAGGAGACCCCTGCCATTAGAGACACTGGGGCCAGCATCACAGTGATGGATGAAACCTTTTTCAAACCTGAGGATGTTGCTGAGGTACCCAAAGGCCCCACTAAGCTTGCTGGAGGCCCTATCCAGATGGTTCCAATACTACCAGCTCTCATCCAGTGCAACAATATGACTAAGAATATGTCACGGCTCGACCTTGGAAGGTGTGGCAAAGATGGAGGCTCCACTGAGCCACAGGACTGCAGTAGCGTTCTAGCCTTCCCAGGCTTCGGTTTATAGGGAGGCCACACCCCCTTTCCTTCGCATTGAAACCGGCTTGTTCAGTTCCCGGACTGTTTCGCTTGTGTTTGCATTGCTTTGTGTCCTCCCGTGCTTTGTTTTCCCCGGGCAGGTACTCTGTACACTGCCGAGTAGCCTCGGTTCCTTCTCTCCTGACCTACCTTCTTAGTGCTTTATTTCCCGCACCTTTGTGGTATTTCCCCTCTTTCTGTCCTTCAGCCCCTCCTTCGTTGATTCTCTCGGGGTGATGTTTCCAGCTCTTCCTCTCCTCTTCTTTCGGCTCCTCTCTTGTTTTCCTCTTCCCGCTCGGTCCCTCTTTCGCTTTCCTCTTCGTGGCAACTGAAGTTTCATTCTTCAGTTCCTCGCCTTGTCTTGTCTTTTTCTGTAGACCAAGCTAGTGGCTTACCCCGTTTTATCTTTCATCTGTCTATTCTACTTCGGCTTTTTCTGCTCTCTCTTCGACCTGCTTTTCTCATTTCCCCCTTTCCTTGCCGTTCCCGTTTTCTTTCGCTCTATATACATTTCGTACTACTCCTTTTTCTACTCTTACCTTTTTTTTCTTACCTTTGTTTCTTAACTTTCTCTCTGCTGACTGTCCTTTTGGAGGCTCCACTTCCTGTAGCGGCTTCTCATCCTGCATCTTCTTAGTTCTGCATCCCTCGCTTTCCCTACTTACCATCTTGCTAGGAGTCCGGCACCCTAGCTGTGCTCTGGATCCCCTCTTTGCTTCGGACCCAAACCTCCTGGTACTGTTTGGTGCGGAAGGTCTATCCAGCCTCTTCAATCTCCAATTTTCAGTCTTCAATACAGCCACCATCAGCTTCGCCCAGCAGGTCCAGTCTCTCACATCCCAGGGTTTTTTTATGCCCTAACCAGCTTTTTCCCTGTACTTTGGGACAATCTCCCTTGGGTTTGCCTGACCGTTGTCACAACCACAGTCAAGGTGGCCTTGGGTGGAGCTCGTCCCTATCTCTACGAACGGAAGAAGGGGGAGGAGATTACAGAGACAGAAGGAGACCAAGAAACCCTCAAGGAGAAGAGGAGAAGAAAGAAGAAATCCCTCCAAGGCTATTCTTCAGAGGATCCAGGTGAGGAGATTCAGGGGGAGGAAGGCACAGACTTTGACAGAATACCTGTCGGTGTACAAAGTGAGGTGCCTGGGAGAGTCCGGCTGGGGAATTACTTAAATCTTGGAGTTGTTTCAAGCACCCCCAGGCCTCCCAGTAAAAGGAAGCAGGAGCAGACTAGGAAGGCCAGAGAGCTCACTTTAAATGACTCTCAGTGGGTTGTTACAGAAGAACCTATAACACCCAGTCCACAGGAAAAGCCAACTTCTATTTCCAAGAGGAAAGAGACAAGGGAACCCAAGGTCTCGGGAAACGAGAAAGATAGCACTCCCGTGTATCAAACCAGGACATCCCCGAGGGGACACTCCAAAGTCACACCTGTGACTACTCTGTGACTACTCCACCAGCTGAGTGTGAGGTCCAACCAGAAGAGGTTGAGTCAGCTACTGATGACACAGAGCTGGAAGAAGACCTTCTCCCTGTTGGAGATCTGGATCCTAAAGAGCATCCTGAGCTGCAGTCTGTCTTTACTGCAGAAGGTGCCTTTTAGGGCAGACTTCAGCAGAGGTCAAAGAGAGTGTCCTACTCTTGAAGGACTTCGCCAACAGGCAGCTTCCCAACTGGAAGGGCAAGAGCCAGGGAAGCACAAGTTGTACTGGGAGGATGGCCTCCTCTACAGTGAACCTATTGAGTCTACCCCAGGAGACTACAGGAGAGTTGTAGTGCCCCAGGAGGTGAAACCTCAGTTTCTACAGTTAGCCCATGAGATTCCTTTAGCTGGTCACTTAGGCTTTAAGAAGACCAAAGAAAGGATTTCTCTTTATTTCTACTGGCCTAAGATGCGGTCTGATGTAGATAAATTCTGTAGGAGCTGTCACACTTATCAGACATCTGTCAAGAGTGGAGCCAAGAATGTGGCACCATTGGTACCTCTCCGAGTGGTGGGAGTCCCTTTTGAGAGGGTAGGAATCAACATTGTTGGTCCCTTAGACCCTCCAACATCTTCAGGCAACCGATTTATATCGGTTGTGGTAGACCATGCTACCATGTATCCTGAAGCCATACCTATGAGGACTGTCACAGCGCAGGCCGTGGCTAAGGCCCTACTTGGTATTTTTACCAGAGTAGGTTTTCCTACAGAGGCTACCTCTGACAGGGGATCTAACTTTGTGCCACTACATGCAAGCCATGTGGAAAAACTGTGGAGTGACCTATAAGTTCTCAACAGCCTACCATCCTCAGACCAATGGGTTGGTGGAGGGGTTTAACAGAACTATGAAGAGCATGATAGGTGCTTTAGACAAACCCCTTAGAAGGAAGTGGGACCTTCTACTGCCATGCCTACTCTTTGCTTATAGAAAAGTCCCTCAGGAATGGGTTGGATTCAGCCCCTTTGAGCTTCTCTATGGTCATCCGGTTAGAGGCCCATTGGCCCTAATCAAGGAGGGGGTTGGAGAGTGCTCCTTCCCACAAGCCAGTGAGAGTCACTGACTATGCGTTAGGTCTCAGAAGGAGAATGACACACATGATGACAGAAGCTTCAGATAATTTGAAAGCAGGTCGGGCTTTGGTGAAGCATTGGCATGACCAGAAGGCCAACATGGTTGAGTTTACTCAAGACCAGCTAGTTCTAGTTATGGTATCTACAAGGCAGAGGGCCTTACAGGACAAATGGATTGGACCCTTCAAGGTTGTGGGAAAACTTGGAGAGGTCAATTATTTGGTGGACTTAGGCAATCCCAAGGAGGCCCCCAGGGTCTTTCACGCCAACCGCCTAAAGGCTTATGTCTCTAGACCAGAAATGGGAGCTTTATTTCTTCTAGCCTCTGCTCAAGAGGAGGAGGAGGAAGGTGAGCCTCTACCTGAATTCCTCAGGGGACCACCTTTAGATGGGAAGATAGGAGTTAATCTCTCTTCTGATCTGACACTGGAACAACAGGAGGAGTGCAAGGCTCTGTTAAATCAGTTTGACCCTCTTTTTTCACTCAACAGGCTTGACCCCTTGGGGGCCAGAATGAGATTCTCACTGGTAACTGTTTACCTGTTAAAAGCAAAGGTTACAGAATGTCAGACCATGTAAGAACCAACATAAATGAAGGTCAACGAGATGCTTGATCTCTGGGTAATAGAGCCCTCTACAAGTCCGTGGACTAGTCCAGTTGTGCTAGTACCAAAGTCAGGATCCAAGGAGTTGAGTTTCTGTGTGGACTATAGAGCCCTTAATGCAGTCACCACAACTGATGCCCATCCTTTAACTAGAACAGATGAGCTGGTGAACAAAATTGGTTCAGCCAAGTACCTCAGTACATCTGACCTAACCTCAGGCTATTGGCAAATAGCTCTGACAGACCATGCCAAGGAGAAAACTACATTTTCAACCCCAGGAGGCCTCTACCAGTTTAAGGTAATGCCGTTTGGACGAAAGAATGCACCTGCTACATTCCAAAGGATGGTGAATGATGTTCTGAATGGGACGGAGGACTTCTGCATGGCATACTTGGATGACATTGCAGTATTCAGCCCTACTTGGAAGGAACATATTGACCACTTAGGATATGTATAGGCTCTTCAGCAGGCCACTCTGACCATAAAGGCAAGTAAATGTCAAATTGGTCTACCTTGGACATGAGGTAGTAGGTGGTGAAATAAGGCCATTGCCTAGCAAAGTACAGGCTGTACAAGACTGGGCCACCCCCTACTATTCAAACCCAAGTGAGAGCCTTTCTAGGTTTCACAGGTTACTATAGGAACTTCTTTGAGAACTATGGGTCCATAGCTTCTCCCTTGAATCTGATCTCACCAAAATTCCCCAAGAAGCTCAGGTGGAATGAGGAGTGCACTAAGGCAGTAAGCAAGCCCTTTGTCAAGCTCCAGTCTTAAGCGCTCCTGACTACAACCAATCCTTTATTGTACAGACAGATGCTTCCAATACCGGTATAGGTGCAGTTATGAGTCAGCTGGATGAGAAAGGCAGGGAACACCCAATCTGCTTCATCAGTAGTAAACTGAAGGAACCTGAGACAAGGTGGGCAACCATAGAACGTGAATGTTTTGCCATTGTGTGGTCTTTGAAGAAGTTTAGACCATACTTGTACAGATCTACTTTTGTGATTCCAACAGACCACAAACCCTTGAGATGGTTAATGCAGATGAAGGGGGGGAAATCCTAAATTGTTAAGATGGTCAATCAGCCTACAGGGGTTTGATTTTACCATTGAACACAGGTCATGGTGTAATCACCAAAATGCTGATGGTCTCTCCTGAAATATGACCGACTGGAGTAAGGAGATTCATCCAGGGGTGAATTAAATCCTCCTGTCCCTTAGTCTGGGAGGTTAGGGGGGGAGGGAACGAGTGTTGGGGAGAATTCTCAGAAATGTTCTAATTCCTTCCACCTTATAGACCCCCCAGCAATTTTGCTGGATTTTGAGGACTTGATATTTTTTTACCTGGAGAGAGTGAGACCCTTTTTCCCACTTTCTCATATATTTTAATGGGATTTTGTACACTGTTTCTTTTGGTTATGGAGTTTGACAAACTCCGTAGGCATGATATGATATGATATGATAGGTTATTTACAATGCGCTTAATACCGAGAGGTTTCTAAGCGCGGACACGGGGATCGAACCTGTGTTGCTCCGTGTCGTCTTGCTTCCAATGCGAGCACGTTGCTCTTGAGCTATCCTCCCGATACATCTTTCACTGCATCTTCAGTGCAGTGCCCAGGGAAGTCTTTCAGATTTCCCAAAGGTTTAAATACCTTCTCTTGGATAAACTACTGTTTCCAAGAGCAGTAAAGGGAAATTGACTTTACTTACATGTGTAACTTTCTAGACCCAGCACACACTAATGGCCTGGTCTTCTTTTTTTCGCCATTTCTTTGTGGAAAGGTCTTCTTGAGATTTAATCTGCGTGCCAAACCAGGTTTGGTACCATTGATTTCTTTGCTTTGGCGGGATTCACGAGTGAATGGCGGGATTCATGAGTGAAGCCTGCCTCTGGCTCCAGGGTGTCTGGGGTAGGCAGGAAGTGAGGGAGGTGCCCCAAACACCCTGTGCTTAGTCTCCCAGAAGACTCAAATGCACTCTGTGGTGATTGGCCGGCTAACTGTCCGGCAAGGACAGCCACCTAGGCTGGAATAAATGGGAGAGAACTGAATAAAAGGCAAGTCTTTCGGCTTGGAAGGCAGAGTCGACCACTGGACGAAGGAACCGAAGAAGAACTTGCAGAGGACGCCTGCTGCAACTCCCGGACCATTGGTTTGCCCGGTGAAGCCCTGCTGCAGTGCCGAAACGCCAGGTTTGCATCAACAGAGAAGCCCCTGCAAGGATGACTTCTCCCCTTGAGTTGGTGGGACCAATCAACTCCAAAGTAATCCACCTGGACATCCATCTCAGAGCTGGTTGAATTTCCACAGAGTTGCTGCTGGAAACTGTACAGCCAGGGAGAGGAACACCAGATTATGTGTGTTGCTTTTTGTTAGGGAGAATTCTCAGAAATGTGCTTATTCCCTGATTAAATTTTTTTCCTGGAGAGTGTGAGCTCTTTTTCCCACTCTCTCATGTATTTTGATGTGTTTTACTCTTGTGTTCTTTGATTATGGAGTTTTAGATCTTTTCATTGTTGTGTCACGCAGCACCTTTAGTGCAGTGGCACAGGGATGTCCTTTGGAATTCCCAAGGTTTAAATACCTTCTCTGCGATGAACTACTGTTCCACAGGGAATGTAAAGTTAAATTGACTTTACTAGTCTTTTTAAATTCATAGACCCAGCACACACTATCTTCCTATAGAGTGCTGCGGGGGTTACTTAGTATCCCCTAGGTCTAAACACTCTTGTAGCTGTCAAAAGCTACCCTTTCCTATTGTAATGGCTGGTGGCAGTGGTTTTATAATGAACTACCATGATTTTCCCCGAACACCGGTAGCTAAAAATCAGGGGCGCCATGTTTTTCAATATGGCACCCAAGACCCCTCTGTAAAAACAGACTTTGGTCATCTTTTTCGCCGTTTCTTTGTGGAAAGGTCCTTCTGGTGTTTAACTCTGCGCGCCAAACCAGGTTTGGTCCCTTTGTTTGTGAGCCTTTGGGGGGCTTCAGGACTGAAGTCCGCCCTTGGTGTCTGGGGTGGGCAGGAAGTGAGGGAGGTGTCTGAAACTCCTTGTGCTCGGTCTCCTAGGAGACCCAAATGCACTCTGGCGTGATTGGCTGGGTGACTGTCCGGCATGGACATCCACCCAGATAGGTGAGTGACAGCTAGGCTGGAATGAATGGGAGAAAACTGTTTAAAAGGCGAGTCTCCATGACTGGAAGGCAGAGTCGACCACTGGAACGAAAGCACCAAAGACGAGCTGGAAGAGGACTTCTGCTGCAACCACTGGACCGTTGGTTTGCCCAGTGAAGCCCTGCTGCAAATCCAAATTGCCAGAACTCCATTCGACAGAGAAGCTCCTTCAAGGACGGCTACTTCCTTTGAGTTGGTGGGACCAATCAGCTCAGAAGACACCTGGATACCATTCTCAATGCTGGTTAAGGTTTAGCCAGGGAGAGGGAAACCAGTTTGTGTTTTGAGGCAACTGCTACTTGAACCAAAGTGACTCCATTTTGTTTGCTCCGACGACGATCCCGTGCAGTGCAGGAGTCCCCCGACGTCCTCCTCTTGTCCCCACGACTACTGCTCCGGAGCAGCGAGATGTGCAGAAACTGCCAGGAACCAACGTCTTCAGTTGCATCTTTTTGCTTCACATTAAGGTACTGTGCCACCTGGTTGAGAGATCCTAACTCTCGCAGTGAAAGTTTGTGAAACTTTCCCAATTTGCAGGCTTAATCAGCTTGTGACCCAGCATATCATTATTTTTCATCTAAACTATTTGAGAACTTTTACAAAGACTTCTTAGTTTGTTACCAGAACATCTCTCCTATCCAAGAACACTAGACTATTGACTTTGGGCTGGCCTTTTGAATTGAACTGACCCTCCTGGTACACTGAACCTTTGCATTGCCCAGCAGAAGTGTTTTCTAATCCATTGTACAAACTTATGTCTTTCTATTCCCATTGAAAGTAATTGAAGTGCCATTGGCTCCTTTTTCAGGGGAGCACAGTGTGTTACTGTAGTGTATTGGTGTTTCATATTAAGTTGATTTGTACTAGTGAATGTTTTCTAAATTATTGTGTAAATAAATGTATAAGTATTTGTTACGAAGAAACCTTGAGGGTAACTGTCTACTTGAACCACTGTGATTGTGATACTTCTCTGTAACTTCAACTTCGAGGGGATTGTGTCCTCCGACGTATTCCACATCTCTGACAGTAGTAATGTCCACAGCTGTGCTGCTTCGGAAAAATGTTCGGCGTCGGTGTCCTATGTCAATGACGTCGATACGCTGTCCCTCGAGGGCCTCTGTTGAGAGCTGACGTCACCGGATGTTATATGTAGGACGCACGACACCCATAGCCTCAGTTCCGTTTTTTCCGCGAACGTGTTCGCTTCAGAATCTCGGCGTGCCTCGGTTCTTCTCCTGTTGAATCTGTTCTTTTAACTTGGATATATTGAGAATATGTCTTCGTCTTCTTCTACCCCGAGGTCGGGCTTCAAGAAGTTTCTGGACTGTGGTTCCAAAATGTCCCTTACGGACCCGCACGACGTCTGCCTCTGGTCCCTCCGCGAGAGCCACGCCACCGACGACTGCGATGAATGCCAGTCCTTGACGTCGATGGCCTTGCGGGAGCGGAAGAAGTTGTCTGTAGGTAGGGTTTCCAAACCCCGTAAGTCGAAATCCCCGGGGCTTTCAACCGACGATTCGAGGGGCGACTCTCCGCTTTGGCGTGTCCAGGGGGGGGTCTCGTTCTCGGAGTGGGTCCCGCCATTCCTCTGCCTCTTCTAGGCACTCTCGGAAGTGCCGTCACTGGTTGCCTTCCTCGTCAGAGGACTCCGCCAGACGGCGAGTAGCTTGTCCCAACAAGCATTAATCTCTGGTGGAATGGGACGCAATCCGCAAGGAGATGATGGCGATTTTCGAATCGCAGGGCACCGTTCCGTCCGTGCCTTCGAGAGAAGCCAGCAAGGAACGAGCTAGGGCCACCGCTCACACGTCTTCAGGCTCGGGCGGTTGGCGAGATCATCGGGACCCGTCGAGGTCCTGATCGGACAAGGTGGATCGCAATGGCCATGCCAGGTCCCGGTCCTCAACGCCCTCAAGACCGTCAGAGCCTGTGAGGCCTTCTAAGAAGGCATTGACGCTGTCAGCGCCATGTCCGTCGAGGGACTCTCTCGAGGCTCCGGCTCCGAGGAAGTCGTCGACGCCATCGGCTCCGAGGCCGTTGAAGGGACACGCTCAGGGCTCCGGCATCAAAGCCGTTGTCAAAGTCGCCAGCGCCTTGGTCGACTTTGACGCAGATTCCATCGGCGCCCTCGACGCCTTTCATGGAGGATTTACTGGAGGTGCCCCGGAGGGCCGTGGAACCTCTGAGGAAGGCCCTCAGTAAATCAGTGAGGCCTGTGTTTGAGCCTTTTTCTGTACCCTCGTCCAGGGATTTGTTCCAGCCTTTGGATTACATCTAAGAGGTTGAAGAAGGGTCCGATGAGGAGGGGGGTTGTGCCTCATGAGGTTCCTGATGACCTGTTGTCTGGTCACAGCCAGATGGAAGACCTGCGTCAGTCCTTGCATGACGCCAACGGTCTGGACACCTCTCTGGAGGTTGAGTTTGGCAGGCCTGAGCCTGGTACACATGCTGAGTCCTCGTACAGGCGTCTCATGTCGAGGGTGACTGAGTACTTGGGGTGGTCTGCTCAACCTGTGGATTTTCTGCAGGATGACCTGACAGATATATTGAACCAAGGTCCACCCACTGGTGCTGCCATTCCATATGGCCTTGCAGAGAAGGGTGGCAGCGGCTTGGACTGCTTTCGGAGAGTTCCCGGCAGTGAATGAGTCGCTACCGAAAAAACTGTCCAGCCAGTGGCGACCCTTGCTACTTGTCTACGCATCCCACTCCGGAGAGTTTGGTGGTGCAGGCAGCTACGGCCCCAGCAAAGCAGGCTTCGTACCCTACCATGCCTCCGGATAGGGACGACAAGCGCTTTGACGGTTGGGCGAAGAAAGTATTTTTGTCTGCGGGTATGGCTTTAAAGGCAGCCAACTCTGTTTGTGCCTTGGCAAGGTTCACTCACACTCTGTGGAATTGTGTATCTTTGGCGGCTGAACATATTCCCGAAGGGGAGGAACGGGATGGTTTTCTGGCCCTCGTGCAGGATGGCAAGGATGCCATGTGTGTAACCGTTCAGTCGGGTCTGGACGTGGCAGACTGTGTCAGCCGGTCCATAGCGGCGAGCACCGCGATGCGCAGGTTTGCCTGGTTGCAGAAGTCGGGGTTTGCTCCTGATGTACAGTCCTGGCTTCTCAACATGCCCTTTGATGGTGTCCATCTTTTTTTGGCAGCAAGGCTGACAAGAGCCTTGGGAGGTTGCAGACCTCCAAAGCTGCAGCGAAGTCATTGAGCGCTGCAGTACGTCCACCTCCGCCTTTTTGTCCTAGGGGACAGCAATGGAGGGGAGGTTCCTTTCGATACTACTCTTACTTTGGTAGATCGAGGGGAGCTGCCAGTCAAAGGGGCCAACGTAGGAGTACCAGAGGTGGAAAACAAGGTACTCGAGGTGCCAAAGCCGCTCGAGCAGTTGCCTCTTTGCCCTCAGGCACTGCCGCTTCAGCTCAGTCATGAGGCCATGTCCCATGGTTCGTCGGTTGGTGGAAGGCTGGCGCAGCATCTGGTAGAATGGCGTGCCATTACTTCAGATGTGTTGTTTCTGGAGATTATAGCCCATGGCTACTGTCTTCCTTTCCGGCAGAGGCCTCACGACAATCCACCGGGGAAGCTCTCTTTGAAGAGTCCAGATCCGCTCCTTGCGCAGGAAATCCTATCCCTGCTGGAGAAAGGCGCCATAGAACTGGTGCCTGTAGCGGAGTGGAACAAGGGATGGTATTCCCCATATTTTTTGATCCCGAAAAAAGACTGTGTATTGAGACCCATCATGGACTTGCGTGGTTTGACCAAGCTCCTCAGGAAGGACAAGTTCAAGATGGTTACTCTTTCTCAAGTCCTCCAGGCCCTTCAGCTTCAGGATTGGTTGGTGTCTCTAGACCTCAAGGATGCTTACTTTCATGTGCTGATTCATCCCAAGCCCAGGAAGTACCTGAGGTTCGCGGTTGGCGACTCGCATTTTCAGTTTCGGGTCCTGCAGTTCGGATTGACCTCCGCCTGAGGTTCTTCACCAAGCTAATGGTGGTGGTGGCAGAGTAACTCAGGAAAGGGGGGATTCACGTCTACCCCTACCTGGACGATTGGTTGATCAGGGCGCGCTCTCCCGAGCAAGTCCTTAGTCATCTGTCCATCACCTGCCACTCCCTTCACAATCTGGGCTTCTCCCTCAACTTAAAGAAGTCCCACTTGACACCTACCCAGCGGCTCCAGTACATTGGAGCAGTGCTCGACACATCCCTGGGGCAGTGTTCGCCTCCCCAGGTGAGGGCTAGTCACATTCTGCAGATGGTGGACAAGTTTCAACATGCCCAGCGTCTCCCGGCATTCGAATTCTTGAGGTTGCTCGGCCTCATGGCACACTGCATTCAGATCTCTGCAGTGGGCTCTCAAGATGCAGTGGTCGCAGTCCTCCGGCAGGATGTCGGACCCGTTCAGGTGCTGCCCTCTGTTGCCCAGGATCTTCTGTGGTGGGCCGACAGAGGCAATTTGATGAAGGGAGTGCCATTTTGGCTACCCTGGGCGGAGGTGACGATCGTGAAGGACGCATCCCTCACGGGATAGGGAGCTCATGCCAAACAGTTGACAGTCAGTGGTCGTTGGTCTCCGTCGGAGTCCAGACTCCACATCAACCTGTTAGAGCTGCGGGCTGTCAGGCTAGCCCTTAAGGCTTTTCTGCCGTCTGTGCGGGGGAAAAATGTCCTGATCATGACGGACAATACAGTGGCAATGCACTACCTCAACAAAAAGAGGGGGGCAGGGTCACTCCCACTGTGCAGAGAGGCGATGCAGCTCTGGTTCTGGGCCATCCATCAGGAAATTTCGATCTCGGCAGTTCATCTGGCCGGAGACGGAAACACGGCGGCGGACGCTCTGAGCAGGCAGAGCACGGTCTCTCACAAGTGGGAGCTGGCTCAGGAAGTTCTTTTGGAGATCTTCGCCCTTTGGTGGACCCCACAAGTGGATCTCTTCACCACCAGTGTCAACCGGAAGTGAAAAAGATTCTGCTCGCGGGAATTTCTTCCAAGAGGAGCCTTGGGGGATGCATTCGTAGTGTAGTGGTCCGTCCCACTACTGTACATGTTTCCTCCAGTCCCCATCATTCTGCAAGTGTTGCTTGCAGAGGTTACGGAGGTTTGGTTCCCGAATGATCCTCATTGCTGCGGCATGGGCCAGGAGAGTGTGGTACCCGGACCTTCTAGACATGTACATCTGCCCTCCATGCCGTCTTCCCTACCGAGATAATCTGCTCTCACGGGAGGGGGGTCGGGTTCTCCATCCCGAGGTCAAGTCCCTCAACCTTCATGCTTGGTATCTGAAAGGTTGAGGTATAAGGATTGGGACCTCCCCGAAGACGTGATGGAGGTGTTGCTTTCGGCCAGAAGGCCCGCAACAAAATCCCTGTACCGTTGGAGAAAGTTCTGCGACTGGTGCAGGGTACAGAATGTGGATCCTTTTCAATGTTCAATTCCTGTGTTTCTGTCTTTTTTTGCTTTCTTTAGCCTCAAGGGCCTGCAAGTGGGTACCATTAAGGGTTACCTGGCGGCGCTGTCCATATTTAAGTGCTTGTCTGAGGAGTATTCTTATTTTAAGATTCCTTTGATTTCTCTGTTTCTAAAAGGGCTAACTAATGCGTTTCCATCGTCGCCTTTACAGGTGCCAGGATGGGATTTGAACTTAGTTCTAAAATTCCTAATGGGAGCTCCGTTTGAGCCCTTACATTCTTGTCCTTTGAGACCGTTGACCTTTAAGACTGTATTTTTAGTTGCGGTTACTTCCGCTCGCAGAGTGAGTGAGTTGCAGGCACTGTCCGCCAAGCCACCTTTCACGGTGTTCCATAAGGACAGGGTTGTCCTTGGGGTTCTCCTGCTTTTCTTCCGAAGGTTGTGTCCGAATTTCATTTGAGCCAGAAGGTAATTCTTCTGCCGTTCTGTCCTCCTCCGCATCCTGGTAAGGAAGAGGAGAGGCGCCATAGGTTGGATACGAGGAGAGCTTTGAACTTCTATCTCTCACAGTTGTCCCGGGTCAGAGTGGATGATCAGCTATTTGTAGGATACG
Source organism: Ambystoma mexicanum (assembly GCF_040938575.1). Taxonomy (NCBI): domain Eukaryota; kingdom Metazoa; phylum Chordata; class Amphibia; order Caudata; family Ambystomatidae; genus Ambystoma; species Ambystoma mexicanum. The sequence goes on along the minus strand of NC_090934.1, from coordinate 918,663,793 downwards.
CTGGAAGGCGTTTAGGTCAAGCTGTTACCAAGCAGACCTTGTCCAGATGGATCTTTTTGACGATCTCTGAATGTTACCGTTTGGCGCGTAAGGACCCTCCGGTAGGCTTACAGGCCCATTCTACTAGGGGTGTGGCTGCCTCTACTGCTCTGCAGAGGGGTGTTCCCATTCGTAATATTTGTGAAGCAGCCACATGGGCCTCTGTCCATACTTTTGTAAAGCACTATTTCCTGGACTCTATCCATGGGCAAGATTTGGCCTTTGGTAAGGCGGTCCTCTATTCTATTTGATTGGGCATTCTAAAGTTCTACATTCTTTTCCCACCTCCATACGTTGGTACTGCTTTGGGAGTCTGACAGAGATGTAGAATACGTCGGAGGACACAATCCCCTCGAAGAACAAGTTACTTTCTTACCTGGCAACGTTCTTTCGATGGGATGTTCCTCTGACGTATTCCACATCAAACCCTCCCAGCCTGCCCCTCTACAGAATTTCTTATGCGATTGCAGCTTACGTTTCCGCAAGGCTTTCTGTAGTCATACTGGCAGTAGATTGGTGCCACACGTTCTGGGAAAAAACTACAACTGTGGCTACGTGCGTCCTACATATAACATCCGGTGACGTTGGCTCTCGACGGAGGCCCTCGAGGGACAGCGTATCGACGTAGAACACCAAAACATTTTCTGAAGCAGCACAGCTGTGGACATTACTACTGTCAGAGATGTGGAATACGTTGGAGGAACATCCCATCGAAAGAACGTTACCAGGTATGAAAGTAACTTGTTCTACTGCTCACATTCCCTCTTGGGATTAGCCTGGCTGCTCAGCTCGCTACCAAAAAGTGTGTGGTACAGACTTATACCAAAGGTTGGTTTTTGCTTACACTTGTAGGCCTAATTGTATGTGGTGTTCCCAGAGGGTACTGCCTGCAATTCTGCCTAACACTTTTAAGCTGGGCAAGAGTTCCAGGAAGATCCTCCGGACTCCCAGGAAGCAGGACTGACCGAGCCTGAGCCCCCTAAACAGAGTGCAGGACCCCAGAAGCAAGGAAAGTCCATCTCGACAGCTATTTGCGGTAGACGCAAGGAGCTGAAACACTGTACAGCCACTGAAAGTGAAGTTTGCCGGTTGCGAGTTTTGACTGCCCCAGTGCATTGCAGGAGTCTCCGGACGTACTCCCTCTTGTCCCAACGACTGAGGCCCAGGAACAGTGGGACCTGAGAGCTGCACAGGAGTCATCTGCTGCATCTTTTCTTAATTTTAAAGGTACTGTACAAAGTCTGAGAGAACTTACCTCTTGCTGTAGAGTTACTTGCATCTTCTACCACTCACAAGTCTAATCAGCTTGTGGCCCTACATTTGATTCTTCTTTTCTTCAAAGACTTCTAAAACATTGTGCAAATACCTTTCCATTTACCTACCAGAGGTGCTTCATCCTATATAAGACTTTTGCCCATTGATGTTGGCTTAGCCTATTGTACTGAATGACTCTTTCCAGGGAGGATCCAAATGTATGTGCCTGCTTAAGAATATTTGTGGTCTCTTGTATGTTCTAAATTATCTTTTCCTTTTGACTTATTGCCATATCATTCTAAATGCAACAATTATATATTAATGTCCCCAGCACCCTAGTAATTGAAGTCACTTGAGGGTGTTGGTAGTGTCTGTAGGCCATCCCAAAAGGGTGTCTACTGATTTAGAGAAGAGTGTGTATTTCATGAAGTGTATTTGAGTGTTACTATTCTTTTGCTCCCTTCTGAATAAGGCTTATTCTAACTGACTGATAAATTAATAATTGTTATCCAAGAAACTTGTAACTGTAAATCTCTGTGTAACTCCACTAAAGCTCACATTGACCCCTCTTGAGATAAACCTGGCTCTTCAACATGCTACCAAAGCTGTATAGTACAAGCTTATAGCAAAGGTTGGGTTTCCTTTATCTGTAGTCGGAGTTGTTTGTAGTGTTCCCAGAGGGTACTGCATACAAACTTTGCCTAACACTATGTTATCATGTACCTCAACGATATTCTCATTTTCTCTCCATTCTACCAAACCCCTGTACAACATGTTCTTGAGGTTTTGCGTAGGCCTCGCCAACACTCTATATGCAAAACCTGAGAACTGCCTGTTTCACGCACAGGAGTTGGAATTTCTGTGGTTTCTGTCGACTTCCAAGGGGGTTTACATGAGCTTTGCCAAAGTCGAGGCTGTTCTCGAATGGCCAACTCCAACCTTGTTGAAGGTTTTCCAATTTTTATCAAATATTCATGTACAGGGTTTCTGCATCTCCCCTTAAACAAGACTAACCAGTCCATCTAACATTTCAGTGGACCGAGAAAATACAAGAGGCTTTTGAGACACTTAAACATGCTTCACGACTGCTCCTGTCCTGCAACATCCAAAACCTGATCTTCCTTTTGTGGTGGATACAGATGGCCTCTTTTATGGTGGATGCTATCCTTTCCTAAGAATGCCGTCCCTCTGGGAAGTTGCACACGGTGGCCTTTCGTTCACACAAGTTTAACTGAATTGAACTATACGGTAAGAACTCCAAGCCATCAAGGACGTCTTCCCACGCCTGGAGACATCTCTTGTGTGCAAAATGGCCCACCATGGTTTATACAGACCAAAAATATATTCAGGAGTTAGCATCTTTGAAATGCATCAACAGCCGGCAAGTATGTTGGCACCTGTTTTTCTCAGCGTTTGATTTTAGCATGCACTACCACCCAGGCAGAAAAAAACAGTAAGGCTGATTCCTTGTCTCGCATATCAGGATGTGATGTTTTGCCCGACAACATTCTGCAAACAGAGCATACCATTTGTGTCTGCACTCCTTCCCTTTATATGGTCACTGACATAAAACAATGGGTGGCAACTCATCCTTCATATCTGGCAGAATTCTATATTGAGTACCTGGCCGTCTCTTCCTCCCAAACCCCGAACATCAGGCACTAGGTGCCGGAGGGTTCCCATGATGCAAAGGTGGTGGGTCACCCAGCGCAAACAAAAACCCTAGAGATGCTAAAATGCTGGTGGCCCAGAATGAAGCAGGATGCCATTCAGTATGTCACCACGCGTGCTGTTTGTACTCAACGACAAAACCCAAGAGGGAAGTCTCGTGGCCTGCTCCAACCCATACCCCTTCGATCTTGGCACATGGTTTCCATGGACTTTGTTTCAGAACTGACTCGAGTAGACAAAGACTCAATTTCGGGTAGTGGTGACTTGCTTTAAAAACAATTACTTGTTTCATTCCATGTTCTAGTCTCCTCAATGCTCCAAGACTTGCAGATCTATATTTTCAACATTCGCCTCTTTGGCCTTCCTTCGATCTTTGTCTCCGATAGAGACCTCTCATTTTTGGAGAGTCTTTACTGCCCTTATGGGTTATTGATGCCTGATTTTTATTGGTTTACTGTTCTGAAACGGACAGCCAAAGTAAATGGGTCAATCGAACCCTTGAACAGTTCATACGCTACCTCTATATACAACACCAAGACACATGGCTTTCCCTCCCTACTGGGCGCTACTGAATTTGCATACAACAACATGCCCCATTCTGCCACCGATTTCTTGGTGTTTTAAATAAAGTAATGGTCACAACACTTGTATGTTACCTTAGGATGAGAATCCGAATACTGCAGTGCTGGCAGCGGATGCATGTTATCGGCATTGCAGAAAGATAAACGCAGAGACTAAAGATGATGTTTACAACAGTCCCCCACATACCAACAAGATGATTTGGTCTGATTGTCCAGAAGTTATATGAAGTTGTCTTGTTCTCCCAAATTCCTGCCGCGTTTTGATGGCCCGTACAAAGTTGAAAAGGTTAATAATCCTGTTGTCTACAGGATTTTGATGCGTAGGTCCTGATACCACACAGTGTTCCATTCATCTATGTACCTCACTCATCGTCTCCCGGCCCCCATGCAATCCCAGTTGGTTTGTCCGATGAGTACGAAGTCCATGCCATCCTTGAGTCACAAGCTACTCTGAATCGTTTATACTATCTTATTGACCAGAAAAGATATGGATCCTATGAGTGGACTTAAAAACCTGTAGAGAATGTCCATGTTGCTTGCTTGATTCCACCACCTTCATCTGGACCACCTGCGCGATCTGCGGGCATTAGGGGGTGGAGAAATCTCAGGCACACTGGTGCTTGTATCAGAAAGTCCCATACATGGCACCTGCCCTGGAGACTTGGGGACCAACTGCGGAAACAAGGTACTACGTTACCCAGAGGAAGAGGAGAGTAGGAGGGGGAGGAGAGGATAGATTGGCAGAGATTGAGGACTTTGTTAGAAAAGGAGGGGGCAAGGTCCGTAGCGGAGAGAGGAGAGGTGATGGAAGGATCAGGGATAGCTGGAGAGAGAAGTCGGGCTAAAGTTTGAAAGATGCAGCGAGGGTGGGAGGATTGAGACTGGAGAAGGTCAGAGAAGTAGGTGCGTTTAGCGAAGTTGAGGCAGGAGTCATAGAGGGTATGATAGAAGAAGTATTCAGATTGATTGGAGGGGGTAGAGTGTTTGAGCCATTGACGTTCAAGGCACCTAAGGAGGCGGCGCATGGATGAGAGGTGAGATGAAAGCCAAGGTTGAGCAGGTCGGCGAGAAGGGTGAAAGGAGAAGAGGGGGTAAAGAAGATCGAGAGTAGAAGAAAAAGAGGAAGTTAAGAAGGAGGAGGCATCAGAGGCAGATGGAGAGAGGGGGGGAGAGGAGAGGGATGCAAGGAATAGAGGGGTTAAAGCTGCATAGGTCACGCCGGAAGAAGCTGGTGGAGTATGGAGGGGGAGCAGGAAAAGGGGAAGGGGGGAGAGAGAAAATGAAAGTAAAGAGTGATCAGATAGGTAGTTGGGAAGGGAGGAAATAGGAAAGGTGGTGAAAGAGGAGGTCAATAGTAGAGCCAGATTGGTGAGTAGGAGGGCAGGAGAGAGAGGAGGTAAGAGTCAAGGATGGAGAAGAGTGGAGAGGGAGGGTTAGAAGAGAGATTAAAGTCTCCAAGTACAAGTAGTGGAGTGGGCCTGGGGGGAAATGAGGCTGACGAGATGGTCAATATCCTCATAGAAGTAGCCGACTGGGCCAGGGGGGCGGTAGATGATTAGGAAAGAGATAGCATGAGAAGAATTAAAGATTTTGAACATGAATTCAAAGTAAGGGAGAGTCGGTAGAGAAGTAGTAGAGGGAGAAGAGGTGAAGTGTGGCCGAAAGAGAAGGCCTAGACCACCTTCGCGGCCAGAGGGTTGAGGGATATGTTCAAAAGAAGAGGAGGAGAAGGTGAGAGAAGCAGGTACAGAGGTGTTGTGGGGAGGGAGCCAGGTTTCTGTGATACAGAGGAATTGGAGGTTAATGCGTAAGAAAAGGTCAAGGACAGCAGTAGTTTTGTTACAAATCAACCTGGTTGGCGACGTCAATGGCATTAGAGGTGTTAGTGAAATTAGGGTATATGAAGTTGCGGCGATGGAATGAGGCTTTGGGGAGTGGGGTAGAGTGGGTATGGGAAGAGGGGAGAAGATAGAAAGAGGAGATGGCCATGAGGAGAAGGAGGGATGCACTCCATTCCATCGTGCAAAACATCCTCTGGGTGAGTAGGAAGGAGAATGATTTAGAATACAAAAGTCAACCTTTGCCACACTTGTACTATTTTGGCCAGTGAAGGCCCCACATGGCCAGTGGCACACAAATATCCCATCCATGTTTCAGCACTCCAAGGCAATATTAGTGGATGTCAGGTGAAATGGTGGCTCTCTCTGCTCTGTTTGCAAAATAATCTGCCAAAAGCACAGCCCACACTTCCCCAGGACCACCTAGGACGCAGTACTTTCCAACAATGTTATGTTAGGTGGTTTGTAATGCACACTGTTGCCACCAAAGCAGCCTACTGGCGCTAGTTAATTCACGTGACCTGTATGCTCCAGAGGTATGTAACAGATTCATTTTTCAAGTCATTTCTAAATCAGATGTGATCTTAAATACATCTTGTTGTAATCAGAAGAGTTCCAAAGGGCAATGGCACAGACTGAGAAGGTATATTCCCTCAGTTTGTTTCACTCTGGATATTGGAACATGGAGGGACAACATAGCGGCAGATATTTGTACACAAGATGGCACATACCTGCTTCATTTATGCCCAAGAAACGAAAGTCTTAAATAGTGGCAAATTCTATGCACAATAATTCAAAATATCTCAATCCGTACATACATATTAGACCACCTGATGGCCGTGCACATATCCAGAATAAGAATACGGATATCGCAGCCTAGGTGGAAAGGGTGACTATTATCTGGTTTATCTCCTTGTACACCTATTGATCACCAAATGTGTTAATAGGATATGTTTTTGTTTTAAATCATAGCCCTTATCTGATTATGTGCTACTAAGTGCATGAAGAACATGTGATTTGGGACTGATCCGTACATTTGTTTTTTACTCTTATTACCAGAGGATCCAGCAGTGCGTGGCCGTCTGACAGAATGTCTGGAGACCATCCTGAACAAGGCACAGGAGCCACCCAAGTCGAAGAAGGTCCAACATTCAAACGCAAAGAATGCTGTATTATTTGAGGCTATCAGCTTAATCATTCACCATGACAGGTGAGCTGGAGGCTATTGTTCAGAGCCCAAAGGTACTAGCTGTAGTGATGCCATATTAAGTGCATATTGTGAGAAACCTAAGGTTGTCCTCCTATTTTCTCCCTTCAGATCCTTTGCTCAGGTGGCATGGGAAGGGCCATCACTTTTGGATCCCAACCCTGGGGGTGGACAAGCAAGGGAGGATCACCTAAGAAGGGTGTCCATGGGGAGAGTATACCTGAGGGTGAGATGCAGTATTACCCCCCCACCCCCTCTTCCTCATTATCAACCACCCTACTATCCCTCAGCTTGTAGAAGACATTGTGTTATGAATGAATGAATACAATACTTTACTGTTTAACAATCAAAGGTGTCCCGCGTAAGGAAAATGTAGAAACAAAGTTCTCTCACCTGGGCGTTGGAGCAAGAATAGCAGCTGAATATGTAGGAAAAAGGATACCCAGATGGAGATTGATCTCTGTTTCTATCTTCAGATGACAATTAGAATTCCCCCCGAGAAACGCCCAATGACCCGGCACAAAGGCCAGGGCAAAGGAGGGTTCCCAGGGAAACCCTCTTGGGGAATAAAACCCTGTGGAGCTGCTAGTGAGCGTAGACTCCTGGAAACGTCCCGTAGAAGTAGATTACGCTCTCCCGGGAGTGTGGTGATATATAGGCGTGTCTTTAATGGATTGGATCCAGAGCAGAAGTGTCAGATTGGCTAAAGGGAAATAGTGAAACAGAGTGATTAGAATTGGTTCTGCCTAGTACTGGAAAAGACACTTCTAGAAGCGGGACTCTTACAAAGGGATCTGATGGTAACAAGATTTAGAAATGAAAGTAACCGAAGATCCGGTATGATCTGAAAGACTGGGCACACTGGATAGTGCAAAACAAAGGAAAATGATGAACAAACACAGAGGAGTAATTGGAAGCAATCTACACACTGAGAGGAGAGGAGAGTAGAGAACAATAGTTACCCAGAATAAACGGAGACCCTTTCTATCTTGATGGATGACTGAAGTTCAGAAGGGATGAGAGCACAGTGCGTTGGATCTGGATGACGAAAAACCTAAAAGCAAAGATAAGAAACCAAAATTCCCATAAATGCTTCAGGAGAAACAGATGCCTACCAAAATAAACCCTAGTAAACCACTCCGGTCGAAGGCAGATGCAGAAAACAAATTCTCCCAAAGTGAGTTGCTTGGGCAGCTCTGATAGAACACCAGAACGGGGAGACAACGAGACGTCCTAAAGTAAACACACACAAACAACAACAAAGACCAATAAGTTTAAATGGTAAAGTGGCAATAGGAAAATAAGCCCAAAGGCAAGCCTGAGTAGAAAGAGGAAAGGATTCCCTGACACGGACTTGCGTAGCGTTCGCCAGCTCCTTGGAGAGTAGCAACACGTCCTTGTCCGGGATAAGCAGGCTGATAAGCTGTTGGCGCGTCGACCCGGAAACGTTGCAAGGCATTCTGGGGCGCGGCGACTAGACTGCTGCACATACTGCAGTGGTCTGCAAGAGCCGCCATGTTAGAGTCAGGCATAGCGTTATGAATAACGCGGATAGTCGTGACACATTGTCAATCTTATCCCGGTCCTCCCTCCCCATATCCAACACATACTGAGACGAGGTAGAGACTCCTGAGAGTAATGAAGATTACTTATGGGAGAAATGCCTATAGTACTGAGAGGAGGAAGATGTCTAGAGGCCTACTACACTACACCACTAGACTGTCCCTTTAATAAGATCAGGCACTTGTCAGCAATTCTACACACCTTCACTCTATTGAACACCACTCCAGTACTGACCAGCACAAAATTAAACTGAAGGGTCAGGCATGTCCTAATAATTGGCCTAATGAGAGTCAGGCAAGGAAGGCCAAGGACTCACACCTGAAACCCCTTGATAGGTTGGGTGTATAAAAGGTGGCGCTCTCAGCAGTGTAGAGAGCAGCAGTTGGAGACACAGCAACAGGGAGGCTTTAAGGCTGAGTCCAGCTGGGAATCCCTGACTTGCAAGGAACTGGCGTTCTGGAAGCGAGCAGCAAGGAGGCAGAGAGAAAACCAGCTGGAGGAGACTGACGAGCCGGCATGCTATCCCGTGAAGAGGCGAGGGAGCTGTGTCTCCAGGGAGCCAGAGTGGTTAAAAAGGGAAGGCCGAGGACAAGGCCGGCTTTCCCTTATGTAAGCCGCGCATGCTCGTTCTCCTGCCGTGGCTAGGAGTGTCGGTGCAGGAGGTGAGACCCTGACCTCAGCTGCAGTGTTCTTGAGCAGAAAGCCTGAAAGTGCGAGCAAAATCACTGACAGTGAGTCTGAGGTACAGGGAGACTACCAATCTATGTAGCGAGTGTAAGCAGAATGAAAGGAAAACCATTATTGCAGTTCTCCACGATTGGGAGAAAGTCGGATAATGCAGACTGGGAAAGAAGAAAGAGTATCTGAATGAAGGCGCGGGAGGGGAAAACCCATTGTCAAGGCATTCAGAGTGAAAGTACTGTGTGCGGCAAGACAAACAAATAGAACCTTGCGTGATACAAAGTTACCGATTGGTCGCATAAGGAAGATTACGTTGTCGAAAGTCTAAGTGTACTGAAAGAAGAAAATTGACATCCTGAGGGGAAGCTATGTGAGGTATAAAGTGCAAGCAAAGTGGCGCTGGCAATCGAGAAACTGTGAGGGCTGGCAGAAGGCTGTACCTCAGAGAGGAACACTTTTAAAGGGCAAGAGCATATAAAGCCCTGCCAAACCTAGTAAACTAAGTGAACTGACAAGGAGGGGCCAGAGTTAGAAGCCCCATGTTGCGCAACCCGTAAAGGGTGGACCGTGCAGTCCGACAACTGCGCCCACACCAGGGGGAGCCTGCAAGTGGAACACAGAGGTGGGGACGGGAACCCCAGAAGTGTTTGCTAATAATTAAAACAGCTACCCCTAAGAGCTGAGACTTGTGGAACGGAACCCTGAGTCTAAAAGGTACTGTTGACATTAAGGGAAAAGACAAAGTGCTGCTTTCTGAGTTCAGGAAAGAGAAGCCTAAGAATCTCGCTGGACCTTAGTTGTTTGTGCATCCGAGAAAACAAACCGGAGGATTGTGAAGCTGAGCATAACGGGAACTGTGAGTTGTTAATGTACTGTGATATTTACTTGAAGTGAATCCGGAAACCTTGTGGAACTTTACTCCCAGAGTGTCTGAAACTTGGGGAAGGGGAGCGGTGTTCAGAAGCTCCTGAAAGACGCAATTGATTTTGGAACACTTATTTAGTTTGAACATTCCAGGACATTGTTAATATTAGAAGTAAGGGCAGTTATAGGTTGTGAGACAAAGCGCATTTTACTTTGCACTTTTAGACACAAACTGGCCTTGGATACATCAGTTAAGAGAAGTCCCCTCTTAGAATTAGGGCATGTTAGGTGTTACTCCCATCCTGAAGTGTTAAATAAAGCTTTTACAACTGGATCTCTTCTGTCTGTGTCTAACTGTGGATACCATGTCTGTGTCTCAAAATGTACACACTTTGGTTGTATAGCTCATAAACCAGCAGAAACTGTTTACAAATGCTGGCAGGATCTATGGAGGATTGTGCGATGAGCCAAAGGACTCTATTGACACCTAGGGTCCATTTGCGGCATGGAACAAATGGGTATTTAAACCTCTTCTGAACTTTATATGGTCTGGCTCAAAGGGAGTCTGTTGTGTGTATATGTGCATGTATGCATATTAGAAGACTGGTATGTTGACCAATTCCATTGCAGTCAATGCACTGTAAGAGGACAATAACTGCTGATAGAAGTCCTTTAGTCCAATGTTTTTGCCTTGCCTCACCTAGTTTTAAACTGAATATTCAAACCTCCCAATTCGATTAAATGTTCGAATCCCGAAAAGGCCCCTGTCCCTTTTTGGGGTCAGTACCAGGTCATAGCTTCCCTCGCCCCATGTTCAACACCCTCTCTTTACTCGAGCCTTTAACACTGGGTAATGCCCTCATAATGTGAGGTTCTTGCATAATGATTTGTCTACAGGTGTTGATAATTAAGCAATATTACATGGGCAGAGGTTTACAGGCCTGAGCAAAGCGAGGGGCTTAACAAAGCTCCGGAGCATTGCCCGGAAATGGCCCCACCCCCCCTGCCTTTGTAATATTGCTATTAGTACCCCGGCACGATATACCGGGGTACTAATATTTTGTAAGTTGCAAAACTGCCACTTTAAAAAATAAAAAGATGATGTCCGCCATAGATTGGAAGGAAGGAACAATACGTAGTCCCTTCCCCCTTTCCATGGTGGCCTTGCTGATGTTGCTGCGCCGGGAACACTAATGTTCCCGGCTCAGCCTTATGGACAAGGAGCAAGAAGGTAAATGGGGCGGAGCTGGGTCTTATTGGGTCGCAGGGCAGGGCACTTACCTGGAAAACCCGGCGAGGGAAGATGTGGTAAAGCCCCCGCTTCGAACCTCCTAATTGGCTCGGAGGCTGCCACACACCCCTCGCCGGGTACTAATGTTGCTGATGTGATTGATCTTAACAGTATGGTGTAACAGGTGTGTGTTTCGTATTTTTATGGAGGACAATAGTTGACATTTTTCAGGCTTTTGAAGGGAAGGTGGTTGAAATATTAGGATCTGTTTTGGAAAGAACTTGTTTTATTTTGCCTATCTTTTTTTTGAACCCCTAGAATGTTGAACATTTGTGTGAACTGGGAAAGGCAACCAAGCATTTCCATGATGGGTGCCTAGCCCTTCATTGGACTTTGCTCAGTTGTCCGGCCCTAAACAGCTTTAATTATGGTTTATTTTTTTGTTTAATTTCCTTCCCAAACCTCATCTAATCTCCTGTTCTCTCTAGTGAACCAAATCTTCTAGTTCGAGCCTGCAACCAACTGGGCCAGTTTCTGCAGCACAGAGAGACGAACCTCCGCTACCTAGCCCTGGAAAGCATGTGCACTCTCGCAAGCTCTGAGTTTTCCCATGAGGCTGTCAAAACGCACATTGAGACAGTCATCAATGCCCTAAAGGTATGTGCGTTAGAAGCAGGGTTTGAAAAATGAACTACAGAGGGTACTGTTTTGAGGCGTTCTTAAATAGTACTTTAAGTTATTCTTCAAACAATTTCAGAAGAATGACGGGAAACAAAATGATTGCTTTATTTTATTTTTAAAATTGATTGCCCTTTGTACATTTCATCAACTGGAAAATATTTCGCATACCATATTGTCTTTTGGTGGTGTTTCTTTTTGTTGTCAGTGGTCATATCAAAATTGTTTTAATTCTATCTCCGCTGATTCTCACAATCTTAAAGAAATTAACTCCATAAAATGATTGCTTATGTGGAGAAATTGCCCTGCACAAGTTATGGTTTACTTTACTCGTTTTCAACCTGATGGCTCCATTACCCTACAAACGGAGAAATCAATCACGTTCTATCTAACCTGGTTTTGATTTGGTTTCTAACCTTTCATGATTAAATGCAAAAAATGCAGCACCTACATATTCATTAAGAATTCTTGAATATCCAGTTTGTATTGAGCATTTTTCTATCCAGTTCCTTAAAGTGGTGGCCCTATTTCAAAGGGCTAAATATTAACACATTTTATTTTAATAATCTTTGATTAAAGACTGTTATATTTTTGTAACTGGCGAGGGTCAATCCGATTGTTACAAACGATCTGATTGGCCCTCGCCAGGTCCTTAAACGGCTGACATAGACTTACATTCCAGAGCTCTGCGTCGCACGGAGTTCCTTGACTTCATCGTCAGGCCACCATGGAAGGGGAGAAAGGACTACAAACCGAACAGTAAGGTTCTGCAATGACATTTTCCTCGAACCAAAACAATACTCTAAAGTGGATGTTTGGTGAATCTCCATTCTCCTGCATCTCGGCAAAACCTTGGAATTCATTCCCTAAGGAAATATGAACAGAAGACCACCTAAAATTCAGAAAATTGCTAAAAACATGGCCCTTTAAATCACCAAGCTAAACAGGAAACCGCATTGAAGGGAAACAGCCAACACACACAAGATGAATACCCAAGACAACTGAAACCGAAGGACCCAAAACCTGCATTCCCCAACTAAAGAAAGCATTTTAACACAAACCATCGTAGAAGTATATGGACCCTGCCAGACCAACATAACCATCGCGTAGAAGGTCATAGACTGCTAACATCACTAACTAACCCTACAAAATACTTTCCGATATACTGCATATTCACTGTGATGATTCTTCGAATGGTGTCACCAGGTGGGAGCCCTCTCCTGGCAGGCTAGGATGGTGCACCCGCTAACCAATATTACCCCTAGGGGAGGTATCAAAGTGAGGACCTTGCAGGGGGGTTTTGCCCCTATAAAAAGGGAGAAGGACAACACCTTGGTGTCAAGATGGTCCAGCTTGTCCTGGAGTACCAGAGAGGGAGTAATTTGTCAAATGCGGGAAGCTGGAAATCAAGGCAGCCAGCAGTCTGACAACACAGGTAAGAGGCTGGAAGCATCGCGGTGTGGTCCGGTAGGCGGACCAGGACCTGTTGGAGAAAGGCGAGGCAGTGGCACAACATCCAGGAGGAGGTGGACTGCACAGTCCACTTACTGTGCCGACACTGCAGGGAGCCTGAGTTTGCAGAGCCATCGCGAAGCCAGAAAGAAGTCGAAGGTCTGGGGAAGTAGGAGTCAGACCAGTATCAACCCCTAATAGTGCTGACACCTGGCAAAAAAGCCCCAGAAGCTTGCACGGAGCCGGGGCGGACCAGCAGGGATGGGAAGACAAGGAGACGGTCTCTGCTTTGGGCCATGGGTAGTAATAGTCAGATGACCACTGACCCTCTGATGCAATCTTCACTCTCTTGGAAGTTTTCCTCATTACAGTGGAAGGCATACGACCACTGAACTAGACCTCAGTGAACCCTACATTTATTGACAGTAATAGGTCCGCTTGGTCCACCAAGCTGTGTATTCTGTTACAAAGACACTTGCTGAGAGGAAGGGGGGGGGTGGAGGGGTCTGAAGGACAAACTCTTGACACAAAGGTTAGAAGGGCAGCAAGGACGGCCTGGAAAGAGAATAGCTTTAAAAGAACTGTCAGCTGAAAGACACCATCAGAGCAGACCAGGAGAAGGGAGGCATTCTCCTGGCTCACAAAGTAGTCTCAGTAGTGGAAGAACTGTTAGGGTCTTTTCATTTTTGTACTAATAGGAGGGAGTCAACCTCTAGTTATTTCTTTTCTTTTTCTCTAGCCTTTCTTTTTAGTGGTGACAGGGCAAGAGTAGGAGCTTGACGGAGGACAGTGAGTTTACTTTGGACATTCTGATGCTGTGCACCTGACAATCCTTGTAGGGATACCCCTTTAGAGATGGGGATATGTATGTCTATTTTTTATTATTTAATTTTTTTTTCCTATAAATGACACCTCTGTCTCGGGCTCCTACTTCTGATATTGTATCACATTACCCTCAAACACCAAACAAACCACGCACATACCTCTACTGCAGCAGAAACCTAAAACCACCACCTCTACTGCTGCAGAAACCTAAAACCACCACCTCTACTGCAGCAAAAATATAAAACTACCACAAAATGCATACTCAGCAAAACCCAACCAACCAGAACATGCCACAGAAAACATAATCTCTCTCCCTCTCTCCTTCTCTCCCTCTCTCACTCTCATATATATATATAAAACAAACACAACCTAACCCTTACCAACTAAAAACAAACCCAGCACACAGTGACCGGTTTTCCAAACTGAAGCTAACAGCACATCAAAGCTCCCTGGTGTTTTCCCTCTTAATCCCACTAACTAATGCCCTTCCACCCCTCGTTTGTTTTCAGATGTGCCATAGCGCCTGGAGACCATGAAAAAGACAGCTGTGCACAGTATAAATCTAGATAACATAACATTGAGGGCAGCTTGCCAGAATTCTCAGCTGTGAAAGGATTCATTATGACTTTTGCAGGCTAATTTCCTGGACTGAAGTAAACCCTGTTTGAGGTTTTACCCTACTTCATGTCTCATTTGTTTATGGGTCTGGTACATCAAACGCTGATTATGTTTTGGGTTTGGAAGCAACTTTGGTTTTCATCAGTGTACCATAAGATTTTCCTCCCTCGCACCTGAAACCCGGACTCTGGTGTGGTCCCGAAGGAGCACATTGATGGCTTCCATGAGGGATGGGAGACCTCTGCCCATTTTTGTGTTCCTTGTAGAACAGTTGCGTAATATCTTCCTGCCCCCAGTTTTCAGAGTATGTACCCAGTGAAGTGACCACGTTTCTACAAAGTGGCACCTTTCTGGAATCTGTGACCCTCTTGTAATAACTCCTAATGAGGTGCACTGTTTGCCCCCCCCCACCCCCTTAAAGACCTCGACAGGAGCAAGGTCGAGACTGGAAACATTTAAAGGATGATGCAGTTGGATATTTCCCAGAGGACCACGACTTTTGAACATATCCTACTCAAACGGAGTGCTCTACTTTTTTGCCCTTTACTGACCACCTGGATTTTGTTTCTGGAGCACCATTACAAGATGACTTTTACAGCTTCATTCCGGAGAACCCTTCTTTCTCAGTAGCAAGGTCTTATGGATGTAGAAGGTCCCTTTGGATTTTTGTTTCTTCTTACCTTTATTCATAGAGTACTGTGGTCACTGCTGCTACATAAACACGGGAATTACAAGATGCTTTTCCTAAAACCAGCCTCACAATGGCAGGATTATGCATAGCACGCTGATCTGTAACTATTCAGCTGCAAAACTATTTAATTTAACAAAATGTGCAAGGTTGGTATTAATATGACTACAATAACTGCAAGAACCTTATGTAAACGGTCTAAACTAGGATTTTAGAAGTTATTTTTAAATCTGTCATTTTTTTGCAGATTGAGGATGTCGTGAATCTCTTAAACCCTCAGCGTCGCTACACTCTGCTGATTGATTATGTTGGTAGAGTGCTAGCTGGAGGCATCAACATACGCCGATATTGGCCTATGCTCGCTGATGTAATGGAAGCTGCTAGATTAATAGTGTTCAGTGTCTGATCTGGCCTTGTTCCGCTGATGTGACACCTGGCAGGAAACATTGAATGTTTTCCCCTATATGCAGTGCAAGGCTTTGTGTTCATTAAATAGCAGCTATCTGACCCACAAAAATTATACATGTATAAACCCTCCCAAGAAACCAAAACTTTTTAAGAAGAGCTAAGGGGTTGTCATGTGACAGCCTTCCCTCGGTCAACCAGGCCCAGCTGTAATGGCCACCTTTGAATGAACTCTAAAGGGTGCTTTTCTTTTTTTAAATACTGTGCATCCAGGTGCTTGAAATCCTAGAACAGCCTAGACGGAGCATATGTTTCGCTCAGTCATGCATTGCCGTCCTGTTTGTGTGGGTCTGTGTGTGTTATCATTATTATTATTATTGGGTTATTTATTGAACAAAGACCTAGGTTCCGGGAGCAACAGAGCTTTACAATCATACAGGGTGGAACATGGGGATGGAATCCGAAAAATAACGGAGCGAGGAGCTAGCAGGCAAAGGAGGGTGGAAGTTTGGTAGCAATGGACCCTAGTCTCAGGGTGGTTTGATGAATCTAGGTAATTTGTCTGTTTTTAGCACCTCCTAGGGGACAGGGAAAGCGCGATCCCACTGGGGTAACGCCCCTCAAACCCTTGTTTTGGGACATGGAAGCCCCTAGTTGGGGGTTTTCTACACCTCCCTGCAACACAGATTCACCAGTGTTTGTTTGCTATATGGGAATTGAGCAGTACAATAGGGTACAGTGCCCTTTAAAGATGGTTTGGTTTGTGACCCAGCCTTGGTAACATCTCTACATAAGGAGAAAAACCAAATGAGCCTTTCCTCTCATTTTGGGGAAGAACATAAAGAACCTGGAACCCTTGCAGTAGGGCGAAGAACCAGCCTGAGGCAGAGGAAGGGACGTTAACCTTCCAGAAGGTACCTGGTGGCAGGGCCACGCAGATGGGGGTGTCAGGCGGAGGAAACCAGAGGCCCGCAGAATGCTGCAGATTCCAGGAAGCTAGAAAGCCAGAGGAGTGTTGCACCACTGAGAGACCAAGAGAGAGGGGCACCACTGACCTAGCACACCAGTATCCAACAGGAGCGTCGGATGCAGACAGGAGGAACCGAACTGGGAGGCGCTACCACCAAGAATTCTTGAGTCGTAGTACTGCACCAAACTGAGAACCTGCCTCCTCCGACGAGAAACTCCTCCAAGAACCAGGTGCGCAGCTAACAGAGGAGCGGTGGGCAGTGAGGCACCAAAATACCCCACGAGGAGATGAGTGCACTACAAAACCCATATAGCCCATAACAGGCTGAGCAACAGGATACCCCATGAGGCAGTGAAGCTAACCAGAAGCCACAAAATTGATGAGAAGCGTTCTAGCCTATGCAAACCTGAGAATCCAAGCTTCCCACAACGGGGTGAGAGCGATGACTAATGGAACCATCCTGAAGAGCCACAAGCAGCTAAAACAGCCCACATGGAACAAGACATGCAGCAGGGGCAAGAGAGAGATTGCTGATGTATCGGAATACCAGAGACCCCAAGCTAGGGTATAGGACATTCACAGATGAAACAAGAGCCTGTTGTGATAGACGGGAAACAGACTCACAAAACTAGTTAGTCCAATTACGTGTGGAACTTTTTGAACTGATCAGAACATTTGCTTGGGAGTCTGGAGCAACTGGCTCTAGGAAGAGAAAAAACTCAGGCCCTTTTTGAACTGTACAGCAAGCCGAAACCTGGGAGAGACAGAGCCAAACACAACATTGTTGGAGGTCGGAAATCGGCCACCACAAGCCAAGAAAAGGGAGATTACAGACGATGGGCTAGAAAAGTTTTGGACAGAACTTTGGTAGGCAAGCCTGGCGAGCACTTTTTGCTTTGGAGAAGATGGAATCCATCATCTTAGAGCTGGTGACCGACGAGTAAATTAATTCCTTTAATGAAACCACTTTGTTGAAAATCATGTCCTCTTGTCCGTCTCCTATGTCTGACTTAACACAGTGGGGAGTGGAGGTGTGTTGACCTAGGAGTCTGAGAAGGAGCATTCCTTGAAGAGGAGGGTCTTGCAAGGGGGCTAGTCTGATATTGACAGGCAGGAGGTTTTGAGTCTTGGGGTATAGACTAAGGCGGCCCTGGCTTCTTGTTCTTTCCTTCCTGCACTGACAAAGTTCAAGTTTGCACATATCCTTTCTTCTGGTGGATCGTAGACCTACGGAGATGCTGAGTTTCTCAGTGGGGTAGCTTGGGGACTTCAGGATGACAGCCCTGTAGATGATGCAGCTGGATTTAAAGATGGTATGGGCTTGCATCAGGAGCCAATGCAGTTCAGTGAGGGTTGGAGTCATGTGGTCGAATTGGCAGAGTTCTATGATGAGTCATGCTTCAGCATCCAGGACTCATCTTGGGGGTGCCAGTGTAGTTGCTGGAAGGCCTTCCAAAAGGACATTGCCTCCATCTGGGTGGGAGAGAACCAGGTCTTGGACAGTAGGTCGGAAGTTGTTTTCTGGAATAAAGGGTTTGATTTTCCACAGGAGAGAAAGTGTTTTTTATCTTGCTGTGTGCTGTTTTAAGGAGAGATGTCAGCCAATGTTGAAGGGACTTGGCACAGGTGGCAAGCTGATGTGTAAAGCCCTCAAGGTTCATAGCAGAGAGTCGAGTCTGGATGTCAGGTTGTTAGTCAGCAGTAGGAATTGTTGGTTGTGTTTAGAGATTTACATAACAGTATCTTGTGCCCCGATACCTTACTTCTTTGAGTGCATATTCCAAACAGGAACACTTATTCCCAGCATGTGCACCCTAAGACATTTGGGTTGAATCCTTTTAAGGAGTCACATTAGAGGTTTCACTGGAGCTGAATGTGATGATGTGAAGCCACACTCGAGCACACATCACCTTGAAAGCCAGTTACATCATATACAGAGCTGTCACCATGCAGGTTCCCTCCTTGCCATGGCTTAAATGGCATAAAACGTCACCATCTCTGGTGTTAGCACATAAGTAGAGATCAGGAACTGGTTAGACTAGAGGAGCAGAAGAAAATAAGGAAACGCGCATTCTTGATCTGTCCCCCAAGACTGTGGCACTTCACAACCATCAACAACAGACTCCGTACTGCTCTCCTGCATTTCAGAACACAAAGGAAGACACTCTTTAAGAACAGTCTTATTCACATCCTATGAGATATCCCATCAACCAATCTACACTAGTAGATCTCCTGACAATCACACTGTACAGGCCACACTCTGTTTGTCACCCACTCATCTTTTAACATGTGTACAAGCATGGGCGTAATTGTAGGGGGGGACGGGGGCGTTTGTCCCCCCCAACTTTCATGGCACACCATTTTGTCCCCATTCATTTGGCTGGGGCACCTTTTCTTCAGATGTCATGTCCCCCCCCAACATTTTCAGCAAAGTTACTCCACTGTGTACAAGTTCCCTCTAGCTAACTGTTAATATGAACTAATCCCTTCTTCCCTAAATAGTATGCCGGCAATGAATGCTGTGTTGTAAGGACCAGCTCTGTGATTATCATCTTTTCGGAGGCTTGTGGATTTGCTTAGAATGGCATGCTTTGCATAGGCCATCTAGTGCTTGGTTGGTGCAGAGCATTTTTCAAAGTCGAAGTAGGACTTCTATGGCATGCTACCATCCCTCATTTGACCTGTACAGTACCCATGATCCTTCACTTGTTGAGGTCCTCAGATAGATTTTTTCCTACCATCGGTTTGGTTGAATTATGCAGAGTTCTTAAAAATATTAAGCTCGAGAGATATTTGATCAAGTAATCTATTAGTCACTGTCCTCATCTGAGAAGATGCCTCAACGGAGCCTACTACTTGCGCGAGATGGTTCATCGATAGCGGGCCATGTGGTTCGACAATGGAAAATAGTCAATGTAAATTTTGCTCCATGTGCAATAAAATATACCCCTGGAAAGATGCACACAGTGTGTGTAACTTGTGTCTCCCTAGAGATCACCAGGAGGATAAGTACCGAGCCTGCAAGCTCTTCAAACCGTAAAGAAAAAGGTTAAAGATTGGCGGTCGAAATGCTGGGCAGCATACGCGAATCAGGCGGAGGCATCTGCCAAACTCTCTGCAGTCGCGGAGGACTCTGAGGCAGAGCAGGACAGTCCCGGTTTCTTGAGTGAAGCGGAGGAGACCTCTGATGAGGAAGCATTAGATTCCCATGGGCCAGTCGCCAGCTCTGAATGGCATTGTCTTCCACTTCTGGACAAAGGAAAGGTTTGAACAAACCATGATTATGTCCTCCTTTATGGAGTTCTTGGACAAACATCCAAATTAAAGGAAGCATATTATTTCTAAGGACGTTCTACCTCAGAAAAAGGCAAAAGAGGTGCCCACACCCACATTTTAAGACTCCATTTAGTCAAGGAATTTACAGATGATGTGGCTGACACATTTGAGGAAGAGCCAGCTACTGACCCCGAGGGCTTACGAGTTCCCAACCAACATTATTGATGATACTATCTCATCTTCCCCCATAGATGACAACATTCTATATACTCTCCTAAAGAAAGCTGCTGACCTTTTCAGATAAGTCAGAGGTTTTGTGGACGAGATCCTAAATGAAAACCTTTTAAATAAGGCATTACATTCCCCTATTACAGTCAGTAAGGAGAATTGATTCCATCTCTCACCACTCCCACGAAAGCGGTTAATCCGTGCATACAGAAACGGTTTAAAGCTGCTCCAACAGATCCTCTTTACATCAAAGGACATCTGAATGAGACTCACTAGTAGTTACCACAACTTGTAAGAGGGCAGGAACACCCCTCGCCTCATCTGAGGCACCACCAGGCAAAGAGTGTTAGGCAAGATTGTGTGCAGTACCCTTTGGGAGACTACAGCGACCTTGTCCTTCTGTCAGTAGGTAACCCAACCTTTGGTATAAATTTGTACTACACAGGTTGGTAGTGTGGCTGAGCAGCCACACTTATCTCAAGAGGGATCAATGTTAGCAGTAGGGTTTTTACACAGATTCACAGTGACAAGTATTCAAATAAACTCTTACACTAAAGGTTTCTTGATTAAACAATCATTAATGTAACAGTCAGTTGAGTAAGCCTTCTTCAGACTGCAGCAATATATAAGTAACTCAATAATACACTTCAAAATACACAGTTTCTCTAAATCAGCAAGTACCCATTTGCAATGGCACGCCGATGCTTCCTACACCCTGAGGTGATTTAAATAACTAGGACACTGTGGACATTGATATAGCACTGGTACATTTAGAGCAATACTGAGTTTGGTGTCAAAGAAAAGGGTTTGGGAATAAAACAAAGTTTAACAAATATTCGGAAGCAGGTAAGAACTTCTGAACCCTCCAATGCAAAGTAAGTTGACCCTTCCCTGGAGGAAAGGTAAAGCACAAAGTCAGAGGTAAGCAGAGTCTTTCAGGGAGCCAGGCCAGCCAATGTTAATTGAACAAAGGTCAAGGTGAACTGAAACACTTCTTGCAGGTAAGTAAAGGTTTTACACAATGTTTTAGAAGTCTTTGCAGGAAAATAGAATCACTGTATGGCCACAATCTGGGAGACTTGTGAGGGGCAAAGCTGCAAGCAACTCTGCAAAAGCAACCAAGACTAGTCTCAACTGAGAACAAGCAAGGCTACACAACAAGAGGTAAGTATCCTTTGTTTTACAGTACCTTTGGTCAGAAGATAATTGGTTCCAGCTGGCTTCTGTTCCCGCGCAGGTCTGCAGATCCTGTTGTTCCTGGGCCTCAGTCGTGGGGGCAAGAGGGAGGACGTCTGGGGACTCCTACACTATGAATTGAAGGTTGCGGCAGCAATGGGCAAACTTCAGATCAGCTGCACTTCGCGGTGTCAGCTTCTTGCGGCTCTCGCAAATAGCACCACTGTGGTTCTCGGGTACCACTATGGACTTTCCTCACATCTGGGGTCCAGCACTCTGTTGAGGTGGCTCAGGCTTAGTCAGTCCTGCTTCCTGGGAGTCCGGAAGATCTTCCTGGAGCTCGGGTCCGACTTAGACACTCACTCAATTCTGGTGTTCCTCTCCCAGGCACTTCGATTCCTGCAGAAGAAATGGAAGTACAGCCAGCTCCGAGAGGATTTCCAGATGAGCTCATCCTGGGGTCGATTGGTCCCACCAACCCAAGGTTAGAAGTCATCCTTTGCAGGTGTTCTATAGTCGAGGTGAATTTGGAGCTTCAGGGGGGCGCAAGAGAGCCCGACGAAAATGGCTGCAGGCCTGTGAGCTCTGCGCCATCTGACAAATATCCAGAGACCTATCCGGCAGACACCCTTGCAGAAACCCTTGAGAAAGCAGTAAAAGTGGGATAGCAACCGTGTCTGCACATACTGGGGGAAAATCCAGTCAAAATCGAAGCAGGAGAAGCTGAGAATCGAGCCGTCAAGACGACCAGCGTGTAACGAGCGTGCCACGAGGGACGGCGATGAGGAGCTTGGAGGTGCGCCTAGATCTAATCCCCGACAACGAAGGCTGCGGAGCAGTGCGCTGGTGCTGGACGGAGGGGGCCTTCATATCCCGCGCCCCTATCCTGAAGCGGCGATAAGGAGTGTGAGTCCGGCGCCTCAGACGGACATACTCTTCGAGCGGTCTTGGGAGCCTGAGGCGGGCAGCACCAACACCTGGGCACAGGGGTGTGGGCAGAACCGACGCTGGAGGCTGCCAACTCCTAGCAGCTTATGGAGATCTGGAGGGAAGAGCAGGCCGGACTTGGCCAAACAAAGAGAGATTGCTGCAGGAGACACGTGGACCCCGATCACCGAACGGGTCCTGGTCAGGGCCCACTGGGAGACCGGGAGCGGGATTGGAGGATCGCGAGGTGCCTGGACTGCTGAGAAGCAGACAGAAGTCCTCAACCCCGGTGACCCCACTGTTGCAGGAGAGAAATGCACAAGCAAGAAAAGCAACGGCCCATGCATACCTGGTCATACGGTCCACTGAATCTACCTTTTAACTGCAACATGTGGTCACCTCGCAACAGGGAACCTGGGCGCGCAGAGGTGAAGCTTCCTGGCACTGTCATATGAGAGACGCAAGGAGTGTGCTCAGGCCCAGTGCCGGGTACTGCCCCCTGTGGCACCTGGGCGGTATGGACCGTACCTCCGTGTGGCCTTGGCCCCTCCCCACGGGATATGTTGCTGGTGCGAGGCGGCGAGCCGCACCGGCCTGAGAACTGGTGGTGAGTGTGCAGTTCTCATAGCGCTGAACCAGCTACATGTTAATGCTAGTGTGTGTCACAGAAGGAGACCAAACAAAGGGCGTGCCATATCTCACCCACAATACCCAAGGAACACGCGGGGTACAAAACGATGGATCCTAGAACGTGGGAGGGCGCAATCTACTCTGAACTGGAGGGGGGGGGGGGAAAGCAAAGTGATCTGCATCACTGCACAAAATAGCAGGGCCGAAGCTAAGCCTGAAGCGGCAGACCTCTGGTGGGTGTCGCCGGCTGAAGAGGCAAGTAAGACTGTTGTGTGGGGGTATTGAACCCTCACTGAATATAAAACCAGAGGGTGTGGCATAGATTACCCCACACCCCCTCCCAAGTGGCACAGGCTCTGGGAGAGGGCGGGTCTAGCAGCCGGTCATTTATGCACCCCAAGCCTGTTAAAAAGGGGATCACGCTTTGACACTGCCTTAACACTGAGGACTGGAGTCCACGCGCAGCATGCCACACACACAAGGAATACAATGTTGGGATTGACCACATAGCCTACAGGACCAACACACGGAAGGTGCGAAGGTGATCTGCTGACCGGGGGGCGGGGGGGACGCACTGCCTTGGACATGGCTGCTGGCCGCGGCGGACTATAAATGCATGGGCAGGACTGCTTGTAGACCGTGACCGGTCGGTGCCCGCAGTAATCATGGGATACTGATGGCTCGCTGATACTGCCACGGCACTGACCACCCCAAATCACAGCGGCGAGGCCCCGGGGTGGACCAGCCCCACAACTATCACCATAGACTCATCCGAGTGCACAAGCAAAAACTCCCGATACCATCGTGGTCCTCCTGTTGCTCACGAGTAGCGCAGAGGTGGTGTGGGCTCAGAGGACAGTGCAGTAAGTGGAGATCAACAGACCGAAGCTCCGGTGGTACGACATCCTGACCGCCGGCGATGTCCAAGTCTGGGAAAGGAGGCTAACACCAAGCCAAACTGCACTCCACGTCAGATACACATTCTCAAACTCTGAAACTCTGGTGCAGGATCTGGCAGGGTCATTTCAAGATATTAAAGAAATGTTCACACAACTACAATCCAGCATTCAGTCCTTGGATGGTAAACTGGACTCCCTGACCTGCAAAGTAGACCATGCAGGTCCGTCTCGATAAACATGGCGAACAATTGGACGAGGCGGAAAGAAGGGCCTTCAGAGTGGAAAATGTCTCCACCTCCACTGCCAGAGAAATGTCTGGGGTAAGAAGAGCCTTGAAAGAGCTTGTAGACGAGCAGGATGATCTGGAATCTAGATCGAGAAGGAATAACATCAGAATGATAGGACTGTCGGAGACTTTTGATCGGAAAGATATGGAGAACCTGGTGGAAGAAATACTGCAGGAAGCCCTGGGCTCCGAGGGCTTCTCGGACCTGTGCATAGTGGAGAGGGCACACCGGATTCCGAGCGGAAGGAGACCAATACCAGGAGCACCTCCGTGCCCTGTGATTGCACGGCTACTAAATTATTGGGATCGGGACACGGCACTGCGCAAAGGTAGGGAGAAAGGAACGGTATACTATAAAGACAGTACAATCAAACTGTTTCCGGACTTTTTGGACAAAGTACAGGTGTCGAGGAAGACATTCCTGGAAGTCAAACTGTTGCGTGATCGGGGGCTGAAATATGCAATGTTGTTCCCGGCCAAACTGTGTTGAATACGATGGTCGGATGAATTTCTTCACAACTCTGGTAGAAGCCACGGCATTCCTAGAAACACTACTGAGGAACCCCAGACAAAGGGGGAACAATGGCTGATTATACATGGCTGGAATATATCCTTTTGCAGTGGCGTAGCTTCTTCGCCTACAGCGATAATCTTTAGAATTTTTGGGGGAGTCTGTGAGGTGTTTGAACGTGTCAGGTGGTCGGGCTCATAGATGCCCCCCCCCCCCGAGCAGAGGCTTGAAAGGGTATATGTTCAGAGAAGGGAGGAAGCTGAACAGTTGGAGGGTTCAGTACAGAGGGAGGGCGCTTTACTTAACTTTGTGGGGTTTATTGTTGACAGAGGGGAAGGGTTGGGAGGGAGGGGTCTTCATGATCACCGAGTTGTGGTTGTTGGTGTGGGCGGGGGGGATTACAAGATACATCAGCCACATTGTCCACACATTACTGGATGACCGGAGAGGCCAGGTCGCGTATATCTATAAGGAGCCTCCGATTAGTCATGCAGAGGGCGAAGCTTGAGTGGAGAGAATGGTTAATGCTGAGAACTATGGGTATGTGGATCCTACTGAAGGAGAACTGGCTAATCTGGTACCGGTGAGACATGGCCACGCTTAAACTAGGCACGTGGAATATAAGGGGGTTGAAATGCCTTATCAAATGCCGGAAGACACTGTTATATATGCAGCGACACAACGTGGGAGTGGTATTTCTACAAGAAACACACCTCACATCAGACAGAGTCCAGGTTTGGGAGAACATGGGGCTGTCACAGGTACTTCTCCTCATATTTGTCTTGTGCAAGGGGGGTGGGCACCCTAATACGCAACAATGTAGGGTTTCATAAAGCTGCAATGGTGAAGGATGAAGGGGAAGGGGCCTCATTGTCCAAGGAACTATCCAAGGAGAGTTGCATACATTAACTACTATGGCCCCAACCTAGATACGACAGACATGTTGGAATGGGTGGACCGGCAACTGGGGGAGCTACCACCGGGTAAGATCTGGGCTGGAGATTTCAATGCAGTAATGCAGCCAGC
Organism: Ambystoma mexicanum; assembly: GCF_040938575.1. Classification (NCBI taxonomy): domain Eukaryota; kingdom Metazoa; phylum Chordata; class Amphibia; order Caudata; family Ambystomatidae; genus Ambystoma; species Ambystoma mexicanum. The sequence goes on along the minus strand of NC_090934.1, from coordinate 918,638,269 downwards.
ATTGGACCGGACTGAGGGCATGGCTCGGGGGGTTCCGGGAATAGGGGGACCAGCAGACTGCATGGCATGACCATCGCGTGGGATGTCGCGGATGTGTGGAGAGTCTGTAACCAAGCGGTCAGACAGTACACGTGCCATTCATATCCTCATAAATCCGCATCAAGGATAGATTTCTTCCTGGTGTTGCACTCACTAATGGATTTTGTGGTGGAGGTGGGAATACATGCCCGTACCCTATCTGATCACGCCACTGTTATACTAGAGGTGAATCTACTGGGGAGAGTGAGGGGAAGACCCCCATGGCGTTTTAAGAGTGAAGGACTTGCTGACACGGTTTCCCGGGACAGTAGAACAGCAGCAATAGACGCATTCTCAGAGGAGAACGTGGGTAAGTCCGATCAGCAGGTACTCGGTGGGAGAGTTTCAAGTGTGTAATGCAGAGGGAATGTATCTCCAAAGAAATGGTGATCCTCGGGCAGATCAGATGAGAACTGTAACTCAAGGAAGATAGTATACGTAGGTCCCAGACGGCGTCCCCGAACCCCACTGATCGGGAACAAGCCGAGATCCGAAATTCAACTACAAGGGTTTCAAGAACTAGCATTGCGGGAGGTAAAGTACATCGCCGATCAGGCTAACGTGCGCCAATATGGGGAAGGGCATAAACCTTGGCATACTTTAGCCAGAGCCACCAAATTCGATGGGTTGGGTGGCAGAATTCTAGCCATTGCGGATGATCAGGGGGAAGACTGCTTCAAAGACACTGAAATAGTGCAGCAGTTCTTCAATTTTTACAGTCACTTATTGTCAGGTTTCTGGGTTTTGGAGGTTTAATTTATGCAGTTTCAGGTTGAGAGTAGGTTTCATTTACTATAAAATTCCATCATGTTCGCCTGCAGTTATTCTCCCAGTTCAAGATGGAAAACTTCCTGATCAGTAATGATTGGCCAGAGTTGATTATGATGCAGATTGGAACCTCTGGTGAGGTTCTAAACTGCCTTTCATTCAAGTCCGGCTCAGGAGAGGTTGCAGTGCTCAACTGCTCCATAGAAGACAGAAGAAAACTATTTAGAAACCACTCAACCATAGAAGATTTTTCAGCAGAGAGAATTCTGTGATAACTAATCCAGATAAGTGCCCTTTTGGAAAAAGGTTTATTTCAATTGTCACAAGAAAAACTACATGAAAAGCAATTTATGAAGATCTGTACATAGAAATTCTAAAGTAAAGTCTGAAATTAATGAACAGTAACGTTTGGAATCTAATCTGTAAATATTACTTGTCAACCGTATTGAATTGGTTGCGTGCTGCTGGCAGTGCATGTGTTAAAGGAAAGTTTATTACGTCGCGTGCATACCAGTTTAAATGAGCATTGCAATGCTTTAGTCTTCGCGTCGTGTTTCGTTGTGGACGCGTTAGAGGAAAGTACCCATCGGCGTGAAGGAGAGCGTCGGTAACGTGATTGAAAGTCGCGTATTGCGATTGCGGATCAGCTGTGTGGCGCAGAGGGAATTTCTGTCAGCTGTTAAAACGAACAGAAAATCTGAAGAGCGCGGTACGTTTGCTGCTGCTTCGCGTTTCCAAATATTTACACGTGCGGCTTATGGCAGATCGCATGTGTGCGTAGAACAAGGCGTTCTTGTCAAGTAGAGAGCTGAGATTTAGGAGGTATGGTCAAAGACTATGAAATATAAAGCAAACTTAAGTGAATATGGAATCTACAACAGGATGAAGCGGCAATGAAAAGTTACACTTTTTAATTGTGAGTTTTAATAAGGAATTAGTTTACAAGCAAGCTGCAAACAAATGTATAGACCATAAAATGCGACATATCTGATTAAATAAAGACTACAAGTAACAATGCCTAGTTGAACAGGTGGTTTGTTTATACGTTGAAGTAACAGATCAGCAGATCTGAGGTTCAAGACATTTGTAGCATACCTGAGTAAGGAACAGAGTGAGAGGGTTCTCAGTCATCAGTAAATAAAGGTGACAAGATTTAAAAGAATAAAAGAACTCATCTTATAGATAGCCTCTCAGCAGAGAGCAGAGGCGGACAGGTAGAGGTTGGGAAAGATATGATTTAAGGTCTGGGTTGTGGAAATGCTGTGGTAACACTAAATTAATGCTGATTTTTGAAGGGTTTCCAGTGTTCTGAGTCGTAGAAGCAGAAGAGAACCAGAAGAACCCTGTCCGTTTGTTATTTTCTCCACTACCCCTTTTCCCCCGGTCTGGTCAACTCTGCAGTTGTTCAATTGACTGTTTGGTGAACTGGATTGGAAGATCTGGTGGGCTATTTGTCTGCTCCTGCAGGATTTCGGCGCTGGGACCTCAACTTATACTCCTCTCAGGCTCAAGCTTGACAACCCGACATAGATAAAATCTTGGAACAGGTGGCCTTATACTGGTGTTCTGACGACCAGAGGGAATTGTTGAACCAACCGTTGGCACTAACCGAAGTACTGAATGCCATTAAGACCTTCCCAAATGGGAAGTCGCCGGGTCCCGATGGGTTCAAGGCGGAATTTTATAATATGTATGGGGAGAAACTAGGACCCCACTTGCTGGGAATGTATCGACAAAGTCTGGAGAATGGAATTCTGCCAGAGTCACTGAGGGATGCGATAGTGGTAGTACTGCTGAATGCGGATAAACCTAGCAACCATTGCTCGTCCTACCGGCCAATATCATTGATTAACTTAGATAATAACATTCTAGCGAAAATCTTGGTGTCAAGATTATCACCATTGATGCCGACAATGGTTCAGGCTGACCAGGCAGGCTTTATTCTGGGACGATCCACTTCCTATGGACCCTGGAGGATGTTTGGGATGATGGCGGCAGTATCGCCCGAGGACTCAGTGGTGGCGGGTCTGTTAGATGCCACCAAAGCGTTCAATTCGGTCGAATGGCTGTTTGTTTGCTGTGCTGAGACATATGGCACTGGGTGCAGGATTCATTGACATGGTTCGGTTACTGTATACACAGCCGGTGGCCAAGGTGAGGGTGAACGGCCAGCTGACACCACAAATGGCCCTGGAGAGAGGGACCCGACTAGGGTGCCCACTCTCACCTCTACTTTTCGCCTTGGCGATCGAGCCATTCACTGAATGAATACGTGAGGCACACATGCACCGAGGGGTGCAACTATACACACACAGAATAGTAATTTAACTATACGTGGATGACATGGTGTTGTTCATCAAAGACCCTGTATCTAATCTAAATCCAGTAATGGAAGATGTTCAGAGTTTTGGGGAGATATCGGCCTGAAGGTGAACACCTCTAAATCTGTTATATTTCTACTGACAGATGCAGTTGAACAATATCGGGATGGTTGGGGCTTTCAGTGGCACATGACCCAGACTTGCTACCTGTGGATCCGTGTCGCCCGGGATGACATGGTGGTGTATCATAGCAATTATCTGAAGGTGCTGAACCAAGCCCGAGAGACTGAAGCGCACTGGAGGAATCTGCCCTTGAGTCTGTACGGGCGGGTATCCCTCGTGAAGATGACGCTGCTCCCTAGATTTCTGTATGTGTTCCTGAATGCTCCGATAAGGTTGCCTAGGGGATACCTTTGCAATGTGAAAACGGTCATTTCACAGTTTTTATGGGCGGGAAACCTCCCAGGGTGCCTCGAGATATGCTAGCGGCCCCGATATTGGCTGGGGGGCTAGCGCTTCCTGACCTTGAGACATACTATGTGGCGCAGGTTGGGTATTTAAATCACCTGTATGAAACACAAGGGGATAGGAGGCATGTGGAGGTGGACAGAGCAGTGGCAGCACCGAATCTTCTTAGATCAGTCACACTCACAGGATCAAGTAGAACACACCTAACGCGAAACCTGGTGGAAGTGACTTGCCAAGCATGGGCATGCCTTGAATTTGGAGCTTCAGCACATCAGCAGGGCTTCACCGGGCAAACCAACAGTCCAGGAGTTGCAGCAGGTGTCTCTTCCAAGTTCTTCATCGGATTCCTTCGTCCAGTGGTCGTCTCTGCCTTCCAAGCTAAAAGCCTTGCCTTTTATGCAGCTTTCTCCCATTAATTTGCAGCCTAGCTGTCACTCACACAGCAGGGTGGCTGTCCTCTGAGGACAGCCCTCCAGCCAATCACCCTTGGGTGCATTCCTGTAACCAAGGAGATTAAGCACAGGGAGTTTTGGGCACCTCCCTTGCTTCCTGCCCTGCCACACACGCTGGAGCCAGAGGTGGGCTTCACTCTTGAATCCCGCCAAAGACAAAACAAACAAAGGGACCAATCCTGGTTTCACACGCAGAGTAAATCTCAAGAAGGACCTTTCCAACAAGAAATGTCGAAAAAACAAGACCGGGGCCATTTTGACAAAATGGGCACCCATGGGTGCTTTACTGCAGCTGCAATTGCAGCCCGCGGTAGAAACACACAATGGTAGTAAAATGTAAACCACTGCCACCAGCCATTCATTATAGAAAGGGTAACATAAAAATGTTACATGAGAAACTAGACAAAGGGGATACGAAGTAACCCCTCCAGCACCCTATTGTAAGATGGTGTGGGCTGGGTCTAGAAAGTTACAAAATGTAAGTAAAGTCAGTTTCACTTCACTGCTCTTGGAAACAGTAGTTTCACCAAGAGAAGATATTTTAACCTTTGGGAAATCTAAGAGACTTCCCTGTGCCACTGCACTGAAGGTGCTGTGTCACAATGTAAAAATGATGCCTATGGAGTTTGTCACACTCCAAAGTCAAAAGGAACACAGAGTCCAAATCACAGAAAAATACATGAGAGAGTGGGAAAAACGTCTTGCTCTCTCCAGGTTAGAAATTAAAAGTCCTTAAATCCAGCAAAAGAGCTGGATGTCTCTATGGTAGAAGGGAAATTAGCACATTTCTGAGAATTCTCCCCAACAGAGAGCAAACAAATATATGCTCTGTGGAATACAGTACTAACCTCAGCAGAATACCAGACTATAATGGCTAATAACACAGGTTTATGGCTAGTTTTAATATGGTGCAGTGAAATCTTATCTAGTATCTGGTTAGTGATGCCGATAAACCTTTAAAGTCTCAAATGCTAAAGGATTTAGATGAGGGGCAGCCATAGACTCACACAGTGATTAAACGCACACTAGATTCTGCTGAAACAGATGGCAGACTGGTTGTTGAGGCAACCCTAGTCAAAAGACATGCCTGGCTAGGAGGTTCTGGATTCAGACCCGACACTCAAGCCACCCTCCTGAACATGTCTATTTAGGACAATCTTTTATTCGGCAAGGCGGTTGAGACACCCTTGGAAACAACCAAAAAAGAGCTTTAACTCTAAAATCGTTTGGCCAGATCACAAGTAGATCTTTTTATCCGAGGGGTTAGACTGCCTCTGAATAATAACACTCTGATCCAGGTTCCCGTCTGTCACCCCAGTAGGGTGGGTCAGATAACATAATTTACCCACACATGGGGAGGTAGTAACGTCAAACAAGTGGGTTTTAGCAATCATGCAAAAGTGGTATTGCATGGAGTTCATGGAGAAACTGTGTGGCTTACCTCCAGAAGAATGTGTCTGAAAAACCTATAAAATCCAGCAAGCAAAGATTCCCAGCCTGTTACAAAAAGAAGCCATAGAGCAAGTCCTGCTACCGCAGGAATACAGGGGTATTTATTCTGTGTACTTGCTGGTTCCAAAGAAAGACTAAACCGAAACCAGTGCCTGATCTAAGGCCAGAAAATACGTATGACAAGCCTCAAAAGTTCAGGATGACGTTACAGGAAATGATTCCACTCTAGAACGCAGCCAGTGGAAGCAGTTTCTGGGTGCTCCCTTCCAACGAAAGGGTCCAAAATCATCTAAAACAAATCCCTGTTGCGTGGCGGGTCGCCAGATAAATCAGGAAAGTCATGGGTCTACTCGGCATAATGGCATTGTGTATCTTCATTGTGGTCAACCGCAGTCTAAACGTGCCTCCTGTACAAGAGTGGTTAGTGAAACAGTGGTTTCAAGCAGAGGAGAATTTGGACAACATAGTTTCATCCACACTGGTGGCAGACTTAAAATGGTGGATAAAAGAAAACATTTTAAAAGGAAAATTCTTTGTCAACCCGGCAACTCTCCACAAAATCACAATGTACACATCACTAACAGGGGCAGAGAGCCCATTGCCTCCACCTTACAGCGCAGGAGATTTAGTCTCTCCCACTTTTAAAACAGCACATGCATATTCCGAAACTTTTAGCAGTTTACAGATCACTTCATGCATTTCAACAACTGAAGGGGAAGAATGTGTTAATTACTCCAGACAGCACAATAGCCATGTTTTACATCAACGAACAGGGTGCAACACCCTCCCCGAGATTGTCCATATTAGCTGAAGAGATATGGGATTCATCCCCAGGCCAAACACCTTCCAGGAGAACCCAATTGCCTACCAGCCACCTCAAGCTAATCTCAGCCCCTAGCCCATGAGTGGGAGTTACATTTGGACATTCTCAAGCACATTTTTACAGAATGGAGGCGATTAGAGATGTATCTTTTTAAACAACAGCAACAACACTAAATGCCAAAATGGCATCTCAGATTCCCATAGAAGAGGTCACTGGGGAACACATTTGGGATCAGTTGGTCAGGAAATGTGCTTTTGCTTTTCCCCTCTGTCTCCACTCTTGAAGTAAGTTATCCACAAAATGCACCAGGAACATTTAACAATGATTCTCATAAAAACCAATGTGGGTGCGTCGAGCGTGGTTCTTCCATTGTAGCATGTCCTTGTGCCACCAATAAAATCTCTCTCTCGACATGCTGTCACAGAGTCTGTATCCTGTTCTACACCCGCAACCTCATACAATTAACTTGACAGTTTGACTCACAAGGTCATAGAATTTGGACACCTCAATTTACCTGACAGATGGGTGGAATTTTTGAGGTGAAGAAGGTAAGCCTAGCACTGCTACTTTAATAAGTGTGAAAGGTTTGTGTTGTGATTTAGAAATTCTAACATCAATTTAATTGTTCACCATCACATATTTTGCATGATCTGTTGCATCTAGTAGATTCTGTTCTTTAACGACATTCTATGCATACACAGCATCCCAAAACAAGGTTTCCTGGTGGAAGATTCATGGAATGAGTAAAACGAGTATATCCAACGGTTGCTAACTCACCAGCAGGTTGGGATTTAAATGTGGTGCTAAGCAAGCTCATGGGTCCTCCTTTTGAGCCAATGAACAAACCATGCCTTGAAGACCTCACTTACAAGGTGGCCTTTCTTCATAGGATCAGTGAGCATTGAGCTTTGTCTGTAACTGAGCCCTTTGTAACTGTACATAAAAATAAGGTGATTTTGAGAACACCCCCCCCCCCGCTTTTCTCCATAGTACCCATCTAAATGTCATGTATACCAATCTATTGAATTACTGATATTCATTCAGAATCATCAAAATTCAGGTGTAAGTGCTCTTCACGCACTAGTTGTACGTAGAGCAGCCATGTACTACCTTTAAAACAAAACCATTAAGAAAAAACAGATCAGTTCTTCATTTCTCTGGCAGTATGGAAGAGATGGAGATCTTATCCCAAAGGCTACCATCGCCAGGTGGATCGTTCGGTGTATCCAGCAGTGTTACTGCGTATCGAACAAATCACTTCACTTTACACCCAGGGCACACTCTACACATAGCACTGGAGCGACCTTCGCTTTCATCGCAAATGTATCATCGGAAGCTACATGTAAAGCAGCTACGTGGAGTCCAGTTCACACTTTAACGCAGCATTATTGTGTTGACGCAAGTCAGAAATGATTCACAGGTGGGACAAGAAGTAATGACACACTTGTTTGTTTGTGTTCCTTTAGTTTACCCACCTCTTTCGTTGGGTACTGCTTGCTAGTCTATGCAAAGCATGTGATTCTAAGCAGATCCACAAGCCTCAGAAGACAAACATTACCTTCCATTAATCATATCTCTCATGCCTGTTTCTGCTTAGATTCACATGCGCTTGTCCATCCTCCCCACACTGGGAGTTGAAGGTATCACAAACATGTTACATAACATTAGTCACTTTATTCATCACACTCCCAGTTCCACTTTACATTTCATGCATCCTCATTTTGGAAAAAATATAACAATCTGAGGACCTTAATGCGTGAAAGATCATTGGTACTGTGCACGTCACAGTAGGGATAGTATTACGGGGATACCCCGTTGACATCCTGTTTTAACTTTGAAAATAAATAATGTAATACTCTGCATCAACCCCTAGATGTCGGCCTATTCAAAGCATGTGAATCTAAGCAGATACAAGCATCAGAAAGACTGTTACTGGTGTTCTTTGTTATATATGCTTGTAATCCGTACCGATGTACAGTGCTCGGTTTTGTCCAAAAGCTAGGTTCATTCTCAAGAAATACCCAAATAACAATAAAATAACAATAAAATAGGATCACACTATGACACTTTTGCATGGGCTTTGTTGCGCTGGACTGTGCATCCTGAAGCAATCTGGTAGCGGGTTGTGAAGGGTGTTCTAGTGCCTAACAAAGCAATAGGAGAATGTGTATCTTGATGCTAGACCATCATTGTAAGTAGTCCGTTACATGAGCTCCCATGATGCCAGATCACAAATCCATTCTAAGTAGCTTGAGTGCCAGGGAATAAATTAAACAGTAAGAGGTCTTAATACAGCAGGGAGACATTTATTTACCAGGTCGAGGAAGCGTCACAGTTGAAGCTAAGCACACCTAACAAGGAGCTGATATTTGTGCTTGAGAAAATGTGTGCCAAGTTACCATTTTCCTCTGAACTCCTGCAGTGTTGGAAGCATTCATGGAAATCTTTCAGAGCAATCTCCACAGCTCTGCTATCGATGCTTGTGTCACTTCCTCATCGGATATTGCTCCAAATCCTAACAGCTAGGTTTCTGCAAGTTCCCCACATCCCCCTTTTATGCTGTTGGGCTCACACTTGAACTTTGCCAATGCTGTGTCACTTATATCAAAGGTACTTAATATGTCTAATTTTCACAAGTTCTACTTCCTTTGTGTGTCTCTCTCGCTCCTGAAACTTTAACATGAAATGACTATTTACTCAGGTGGCAAAGTGGGAAACCAAGCTTTACTTTTTTATGTAGGTTTATTTAAAGCTATTAACCAAATTGGTCTGGTGACACAATTAATATGTATACTATTATAAATGGTGATGTAATTGGCATCACTGGTGAATTTTTAATTGATTTTTTTAATATAGTTTAATAGGCTTTCCCAAAACGCACATTGTTTACTAGTACTATAATTAGCATGTTTGGTTTATCAAAATCTGTGATTACTGAGATTGCCAAGGTACGTTTTCTTCGTGTTGCAATATCTTCTTTATTATTGATTGTACTTTTATAGCACTATGACGCCCTTAGGCATATAAGTGCTTAAAAAGCAAGCCTGTGGAGCAAAGGAATTGTTAGAGCTCTGCCACTCTACCAAGGTTCCAGCAGTAGTACCGACTGATACTAAGAGTTGGGGATCTACAAACCACTGAGATAGCTTGCTAAAGTCTTTCCTCCAAGTGGGACTTAAGGAAAACTCCCCTAACAGTACCCAACTCTTAGTATAAGTCTGTACTACTCAAGGAACCTTGGTAGAGTGGCAGAGCAGTCAAGCTTATCATAGGAGGACGATGTGAGCTGTAGGTAAGTACACTGAACCCAGTAAATACAATCGCCCAAAGAAAATCTTAATTAAAATGTTTTATTAAAATATATCATTTATTATATTTACACAAAAAAGTAGTAGAATACTTAGTTCAATTAACCAACACACTTGGGAATACTTAAATGCACTTTTCAAAGGCCACTGCTTCAGTGGTAGTTGCTTGCGGTACAATTGTTAGAGTTTGACACTAATGACAGTTCTTTTTTTTTTTTTTTTTTTTTTGTTCAGAGAGTTACAGCAAGACTAAACCGGCAGGCGGCGGGAAAGTCACACCAAAATACAACAAATTAAATGAACCTTTACAGTATGCATTGCACATTTCCACATTACATGAAAGTACTAGAGTGGTGATGGTGGATTACCTTCTTCATCAGATATCATATTACATAAATATAGCCTGAACAGTGCCCATATGTCTTTGGGGCGGCATCTCGATGGCAATGTTATAATGAATTGTTCCTCCAGTTTATTGACCATTGATAGGTCTTTCAGAAAGTCCAACCGTCTTGGAGGTTCTACGGATTTCCAACATTTTAGTATATTGCGTTTTGCGACCACACATGCCAAGTTAAACAATCGTCTAGTTGTGGTTGCAGCTTTACCAATATCCCCGAAGAGATATTTCCGTGGGGAAGGTGTAGCAGGTATTGACGTAATGTCCTCCAGTATCTCCGCCACTTCCCCCCAAAATGCAGCTACCGGTGGGCAAGCCCAGTACATATGATAAGAGTCTGCATTAGGGGCATCACATTTAGGGCATTTTCCCGTGTGGCCTTGCACAAATTCAGCCAGCTTAGCTGGGGTGTAATGTAGCTGGTGTAGAACCTTAAATTGAATGAGCCGCAGCCCCGAGTTCATGGATACATTTCTGGTCAACTGGCAATATCTCATCCATGTGGCTTCACCCAGTTCCACCCCCAGGTCTCGTTCCCAGTTCCCCTTAATTACATTGCATGACTTGGAATGTGTTTGTGCAAGGCTATAGAGCGCCGACAGACTTTTCCTTTGTCCCCCAGGTTCCGTCATGGCTGCGATACATTGTGTAGCTGGCTCGTCTGGGAACGAGGGCCATTTAGCAGCAAAGGCAGACCTCATTCTATGAAACTGAAATCGCTTAAGATGATCTCCACCCACCGACCTGACAAAATCATCCAGTGTACAGTATTTCCCTTCCGGAAACATATCTAGCATTTTAAATTGTTTTAGTGGGTCCCAAGTATCCTGTAGGGCCTTATCAAATGTGGGGCTTATGCCTGGGAAATTCCATAATGGCACCTGCGGGTCATATGGGGTTGTAAGGGCAAGTCTCTTATATATCATAGACCATTCACGCGCAGTAGCGCTTACAGGTTCATACCTACTTGAGTCTTTCCGATTAAGATCGAACATGACCGCTTGTACTGCTAAAGGGGCTGCAGCAAATTTTTCCAGGGGAATGTGTGGTGCTGTATCCTCAGGGTCAAACCAATGTCTCGCAAAGTGTGCCTGCGACGCCAAGTAGTAAAGTTCAAAGTCTGGAGCTTTAATCCCACCCTTTTCAAAGGGTTCTGTCATTTTGGGCCACTTCAACCTGGGCGTCTTCCCTCCCCATACAAATGTGGTGGTTAACGTATTGAGTTTATTAAAGAAGGTTCTTCCCGGCCAAATCGGTATGTTGCAAAAAAGATATAGGAGTTTGGGTAGCACAATCATCTTAAGTAGAGATACTCGCCAATACAGGGATAAGGGGAGCTTGCTCCAGAATTGTAGTTTAACTGTAAGGGATTGTATAAGCTCACAATGATTTTCCGTGAGCAGTGTGCTCACTTCTCTCGAGACCATAATCCCCAAATAACGGATGTGTATAGGTGACCATTTTAATCCATGTGTATCCGACATATCTCTAGTTTTAGGTGTGAGCGGGAACAGTTCCGACTTAGACACGTTGATCCTGTATCCCGAGTATTCGGAGAACCTCTCAACCTCTGCCATAATTGGCGCTAGGTTTACTTCCGGATTCCTAATATAAAGTAGGGTATCGTCCGCATATAGGGAGATGATTTGTGGTTTCCCAGTCATACGAAGACCTCTACATGCATGATTTTGTCGGATATATTCGGCCATGGGTTCTATGGTAAGCGCAAAAAGGATTGGGGAGAAGGGACAACCCTGTCTAGTTCCTCTACCCAGGTGAAACAGGGACGACATGGTTTGATTAGATAGTATTTTCGCTCCCGGGGAGGTGATTAGTAGCTTAACACAGTTAACAAAATATCTTCCAAACCCAAACCTCTCAAGGACCTGAAACAGATATACCCAGGAGATAGAATCAAAAGCTTTCTCGGCATCAAGGGAAGCCGCCACCGCATCTGCCGCTGGGTCTATCTGTGCCATAGCACCGAAGAGTCTGCGTAAATTAAGAGCAGTTGACCTTGTTGGTATAAAGCCAGCCTTGTCGGGGTCCACCAGTTTGGGCATATAGGGCAGCAGCCTGGTGGCCAGGACTTTGGCGAAAATCTTCGCGTCCGTATTAATAAGTGAGAGGTGTCTATACGAACCCATGTCCTGAGGGGGTCTACAGGGTTTAAGGAGAACAGTTATGACTGCCTCTCGCATGGTGTCTGGTAGTATGCCACATTCCATTGCCTCTTCCCAAACTTTCAATAGGATGGGGGCCAATATATTGTGAAATTCTTTGTAAATTTCGGCACCCAGGCCGTCAGGACCAGGGGCCTTACTAGAGGTTAGTGCTTTTATCGCCTCCGTAATTTTATCAAGTGATATGGGGGCATCTAATAACATGTGCGTTCCAAGGGTTAAGGTCAGGAGATCAATAATCTGTAGGTACTCCTCTATTTCTTCTTTAGTTTTGGTGTCTCTATTAGAGTATAGCGATTTGTAGAATGCAAAAAACATATCATTTATTTCTCGCTCACCATGTATTATGTCGCCACTAGGCGCCTGGATAGTTGCTATAGGGGGATGGCCATGTTCGGCCTTGAGCATCTGGGCAAGGAATCTGCCTGCTTTATTGCTTTCCCCGTATCTATGGGCTCGGATCGGGGCAGCCATGTATTGTACCTCCCTTGCAGCAAGTTTATTAAAGTCTACTAATGTTGTGTGTATATCTAGCAGGGACTCCTTACTATGTGTACAGGTGTATTCAAACCCAAGGAGCTCAAGTTTGGCTTCCGTGGCGTCCAACTCCTGTCTGACTGCTTTCATTAAGCCTGTAGTCTTAGCCATGATTGCACCCCGCACCCACACCTTATATGTTTCCCATAATGTGGCGCACCTGTCAACCGACCCCTCGTTTAACTGAAAAAATTCCTCTATTTCAGTACGCAATGATTCGCAAACATTCGGGTCTGTAAGCAGGGCAGAGGGCATCCTCCAGTGCCTGGCACCAGGGGCAGCCTCAACAATACCGAAAGTAATTGACACAGGGGAATGATCCGATAGGGTGCGGGGATACATCTCACAGTGCTGGACCATATTCACCAGTGCCGAACTAATTAGCCAGTAATCAATTTGAGATTCCGAGTCTTGTACCGATGAATAGAATGTGAAGCGCTGCTCTCGGGGGTGTAATTCTAGCCAGATGTCTACAATAGTCATTTGTCGCATTATTTGTCTTATGGCCAATGCGGTCCGGGTCAGGGGTCTATGTGACGTTGTAGACCTGTCTAGGGCCGTTTCAAGAATTGTATTAAAATCCCCCCCCCAGATCACCGCCATGTCTTCAGCTTCAATCAACATATTATATATAGCATTATAGAATTCAGGGTCCTCCATATTGGGGCCATATGTGTTAACTAAGACCATTTTCCGCCCTGCCACCTCCCCCCATACCACAACATATCTTCCCTGTGCATCAATTTTAACGTTATGGGTACGAAAGCCCAGTTTTGGATTAATTAGGGTGAGGACTCCCCTAGACTGGGAATATTATTCAGTACAGTATCGCAGTGCGCCCCACCTAGGAAGGAAATAGGAACAGATTTGCCCTAGAGCATGCGTTTCTTGCAAAAACAAAATCTGGGGGCTATGTCTGTTGACATATGCAGCGATTTTCCTAGCCTTAATTGGGTTGTTGAGGCCCCGAATGTTCCATGAAAGGAGTTGGAACACTTACACCTTTATCACCCAGTACCATAGTTTACTTTTAATATCCATGTGTAAGATGGTCCACCTGTGCCGCCAACCATAACTGTCGTACCCGCTGCAATCAATCTCTGTATTTTGAAACCTTTGCCAACCATGGCAAACCTTTTGTGTCCCTCCCCCGCCCGCACCATCAACCCCAACCCGATGATGTATCCCTTTCCCCTGTAACCTGTGGAACATTCCTGAGGGTCGCTAGTCGCAGCCGCCAGGCCTCCGTCAGTAGAGGCTCACGATCCCAACTTATTCCAATTAATATCAATTGGTGCCGCTATTCTCGAAAGGGTCAGCCTTACGACTTTCACAGGATGGTTCCATATCTCCATTTCAGTCTGCTGAGTCCGGGACGTCATCCCCCGGTCGCGGTGGCCTATTCCGATCTCGTGGACGATCTTCAGGAGGTATGGGGGTGGACGCCTCAATATACGATATGGCATCCGCCGGGTTCTCAAAGAAATGCCATCTTCCTCCATGTTGAATCCGCAATTTCGCCGGGAAGATGAGGGTGTATGGGACACGGCGCATTCTCAGAAGCCCTTTGGCCTGTTCGTAGGATCTGCGTTGCATCTGGACGCCGGTCGAAAAATCCGGATATGTGTGGCTTCTGCTTCCCTCGTATCGTAGAGAGCCTTTTTCTCTGGAAAGCCTGAGCACCGTATCTCTGTCTCTGTAGTTGAGGAGACGAACAATGATTGTGGCGCCAACGTAAGGTGAGCCCTCTCAACTAGGAAGTGGTCAGAGAAGGATTCCGTGCCAAGCAGAGTTTTCAACAGGGCCTCTACCTGACGCTCCATCGGGCCTTTGCAAAAGGATTCTGGAATGCCGACAACACGAATATTATTTCTTCTAGACCTCGATTCAAGGTCTTCGCATTTTGCTTGAGTCTTACGCAATTCTCCCTTCAGTTGCGCTATGTCTCGGCCATGTTGTTGTATCGCATCCTCATTACTGCCAATTCTGCTTTCGGCTTCTGTGATGCGAGAGCTCTCCTTGTCTACTCTAGCCTTAAGGGAGCTGATAGTTGAAACAATATCGTCTAGCTTGACATTCACCGCTAGGAAACCTTTCTGTACCATGGTCATTAGCCGATCTTCTCTGGCCTCATGCCCCGTCTCAGCAGGATTGTCATATCCCATGGATGTGGCCGCCTGCGTCCCTTGTGGTTGGGAGCTGGCAAAGGAATCCATTGGGCCAGTTTTCTTCCCCCATGCGCTTTTCTTCTCGTTGCGGCCCATGAGCTGTCTATGCGGAGTAAGGATCAATGACGTGGATCAGGCCGGTCACTCAGACTGGTATAGAATCGTACGTGCAGACTCGTATAACTGACTCTATTCCACAACCCACTGGGTAACAGTATAGTAACTCACCGGCGTCGTTGTTGCGTGGGTCCTGGGACGTTTTGCAGTGGGGCAATGACCCCCTGGGAACTGCCTGGTAGTATATATTGAGTTTTTATCGGTGGTCTGTTGCAGGCAGGGGCTATGCCCGATGCAGGAGCAGCCAATCAAAGGATCACATTGTATTAGGGCAGAGCCCAGGCCTCTGCATATATTTATTCACAACTGTCCTTATATATGGAAGACCTCCACCACTTTCACCATCAGTTTGCCTCCTCTTAACCCTCCAGCGGGCTACTGGTGTTGCTGCAGGTCCCCTTGGTCCCCTTCAGCGCCCATACATGGCGACAGATGCACAGCAACTCGGCGCAATCAGTTTGTGGCGCAATTTGCCCAGTTATCAGGGGGCCCCCTTGTCCCGGATCCCGTTCGTGTTCCAGTGATGAAGGTCTGCTAGCTGGATAGGTGGACTAGTGCAGGCCCTTCTCAGCAACAATACAGCAGAGTGACGGCACCTTCAGGCAGCCAACATGGAGGTTTGCAAGTATAATATAGCGCACCGTCCACTCTCCGGATGTATTGTGCCCTTCCACGTTAATCGGCGTCTCCGATCAGCGGCCAATCTGCAACGGGTAGTGGTAGTTCATTCCTCGGGCCGCCGCATGGGCGCCTCCACATAGCCGGATCCGCACACCCCAACATCCCTCACCTGCAGTCGCAGCACCGCTCGGCGGAAGACCACGCGCGGGAGACAGCGCGCCGCCCCAGCCGTTATGCGGGATCCAGGCGGGGGCCGCAGACAATCCCCCGACCACCCGGGATCTTGGCTCCAGCACACACGGTTCGCCTTCTGGCCCGCGCCACACGGGTGCGTCGCCGGGATCGGTGCACCACCCCCACACGGCCTTGCGATGCCTGCAGCACCTCGGTCTGGCGTGGAAATCTGGCGGAGCCCAGTGGCGGCTCACGTTCCGACGGGTAGGTCGCAACATGAAACAGAGCTGCGAACTCAGACACGCCTCCGCGTTTTCCCCCGGAATCGCCCACAATGTGCAGCAGGATTGTGGGCAGCAGAAGATGAAGTCGCTTCGTCTCACTGTGGCTCCAAGAAGGATTAATTTTTATACAGGATGTTCTTGGGAACGGAGCACTCCGTTCAGGCGGCCATTTTCGTCGCACGCAACAGCGCCCCTCCCCGACACTAATGACAGTTCTACCATATTATCGGTACTACCGTGCACTCGAGTTAAGACAAAGATATACAGTAATTGTATATAGTTAACAAAACCACATAAGATAAACTCTTTTTAGGAAGGAAAAAGGTTGGTTAATCATACAACAGCAGAGCTTAATGTTCTAGAGACACTTTTCGGACAAACAAGTACTTTAAAAGTCCAATCACAAACTATACACGATAGTCACTAAGGAGGGGCTTCCAAGTCTTAGGAAGTAGCAGAACAGCAAAAGTTCCTCAGGATACTTTCTGTCTCTAGGGTAAGTTACTTGAAGATATAACATAACGATGCAGACCCTTCAAAAGGATTCCCTAAATGGACACAAGCTGACAGCTTGGGTCAGAGGTAGACTGGACACCTCTTCACACACTTTAGTCACTATGGAGGGAGTTCTTGGTTCAAGGTAAGTTATACCTTTTCACTCCACAGTACCTTAGGTTAGAAGAAATGTTTGTAGCTGGATTCTCCTCAGTGCAGCAGCGCAGGACCCAGTCTTCTGATTCCTCGGTCTGGTGACGAAATGAAGGACTTTGAATGGGATGTCTCTGCAGCAGTCTCAAGAGAGGACCCTTGGCACGGATCTCTTCAGTCACCATGGTCAGTCAGCAGTTTTGGCACCTTTTCTTAAGCACCAACAATGGACAGTATTTGCCCGGTCGATCTTCTTCGATCCTGGAGTCCTGCACTCTGGTGAGGGGACTGTAGATGGAGTCGGGTTATGTCTCTGCAGTTTCACCTGGAGTTTAGCAAAGACTTGGGCGGATTTGTTCTCTCAAAGACGTTGCACTGCAAATGGGTTGGAGGTCTATTTGTATTTGCGTTCTGCAGCTCTGGAAAGGCATATCACCTTATGAGATGGCACAAATTGCAGTTAGTCTGAGGGCTTGTTGGCCCCATCAGCCAAAGGGAAGGAGTCCTACTTTTCAGAGCTCCTCTGTTGAATAGCAAACTGGGTCAGGATAGCGGGGGTCGCTTCACGGTGATGCATAGGGTCTGTAGGCAGCTCTGTTTGTCTACTGCTTCGGTTACTTCAGTTTCCAGTGGTCGACTTGCCTTTCATCTCAGGAACCTCACCTTTTATTCAGTTTCACCACACACTCCTCTGCAAACTCAACATTTTATAGAAGGGGCGGGTGGCTGTCAAATTTGGACAGCCAGCCCCCCAGTGGGAACTGGTTCCATTCAGGCACTCAGGTAGACAAAGGGCAGGGGAGTGAAAAACTCCTTCCCCACTTCCTACCTGCCCAGACACACTGGAGCCTAAGCAGGGACACCCAAGGGTTCCCGCCAAAGACAAAACACCATGGGTTGGATAGCTCAGGGGCAACGTGCTCGCCTTGGAAGCAAGACGACAGAGCACCACAGGTTCGACCCCCGGGTCTGCGCTTGGAAACCTCTGGGTATTAAGCGTGTTATAAATAACCTATCATATCATATTACACAGACCTCCCCCCCCGCCCCCCATAACGGTAGAAGAAGGGCTAACAAAGAACAGCCACAATAGACATGGCAAAAAAATGAAGGAGCCCCCATGTTAGAACTTAGGTGACCCTATAGTGCATAACCGGGACTGTGAATACAGTCTGCAATAGAAAATAACACAATAGTTGTTAGAACACGAGCACTGCCACCAGGGTTGTCTATGTGACTACAAAGGTCACAGGCGCAGAGAGAAGGGGGATACTAGGTATCCTCTTAGCACTGCACATAAGGTTGTGTGTGCTAATCTCTCGTTGTATAATGTTTTAGGAATGATACAAATGTATCCCTCAATCCTTAAGAACTGTAGTTACTTGAGGATAGTAAAAGAATCTCAAAGGAGAACACTAATGGTTCCCAGCAACACTGCTCAAATGGAGCTGTGTGCTGCAAAAGTTAGAACACTAAAAAAACTCAGATCGTAGTCTACCATGCAAATCGTCTCCAGAAGTACAAACTCAAGTGGTTAATCAATAATACTCCACTGGAAATTGTGCAAACATATACTTATTTGGGGATTGAATTTGGAGGTTCCATCAAACCATGCAGCCAGATCGAGCGCATGGAGGCAAAGTTGACTACAGCTATTTCACAGACCAAAATTATATTGCACAAATTCGGGAAATTCACAAGAAAACCTGTTATAATTTACTGGACCATGAAAGCAATACCCTCAATTTTGTATGGGGCGGAAACACTCCTGAATTTTAACAATCTAAATTTTGACAGATTTGAAGCAAAGTTTTGGCGGGCAGTGCTCAATCTGCCTCAGTGTGTGCCAGGCCCCTGGCTGCGTTATAAATTAGGCCTCATCTCCATGCATGCAGTCTACACTTGGCGTTGTTGTATGCTTTCTCGTAAATGCCTAATGGCAAATCAAAAAACGAATATGCTATCAATAATTGGTGATTATATGTTAACAACCGACAAGAATTTTGTAAAACTATGGATTGATTTTTGTTTGGAATCTTTAGCGTCTGCAAACATTTCAATCCATAAGTTAATAGCCAATCCTGAGAAGCCAAAAAAAATAATATACCAAATAGACTGGATCAATACCATCGATAAATGCCAAAAGTATCGTCAACCATGTAAGTTTCGGTTTTGGCCCAAAATAGTGAAATGCCCCGAGGCTTATCTTTTAAAATTTCCTTCGGCTAAACTAAGAACAGGCTTCTTGAGGGCACGTTTTTACTTATGGCCTACCTATCAAGTCCAAGCAAGACGGCATTTGAGATCACGAGCACTTATATCATGTAGATACTGTATGGATCCTAATACTACTGAATCTCTAATTTGCTATTGTACACAATCGCTCAAAGAACAATGCACTTTTCAAAAGTGCTGTCTATTTTAGAAACCGTTGACCAAGATATGCGTTGGTCCTTTTTATTGTGTTCTAATGATTACCTCACGCAGATTGCATTAACCAATTTTTTATTGTCCTTGAATTTGGATAACGCTATTTGAGAAGAAGTTCAAGTCTCAGGCAGCGCTAAAACAGTGAACTGTGATAACTATTTGATTGGTTTTATGAAATTAATTAATTGAAGGTAATGTTAGTTAACTATCTGTGGTTTATCTGTTTTACACTTGCTTATCTTAATAATTTGTATTTATTATGTAGTGTATTAGTTATATGTTGGATTATCCTTTTGTTGAGCGGAAACAATATCTATGCTGCTTGAGTCTGTATATTGTAAGATGAATTTGTCCTTTTCTTATGTTTTTCGTGTTTATATGTAAAATTTTCTGAGTTTGTATATTGAAAAGTTGTTTATAACAGCTAAATCAATAAAAAATAAAAAAAATAAAAGCACAGAGAACAGAGTTCCAAAAGTCAGAGCAAATAAGAATGAATTAGTGGAAAAAGGCTCCACTCATTTAGGATATAAAGAAAAAGGTTCAGAAGTCCAGAAAAAAGTGATGTGGTCTCACTAGGAGAGGGGATGAACCATAGCCATGACGAATCTCCCTAACATCCATCAAAACATGTTTTCACAACTAGATTACACTTCGTAGATTAGAAGGTCTTTCCAATGTTGTTCATGTTGCACTGAAAATGTTCTACCTCCTGCAGAGGTCTAATTGATCTTTGGTACTGTCAAGAGAGAAGCGTCTTGAGCTCGTAATTTTTGGTAAGGCTTTAAGAAACCACCAGCAAATTCAGTGGGATGGAGTTGGACAGGCAGTTGTGGGGTAGAACTGCCTTTTTATTCTGAGTTCTAGCCTGTAAAGGCAATAAATGTCTCGTAGAAGAGGTGTAACAAGGTGTGAAAGACAAAGCATCGGTTAAAAATGGAGCAGTGTGATTTGGTAATGTCTCTAGGTGATTAATACTTTTTTTGACAACCTTTAAGAAGGGCATTGTAGTAATCAATGTTTGCCTCTATAATAAATAGCATGAGCAGTATCGCAGAGATGGGCTTCTAACCTGAGCAGCCTTGTCCAATAGCGGATCTAAAAAAGCAGAGATTTTATTCTTTGAAGAATAGGAAACGCCATATATGAATTGGGACTGATGAAAATCCAATTTCTTCAAATTATGATGTGTGCTAGAAACAGTTGTCCTTAAAGTATTGAGACTTAGCCAATTTGAATTCATCCATTATGTGTTAGTAGCTTTTAAGATAGATTTTCAGAACCAGTCCTGTGGTTGGGTTCTGAGCCGGCAACCTAGATCGTGAGCAGGGTAATTGACACTTAAATTGAACCAGACTCTATCAAGGTAATGTACACTAAGCAGTAAGGCGGACTGCACAAGATATGGGGTAGTGTAATAGTACAGTTACTATGGTCATAATGACGAGTTACCTGGGTCGTACTCGGTGGTATTGGCACGCAGCCCAGGTTTGCTCGGGTCTTTAACAAGGCCCCCGAGCCATTACCACCTGGGTAACCTGTCATTATGGCCATTGGCACCCTGGGTTTAAGTCCCCAGCTGCTAATAGGCCTTTATTTCTTTGAAAGAACGGGTCGTGACAAGCGCGCAAATGTTTTTTTCAAAGAAATTGTAATCGAAAATGGCCACCATGGAAAGGGAAGCAAGGTTCCAATCGGAGCACTTCTTCCTTTTCCATGGTAACCAGCGGACATAAGAGGAGCAGCGTCGCACTACGGCGGCACTGCTCTTCATGTCCAACCTATTCAGGTAAGTGGGAGGGGAGAAGTATGGAGGATGAGGATGAGGGAGAGAAGCAGAGATGGCAGGGGGGGAGGGAAAATGGTGTGCAGTCGCCGGCAGCTCCAAGGTTGCTCTGAACCACAGGCGTTGCTAGGGGATTTATGGGGGGGGGGCTATAGCCCTCGATCTTTAGGTTGTAGCCCCGGATAGAAACTCAGGGGCTACAACCAAAAGGCTAGCTAGTCCTGATAGTTCCGACATTAGCATAGCCCCAGATCTTTTCCAGACCTAGCAACACCCCTGCTCTGAGCGCAGGCTTATACTGTGAGTTTCAGCCCGTGTTCCGCACACCCTGATTGGCTGCACAACCAGTTCATATGAATGAAACCAGGAACACTGTAGGCAGTAAAGTTGAGAAACTGTATCCAGGCATTGTTTCGAATGCAATGTTTCGAATACCAAAGTTTCGCAAAATAAATGCATCGAAAAAATGCCTTTTTATTTTAGGTAAGGTTTTTTTTTTAACTATAGTGGTTTTTAAGGGGCCTTTTTTCGATGCATTTTTTCGAAACTTTGCCATTCGAAACTATGGCATTCGAAACTTTCACTAGGAACCTTGAGAAACCATGCATTTAAAACACAAACCAATTCTCCAGCATTGGATCTTTCATAGATTCACATGCTTGAATATTCCCCGTCGTCAGACCGGGAATCCTCAGTAAATTAAATAATATAAATTAATATATTAAAAGCTTTCCCTTGGGAAAGAAAAGGAAGAAAGCTACACCCACAGGGCCCTATAGGGCTTGTCTAGCTTTTCACTTGGCATCCCTCCACCTCCTTTTGGTCCTTTTAGGCCCTAACCAATGAGGTGGCAGGGCTTAGGCTTTACCCCAGTCAGCCATCTTCACATTTTTCACAGCGTCTTGCAGAACAGGGGAATCCTCAACTCTGAGCTTTTTTGAAATTTTTCATACTTTAACACTTTTCAGCTTCCTTCTTTCAAGGGCTTTCCAGCCCTTCTCACAGAAGCCTGTATTTTTTCAACGCACTCCCAAAAATGTCATGCGTTTTGATTCACTCTCTTCTCCTCATGGCTGAACAAGGCCAAACTCAAGGAGAAGACCTCTCTTTTCAACCCACACAAACTCTGCATCTACTGCCTCTACCCTCATAACATTCAGGGATGCAGTATTTGTCAGACATTCACTAAAAAAAACCTGGAGGACAGGCACAGAGGACTGCTTTTACATCTGGAGAGCAGACAAATGATGAATCCTGCAAGACTGCACCATCAGTCTCCTCCAGGCACATTGAGAAGCAAGCTCACAAAAGGAGATCTTCTTCAATGGACAGATCACTCTCCCCACCAGCCAAGGACAAGAAGAGGAGTGGAAAGTCCTCTAAAGAACCCTCCAGAATCCAGGAGGCTATGGTGACGGGGGATTCACAAAAAGGTTTCGAGGGGATTGGGTCCTCCGACTTATTCCATATCTATGACCGTAATCACCACAGCTGTGCTGCTTCGGAAAATCGTCTGCATCCTGCGTCGATGACGTCGATACGCTGCCCTCGAGGACCTCCTCCGACGTCACTGGATGTTCTAAGTAGCACGCACGACGCCCGTAGCCTCAGTTCCGTTTTTTCCGCGAACGTGTTCGCTTCGGGAATCTCAGCGTGCCTCGACTCTTTGGAGTCTGTTGTTTCTCGGTTCTTCGAACCTGTTTGGTATTGTGAAGTCTTTCTTCGTGAGGCTGTCTACCTCTTCTTCCACACCGCGTCCGGGCTTTAAGAAGTGCGGGGACTGTGGGTCCAAGATGACGGTTACGGACTCGCACAACTGCTGCCTCTGGTGCCTCAGGGAGGCCCATGACACGGATGACTGTGTCGACTGCCAGTCGCTCATGTCTAAAGCCTTGCGTGAGCGCAAGAAGAAGTTATCGGTAGGTAAGGTGCCCAAGCCCCGGAAGTCAAGGTCTGCGGGGCTTTTGACGGCCGACTCGAGGGGCAACTCTCCGCGTTGTTGTCGGAAGTCCAGTGGGTCTTGGTCCCGAAGTCGGTCTCGCCACTCCTCTGTCTCTTCAAGGCACTCCTGGAAGCGTGGTCATCGGTCGCCTTCCCCGTCCTCATCCAAGGATTCCACCCGTCGGCGGGTCGCTTACCCCACCAAACATGTGACGCCGGAGGAGTGGGCTTCCTTCAGGAGGAAAATGCTGGTGATTCTCGAATCGCAGGGCACTGGTCCGTCCGTGCCTCCTAGTGGGGTCGGTCGTGATCAGGGGAACCGTTCTTGTCATGCCTGGTCCAGGTCCCGGTCCTTGACGCGCTCGAGACCTTGTGCACCTGTGGTGTCTTCACGGAAGACGTCGGCGCCGATGTCGTCGATGGACTCTTTCGAGGCCCCGCCTTCGAAGAAGTCGGCGATGCTATCGGCGTCCCGGCCGTCGAGGGACACGCTCGGGGACCTGGCCTCGGGGATTGTGTCGGCACTGTCCGATTCACTCGACGCCCTCGACGCCTTTCGAGGCTGTGTCGACGGGGGGTACCCCGTGGCTCAGTGGAACCCCCTAGAAAGGCTCTGGCCAAGGTCAAGCATGGCTTGGTTCACGTTCTGTGCCTTCTTACCGCCATCTTGAGTTTATTTCAGAGGTGGATGAGGGCTCTGATGATAGCATGGTTCCTGATAGGGTGCCAGACGAGATTCTCTTGGGCCATAGCCAATTTGAGGACCTGAGGCAGTCCCTGCACGTTGCTAGTGGGCTGGACACCTCTCCGGAGGTGGAGTTTTGTAGGCCTGAGCCTGGCACTCATGCCGACTCCTCGTACCGGTGCCCTATGTCAAGGGTCACCGAGTACTTGGGATGGTCTGCTCCCCCGGGGGAGTTTCTTCAGGATGACCTTAGGGATATCCTCGACCTTGGTCTACCAACTGACCTGGTACTGCCGTTTCATATGGCTCTACAGAGGAGGGTGGCGGCGGCTTGGATTGCTCCAGAGAGTCTTCTGACAGTGGGCAAGTCTTTGCCGCGAAAATACTGCCCAGCCAGTAGCGACCCCTGCTACTTGTCCAAGCACCCTACTCTGGAGAGTTTGGTGGTGCAGGTGGCTACAGCCCCGGCAAAGCAGGCGTCGTATCCTACCATCCCTCCTAATAGGGACGACAAGCGTTTTGACGGCTGGGCGAAGAAAGTGTTTTCTGCAGGGGGTATGGCGCTTCAGGCGGCCAACTCCATATGTGCCTTGTCACGTTTCACGCACACTCTGTGGAACTGTTTCCCCTTGGCGCCTGAACATATTCACGTAGGGGACAAACAGGATGCTTTCCTTGCCATGGTTCAGGATGGTAAGGATGCCATGTGTGAGGCCGTTCAGTCGGGTTTGGACATGGCAGATTGCGTCAGCCGGTCCATGGCGGCGAGCACCGTGACACGCAGGTTTGCGTGGTTGCGGAAGTCAGGGTTTGCTCCTGATGTGCAGGCCCGGCTCCTCAACATGCCCTTTGACGGGGAACATCTTTTTGGCAGCAAGGCTGACGAGAGCCTTGAGAGGTTGCAGCCCTCAAAAGCTGCAGCGAAGTCGTTGGGCGCTGCAGTTCGACAACCTCCGCCTTTTCGTCCTAGGGGACAGCAATAGAGGGGAGGTTCCTTTCGTTATTACTCATCCTTTGGTAAAGCGAGAGGAGATGCCATTCAAAGGGGCCACCGTAGGAGTGCCAGAGGTGGAAAACAAGGTACTCGAGGTGCCAAGGCCGCTCGGGCTGTTGCCTCTTTGCCCTCAGGCAACGCCGCAGCCGCTTCAGCTCAGTCATGAGGCCATGTCCCATGGTTCGCCGGTTGGGGGGGGGAAGGCTGGCACAGCATTTTGCAGAGTGGCGCGCCATTACTTCAGATGTGTGGGTTCTGGAGATCATAACCCACGGCTACTGTCTTCCTTTCCGGCAGAGGCCTCAAGACAATCCACCAGGGAATCTCTCTTTGAATGGTCCGGATCCGCTCCTTGCGCAGGAAATTCAATCCCTGCTGGAGAAAGGTGCCATAGAACTGGTGCCTGTAGCGGAGAGGAACAAGGGATGGTATTCCCCTTATTTTTTGATTTCGAAGAAAGACGGGGAATTGAGACTCATCATGGACTTGCACGGTTTGAAAAAACTCCTCAGGAAGGACAAGTTCAAGATGGTTACTCTCTCTCAAGTCCTCCAGGCCCTTCAACTTCAGGACTGGTTGGTGTCTCTCGACCTCAAGGACGCTTATTTTCATGTGCCGATACATCCAAAGCACAAGAAGTATCTGAGGTTCACGGTTGGAGACTCGCACTTTCAGTTTCGGGTCCTGCTGTTCGGATAGACCTCCGCCCTTAGGGTCTCCACCAAGCTCATGGTTGTTGTGGCAGTGCACCTCAGGAAAGGGGGGATTCACGTTTACCCCTACCTGGACGATTGGTTGATAAGGGCATGCTCTCCCGAGCAAGTCCTGGATCATCTGTCAGTCACCTGCCACTCCCTCAACAAGCTGGGCTTCTCCCTCAACTTAAGTCCCATTTGACACCAACTCAGAGGCACCAGTACATCAGAGCAGTGCTCGACACGTCCCTGGGGCAGTTTTTCCTCCCCAGGTAAGGGCTCTTCACATTCAGCAGATGGTGCACAAGTTTCAACTTGCCCAGATTCTCCCAGCGTTCGAGTTCTTGAGATTGCTCGGCCTCATGGCATCCTGCATTCTTCTGGTGCCAGAGGCCAGGTTGCGGATGAGATCTTTGCAATGGGCACTCAAGCTCCAGTGGTCTCAGTCCTCCAGCAGGATGTCGGACCCTGTTCAGGTGCCGTCCTCGATCGCCCAGGACCATCTGTGGTGGGCCGACGAAGGCAATCTGATGAGGGGGGTCTCCATTTTGGCTACCCTGGCCGGAGGTGACAATCGGGACGGACGCATCCCTCACGGGATGGGGAGCTCATGCCAACGAGTTGACAGTCAGCGGTCGTTGGTCTCCGTCGGAGTCCAGACTCCATATCAATCTGTTGGAGCTGAGGGCTGTCAGGCTAGCCCTGAAGGCTTTTCTGCAGACTGTGCGAGGAAAGAATGTCCTGATCCTGGCGGACAACACGGTGGCCATGCACTACCTCAACAAAAAGGGGCGGGCAGGGTCACTTCCTCTGTGCATGGAGGCGATGCAGCTCTGGTTCTGGGCACTCCAGCAGGAAGTTTCGATCTCGAAAGTTCATCTGGCCGGAGACGGAAACGAGACGGTGGATGCTCTGAGCAGGCAGAGTGCGATCTCTCATGAGTGGGAGTTGGCTCAGGAGATTCTCCTGGAGATCTTTGCCCTTTGGGGGACCCCTGAAGTGGATCTCTTCGCCTCCAGTGTCAACCGGAAGTGTGAGAGGTTCTGCTCGCGGGAATTTCCTCCAAACGGAGCCTTAGGAGACGCGTTCGTGGTGGAGTGGTCATTGTCATGATCTCTGCTTCCAAAAGGTCAGGGTTTTCCCAACTCCCTTGGAAGCAGATCCATAACCCAGGTTCCGAGTGCCAACCAGTCCCAATTGGGACCTTTTGGACCCAGTCCTGGCGCCAGTGGCACCAGGCTCATAAATATGCCCAGTCCCAGCGCTGGAAGCGCCGGGCTCATAATGCTTGGGTGGACTTACCTTCAGCAGACCATGCTGCTTACTTGCCTGCCAGTTGAGCCTCTGATCCTCTTCTGTTTGGAACTACTTTTCCTGTTGGGTGGGGCTGGAGCCACTCCCTAGATTCAGAACACTGGAACTCTTCTGGAAGGCAGGAACTCTTTTCTTACCAGGAACTCTTTTCTTACTTAGGCGTGGCTGTGGAAGGAGACACCTAAGCACTACAGGAGGCTATTTAAACCACACCCGGTGGATGAATCTTGCTTTGCGTTATTCTGCAACCTCTGCAGCAGAACGCTCATCGTGTCTTCTGCATCCGGTCCTGGGCCTAAGGAAAAAGGCTTACCATCCTGAATCCAGTCTTCAGCAACACCTATAAAGACAAGAAAGAACAGGTTAGCATTCCGGCATCTGAAAGGCAAAGGCTTACCATCCTGAATCCAGTCTTCAGCAACACCTATAAAGACAAGAAAGAACAGGTTAGCATTCCGGCATCTGAAAGGCAAAGGCTTACCTACTCTTCGTGCGCTCCGGAGGTCTTCACACTGCATTCCGGCATCTGAAAGACAAAAGTTTACCAACTCTTCGCACGCTCCGGAGGCCTTCGGCGCTGCATCCCGCATCTGAAAGACAAAACAAGGTGCGTTTAAAGACATTGGGGAACTTTAATACTCACGTGCCATTACTCCTTTCCACATCTAATCCAGTGGGTATTCCGGCACCCTGCAGCCGCTCCGAACTCGTACCTGCAAAATAAAAAGACAGTTAGAGCGCATAGTGAAGCAGGCAACAAGCGCTTAGTTACGTGCTTCCAGGCGCTTCTATTCATCACACGGGCTCCATCTTCAACTCACTTCAGCCCGTCATCCGCCATCGCCGGAACCCTGCAAAACAAGAGACATCGTTACTAAAGACTTTAAAGACATTTGAATGACTCGAAACTTACCGTTCGTGCAGTAAACGACGGACAGCAGTCCTCTGAAGTCAAGAGGCCTGCGCTACCTATCCAGTGAAGAAACTGGTTACAGCACCCTGCCCCGAGGCAGATGGAGAGCTCGGCATTCACTTACCTAAGACATCTTACTCTACACGTCAGGCATACAGTGCACAGAGGTCCAGCCCAAAGAGCCAACCGGGTGCTACACATCACCTTTGAAGATACGGTAGTCGCCCAGTCAAGACCGGCGCCTCTGCGAGAATCAGGTGAGCGTTAGTTATTCCCACTGCTGTACCCGTTTCCTCCAGTCCCCGTCATCCTGCAAGTACTGCGGAGGTCACGTCGTCTTCCCTACCGAGACGATCTGCTCTCACGGGAGGGGTGGGTCAGGTTCTCCATCCAGGGGTCAGATCCCTCAACCTTCACGCTTGGTTTCTGAAAGGTTGAGATCTAAGGATTGGGACCTCCCTGAAGACGTGATGGGGGTGTTGCTTTCGGCAGACGGCCCGCAACTAAGTCCCGGTACCG
The DNA here is from genome assembly GCF_040938575.1 of Ambystoma mexicanum. Lineage (NCBI taxonomy): Eukaryota > Metazoa > Chordata > Amphibia > Caudata > Ambystomatidae > Ambystoma > Ambystoma mexicanum. Next base: position 918,610,190 of record NC_090934.1, on the reverse strand, counting down.
TTGCCGTTGGCGCAAGTTCTGCGACTGGTGCAGGGTTAAGAATGTGGATCCTTTTGCATGTGACATTCCCATGGTTCTGTCTTTTTCGAGGGGATTGGTTCCTCCGACTTATTCCATATCTATGACCGGTAATGTCCACAGCTGTGCTGCTTTGGAAAATCTTCGGCGTCTGCGTCCTGCGTCAATGACGTCGATGCGCCGTCCCGTCACCCGGTGTGATAAGTAGGATGCACGACGCCCGTAGCCTCAGTTCTGTATTTTCCGCGAATGTGTTCGCTTCGTGAATCTCGGTACGCCTCGACTCTTTGGAGTTTGCTGTATTCTTCTCGGTTCGTTGAACGTGTTCGGTTTTTGTGACAACCTGTTCGTGACAATGTCTACTTCGTCTTCAACCCCGCGTCCGGGCTTCAAGAAATGCGGGGACTGTGGGTCCAAGATGTCGGTCACAGACTCGCACGACGCCTGCCTCTGCTGCCGCGGGGAGGCCCACGATACGGGCGACTGTGTCGACTGCCAGTCGCTCACGGCCAAGGCCTTGCGGGAGTGCAAGAAGAAGCTCTCGGTAGGTCGGGTGTCTAAGCCCCGGAAGTCGAGGTCTACGGGGCTTTCAACGGATGACTCAAGAGGCGACTCTCTGCATCATCATCGGAAGTCCAGTGGGTCTCATTCCAGGAGTCGGTCTCGCCACTCCTCCGCCTCTTCGAGGCATTCCCAGAAGCGCCGGCATCGGTCGCCTTCCCCGTCCTCTTCCGAGGACTCCGCCTGTCGGCGGGTCGCTTATCCCACCATGCAAGCAACACCGGAGGAATGGGCTTCCTTCGGGAAGCAGATGTTAGTGATTCTTGAATCGCAGGGCACCGGTCCGTCTGCGCCTCCGAGTGGGGTAGGTCAGCACCGGTCGAGAGACACCGCTTGTACGCCTTCGGGCTCGGGTGGTCGGCACGGCTCGCGGGAAAGGTCCCGCTCGGACAAGGGTAGCCGTTCTCGCCATGCCCGTTCCAGGTCCCGGGCCTCAATGCGCTCGAGACCGCGTGATCCTGTGCCGTCTTCAAGGAAGACGTTGACGCCTGTGGCGCCGAGGTAGTCTACGATTTCTCCCAAGGCTCCACCTCCGAGGGGGTCGTCGACACTGTCCGGAGAGTTTGGTGGTGCAGGCGGCTACGGCCCTGGCAAAGCAGGCGTTGTATCCTACCATCCCTCTAGATAGGGACGATAAACGTTTTGACGGCTGGGCGAAGAAAGTGTTTTCTTCAGGGGGTATGGCGCTTCAGGCGGCCAACTCCATATGTGCCTTGTCTCGTTTCACACACACACACTGTGGAACTGTGTTGCATTAGTGGCTGAACATATTCCCGAAGGGTACGAACGGGATGGTTTCCTTGCTATGGTTCAGGATGGCAAGGATGCCATGTGTGAGGCCGTTCAGTCGGGTTTGGACATGGCAGATTGTGTCAGCCGGTCCATGGCGGCGAGCACCGTAATACACAGGTTTGCGTGGTTGCGGAAGTCTGGGTTTGCTACTGATGTGCAGTCCCGGCTCCTCAACATGCCCTTTGACGGTGAACATCTTTTTGGCAGCAAGGCTGACGAGAGCCTTGAGAGGTTGCAGACCTCCAAAGCTGCAGCGAAGTCGTTGGGCGCTGCAGTTCGACAACCTCCGCCTTTTTGTCCTAGGGGACAACTATGGAGGGGAGGTTCCTTTCGCTATTACTCGTCCTTCAGTAAAGCAAAAGGAGCTGTCAGTCAAAGAGGCCAGCATGAGAGTGCCAGAGGTGGAAAACAAGGTACTCGAGGTGCCAAGGCCGCTCGGGGAGTTGCCTCTTTGGCATCAGGCAACGCCGCAGCCGCTACCACTCAGTCATGAGGCCAGGTCCCATGGTTAGCCGGTTGGGAGAAGGCTGGCGCAGCATCTTGTAGAGTGGCGTGCCATTACTTCAGATGTGTGGGTTCTGGAGATCATAACCCACGGCTACTGTCTTCCTTTTCGGCAGAGGCCTCACGACAATCCACCTGGGAACCTCTCTTTGAAGAGTCCGGATCCACTCCTTGCACAGTTAAATTAAAGCCCTGCTGGAGAAAGGCGCCATAGAACTGGTGCCTGTAGCGGAGAGGAACAAGGGATGGTATTCCCCTTATTTTTTGATTTCGATGAAAGACGGGGGATTGAAACCCATCATGGACTTGCGCGGTTTGACAAACTCCTCAGGAAGGACAAGTTCAAGATGGTTACTCTCTCTCAAGTCCTGCAGGCCCTTCAACTTCAGGATTAGTTGGTGTCTCTCGACCTCAAGGATGCTTACTTCCATGTGCCGATCCATCCCAAGCACAAGAAGTACCTGAGGTTCGCGGTTGGCGACTCGCACTTTCAGTTACGGGTCCTGCCGTTCGGATTGACCTCCGCCCCGAGGGTTTTCACCAAGCTCATGGTGGTGGTGGCAGCGCATCTCAGGAAAGGGGGGATTCATGTCTACCCGTACCTGGACGATTGGTTGATCAGGGGGAGCTCTCCCGAGCAAGTCCTGGATCATCTGTCCGTCATCTGCCACTCTTCACAAGCTGGGCTTCTCCCTCAACTTAAAGAAGTCCCATTTGACGCCAACACAGCGGCTCGAGTACATCGGAGCAGTGCTCGACACATCCCTGGGGCTGTTTTTTCCTCCCCAGGTGAGGGCTCTTCACATTCAGCAGATGGTGCACAAGTTTCAGCTTGCCCAGACTCTCCCAGTGTCCGAGTTCTTGAGACTGCTCGGCCTCATGGCATCCTGCCTTCTTCTGGTGCCAGAGGCCAGGTTGCGTATGAGATCTTTGCAATGGGCACGTAAGCTCCTGTGGTCTCAGTCCTCCGGCAGGTTGTTGGACCCTGTTCAGGTGCCGCCCTCGGTCGCCCAGGACCTTCTGTGGTGGGCCGTCGAAGGCAATCTGATGAAGGGGGCCCCATTTTGGCTGTCCTGGCCGGAAGTGACGATCGTGACGGACGCATCCCTCACGGGATCTCATGCCAATGAGTTGACAGTCAGCCGTCGTTGGTCTCCGTCGGAGTCCAGACTCCATATCAATCTGTTGGAGCTGAGGGCCGTCAGGCTAGCCCTGAAGGCTTTTCTGCCGACTGTGCGAGGAAAGAGTGTCCTGATTCTAACGGACAACACGGTGGCCATGCACTACCTCAACAAAAAGCGGGGGGCAGGGTCACTTCCTCTGTGCACGGAGGCGATGCAGCTCGAGTTCTGGGCCATACAGCTACAGCAGGAAGTTTCGATCTCGGCTGTTCATCTGGCCGGAGACGACAACGAGGCGGCATACGCTCTGAGCAGGCATAGCGCGATCTCTCACGAGTGGGAGCTGGCTCACGAGATTCTCCTGGAGATTTTTCGCCCTTTGGGGGACCCCTCAAGTGGATCTCTTCCCCTCCAGTGTCAACCGGAAGTGCCAAAGGTTCTGCTCGCGGGAATTTCCTCCAAAAGGAGCCTTAGGAGACGCATTCGTGGTGGAGTGGTCATTCCCACTGCTGTACGCGTTTCCTCCAGTCCCCGTCATCCTGCAAGTACTGCGGAGGTTACGGAGGTTCGGTTCCCGGATGATCCTCATTGCTCCGGCGTGGGCCCGAAGGACATGGTACCCAGACCTTCTCGACTTGTCCATCTGCCCTCCACGTCGTCTTCCCTACCGAGACGATCTGCTCTCACGGGAGGGGGGTCAGGTTCTCCATCCAGAGGTCAGATCCCTCAACCTTCACGCTTGGCTTCTGAAAGGTTGAGGTATAAGGATTGGGACCTCCCTGAAGACGTGATGGAGGTGTTGCTCTCGCCCAGGCGGCCGGCAACAAAGTCTCTGTACCGTTGCCGTTGGAGAAAGTTCTGCGACTGGTGCAGAGTTAAGAATGTGGATCCTTTTGAGTGTGACATTCCCATGGTTCTGTCTTTTTTGCTTTCCTTGGCCCACAGGGGCTTGCAAGTGGGGACCATTAAAGGTTACCTGGCGGCGCTGTCAATATTTAAGCGCTCGTATGAAGAATTTTCCTATTTTAAGATTCCTTTAATTTCTCAGTTTTTGAAAGGGCTCACTAATGTGTTCCCTCCGTCACCTTTTCTGGTGCCCGATTGGGATTTGAACCTTGTTCTTAAGTTTCTTATGGGTGCTCCGTTTGAGCCTTTGCATTCTTGCCCTTTGAGACTGTTAACTCTGAAAAGTGTGATTTTGGTTGCGGTTACTTCGGCTCACAGAGTGAGTGAGTGAGCTACAGGCACTTTCAGTTAAGCCACCCTTCACTGTGTTTCATAAGGACAGGGTTGTCCTTTGAGTTCGTCCTTCCTTTCTTCCGAAGGTGGTTTCAGAATTTCATTTGAGCCAGAAGGTTGTTCTTCCGGCGTTCTATCCTCCTCCACATCCTGGTATGGAAGAGGAGAGACTCCATAGGCTTGATCCTAGGAGAGCGTTGAGCTTTTATATTTCGCGCATGTCCCGGGTCAGAGTGGACGATCAACTTTTCATTGGTTGCGCTGGAAAGTGTTTGGGACAAGCTGTGACGAAACAGACTTTGTCTTGGATTATTTTAGCTATCTCTGAGTGTTACCGCTTGGCGGGTAAGTACCCTCAGGTTGGCTTGCGGGCCCATTCTACCAGGGGAGTGGCTGCGTCTGCTGCCCTGCAGAGGGGTGTTCCTATCCGTCATATCTGTGATGCAGCCACCTGGGCTTCAGTACATACTTTTGTACGTCACTACTCCCTCGATTCCATCCGAGGGCAGGATCTGGCAAGGCGGTCCTTTACTCCGCAATTTGATTGGGCATGCTAAATTTCTGTTTTCCAAATTCTTTTCCCATCTCCTTGCATTGGTACTGCTTTGGGAGTCTGTCATAGATATGGAATACGTCGGAGGTCCCAATCCCCTCGAAGACCAAGTTACTCCCTTACCTGGTAACGTTCTTTCGATGGGATGGTCCGACGACGTATTCCATATCGCTCCCTCCCTGCCTTCCCCGCTACAGAATTTCTTATGCGATTTCAGCTTACGTTTCTGCAAGGCTTTGTGTGTTGGACTGGCAGAAGACTGGTGGCACACGTTCTGGGAAAAATCTGCAACTGAGGCTACGGGCGTCATGCGTCCTACTTATAACATCCAGTGAAGTCGGCCATCGGAGGAGGTCCTCGAAGGCGGCTTATCGACGTCATCGACGCAGGACACAGACGCCGAAGTTTTTCCGAAGCAGCACATCTGTGGTGATTACTGTCATAGATATGGAATACGTCGTCGGACCATCCCATCCAAAGAACGTTACCAGGTAAGAGAGTAACTTGTTCTTCTTTATCGTCTCATTTGTTGGTGAAGCAGTCGTCCACAGGGACACCGTCCACGACCAAGTTAGCCTCACCATCTACTAAGACTCCGCCGTCGACTGTTAAACTGCCATCTACTACCAAACCAGCATCCTCGTCGACAAAGTCATCATCTAAGTTGAAGGACTCCTCGACAAAGCACTCGTCCACGAAGGAGTCATCGGACAAGTACTCGTAAAAGACGTCCTCGTCTACAAAGCATTCGTCAACGGTAAAGTCATCCACGGAGAGCCTGTTGACGAAGCTTCCGTCTATGGGTAGATTGACAATGGAAAGCCCATCCAATGTAAGCTCTTTGACGCACAAGCAGTCATCTACCAAACTTTCACCGTCGTCACCGGAGGAACCGTCAACGATCCAAATACATGGTTTAACACCTGCGTCTTTATAAAGACTGACTGCCCAGGTCAGCGAGGATCTTTTGCCTCAACAAGATGAGATTTTAAGCGTCCATTCACAGTTGGAAGGCCTAGAAGGCGCGGTTTCCCTCTCACCAATCACTGAGATGAATGAACTCTCAGATATCATCTTACAAGAGGAATTTTCAGAGGGGGAGGGACATTTACCAGTTCAACCCAAGGAAAATAGCCCTCACTGGCAACCTACAGTGGAGGATGCTGCAGACCCTTTCGACCCAGCGGTGTTACAGTCCATGCACAGGTTTATGGAGGAATTCAACAGGAGGTCAAAGGGCGAGACGCTCCTCAGTTGGTTTCTGCAGTCCGACCATGGCAAATCACAGCGCTGAGGCACCGCGATCGAGGCAGATCTCCTAGGGACCGTACACGTCACTGTTCACCATCGCCTCGTCAGGTCACTTCAAGGGACAGCTACCAGGAGCGCGAGCGTCCTCGGGAGGAACACATAGCGCATAGGAGGAGATACTCCCTACTGCCCCCGAAATCTTCTCAGCAAAGAGTAAGAACAGCTCTCTCAATATTGGGATAGAATCTCCCGTTCACGCCGAAGAGGAAGAAGGGCAACCTGATGACCCATTCAAAGAGTTCACTGACTCCGATAGGCAGGAAGATGAGCACGAGGAGGGTGAGCTTCCACAAGACTCGCCTGACACATACCAAGACGACTGGGAGTCTGTGACCATTAAACAAAGGAAATGGGACTCACTGCAGGGTTCATCGCCTCCAGATGATGTTATCCTTTCATACAATCATGGCAAAATCAGCAGACATTTTTAAGATTCAGGTCGCTACTGAGGGAAAACTGTCTGTTTTCTATGAACACAGGGACAAGCGGCGCCGCACCATCATGACAATTCCTATTTTGGAAACCATCTGGGATGCGGGTGTGAAGATTCTAGCTACACCACTCTCCACCCCAGCATTCGTAGCTAGACCGGGGCCCCAGACTCGTCCCCTTTATGCCTCAGAGGCCATCCAAAACCAGACTGTCATCACCGAAGCACCAAGAAAAGGTTGCAAAACCCAGCTTCCCCCTCACTGCTCCACTGGATAAAGAGGGACATAAGCTAGAAGCCATTGGCTGCAAGGTCTCAACAGCAGCATTGCTTACAGTTAGAGCAAGCAACGCCATGGCCATGATGCTAGATTTGACAGAGAGCTGTGGCTCTGTATGTCTAAACTGGTAAAGCATCTCCCGGAAGAATTTCAGCAATGAGCCGGGTCCATCATTGCTGATGGCGAGGCAGTTTCGGACCGCATGATAGACACTTCGATGGACACCGCTCAATGTGGTTTCAGGCAGATGGCACACAGTACAGTACTTAGGCACCAGCCTGGATGAAGGCCACCAGTTTTAGACCAGAGGTACAAGCCCAAATCTTGGACATGCCCTTCGATGGTCAAGACTTATTCGGCAAAAAGATTGATGATCATTTAAAGGGAATCAAGGCCGACATGGACACAGCTAGAGCAATTAGCTCTTTAAAAGACAAGGACAAGCCCCGACTTTCCTTTCGAGGCTACAACACCAAATACAACTCTTATGGCAAATCCTACAAGAATCAGGCGCCTTCCTCAAACCCCTACAATTCAGGGAGCAGGTACAAACAGGGTTACAACAGGTACCAAAATCACGCAGCAAAAGAGGCTCGGGACAGGGCACGAGCCATGCCAAAAAGAATTGACCAATACCCAATGCTCCTCCCACATCCAACCCCAGTAGGATGTATTTCAAGGTCCTTCAACCGATGGAGCACGGAATGGATGGGGTGCACGGAATGGATGGGGTGCACGGAATGGATATAGTGGTTGGAACGGATGGAGTAGATGGGACGGAAAGGATGGCGTGCATGGAACGGATGGCACGGATGGAACGGATGAGACGGATGAAGTGAGTAAAACACATGGAACAAATCGAATGAATAAAAAGGATGAAACAAACGCAACACACTAAACAGATGGGAAGGATGAAACGGACCAACAGACTGGATGGAGTAGTTTATGTAGGATCGAATAGATGTTATGAATGGAAAGACAAGTAAACTAAATGATGAACCAGACAAAATGTACGAACAGACCAAGCTGAATGAACAGGCGGAGTGAATAAAACGGATAGAATAGATGGTACAGATGTGCGCTCGATCTCAAGCACCTTAATGAAAACCACCATATCACACCACTACGCCTACTCTCTCCTATACACCACCACTCAACTAGAACACAGCGATACTATGACACATTCAGTATAGCTGTTCTCATACTAACGCATATTAACACCCGCCTTATAGTCGTCCTCATCCTAAGTAAACCCAGCTAGCTGAGCACCCACCACTAGCCTACGTGTCTCCTCAGGCCTAACGCAGCCAGAAATCAGTCTGGGTATCAACCCACCAGAATGAACACATATTCCTGACCTCCCAACCACCACACCTACCGCTAAGAAGCAGCTATCATGCAAGTGCCACACAAGCTGCACACATGTACGGTGCACCCACGCACCTTATGACTCTCTCTCCTGACTTGAACTACGGTTCCTGAGGGCGTTCAACCTACCAGCGCTTTGAGATCATACCAATAATACATAAGGCAGTATATAAATGCAAATAACATAACATAACATAACAACATAACGTCTGACAAATGTGGGATTTAGGTGTCCTGGTGTCTTTGGTGTCCTGGAAGCTCTGCTTGTGTGTTCCTGTTTGACTGTCCCTGCAAAGGGTTAACTTTCTTTTCTGGCGAGGAGGAGGTGGGCTCACCAGCATAAAAACCCACGCCAGCGCGGAGCGCGCGGATTCCGCAGAGTCCTTGGTGTCCTGGAAGCTCTGCTTGTGTGTTCCTGTTTGACTGTCCCTGCAAAGGGTTAACTTTCTTTTCTGGCGAGGAGGAGGCGGGCTCACCAGCATAAAAACCCACGCCAGCGCAGAGTCTGCAGAGTCCTTGGTGTCCTTTGTGACATTTGTGCGTAGGGGCGTGGGAGCAGTTTGTTTCTGCTATCTGCTGCCCGCGCCTTCTGGTCTCTAAAAAGAATTCAGTTACCTTTCGCCTCCTGCCCATGGACTTTCATAAGGTACGCTGTCCGCTGCTTGCCGTATGTGGTTGCCATTTACCTATCCACACATTTACACTTGTTTACACGCCCATATTTAAGGCTGGCTGGAGGGCGAGGGGGGAGAGACGGACTACGGCAGCTCCCTAAGCTGTCGGGCGTTCCTCGCCCTCCAGCTTGCGTGCCCAGCCTCTGTGTTAGACTGTGTGAGCCATATGGATTCTTGACCGGCTCTGCTATCTTTGTTCCAGCATTCGGACCCAATTAGGGGCTTTTAACACCTGACTTTGACCTTTATTAATCTGGGATATTCTTGTGACGCTGCTGCAACAGTTGCAGCTGCGCTTTTAGCCCAGTTTTTGATTCCTGGCAGAAGGTTTTAAAGTCTTCGGCCAAACATAACCTTGGATTCCGTTTTCGCCTGTGGACATTCTATTTTAGATTATTTACTAACTATTAGCCTTGTATTTTTGTTTCGGTTCTGTGTGGGGATGGGGACCGTGAATTGTTGTTGCAAGGTTTTTTCTTTGTAAAATTATTTTTGCGTATTTGCACTTTGCTCGTTCTTAACAATTTACATATATTGTGTTTATGGGGTTTTTAATAGTGTAGGTTCTAAATCCCATTTTAGGTTTGTATGTTTTTAGTGCTGATTTTTTCTATTAGTGTGTAGTATCCAGTGCCTATCATATGTAGAGAGCGTGAGGGGGCTGCGAGATTTCCATTCTCTCCCCCTCCTGTATATTTATATTTGGTTATTTATTGGATATCACTGTCATCCTGGTCTCCAGTATTGTCTTTTTAATTTTGTTATATCTGGAGCTGTCCCGGGGTAAATCTCTTTCCTGATTTTACTGTGTTTTTTTATGGGGAAGAGAAAAGCCGAGGAGGGGGGGTTGGGGTCACCAGTAAAAGGGCAAAAAAACCTAAAAATGCTACTTCCTCTCAATTCATCAAACCCCCTATCGCTGCAGCCAAAACTAAAACTTCTTCAAAATCTGGTGTAACACACTCCCAAAGATCCTTGGATTTTTACTTAGATGCCATGGCCAATAAAATAGCTAATTGTATGAAAGCGGCTGAGCCTGCCTCTAGTGAGGCTGCTTCCCGGGTGGAGGGTTTGGGGGAGTGGAAGGGTCAGGGGGAAGATGATACGGGTGCTACGACTAGGGGGGCTGAGAGGGCCTCCACTGTGGCGACAGGGAAATCCCTGTCGCCCCAACCTTCACTGCAACAAACTATACATTCCTCGGAGGGGGGTTCTAGTCATAATGGCAGGGATTTGGAGGAAATGGAATCGGGGCCCTTAGATTGCTCTACGGCGAGTGAGGGTGACAAAGAATGGTTGGAGGCCCTATTGGAGGAGAAACTCAAACCGTTACAGGTGTTGAACTCTTTGAGGGGGTTAAAAGAGGGGGTTTTAAATACCTTGGCCCTTATGGATGACTCCATCAGGGCTGTATCTCTCAAACTGTCAGACTTGGCCAGTATTGTTGAGGAAAAGGGTCTAGAGGACTGGCGGTGCAAGTGTCCCGCGATCGCCCCTGTATTCAGTGAAACCACCCTTAATGGTAAGAAGGATTTTGCTCCATCAGGGAGGTGCCAGGAGGTGTTGGTTATAGATGATCTGGACGACGTTGCCGAGGCGATTAAGAGGACTAGTGGGCCTGGGAGATAGATAAACAAGAAGTAATGGTAAGTGAACAGGGGCCTGGGAGTGGGCCGGGGAATGATATCATTTTGAACCTACCCCCGGAAGCAGTCCCCTATGTGGGGGTTATCACTGGTCTGCCCGGGCTCCCAAAGGGTAGTTTTGAATCCACAGTATCTCTGATTAACAAGGCCTCCCATTGGATTAATACGAACTTGATGGGACCTAAGATTGACCCCAAAATGATTTGTATGGCTAGGCGAGTGGGATGGGTGGGGAATAGACCCAAGAATGTGAGTGGGGGTTGTGTGATGATCACTTTTTCCGATGCCCAGATCGCGGAATACCTCTTGAATACTAATTTAGCTCGGGGTCTTAAGCCCAATGGTTATAAACTGTTTAGTAAACTACTCCCTTTGGATTACTTTTACATCCCGGGTGGGGGAAGGAAGATGCCATATCCAAAGGTGGGAAGTGGGCAAGGCGGAGGTACTGGTGACTTAAATTCTAACATGACACAAAAGCGACCGCCCAATATCTCTATGGACGGGTGGAGCACAATCTCACCTAACAGGGGTCAGCGGCAAGCACCGGTAAGGAGTGATCCAGCATCCCTGTCTTTGGATAACCCTTTCGAGATATTAACGTCATGCGAGGATGTGGATTGACAAGAGATCAAAAATGTGGCTGGGGAAATGGTGTTGACCCCCTCAAAATACGATGGGGGTTCGGCTAATGATAGTCTGCAATTGCACCTGCTGTCTTGGAACATTGCCGGCGCAATGAGGAAGCTTAAAATTGGCCCGGTGATGGAACTCCTTCAAGCCAATTCTATAGTCCTACTTCAAGAAACTTGGGCTTTGGAACCCCCACACCTAGATGGTTTTATTTCGTTTGCCATTCCTGCTAATAAAAAACCGAGAGGTAGATATTATGGTGGCTTGTGTATTATGATTAAGGCTGCTTTGGAATGTAGGATTGAGGTGATTCCTACTGAGCTGGATTTTTTGCAGGTGGTGTCTCTAACCTCTGGTAAGGGGTTTTGTATTATTAACTTTTATAACAGCCCTCACTTTTCTGACCTAGAGAGACTCTCCAAGGTCAAAAAGGTAATTGAGAACCTGCTGTCTAAGGAAAGCAGGAAGAGTACATCCTATAGTTGGGGTGGGGATTTTAACCTAAAAATGGGGGGAGGTCCAGATTTGGCTGCTCTAGATCCCCTTGAGGATCAGTTAGAGAATATCCCGCCGAGGAGCATGCGAGATCGGAGAGTCTGCCCCAAGGGCTTACAGTTTAATTTATGGTTGCTGGAATGGGGTTTCCGTATTGTTAATGGCCGTATGGCGCCAGACATACCTGGGGAAGGGACATTTAAAAATCATCAAGGCTGTTTAACAATCGACTATTTTTGCATCTCAGTAAATCTCTGGGAATGTGTAGTAAGCTTTGAGGTGATGGCGGATACCCATAGTGACCATATGGCCATTTGCCTAACACTCAAGGGTTTGTTGGGGGCTAGGGAATCGCAAGCCATAGCCCCTAGCCCACTGCTGGGAATACCTGCTGATTCAAGAAGAATCAAATGGGGCACTATCTTAGAGGAGGGGCTGCATTATATCTCTTTAAACGAGAACAATTCGCTTGTGATGGACATTTTGGGGAACCATCTTTCCGCGCAAGTAATAGTAGAGAAATTTGTAGAATTGTTGGCTGCACTAACATCCAAATTCTCTAAAGCAATAAAGGCCAATGGCTCTGTACCAAGAAGAGGGTGGTTAAATGTGGCTTGCAAAAAGGCAAAAAAATTGTTGTTGAGAACCTTGAAGGACCCGACAAGTGGTAGATTGAAGATTGCCCTAGATAGAAAAATCTATCAACAAGAGCTAAAGAGATCAAAATGGGAAATAGAACAGGCTGCCTGGGAAGGTTTTTTTAACTCCGCCACACGGGGGGGGGATCAGAAGGCTTTTTGGGCCTTCGTAAAAAGTGGCCCGGAGGGCAGTTGGTCCAACTTGGGGAGTGGCACCCATGTGGAAGAAGGGGCATGGGTAGCGTAGTTTGTTCGGGTCCGAAAAATCAGGAGTCAAACTAGATTATAGGGGCCCTTGCCTAAGGTTTGAGGTGGAGGAGATTGTCAAGGCAATCAAGCTACAGGCGCATAATTGTGCCCCTGCCTGGACATGATACCCTCAGATCTGTTCCTGGATCCAGCTGATTTGTGGGCCCCACTTCTGACTGTGGTGTTTAATGCATGTCTTAAAGTAAGGAAATATCCTCCCTCGTGGAAGCGGGCAATAATCTTCCCAATATTTAAAAAGGGTGACATGTCTAGCCCTGGTGCATATAGGCCCATTTCTTTATTAGACTCCTCGTTTAAAATCTTTGGCAGAATCTTGTTGGCCCGCATTGAGTCTTGGATCGGGGACCAGTCTGTTCTATCTGATATCCAATTTGGGTTACGTCCTGGAGTGGGTACACTAGAACAGAGCCTCAATCTATACTTGCTGGTGGCTAATTCTGTGTTCTGTAGGGACGAGGAAGTCTATTTGGCATTTATGGACCTAAGCACTGCTTTTGACAAAGTAGACAGAGCTAAGCTCTGGGCAGTGCTTGGGTCCTTAGGGTGCCCAGGTGCAATTTTACAGGCCCTGGTAGACCACCACACGGATAATGAGGCCTGTGTTCGTAGCGGCTCTGGGGGGCAATGTACGGCCTGCTTCCAGGTGGGGTGTGGTGTGAGGCAGGGCTGCGTATTGGCTCCCATTTGCTTCTGCCTTTACATCAATGGCCTCTCACAGGACCTGGTAGGTGTACTGGCCGATTATTTAACATTGGGTGGTAGGGGGTTCCCAGTACTGGCCTATGCTGACGATACCGTCCTTTTGGCAAGAACTCCTCGGGCGCTACAGGCCCTGATTAACGCCTATTCCACGTTTATGGGCAACTTGGGTCTAAAAATTAACTCCAAGAAATCTGCGGTAATGGCGTGTGTGGGTAGAAAACGTCTTGCGCCGATGAAACCCATGCTCTGTGTTGGAGAAATTATCCCCAGAGTTAAGTCCTTTGACTACCTTGGGATACGGTTCTCTGAGGCACTAAATGGCAAAGACCATGTGGCAAAACAATCTGTCAAGATGAGCCAACAGCTAGGTGGTATCTCACGGTTTATGTCAAAGTGTAGGGGTCAGCCATTGGACGTGATTCTCAAGATTTATGGCACCCAAACCATGGCCTCGACTCTGTATGGCGCAGCTATCTGGGGTTACCAGAATGCGGTGGAAATACAGAGAAAGGAGAGCACATTTTTTTTAAATTTGCTCGGGCTTCCCCCCAGTGTTTCTGGTATAGCGGTCCATAGGGAATTGGGGGTGGAGCATTCGGAAGATCAGTGGGCACTGGCCCCTTTGTTATTCTGGGTCAGGCTTTGGGCTAATGAGCACGCCACCCTGTGTCAAACCATCCTACGTACTGTGATGGACAAAAGTGGCTGGAAAAAAATTCCTTGGTTAGCATACGTTTCTTCATTTTTGGGGGAAGCTAATTTGGGTGCGCTTTTTCTGCCTGTTTCACTTAAATCTAAGAGTGAGGGGGCTGTTTATAAAGCCATGTTGGGTGAAGTTATAGTAAGAAAAAGAATTCTGCTGGAGTCTGGCCATAGTAATGGCGAACTGTACCCCAGCATCAGTTGTTTAACTGGAATCCAACCGTATTTGCTATGGAGTGTGTTGAAAAAGGACAGGTGGTTGATCTCCAGAGCACGGTTCAATTGTCTTCGGTTGAACGGTAACACTTATAAGTGGAGGGGTTTTCCCGACACAGCAAGCTGCCCGGTTTGTGGTTATCATAGAGAGGACCTCGCCCATTTGCTGTTCTTTTGCACAGGATATGTTGGCATACGTAAATTGATTTTGATTCCTGCCCTCAAGAAGACGGCGATCCGTACTCATAGGGCTGCTTTAGTGTTCCTTTTGAGTGCTGAAACAGTTTTCACTTCTTGGGCTCTCTTGACATTTCTGAAAAGAGCGATGTATTACAGAAATTGCATTACGAAACTTCAAGGTGACGAAGGCCTGTAAATAAAGTATAATATCTTTTCCTGTGGGATAATAGGTATGTGTATAGCTTTTGGTATGATCCTTCACCCATGTTTGAGGTAATTTTTTAACAAACAAATGTTTTTGTACACTGTTCTTAGGAATTGTTTATTGATTGTATTTTTATGATAAGGCAATTTTATGAATTTGTAAAATGGATCTGTGCATTAATGCGTTTTATCTGTTGTTGAATGGTTGTTTTTATACATCTGAATAAACTTGATTGATGATGATGGTGATAAAAGGGGGTCACACCATAGAATTCATACAGAAACCGCCACTCCACCCGCCACCGAAGCAAAATGTAATGCGTCTGCAGCAGTTAAATTTAGAGACCAACAAACCTCTACGAAAGGCCGCAATAGAGAGGGTACCTCCTCCTCAAAAGGGGAAAGGTTTCTACTACCATTTCTTCCTAGTACAAAAGAAAAACATCCAGTGGCGCCCAATCCTAGACCTACAGGCCCTCAACAAATGTGTGCGCCGACTAAAATTAGAAATTACTTCACTGCAATTGGTTCTACCCTGGCTCAGGAAAGATGATCTCCAAGTCTAGAGTGGCGAGGAAGACGTGTATTTTCACATTCCCATCCATCAAACACACAGAAAATACCTCTGGTTCACAGTCAGCAACCAACGCTTCCAGTTCAGGGTGCTGCCCTTCGGGATAAAATCCGCACCAAGAGTGTTCACACAATGCTTAGCCCTGGTAACCACCCAATTCAGGCGCTCAGGAATCCAGGTTTTCGCTTACCTGGACAATTGGTTAGTGAAGGGAACCTCCCTAAACACATCTGCAGCAGTGGAAACCGCATCGCTTCTGCAGGACCTAGAGTTCTCAATCAACGAGGACAAGTCCTCGCCTATCCCTGCGCAAACGGCGATTTTTCTAGGGGCATGCTAAATCTCATCGCATGGTTTGGAAACAGGACAAACTCTACTGTAAGCCAATAAAAAGTACCTTTTGGGCATGATGTCATCCTGTATCTTCCTCATAGCAAATTGCAGAGTAAAAATGCGACTGCTTCAGGAGGAGCTGGACAACCAAAGGGCACAGCACAGCGGGACATGGGAAGACATTGTTCACCTCACCCAGAGTTTTCACAAGGCTCTCAGATGGTGAGCTAGCCGCCCCAATCTCCTGCAAGGTCTCCCTTTTCAATCCCCTACGTCCACCCTGCTACTGAGAATGGACACAACTCTTGGGATGGGCAGCCCATCTAGACAACCTCAGGCCAGCGGTATATGGTCACCAATAGAGTCTCGCCTGCACATAAATGTGCTGGAACTCAGTACCATTCGGTGGGCCCTAAAGTTTTTCCTGCCAGATTTGATGGGCCAGATTGTGACAGTGCAAACGGACAACACCACGTCTATGCACTACGCGAACAAACAAGAGGGCACCAAATCCAACATTCTCTCGCAGGAAGCGCAAGCGCTCTGGAATTGGTGACTTCATCACAAAGTTAACTTGAGTGGAGCATCTTCCCGGCAAGGACAACATCTTAGCAGACAAGCTCAGGCAGCACTTCATGCAATGTCACGAGTGGGAGATCAACGATGATGATCTCGACAGTTTTCCGCATGTGGGGGAAACCCAACATAGATCTGTTCACAACTCACCACAACACAATATGCGATCAGTTCGCTTCCAGTTACCCGGAAAGACATTCACTGGGAGATGCATTCTTCATGCCATGGAAGGAAATATTCCTTTACTGGTTTCCACTGACACCCTAGATTCCACGGGTGCTGTGCAGAATTATCGAGCAGCCCTGCACCATGATTCTAATAGCCCCAATGTGGGCACGCTACATCTGGTACCCAACGCTCCTTCAACTAGCGATCCGGAAGCCCGCTTGTCTCCGACCCCACTCGCACCTCTTATCTCAGCAGAAGAGCGAGCTACTCCAGCACCACCCAGACAGCCTATCCCTCAGGGGTTGGCTCCTCAGCAGCGAAAGTTTCACAACCTCAGGGTGGACCCCTAGTGCTGGGATATACTATGGGCGGCGAGAGCCCCATCGACAAGCAAATATATTCCAAAAAATGGAAGCGTTTCAGAGCATGGTGTCTACAGACCAACACAGATCAGCAAATACTACCTGACCTCTTACACTTAGCTAAAGAGGGTCTAGCAGTATCTTCCATTAAAGTCCATCTCTCAGCTGTCGCCGCTTTCATAACCAAACCTTCCCATCGAACCCTAGTATCTCATCCAGCAGTTAAGACTTTTCTCAAAGGACTCATAATTCGTTTTCCCAAACAAAGGAAAATCGCCACCCCATAGAGCCTTAACACATTATTCGCCACGTTAATGAGAGCACCATACAAGCCCATACACAGGTGTGATCTAACATATTTGTCATGGAAGACTGCTTTCCTTGGGGCCATCACATCAGCCAGACGCGTCGGGGAGTTTCAGGCTTTATCTGCTGAACCTCCTTTCCTCTATTTTCACAGAGATAAGGCCGTTTTATGGCCTCACTCTAGATGTATTCCTAGAATCGTGTCGGAGGACATTCTGGCGGAAAGAATCATTCTACCTACTTTCTTTGGTAATCACAAGACCACCGCCGAACGCACACTGCATTCACTGGACGTGGCAAGAACACTTAAGTTCTAATTGGAATGCACTAGGGTGTTCAGAAACTCTAAAATACTATTTGTCGCATTTGCGGGACGTACCAAAGGCAAATGCATAACTAAGCAAGGCCTGGCACGTTTGGTATCCACCTGCATAGCGCACTGTCATGAACTCGAACAACCCATTGCCAGCCACGCCCACAGCGCACTCAACCAGAGCAATGGTGACTTCAATGGCCTTTTTAAGCCGGAGTGTCCTTAAAGGACATCTGCAGGGCTGCCATGTGGAGCACTCTAAACACTTTTGCCCGGCACTCCTGCTTGGAAGAGGACAGAAAGAATGAATCTGCGGTGGGACAAGCAGTGCTCCAGCATTTGTTTGCTTAACGTAACATGCATTTCTGAGGCTTGTGGAATCTGCTTAGATCACATGCTATGCATAGGCCGACATCTAGTGGAAGCTGCAGATTATTACAGTTGTTGGGACGTCGACAAGGCGTGCCACTAATACTATCCCTATTGTGACGTCCACTGTACCCATGGTCCTTCACGCGTCGGGGCCCATAAGATTGTTTTTTTCTGTCATCCTGAGCAGTCGCTTATCATGGAGTGCAATTTCGCCTAAAGCCATTTACTTCATCAAAGTTTAAAAACAGTTACTCTTCCTGTCCTTTTTCGACCGCCATGTCTCGACACGGTAAAGAATCAATGATCGAAGGACAAAACGAACCGTCAGACAAAGAAAGATCTACGGATTCCTTTTGGCCTTGGAAGGCCCAACTGGCCTAGGCCCCTACAGCAGGGAGAGTGGGGGGCGGTCATTTCACAATGTATTTCTCCACCCCTTTCCTTTGTCGCCCTGCTGCCTGCCCCAACCATGGAGAGGACACCTTTTACATTTTGCCCATCGTGTAATAAAAAATGTCTGTGGATCGATAAGCACAAGGTGTGTAACCTGTGCCTTAATCGAGACCACAATGAAGTGCTCTGTTGGGCTTGCAAGCTCTTTCGACCCAAGACCCTTAAAGATCATAGGACGAAACGCTGGGCCCATCACGCCATGCAGGATGATGCCGCCATGGACGTGGAGGGTGCCGGCAGCGAAACCGTCCTTTCGGACGGCGAGGGTGATGGTGAACTTCCACGTTACCCAGTCCTAGCCCCCGACCCTGGAAGACAGACTGGCGGCTCTGTTGTGGGAACTAAACCCGGCGGAAAAAGCACCCCATCTCCCCACACTAAACACATACCCTGTGGCGATGTGTCAAGCACACGCCGAGATTCGGCATCTAGGGGAAAATCTGCGGATTCTCTGTCCTCTGGGCCCTCCAAAAGTCTGTTGCCTCATGACAGGCCCCATAAGGCTAAAGATGCCGCCCATAAATCCTCATCTACCGAGCACCGAAAGACACGGCGGAAGACCCTCCCAACCGCTGAACGTCAGAGGACACGGCGAAGGCCCTTCCCAGTGCCGAAACTTGACCTGTGTCGTCAAAAACAACTTCTAGTTCAAAAAAACCATCCTCTAAGAGCTATGATCATAGAGATAAGCAAAAGGACAAGGATAAGTCCCACAAGGATAAGTCCCTTAAGGACAAACCTCATAGGAAGTGGCCTAACCCTGCCAGAGACACTGTACAGGAGATTGATGAAACCCTACCGGAAGATAAGGAGGGCCCTTTAAGTGAAGCTCTACATAATAAATAATAAGCACCACCAGACAAAGAGAGCAAGAAGCTCTACACCATGGGTAGGAAAGTGGCTACTTCCGCAGCTTACCAAGCAAGAATCGCCAACAATTCCACACTGTTGGCAAGCTACGACTGTACTAAATGGGACGAGTTTACTGCCCTAGCTAACTCTGCTCCAGAACCTCTGAAATCTAAACTTGCACTTGTCGCATCCGAAGGCAGAGCCACTCCCAGCAATCTGCTTAAAAACAACCTTGATGCTGCAGATAATGCCAGACGCGTCATCGCAGAGGGCACTATCCCTTGCGCCATGCTTGGCTTTGACAGTCCGGTTTTAAACTAGAGACTCAGGCAACCTTGCTCAGTATGTCAATAGAACCTAATGTTTTATTTGGCAAAGCAATGGTGGATGCTCTGAAGTTTACCAGGGACGAGTATGAAACACTCAAGTCCCTTGGCCGATTTACTAATAAAAAGACCGGACAAAGGGGGGGAAACCATTTTCTCCGCTTTCGCGGGCAAAATCGGAGAGCCTCCGGTTATGGACAAAACCACAATACATCTTGGAATTACAACCATGGTCAAGCATCCAAGGGTTATCCTAGAGGCCAGCACAGAGGTCATGGCCGGGGGAGACCCTCCACTGGCAGAGGTGGAGTAACGCCTCCCAAACAATGACGCCCCGCTACAGGTCCTCTCCCATGCCTCCCCAGTCGGGGGACGGATTTCAAACTTCACCTACGCATGGGAGGGCATAACCACAGACAAGTGGGTGTTAACAGTAGTGGGAAATTATTGCGTGGAGTTCCTAGAAACACCATCAAACCGCCCCCCACGCCAGAGGAAGACGTCAAGAGAGGAACAACTCATCTTGATGGAAGTAGACAACGCGCTACTCCTCAAAGACGCCATCGAAATCGTGCCTTCCAACGAGGTAAACAAGGGTATCTATTCAACATACTTCCTTGTACCAAAGAAATATCTGACAATGCGCCCAGTATTACACTTGCCCCCTGCAAACAAATATGTCAAGCCACAAAAGTTCTGCATGACTACGCTACAAGAAGTAATCACTCTGCTAAAGTGGGGGGGGATTACATGGCAACATTGGATATGAAAGATGCTTATTTTCATATTTCAGTGCTCCCAGCGCACAGAAGACTTGCGGTTCAAAGTAGCAAACCGGCACTACCAAATCAAGGTGCTACCATTTGGAATAGGCTCGGCTCCAAGGGTATTCAACAAGGTATTGGCGGTGGTGGCAGCGCACCTGCGCACCTGCGCAGGGAAGCAATCCCAAGTGTAACCTTACCTGGACGACTGGCTGATCACAGGAGAAACTCCCGATCTTTGCAAACTAAACATGCAAAGAACCTTAAATCTTCTCTACCAATTGGGCTTCTCAATAAACGAGAAAAAGTCAAGTCTTGTAGCAAATAAATCGAAACAGTTCCTACGAGCTGTATTAGATACCCAAACAGGCTTAGTCTTTCCATCCATGGACAGAGTGCAAACCATTCTTCGGCAAATACACCAGTATTAAGCCGGTCTCCAGATAAGTGTACGCAAAATAGTGCAATTACTAGGCCTGATGGCATCATGCATTTATCTAGTCCAATACGCACGTCTGCACATGTGACCAATGCAGGAGTGGTTGGCAAAACAATGGTCTCAGGCAAGTGGTCAGTGGGACGATCTAGTGGTTGTTTCGCCAACACTGGTACAATACCTACGCCGGTGGTCGAGAGAAAATCTGTTGAAGGGAAAAGCCTTCCACGATCCGGAGGCACAAGCGGTTGTCATGACAGACGCATCACTTTCCGGGTTGGGGGGGGGGCTCATTGCCTTCATCACACTGCACACGGTCTGTGGACACAGGTCGCTGCATAGAACCGTATCAACTTGCTGGAACTACTGGCAGTACTTCAAGCACTTCAGGCATTTCAGATGCAACTGACAAACCAGTTGGTTCTAATTCTAACAGACAGCACAACTGCCATGTTCTATATCAACAAACAGCGGGGGCACACACTCTCCAAGTCTATCCAAGTTGGTACAAAAAATATGGAGGTGGGCACTCAAATGGGGGATATGCCTATCCTCCCAACACGTTCCAGGGGTACTCAACACTCTAGCAGAGATTCCCTACCAGAGGAACACGAGTGACAACTACACTCAAGCGTCTTAGACCACATCTTCTCTCAATGGGGTTATCCCACACTAGACTTGTTCGCTACAAAAGAAAACAAGCAAAGCCCAGACTTCGCGTCCAGGTTCCCCCAGCCAGACCCCCAGGGGGAACGCCCTATGGATGAACTGGTGAGGGAAATTTGCTTCCGCTTCCCCCCGCCCTGCTCCAACACCATTAATGAGTGGGATTGTGAACAAGATGCGCAGAGAATAGAGGACGCTCGTCCTAGTTGCTCCTATCTGGGCGAGACAACCATGGTGTCCGCATCTGCGCAAACTGGCGATGTGCGATCTCATCAGGCTCCCGTACCTAACCAACCTGTTAACCCAAAACGGGGGAACAATGGTACATCCTTAGACGCACTCAATGAACTTGGTAGCATGGCTCCTGAAGTCATAGAGTTTGGACACCTTAATCTACCACAGCGGTGTATAGATATCCTCAAGGAGGCATGAAAACCAAACACTAGACACTGCTATTTTGACAAGTGGAGAAGATTTGTAATTTGGTGCCAGTCAAAACAAACCCTGTAGAATGTACTCCTTCACACATTCTAAATTATTTACTCCACTTGTTAGATTCAGGGTTAGTATTCAACTCTATAAAGGTCCACCTGGCAGCTTTATTAGCCTTTACCACCTCTCAAAGTAGTCTTGTGGTGGAAAGTTCCAGTCATTAAGGCATTTATGGAGGGACTAAAGCGGCTCCACCCTTCAATTTCTAATCCCCCGCCATAATGGGATCTCAATGTAATACTAGCAAAGCTCATGGCACCCCCTTTTCGAGCCTATGCACCATTCAAGTCTTAAACACCTGACCTACAAGACTGCCTTCTTAGTGGCTATTACTTCCATAAGAAGAGTCAGTGAATTACAAGCCTTGTCAGTGCAGGACCCTTTCTTTATTATCCATAAAGATAAATTGGTTTTACGTACTCACCCTAGGTTTCCCCCTAAATTCATTTTTAAATTCCATATAAACCATTCCATTGAGCTCCCGGCTTTCTTTCAGAATCCAACTAACTCAGCTGAGGTTAAACTCCACACACTAGATGTGAGAAGAGCGGTCCTCTACTACGTAGACAAGACCAGACCGCTTATATAGACAGATAAACTCTGTCTCCATAGCAACAGGCAGAGAGGGGGGACCGCATTTCCAAGAATGCCATCTCCAGATGGATAGTCAGATGTATACAACTATGCTATTCATTATCAAATAAAACACTGCCTTTCACGCCAAGAGCTCATTCCACACAGAGCACAGGAGCTACTCTGGCTTTTATTGCATATCTACCCTTAGACAGCATTTGCAAAGCAGCTACATGGAGCTCAGTACATACTTTCATCCAGCATTGCTGCATTGACACACATTCCAAAGCAGATACACAGGTGGGACAAGCGGTTCTAAAACATCTATTTGCTGCTGCTTCTTCTCACAAACCACCGCCTTCTCATAACACTGCTCGCTAATCTATGCATAGCATGTGATCTAAGCAGATTCCACAAGCCTCAGAAGGGATACATTACTCACCATAATCGTATTTCTGATGCTTGTATCTACTTAGATTCACATGCGTCCACCCTTCCTCCCCTGGGAGAAGGTGCATAGATGTTTATATGAGCTTTCTGTCTATCTACTTTGATACAACTGTACTCGCATTACACTTCATGCAACCTCATGTCAGAACAAAAAAATTTGAGGGACCCCGACGCGTGAAGGACAATGAGTACAGTGGACGTCACACTAGGGATAGTATTACTGGCACGCCCTGTCAACGTCCCTTTTTGAATTTCGAAAACAACAAATGTAATACTCTGCAGCTTCCACCAGATGTCGGCCTATGCATAGCATGTGAATCTAAACAGATACAAGCATCAGAAATAGGATTACAGTGTGTAATGTATCCCATATAGATATAGCACACGCTCCTCTGGAGTCTACGGCTATCGTGCATGTTATGAGGTCTACGACTGCTAGGTATCCTATTCAAGCATGTGAATCTATGAAAGATCCAATGCTGGAGAAGTCTTAGTTACTTACCTGTAACGGAATTTCTCCAGCTTGGTCCCCATACTTTGCCTTTGAGTGAGCACCTCTACAGTGCCCAGATTCGCCACTGCCACTTCTGCCGTTTGAGTTCCAGGGACTGTGGGTGCATTGGCTCAATTAAGTGTCTGGTTTACTTCGGGCTAGATTGCAGTTGCGCACTCCAGTAGGATGGCCCATGCACTTCAGAAGAACAGGCATGCCATATCCTGCAATGGGAGGAGACCACCATGAGAAGAGCAGCCGTGAAGTTCACCCTGATCAAGAGGCCGCAATTTAGATTAGTTGCAGCGAGGAGGTTGCTCCAGGAAAGCCTCCCTTCGTTCTGGAGAACAGCAGCAGTAGGAGAGATGGTCGTCTTGCACATGTGTAATTTACCTGCCCAGTCCTTCGGTCTATCGCAGGATAGTGAGCGATGCAGCAGAAAGACCTTTGCAGAGCCTTGACAGCCCACATGATGTCCCAGGGCACTTCTGATGTTGTGCTCATCGTTCAGAGATCTGAACCTGTTGGTTCCACCAGTCAAAGGGTTGAAGCACTGAATAAGGCCTACTAGGATCACAGCAATTGAAGCAGGGCTTTACGGGGACTTGGCTGTGTGAATGTTGGTCGCCTTCATTTGCAGCCTTGTCCTGCAAGGGGTCTGGCATGGATTCACATGCTCATGAATATACCCCGTCGTCAGGATGGGAATCCTTGGTAAAAGAAAAAACAGTTTCACTTTAGCTTGAAAACTGTATTTCTCTGCTAAAACCATCATTGGCCTTTGGGTCATACTGCCACAGTCCTCTCTCTAAGCTCCAACCCTGGAGGCCATCCTCAGCTTTTTACCGCACGCTTCAGTGTTGGGAGTCCTCTTAGTGCTCTCTGAGCATATTTTAAGTTTACGGCACATTTTTGCAAAGTTTTTGACTGATTTTTGTCTAAATGTTCGACTGGAGGTCAACTACCGGCAGCGGGGTTCCACTGTCGGCAAACATCACACTACATTGTGGATTTTTCATAGAGTTTCGAGAAGGCCCGGGCTTGGGCCTACTTCGTGCATTTCCACCATGACCGAGGAGAAGAGATGCTTCTTCAAACTCTGCGCAAAATGTGGATTGATGAACGTGTACGTCGAAGATCGACACCATAAATCTCTGTAATGCCTGCATCTAGACCATGATGAGGAGGGATGCGACGTCTGCTGTGGATTTTCAAAAAATACAAAGGATCGCTACAGCAGGTTGGTGGCGTGGCTCATACTGGGCAAGACCTCTGACTCTGCCTCCGGGAATGGTCATGCTTCCCCCAGGACTGGCCGGTCCCACAAGCAAACTCCCTCAGAAAAGAGGTTACAATCCTTTGAGGACGGCCACCCTCGGGGGTCCAACAGAAGGCAAGGCTGCATGTCGTTGATCCCACTGGGTTCGCTGGTGCTGCGAGTCCCAGCTCGCGAATGTAAGGAAAATCATGGTGGCAACAATAAAGATGGACACAAGTGATCACAGTTCAAGGGTGTTTATTACAATGTATGTGCAGGTTCAAAAAACGCCTAATCTAAACTTAAAACTAAGATGGGAGCAATATATGACCATCAAATAATAAGTCCTTCCTAGTGGTGTCTTGTCAAATGAAAAGGGCCTATACTAAAAAGAAACTATTCCCAATCCTTACGACGAATACCAAAACAATTGTAGGATAATGTTAACAAGAAAGAAAGAAGTGTTCACAAATGATAAGTCAGGATGTGGTAGTCAGGGTCTCCCTTCCCCGTGTTTTCAGCACGTGACAAGGCGGGACTCCTGAGCACAGCACACGCTCAAGCTTCCCCAGCACGAGACAACAGTTCCGCTCTCAGCTATCGGGACCATCGGTGGTTAAGTCTCTTTTCTACAAAAGTCTCTTGCCTCCGATGACCTGGTGTGTTCAAAATAATACATGAAAAGTTCCTTTCGGCATGTATGTTGGGTGATTACTTTTCACCCCTGGCTACCCCTCTTCCGGGCTCAGACCGCTCTCAAACATCAGCCTCCCTCTGTCAGGTTCACTAAGGATTTTTCAAACAATCTCGCCTGTGACATTCACAAGTCTTAATGTATTTTTAAACAGTTCACTGTGGACACCACTCTGCCGGGTTCATTCTTGTCAACACACTGTTCATTGGGATTTCAGGCTTTGCCCTTTTCTATCGACATCCCTCCGTCAGGTTCACTCTTGCCAATTCTTTGCCAGTCATACAGTTCTTTCTCTTGAACTCACTATGCAGGATTCATCTCCCTTAGCTTTCCAATTACGTGCAAGTCAAACACTTTACACTGTACAGGGGGTTTTGCTAGACCCCTGTATGACCAGTTTGACCTTTTCCTTGCGGCTCTCCTATGGCCTTCTGGTATCGGTAGTTTCAACGGCAGGGGAATCGACCAGAGTCTCTCGAGTGAGCACCCATATGGTGCCGGACCCCTCTGCAACTGGTCTTCCTGTAAAACGTTAACAGTTCTTTGAACTTTCCTTAATTTGTCACTTTGCACCTTTCTTTCAAAAAAGTTCAGTTTCTTATTGTTTCTCCCCTCGACTCACCGTATGTGACGAACCGCTTGGCTTTTCTTGTATCTAGAGTCAAGGAGGGCACAGTGCTTAACAGTGTAGGCATGCTCCGTGTACTGTTGACATCTACTGCAACACACGCTGGCTATTGTTCGCGGTCTTATGTTTCCTTCCACAGAGGCTTCGCAGGTCTGGGTTAGAAAGGGCAAGGTCGCTTCTCTCCTTGTGGCCACTTTGGTTCTCGCTGCCATTCTCATCCTCTTGAACTGCTGTGCTTGGATAGCTCTCTCGTCATGCAGTATACCTTGCTCGTAGTCTGCTATTGTGCTCCACCTTTTATCCCTGTGGGGAAGGGAAAGGGCCATCTGGTGTGTGTGATTCTGGTTAATTGCCTGACTTTGCCTGACCCTAGTGTTGGGACATGTCGGGTAAACGGCTCTGGTGTTAGTCTGTTGTCTTTTTGTAATGTGCAAAAGTGTTTGTGTCGGAAAAAGGGTGGGGGGGTAGAATTTCTCTGCATCCTACGTGGTAGTCTGGGGAAAAGGTGTAGGAAGAAGGGGGATACTGCGTCTCACCCGTCAGTGTCTCGCTTCCACTCCCCGAGGACCCCCCATCCAGGTGATCCTCCCTCACTGTTCCACCCCCAGGAACTGGGTCCAATAGCGATAGTCTTGTTCTGGCCACCTGGTGACAGATCCCCAGGTGCTAGTCAGGGAGACACCTTCAGGTTTCTCACCGGAAGGCCAAGGTTGCCATCACCAATCACTTCTACGGCAAGCCTACCAGTGAGGGGTACTCCCTCTAAGAAAAAGTCCTTCACTCTGCTTTCCATCGGCGGACTAGGCAACAAAGGAGAGATCCAAAGGTGGCTCTTCGCTGCCCCCCTTGGCGATGCCATGGGCTGCTCAACCGGCCAAAACAATTTCATCGTCAACAGTCATGACCTTGTCGACGAGCACTACTTCTTCATCAAATGGGGGACTGGCCACAAAGGTGGTGTCCCTTAGTCACAGAGACGGCCCCCCCGTGGGAGTCCCTACCGCCACGGCGTGAAGCAGCTGCTGCTGCTCAGGCGAAGGCCCCTGGAATGAGG
The DNA here is from genome assembly GCF_040938575.1 of Ambystoma mexicanum. Lineage (NCBI taxonomy): Eukaryota > Metazoa > Chordata > Amphibia > Caudata > Ambystomatidae > Ambystoma > Ambystoma mexicanum. The sequence goes on along the minus strand of NC_090934.1, from coordinate 918,583,510 downwards.
ACAGCTGCTGCTCCTCCCCAGAAGTCTCCAGAAAGGGGACGAAGTAAAACTCCTACGGAGCCTAAGAATGGTACGGAACCACGGCTGCCCCGGTTAGACCGGCACAGATTTTTCTGATGCTTGTTAATCTGCTTAGACTGCATATAGTCTGACATCTAGTGGTAATCACAGAGTATTGCATCTTTCTTTCGAGGATCGAAAGGGGGGCGCCGACATGTGCGTGCTTGTAACACTATCCCTAATGTGGCGTGAAGTGTATCCAATAGCGGTCCCTCAGATTGTTTTTATCCTCTCAGCTAGCTGGTAGCCAAATGCGGTGCTCGTAAGGGATATATTGCGAAACGTACAAGTTTTGTCCCATGACTGTTCATCATTTTAGTCTTCGTCCTTCTTCTTTGGCGACTGCTGTGGACCCCGATATCGGAGACGTCTACGACTTTTGCTGACTGGTGTTTCGGTCGATGCCCTCCAGCCAGGCCTGTACAGTAGGGAGTGTGGGGCCCCGGGGTTTGTTTCTTTAAGAATGCATTTCCTTTTCCCCTCTCTTTTCCCTTGTCTGGCTGCTGCCCTTTACCTCTACTATGGAGACTCTCAAGTTATGTCCGTCCTGTAACGGAAAGTACTTGTGGAAGGACACTCACCGAAAGTGTAACAAGTGCCTGCCTTGTGATCACGACGAGCCATCCTGCAAGTCCTGCCAACGTTTTTGTCCGAAGACGCTAAAAGATCAGCAGACGAAGCAGTGGGCAGCCTGCACCATGCAGCAGGCCGAGGGTAGTTCCCCCGTCGGTGCAGGCGCCTCAAGTGAATGAGGACTCGAGCAGCAGCTATGGCTCCGATGTGGAGGTCATAGACTTACACAAGGAAGCGTCCGGTTCCCAGTTGCCCGGCCCCGTCAGGAATGCCGCTGGTACTGCTATGGGGAAGCTACATCCCGTCGACGGGTGCACACCCACACCACAGAAGGATAAGGACACAACCCCACACGCTCCCTTGACAGATACATCGAGAAAGCAACAGACGCCAACAGGCTCATCGAAAACTTCGGCTGCGCCTTTCGATCCACTGGATCGACCGCCCTCTCCGCATCGGACGTCCCGGCATGCGTCCGGGCATTTAACACATAAGGGTGTCTCTGCCAAAAAACACAAGAGCACCGTCTAAGGCGCGTCGAAATCTCTCCCGAACCTGCCGGAGCTTCACGAGCATCTCGCTAACATCATTTCGGCGGCGAATAAGACTAAAACTCATAATTGATGCATTGTTGTGATGTTTGTATTGAATTGAAACATGTTATAAAATGTTGTTATAAAAAAAAAAACTACATCTTCTCGTTGAGGGGAGTATTCAGAAGGGTCCCAGCCCCGCTCCAAGACTGTCTGCCAAAGCCACTGCCTCTAAGGACCCCTTTTCTCCTGGGGAGCCTTTCCCTACTTCTGACCCCTCTGGTTCATCTCCATGGACCAGAGTAAGGTTTGAAAGCTCTATGGACAGGCTGTCTAAGTTTGTAGACTTCTCTGACAAATATTTTAACCCTAAGAGACATAGGGAGGAGGATGCCTGCCCTAGTTTTCCAAAAGTACAAAAACTCTCCAGCCAGACTCCACAGGAAGAGGTTTTTGAATACTCGGAACCTGAAGAGATTAATGAGGATCCCTATGACCAACAGGACAATTCCTTTAGGCAGGATTTACCTGAACCATGTCCAGATTGGGGCCGAGATGAGCCTGCAGAGGAAATGCCTTGGCTTTCACCCACCCCAAGCCCTTTGTCTTGATTCCCCCCCCCCCCCCACCCCGACCCCACCCCTCCTTGCCTCTACCAAGACGAGTTTCACCTCTTGATGATCAAATGCCATTTAATGCAAGAAGGGCTGCAGGACATTTCCAGATTGCTACTCAGGAGGCTGTATAGGATACTGACATCCTAAAAGAAAAACCACCTGCAAGTCAGGCAATCCCCCTGTTGAACTCTGTGAAGAAGTGCATCGCACCTTCTTTACTGTCCTCTTCACTAACAAGGGCCGTTAACTGCTGGTTCGAAAAATTGTTTCTCCCCATCCCCTTCTGATCCACTGTACATCTGGGGGAATGCCACTCCAGACTCGCTAGTAGTCACTACTACCAGGAAGAGGCCCGGACTGCCATTGTCTACTTCGGAACAGCCCCCCGACAAAGACTGTAAAAAGCTGTACGCCCTCGGCAAACGCATCACAACCTCAGCAGCATATTCCACTAGGATTGCTAATAACACTACACGTTTCGCAAGCTATAGTGATGTGCAGTGGAATTTACTTCAGGAGGGTCTCCAGGAAGTCACAGAACCATTACGATCACGCCTGCTGGCGTTTGTCTCTGAAAGGAAACAGTTCACCCATAACACCCTTAAAAATACGTTGAATGCAGATGAGACAACGGGCAGAGCCTGGCCCTGGGTACTCTTCTTAAAAGGTACGCCTGGCTCAAAAACTCAGGGTTCAAACCGGAAACCCAGGCCTCACACATAAACAAACCAGTGGAAGACTCAAATTTGTTTGGGAAAGCTGTGGACTATCCCCTCGAAATAGCAAAAAAGAGTACGAAACTCTCAAGTCCCTTCCTTACCAACAATGCAACAATGAGGAGGTCACTCTCGCTGCTCCTTTCGGGGTCAATCATTTTCCCGTTCCCCACATAACCAGTATGGAACAGGGGGTACGCCATGGTCCTCTAGACAAAGCGCAGCTGCCTCCAGTCAATACCAACAGAAAGGCCAGTGACGAGGCAAAGGCAGGGGTAGGAGCTCCACCCCTAGAGGCTCCCCAGCCTCCACTCAGAAATGACTCCCCAGTCCGGGTGCCCTCCCATGCCTCCCTGGTCGGGGCACGTTTAACATCTTTTCTTCAAGCATGGGAGTGGCGGGGGGGTCACTTGAGACCAGTGGGTGCTCAAGACCATAGCCCACGGTTTGAGGACTTGATTTTTCTTACCTGGAGAGAGTGAGACCCTTTTTTCCAACACTCTCATGTATTTTAAATGTTATTTTGAACTCTGTTTCTTTTGGTTGTGGAGTCTGACAAACTCCATAGGCATAATCTTTTACATTGTGTCACACAGCACCTTCAGTGCAGTGACACAAGGAAGTCTTCCAGATTTCCCAAAGGTTTAAATACCTTCTCAGGGATAAACTATTGTTTTCCAGTGCAGTAAAGTGAAATTGACTTTACTTACATTTGTAACTATCTAGACCAAGCACACACTATCTTACAATAGGGTGCTGGAGGGGTTACCTAGTATCCCCTTTGTCTAGCTTGTCATGTAGCTTTTTTATGTTACCCTTTCCTCACTGAATGGCTGGTGGCAGTGGTTTCTTTTTTACTACTGTGGTGTGCATTTACCGCAGGCTGCGTTCGTAGCTGCAGTAAAGCATTGAGGGGTGCCATTTTTGTCAAAATGGGCCCCAGTCTTCTTTTTTCGCCATTTTCTTTGTGGAAAGGTCCTTTTTGAGATTTACTCTGCGCGCCAAACCAGGTTTGGTCCCATTGTTCACTTTGCCTTTGGTGGGATTCACGAGTGAAGCCCGCCTCTGGCTCCAGGTTGTTTGGGGTGGGCAGGAAGTAAGGGAGGTGCCCGAAACTCCCTGTGCTTAGTCTACTAGGAGACCCAAATGCACTCTGAAGTGATTGGCTGGCTGACTGTCAAGGACAGCCACCCTGCTGTGTGACTGACAGCTAGGCCGGAATGAATGGGAGAGAACTGAATACAAGGTGAGGCTTTTGGCTTGGAAGGCAGAGTCGACCACTGGATGAAGGAACCGAAGAAGAACTTGAAGAGGACGCCTGCTGCAACTACTGGACCGTTGGTTTGCCCAGTGAAGCCCTGCTGCTGTGCTGAAACTCCAAATTCGTATCAATCGAGAAGCCCCTGCAACGACGACTTCTCCCCTTGAGTTGGCGGGACCAATGAACTCCAAAGTAAGCCACCTGGACGTCCTTCTAGGAGCTGTTAAATTACCACAGAGTTGCTGCTGGAAACCGAATAGCCAGAGAGGGGAACACCAGATTGTGTGCGTTTCTTTAAAGTTGGCTAAGAGCTCCCGGAAGATCCTCTGGACTCCCAGGAAGCAGGACTGACCGAGCCTGAGCCCCCTCAACAGAGTGCAGGACCCCAGAAGCAAGGGAAGTCCATCTCAACAGCCAGAAACCACAGTGTTGCTATTTGCAGTAGTTGCAAGGAGCTGAAACACTGAAGTGCCACTTGTTGGAAAGATTGCCAGTTGCGAGCGGTGACCGTCCCATTGCAGTTCAGGAGTCCCCAGACGTCCTCCCTCTTGTCCCCACGACTGAGGCCCAGGAACAGTGAGATCTACAGAGCTGCACAGTAACAGAAGTCATCCGCTGCACTTTGTCTTCAATACAAAGGTATTGTAAAGTATAAGAGAACTTAACTCTTGTTGTAGAGTTGCTTGCATCTTCTACTATTCACAAGTCTAACCACTTGTGGCCCATTTGATTTTTCTTTTCTTCAAAGACTTCTAAAACATTGTGCAAAGACTTGTTCTACTTACCTGCAAAGAAGTGCTTCAGCTCATATAGACTTTTGTCTATTGACTTTGGCTTAGCCTTTCTCACTGAATGACTCTTATTGGAGGATCTGAAAGTATTTGCCTGCTTAAGAATTTTTGTGGTCTCTTGTATGTTCTAATAACCGTTTCTTTTGACCTATTCCTACATGATTCTAAATGCAACAGTGATATATTATTGTCCCCAACACCCTAGCAATTGAAGTCACCTAAGGGTGTAGGTTGTGTCTGTGGGCCATCCCCAAAGGGTACTTACTGATTTAGAAACATTAAGAGTGTGTATTCTACGAAGTATATTTGAGTGTTACTGTTATATTGCTCCCTTCTGAAGAAGGCTTATTCTAACTGACTGATAGATAAATTCATAATTTATTCAAGAAGCCTTGTAGTGTTTATTTGAATACTTGTCACTGTGAATCTCTGTGCAACTCCCCTACAGCTCAAATTGACCGCTCTTGAGATGAGCCTGGCTGCTCAACATGCTACCAAACTGTGTAGTACATGCTTATACCAAAGGTTGGGTTTCCTATTACCTGTTGTCCGATTTGTTGTAGTGTTCCCAAAGGGTACTGCATACAAACTTTGCCTAACACTTGTACCCAAAAAGGATCTTGCCATGCGCCCTGTGCTAGACTTGCGCCCAGTGAACACATTTGTCAAACCACGAAAGTTCAGAATGACAACGTTGCAGGAAGTAATCCCCCTGTTAACAGAGGGAGATTAAATGGCCACATTGGATATGAATGATGCATACTTTCATATTTCAATGTTGCCAGCGCACAGAAAGTACCTAAGAGTCATGATGGTGGAAAAGCACTATCAGTTCAAAGTCCTTCCCTTCGGCATTGCCTCAGCCCCATGGGTGTTTACGAAGGTATTGGCAGTGGTCGCGGCTCACCTGCACAGGCAGTCCATTCTAGTCTATCCTTACCTCAAACTCTGGCTAATAACAGGGGATTCGTACAGTACATGCCTTGCAAATACCCAGAAAACAGTAGATCTCCTCTTCAATCTGGGATTCTTGATCAAAGAGAAGAAGTCCAGCCTAGGCAAGTCAAACAATTTCTGGGGGCCCTAATTCTGACCAAAGACTGGCTCGTCTTGCCCTCCAACGAGAGGGTTTAAAACATGCTGTTCCAGATCCCTCACTATCTAGCATTTCGCGAGGTGACCGTACGCAAAGCCATGCGACTGATGGGCATGATGGCCTCCTGCATTTATCTAGTCCCACACGCCCGTTTGCGGATGCGCCCCATAGAAGAGTGGCTCTCGGGCCAATGGTGTCAGGCCAGCGGACAATGGGTCGATCTAGTGGCTGTCTTGGCAGCTCTCGATCTCCCTCTGCAGTGGTGGTCAAGGGAAAACCTCTTGCAGGGGAAAACCTTCACCACCCCTCAGTAGAAGCCACTCTCACCACGAACGCATCTGACTGGGTGGGTGGGGGCTCACCTCCTTCATCGGACGGCGCACAACATTTGGTCCCCAGCCGTAGCATCCAACCACATAAACATGTTGGAATTGCAGACAGTGTTCAAAGCCCTGAAGGCCTTTCAAACACACCTACCGGGAAAGACCGTACTAGTCCACACGGACAGCACCACAGCCATATATTACCTAAACAAGCAAGGGGGCGCGCACTCTCCAGGGCTATCCAAAATGTCTCAGAACATATGTAAATGGGCTCTCAAACACAAGATGTTCCTCCTGTCACATGTTCCAGGGCAGCTTAATCTTCTGGCGGACATGCTCAGCAGAGACTTCCCACCACCCGTAGAGTATGAGTGGCGTTTGCACGAAGACATTGTTCTCGTAGTCTTTGCAGACTGAGGCTTCCCAGAGATCGACTTGTTCGCAACTCTGGAGAACGCACAATGCCCAGATTACGCCCACAAGTACCCGCAGAACCTATCCAAGGGGAACGGTCTATGGATAAACATGGTTAGGGAAATTTGTTTACGCTCCCCCATCCCCCTGACTCTCCAACTCAACAAGATGGTGCACATGATGCACCAGGAACCAGCCATGATGATTCTGGTGGCCCTGATGTGGGCCCGCCAACCCTGGTTCTCTCATCTGATGGCCATGTCAGTCTCACCTGCAAAGAAACTGCCATGCCCATACAACATGCTGTCACAGGACAGGTGTGAAACACTCCATCCATGCCTGCAAACTCTCAACTTAGCAGGCTCCTGAGATCATTGAGTTCGGACACCACCAACTTCCTCAAATATGCATGGATATTCTTAGAGATGCACGAAAGCCAAACACCAGACATTGCTACTCCAACAAATGGAAACGCTTCGTCATCTGATGCAATTCCACAAGCGTCAATCCCATCGAATGCTCACCAACACATATTGTCCTGTACCTTACTCACCTGCTAGATTCAGGTCTGGTCTTCAGTTCCCTAAAGGTCCACTTAGCTGCACTCTCAGCTTACACCACCTCGCAGAAAGAGGTTTTATGGTCGAAATGTCTAGTGATCAATGCTTTTATGGAAGGGGTTAAAAGACTTCACCCCCCTATCTCAAACCCAGCTCCCGGATGGGACCTGAATGTAGTAATGACGCGACTAATGGGGCCTCCCTTTAAACCTATGCATAAAGCTAGCCTTAAAGCACTCGCTTACAAGACCGCCTTCCTGGTGGCAGTCACATCTATAAGGAGAGTTGGTGAACTACAGGCCCTTTCAGTTCAAGACCCATTTCTCACGATTCATAAGGATAAGATGGTCCTGCGCACTCACGGTTCGCGCCTAAATTAATTTCCAAGTTCCAAATGAATCGATCAATAGAACTACCCACCTTTTTCTAGAACCCCACTAACATGGCAGAAAGAAGCCTCCACACACTTGATGTGAGGTGAGCAGCGATTTATTATCTGCAAAAGACTAAACTACTAAGAAAGACGAACCAGTTTTTTGTTTCAGTGGTAGCTGGTAGAGAAGGGGATTCCTGTCTCTAAATCGGTCATCTCAAAGTGGATCGTAAACTGCATCACACTGTGCTACACGCTTGCTAAGAGACCTGCCCTTCAAGCCTAGAGCACACTCTACTCAGGGCACTGGGGCTTCGATAGCATTCATTGCAAATGTTCCTCTTGAGTCCATTTGTAAAGCAGCAACCTGGAGTTCTGTACACACCTTTACACAACACTACTGTCTAGATACACATTCTAGATCAGACTTTCAGGTGGGACAAGTGGTGCTAAGACATCTTTGCTACTGTTCTTTCACACATCCCACCACCATCTCTGGGTACTGCTCGCTAGTCTATGCACAGCATGTGATTCTAAGCACATTAACAAGCATCAGAAGACATGCATTACTCACCGTAATGGGATTACTGATTGTATCTGCTTAGATTCACATTCGCCCAACCTTCCGCCCCTCTTAGAGTAGAAGGTACATATACACCTTACACCTTTCCATGTACTCACTCACGATGGTCATAGGCTCCCTCACGGCAGAAAAAACACAATTGGAGGGACCCCGACGCATTTGTGATTTTCGGTATACTACACGTCACGTTAAGGATAGCGTTGCAAGCATGCCCATGTCAACGTCCCCCTTTTGAGCCTCGAACGAAAGATTCAATGGTCCGCGATTACCACTAGATGTTGGGCTATATGCACAGCAATGTGAATCTAAGCAGATAAAATCATCAGAAATGCTATTACGATGGGTAGTGCTTGCCATACGAGCTCGGATGAGGGTGATGACAATCTGCCAGAAGACTATTATTTGGGCTATGAAGGGGATAAGGGACCCGTGTCTGTACGTGGGTCACCACGAGGCAAGCTTGATCCCCCACCTCGCCAGAAGAGGCGCTCCAGTCTGGAGCCTCCACCTCCCATTCCTTGCACGCCCCAGCCCAAGGACATGTCTTTGGACATTTAGACCATGCTGCACATGCTTGCATCAGAAATTCAACAGACTGCTGCCCACACAGGGCCCTGCTCCGTCGAGGAGCCCCCCAAGACCGCTTCCCAGAAGTCATTCCTGGCGCAAGCACAGTTCAATGGACTCTGCTGTTCCAAGGCGTCAACCGACGCCACTGCCTCCAACTCTGGACTTGACCAGACTGGGGATCTTGCCACATACATGGGCACATATACAGCAGCTACGGATGCCGACAAAACAGATGACTTCGTACCAACTGACTGGGAACCAGTGGGTGCGGATTAACCGCACAGGGCCTCTCCACTGGATGAGGTCGGTTCAGTCCACACGATGATGTCCAGGGCCTCAGAACCTTTCCAACTGGTGCCTGAGGAGATGAAAAAGGAAAGATTCCTTTACCAACGTTGTGAGTCCTGACGGAAGACCATCATGTCTGTCCCCTTGCTGGATGAGGGCCTGGCCCTAATGAAGAATCTGATCACCGCTCCACCCAAGTGTGACAGGCTCGAGAAGAAATAGAGTTTGGACAAGGCCCCCAGTGCCTGAGGTCTCAGCCTTCACCTGACTGTGGTCTCAGCTGCGTCCAGGAGCGCTCTGTCAACCTGTCGTCCTCGTCCATGGTGCCAGGAGGGGAAGAAGCTGGGCGCTGTGGGGAAAAGGATCATCTATACTGCTGCCAGCACCATTAAGGCTGCTAATGCCCTGGCCATTTTTTCCCACTATGATAGGGAGCTATGGTATAAACTGGGCCCTATTTTGTACATCTGGAGACCAGAAGGTAGAAGCTCTGCTGCTGTTCCAGGAGGGGGAAGTGGCTACTGACCATGCCATCACAGTGGTGGTGGACATTGTGGACACCAAGATCCGTCAAATGGGCAGCAGAGTGTCTTTGTCGGCAGGGGTGGCTAAAAGCCACCTACTTCCCACCGGACGTTCAGTTCAAAGTGTTGGGCATGCCATTTGATGGAGAGAACCTATTTGGCAAGTCAGTCGACGAGTGTCTGTAAATTATCAAGACAGACACTGAGAGGGCATGTTCATTGGGTATCCTGCAGCAATGTCCATCCTTTTGTTCCTCAAGAGGAAAGCCCGGTAGGTCCTCGAAGGGATATACTACCCCTTATCGGCAGCCTTCCCGCTCCATGATTCAAGAGGCCTGCAGAGGTTGCTCACAGGAATTCGGCAGCAGAGCACCGTGCTGACCACAGGGCAGAGCTTTGACCCCGAAACAGGCCTGAACTATCCGTGGACTGGGGGCTCCCACTTGTGCACCCCAGTAGGAGGCTGGCTGGCGAGGTTCGTCAGCGCGTGGAAGACCTTCACCACCGACATATAGGTGCTGGACACTTTCGAACAGGGACACACCTTGGAGTTCCAATGCAGGTGTCCTCGTATTCCTACAGTGGCTTGATAAGAATAGCACGTGGCGCAGCTGCTGTAGGATCTCAATGCCATGTTGAAGAAGGGGGCGATGGAGCCCGTTCCCAAGCGCCTCTGGGGCTCCAGAGTGTACGCCAGATACTTTCTGGTCTCAAAAAAGTCAGGAGGGTGGAGGCCGAGCCTGGACCTGAGATGCCTCAACAAGTACTTGATGTGCCAGAAATTCAGGATGGTCATGTTGCAGCACGTGCTCGGCCAACTGAAGGAATGGTGTCTTTGGGTCTGGAGGGTGCCTACTACCTTGTCCCCATCCACCGAAAGCACTGCAAGTTCCTGGTCCAGGGGAGACATTATCAGTTGAAGTTGCTCCCCTTTGGCCTGAAATCGGCCCCAATGGTCTTAAAGTGCTTGGCTCCCGAGGAGGTGCATCATCGTCTCGAGGCCATCCATGTCTACCCTTACCTGGATGATCGGATCATCCGATCCAACTCCCACGCTCTGGCGAGGACCGTGCATCTGCTGACGGATCATGGCTTCTCCATAAATTATCCGAAGTCCTGCTTGGAGCCACCGTAGAGCACTCTATTTCTGGTAGCCCATTCAACACAGTAACTTGTCTGGTCGTCTCCCTCAGAAGGTTCAGCGCCTGTAGTCGGCACGGTTGGGTACTGTGTGAGCTGTCAAGTCGCTGCTGGGCATGATGTCCTCCTGCATCAACCTTGTCCTTTTTTGCAGTCTACAGATGAGGCCTCTCCAGGAGTTTCTGGATGTGAGGTGGCTTCAAGTCTTGGGATCCTGGATGTTCACGATCGCCCTCAATGAGGAGTTCGACGAGCAATACAGTGGTGGGGCATGCGCTCTCATCTCACGCAAGTGGCCCCATTCCAAGTCCCTCCTTAAAAGGAGACGGACACCATGGATGCTTCTGTCAAAGGTTGGGGAGCTCACACTGGACAGTTGCACGCCAGAGGCCTCTGGCTGCCAGAAGAAAAGGCCCTTCACATCAACGTCCTGGAACTTTGGTCCGTCTTCTGGGCACTCAAGTCCTTCCTGCCGTCACTGAGGGACAAGGTGGTGAGGGTCTTCACAAACCAACACCACCACCATGTACTACATCTGGAAGCAGGCGGGACACGCTCTCTGTCTCTCTCCAGGGAAGGTTGTGATCTGTGGCACTGGGCCATACATTGGGACATATTTCTCGTCCCTTTTCTCCTGGAGGACACGAAGAACACCATCACAGACTCGCTCAGCAGGGAGCTACGTTCTTGCCTCGAGTGGGAGCTTCACCAGGACCAAGTGGATCTTCTATTCCACGAATGGGGTCAACCCCAGATCGACCTTTTAATGACAGCAATGAATTCCAAGTGTCAGAAGTTCGCCAGCTTTTTCCCGCAGCCGAGGAGCATGTTGGATGCGTTCTCGATCCAGTGGGAGGTACTTTTCCTATACGCTTTTCCTCTATTCCCACTCCTGCTACGAGTGATCAACACACTTGGTGTCACTGCAGGATGATACTCTTCGCTGTGGCATGGCCGCGACAAATCTGGTATCCAGACCTGCTTTATCATTCGGCGGCTCTGTCCATCAGGCTGCCACTACTTTACAATCTTCTCTTCAGAGAGGGAGGGGCGATTCTGCACCACGAACCAGCATCGCTGAATTTCAGGGCCTGGCTCCTGCAGTCCTAGAATTTGGACATTATTCTTTACCTACGGAGTGTTAGGACATCCTGGCCAAGGCGAGAGCCTTCAATGTTGACGTTCTACGGCCATAAATGGAAGCATTTCTCTGTGTGGTGCCGGGCTCTGAAGATTACCCCTCTGGGTGTCACAACCCCGCAGCTCCTACCATACCTGCTTGCCTTGGCCAAGGCTGGAGTGGCTCACGCGTCCATCAAGGTGCACCTGTCACCATATCCTATTACACCAGGACATCGGGTGGGCCTTCCCTGTGGTCCACCGACTCATCAGGAGTTCCTCAAAGGACTCCTCAGGACTTATCCACCAGTGAAGGCTCCTGCCCCAGTTTGAGAACTCAATGTGGTCTTGACTCAATTCATGGGGGCATTCTTTGAGCAGATGCTTGAAGCCCCGCTCTAGTTTCTCTTGTGCAAGACCGCTTTCCTCGTGGCGATCACCTCGGCTAGGTTGGTCATTATTACTTCTGTTGAGCTGCCACCTCTTGTGGTTGTGTATGTGTACTACTGTGTAATCTTTATTCATGAGCATGTGGATCCATGCCAGACCCCATGCAGGAGAAGGAACAAGTTACTTAACTGTAACTGCTGTTCTCCAGTATGGATCAGCCATGAATTCACATGCAAACCCTCCCGCCTTCCACTCTGTGGCTCTTCTTGGTTCATGCTGCCACTTTACGTGCTACTAAATCTGAAGATGGCCTCCAGGTGTGGAGCTTAGGGAGAAGGACTGTCATTGGACGGGGCAGTATGACCAAAAGGACAGTGATTGGTTTAGAGGAGAAATACAGTTTTCAAACTAAAGTGAAATTGTTTTTTCTTTTACTGAGGATTCCCAGCCTGACTGGGAATATTCATAAGCATGTGAATCCATGCCAGAACTATGCTGGAGAACAGGAGTTACAGGTAAGTAACTTTTTCCTTCTTGGTCTTCAGAGCAAGTTCCTCTTCTTCAGGGTGTTGGCTCCAGTGGTCGATTTGAAAAATGGCTGTTAGGCTCCTTTTCAAAAAGGGGGCTGCCCTAGCCCCAGCAGTTGCAATGTTCTACGCCATTCAAACAGTTAAGGGTTGTCCAATCGGGGACAGCTACAAACTCCACATATATCCAGCAACAGATCACCCATGACTGGAATTTGGATTTGGGCAGGAAACGTTCCGACACCCAAATCCAGTTAGGTCCCCACACGTTCACTTTGCCCGGGAATCTGAGCAGGATCCCACGAAAGCGCATCCCTTATATGGCCTTTCCTGACCTGAGAAGGCAAGAAGAAGCCCAAAAGAACAAGATGGTCAAAGGACAGGGCAAAAACCACATAACATTTCCTTTTTGAGTATATGGTATTTAAAATGAATTCTGTACAAAAAAATCAACAAATGGTAAACTTAGTTCACTGCTACCAGCCCATTCTAGGCACATCAAAAAAATAACAAAAATGTCACTAAGACAACAATAAAAATGTATACTCTCTGCCACCTGCAGCAATTCACTTTAATGTGATGTGTGCTACATTAAAATAAAAAAGGATCTTGCACAGTGGCCAGAGTACTGTTAAACTTAAAGGCAGACTAGTCCCCACAAAATAAGTTAGTCGAGCAAGAGAAGTTAAGCAAAATGGCTTGTATTGCCTCCAAAAGTCATTTATATGTTTGAAGCCATAGCTAGTAGCTGGGGGTTCCATTGATGTCAATGGAAAGAAAGTTGCAAAAATAAATGTTTCCGAACCGTAGCCAAAACAGATGATAAACGTACATTATCCATATTGGGTTCACCAGAAAGTTTTAAATGGAGCTGCATGTCATCATCATCAGCATTAAAAACAAATGTCTAGTTTGGCCAACATTGTGTAAAAGGTTGTACATAAACATTCAAGATAATTGGAGAAAGGGATGAACCTTGTGGAATTACAAAATGATCTGGATTTTTTGGTGTGAAAAATACAGCAGAAAGTTCTAGAATAATTGTTAATTTCTTGATATTCATCCTCGTTCCATGAAAGATGTTCTTGAAGTCCAGCAGCGCCAACTCTACCTTGTTGAAGGCAGAAACCAGATTGCCTATTGTTAAGATGGAATCCTAGAATCTAGCCCGGAGGACAGATTTTAGGAGGCCACCCTAGTAGTTATAGTGAATAGGGTAAAACTGAGAGGTTAGCTAAAATACCTATCAAGGTAGCGGTGGAGAGCAGTGAAGGCTATTCTCAGGGGATTGCGAGTGGGGTCATGAGTCCATAATGAGCCCACACAGTGAAGCACACAATTATTCAATCTAGACCGGCAAGTACAAAAATACTATGTTTATTCTAGGCCCAAAATACATACTAGGTAATGAAACAAGCAGGTGATATTTCACAAAACTCAATTATAAACATATATGTAGTCACCATAGGTCCTTATGAATGCATTCAATAAGTAAGTGAATGCAGTAAAATGGAACCAAGTCACAAGAAATGTGCTCTAACTTCAGAAGTCCAATCCCTATGAGTGGGGACTTGTGCCAAAAAGTCACAAAGCTTCTCCCCAGAAAATGTCTGAAGTAGGTAAGGTTCTTGTAAACACAAATAGGCTTAGTACTCCCTGCGCTTTCTACCAAATTATAAATTCACTTAATTTGAATGCACCCTAAATTAATCAAGGTCCCCTAAGCCTGTTGTCACAACAAGTACACTTCAAATTGATTGTTTGCTCCCACGTATTCCTCATCTTTGATATTCAGCAGTAGCTGCTACGGAATCTTTTTTTCAGCAAAGGGGTGCTGAGCGTCGATGGCGTTGACTCGATGTCCCTCCAGTGCCTCCGTCTCCAGGATGATGTCATCGAAGGTTTATATAGCACACGGAGCTCCTGTTGGCTTCTTTTCTGTTTTTCCTCACGGTAGAAATACCTTCATAACTACGATCATACTCCGCCTTGAAGGAATGAAGGCTTTAATAGCATGGGAAATTCTACTGTGGGGTAGTTTGGGAGGGCAATGAGGAATACGTGGGAGGAACATCCAGTCGTAAGAACTTTACCAAGGGTAAGTATCTTGTTCTTCGAATGGATTGTGTCCTCCCACGTATTACTCATCTTTGATATTCGATAGTTATGCTTCGGAATTAGTTTTTTGCCAGAGGGTGCTGTGCGTCGATGGTGTCGACTTGATGTCCCTCGAGGGTATATATAGCACGCGCAGCGCCAGTTGGCTTCAGTTCAATTTTTCTGAGAATGCTATATCGATAAATACGGCGCGCTTCTTTTCTTAACGACTTAATTGCTTTGCAAAATCGATTACGTCTTCTTCAACACCGACATCCCCGAAAGACCGGGTTCAAGAAGTGTTGAGACTGTGGGTCGAAAATGTCATTAACCGATCCACATCGCATATGTTTATGGTGCCTTGGGGTGGAGCAAAACACCTCGGACTGCTCCATGTGCTAGTCGATGACGGGAAAGGCCTTGAAGGAATGAAAGGGGAAGTTGACGGAAGGTCGAAACCCCAAATCGTCTACCCTGACCAAAAAACCTTCGACCGAGGAGTCGAGAGGCGACTCTCCTCAGAGGTTGAGATCAAGGAGTGGCTCCCACCACTCCTCGTCGAAGAGGTCCAAGAAGAGATACAATAGGTTGCCTTCTTCGACTTCATCGTCTGACACATCCCCTGAGAGGGTATTGTGCCCCACAAAGAAATCCACTCTGGCAGAGATGCTAAAAATATTTTAGAAACAAAAGCCTCCAAGCCATGCTTCTACAGAGCCTTCCAAAGAAGCTGGGAAGGAAAGGGCTCAAACTAAATACTGCATTCACTTGAGCCCGGGATGAAGACTTTGAGAGCCACAGAGGCATTGAGTCGATGACGTATCATCGAAGGATCCGTCGAGCCGATAGCACAAGCATAGGTCGAGGTTGTTGACACCATTGACTGCGCCTGCGCCTTCGACGCCAGCCAAGACCTCGACATCGATATTGACGCCGAAGGCATAGACACCAGTTACACCATCGATGACGAGCGCCCCATTAAAACCCAGGCGCCAGTAAAAAAAAAGTTTTGCCGGCTCCTCCAGCGTCAAATCCATTGTTCATTAAACCCTTGATACCTGAAAAGACATACGTGCCCTTACCAACAAAGGACTATTTTAAGTCCCTTACATCAATTTACAAGGAGACTGAACCCTCCGATAACTGGTACCATTTGGCCTCCAGTTTGGTACGCCAAATGTACCAGAAAGTTTGATTTCTGAGGAATCAAGGTTGAGAGACTTTTATGACAACCTGCAGACAGCCAGTGGGGAGGACACCTCACCTGAGCTAGAGTTTGGAAGACCAGAGGCAGGGGAGCATGCTGGTGCGTCATACAGAAAGATCATTTCCAAGGTAGTGGACTACATGGGGTGGAGTAGGCCTCCATTACCATTCGAACAGGGTGACCTGACAGAGATCCTAGATAAGGGTCCTCAGTCAGAACCTATATTACCTTTTCATATTGCTCTGCAAAAAAGGGTGGCAGCGAATTGGGAAACACCAAAAACCAATCCGGCTGTAAATAAAAACTTGACCAAAAATTACCGCCCTTCCAGTAGTGACCCAACTACCTGTCAAAACACCTCACTCCAGAGAGTTTGGAGTTTGGTCGTACAAGCAGCTACAGCAACTTCTAAGAAAGCCACTTACCCTACCAGATAGGGACGACAAAAGAGTAGCTGGATGGACAACAAAGGTATTTTCTGCAGGGAGTATGGTGCTTAAATCAGCCAACTCCACATGTGCCCTTGCAAAATTTACATTCACTGAATGGGACATGGTGGCAGAGCACATTCCTGAGGTGGATGAAAGAGACTGGTTCTTAGGCATAATGAGAGACGGCAAAGAAGCCATGTGTGCCAGTGGCCCCAATGAGAATGAGATTCCTTCAATGGGCACTCAGAACTCAATGGTATCAATTCTTCGGAAAGATCTCGGACCTACTTCAGGTTCCAAACAGGGTCACACAGGATCTTCTGTGGTGGGCATGCAAGGCCAATATTCTGAAGGGAGAACCTTTTTGCCAACCATGGCCTGAGAGAACAGTAGTGATGGATGCCTCACTCACGGGTGGGGAGCCCCCACTAACGATCTGACAGTCAGCGGTCGTTGGTCTCCATCGGAGTCCAAACTACATAACAATATTTCGGAGCCGAGGGCAATCAGACTAGCGCTGAAGACCTTCCTGCCCTCTGTACGTGGAAAGAATGTCCTGATAATGACAGACAACATAGTGACCATATACTACCTCAACAAGAGAGGTGGTGTAGGGTCACTACCACTGTGCAGAGAAGCAATGCAGCTCTGGTACTGGGCAATTTAAAAAGATATCTCCCTATCAGCAATTCACCTAGCCAAAGGAGGCGAACACGGTGGCGGATGCTCTGAGCAGGCAGAGCACCGTCTTCTACGACTGGGAACTAGCCCAGGAAGACCTTCAAGAGATCTTCACCCTTTGGGGAACCACTCCAGTGGATCTGTTCGTGACCAGTTTCAACAAGAAGTGCAAACTGTACTGCTGCAGGGAATTTCCCACAAGAGGAGCTCTAGGAGACGCGTTTGTGGTGGACTGTGAGTTTTCACTCCTGTACGTGTTTCCTCCAGTCCCCGTCATATCTCACGTGATCAGGACGTTGAGAAAGTTCAAGAAACACATGATCCTAATTGCTCCGTATTGGGCCAGGAGGATGTGGTAACCGGGCCTCTGGACATGTCCATCTTTCCTCCAATGTGTCTTCCACAAAGAGAGGACCTTCTCTCGCGAGAGGAGGGTCGGGTTCTCCAGCCAAGACACTCAACCTTCACGCTTGGTTTCTGAAAGGCCAAGATACAAGTATTGGGACCTCCTGGATGATGTAATGACATAATGGAGATTTTGCTTTCGGCCAGAAGGCCAGCAACAAAGTCTTTGTACTGTTGCCATTGGAACACATTTTGCAACTGGTGCAAAGACAAGAATGTAGATCCTATTCTGTGTAAAACACTGGATGTCTTATCCTTTCTACTATCATTAGCCATTCTGGTGCTCCAGATTGCTACTATTAAAAGCTATTTTGCGGCCCTGTCATCTTTAAGTGCTCGTCGGAGGAATGTTCCATTTTCAAAATTCCACTGACACAATTTCTAAAGGGGCTCACCAATGTGTTTCCCCAGCTCCTTTCCAGGATCCAACTTGGGTCCTTAATCTGGTATTCAAATGTCTAATGTGTGCACCCTCTGAACCTTTACACTCATGTTCTTTAAGGTTGTTAACCTTTAAAACCATTCTCTGACTTCAAGCTATTTTCCGTTAGGATAGAGTTGTTCTGAGGGTTAAGCCCTCATTCTTACCCAAGATCATTTCTGACTTTCACGTAGGACAGAACATTTTTTACCTTCTATTTGTCCCCCACATCATCCTGGCAAGGAGGAGGATAGATTACACAGGTTGGACCCTCGCAGAGCTTTGGACTTTTATATATCTAGGCTGTCAAAACTTTGCATTGATGATCAGCTTTTCATTGGATACACGGGCCACAAACTCGGTCAGGCTGTTACGAAATAGACCTTATTGAGGCGGATCATTTCTGCTATTTCGGAGTGTTACGGACTGGCAGGCAAGGACCACCCCCCCTGAAAGGTTAAGAGCTTATTCCACCAAGTTCATGGCTACCTGAAGTAAGGTATGTAAGGGGTGTACCGATAAGTATTTGTGATGCAGCAATGTGGTCTACGATTCACATGTTCACATACAATTACTGCCAAGAGTCTTCCCTCGGTCAAGATGGGAGCTTTGGGAAAGCAGTCCTGCATTCGGTGCATGAAAACCTATACGAAACTGAAACTCTACCCCCTCCATCAAATCAAATACTGTTTTTGGAGTCTATCAAAGATGAGGACTACGGGGGAGGACACAGTCCATTCGACCAACAAGTTAGTTACCCCTGGTAACTTGCTTTCGACTGGATGTTCCTCTCACGTATTCTTCATCGCCCTTCCAAACTACTACCCACAGTAGAATTTCCCATGCTATTACAGCTTTCATTACTTCAAGGCTGTGTATGGTTGTGGTTATGCAGGTATTTCTACTGTAAGAAAAAACAGAACTGAAGCCAACGGGAGCTGCGCATGCTATATAAACCTTCAACAACATCATTCTCGAGACTGAGGCCCTCGATGACATCAAGTCGACGCCATCGACACACAGCGCCTTCTGCCGACTTTTTTGTTCTGAAGCAGCTAGAGCTGGATATCGAATATCAAAGATGAGGAATACGTGGGAGGAACATCCAGTCGAAAGAACGTTACCAGGGCTAAGTCACTTTTCTAACCTTCCTAATTGGCCAGACCCCAAATATTAGATCATCCTCACTCCAAATCGATTTTTTAGAACATTATTTTTATCGTTTTTTTTCATGATTAGCTCTACATTTGTTTCATACGACATCTTCACATAAAAAAATTCCTGCATTTTTTACACAAGGTTTTCACAGTTTTAGTCTTCATTTCACCTTGAGTCACATAATAACTTTGCAATTCCTGCCTACACGTGTTTCGATCTTCAACTTTAGGTCGTTTTCAGGGCTGTTGTACCATTAACAAATAACATGAATTTTAACACAATTATTTTACATAACATATATCAGTAATATATAACTACGAACCAAACACCAGGTCAACGTCGAGTCACAGTGGGGGTCGAGGCGCCGAAGATTATTTTAGAAAAACACTTTAGAAAGCTAATCAAAACCGATAATCCTAATGACAATTCATTACATTTCGGAAATGTCATATATTTCATTTAAAGTCTGCCTGACATGCTTCATTAATATTCCACTAGACAAATAGTGGTATTCATTTATTCGCTAAATCTTATAAGCAATGTACTGGTGTAGTCTTATATCCACCACCAATATTCTATTATATATCATAATTCTATTCCATACGTGGACAAGAATTCCTCTACAATTAATTGTAATTCACCCTATGTGACTTGTATTGGTAATTCATACCTTAATCCAGTCCTTGAAAAAAAACGTCAAATTCCAATGACCTATTCCAAATGAGAAATTCATAGTTTACCACTCACAATAGTCACTCTATATTTCTCAAATACCTCTTGTCCATACCTACTTTATATCACTATCCTTACTTATTCGCTCAGCACCACCCTGCGCTTTTTCTCCCAACAAATAATCTATCTCCTATTTCAAATGGATGGTTTTTCAGCACATCAAATCCTAAAATGAATAAGCTACGCAGCACAAGGGCGGCCCAGGTGGCAAACGGTCATGTACATTGCGTTGGGGAGAATTCTCAGTAATGTGCTAATTCCCTCCACCTTAGAGACCCCCAGCAACTTTTCTGTATTTTGAGGACTTGATTCTTTTTTAACCTGGGGAGCATGTGGCACTTTTTCCCCCACACATGTATTTTAATGTGATTTTATACACTGTTTCTTCTGGTTGTGGAGTCTGACAAACTCCATAGGCATCATCTTTTACATTGTGTCACACAGCACCTTCAGTGCAGTGCCACAGGGAAGTCTTTCTGATTTCCCAAAGGTTTAAATACCTTCTCTTGGATAAGCTACTGTTTCCAAGAGCAGTAAAGGGAAATTGACTTTACTTACCATTGTAACTTTCTAGACCCAGCACAACCCTATCTTACAATAAAGTGCTGGGGGGGTTACCTAGTATCCCCTTTGTCTAGTTTCGCATCTAAAATGTTTTATGTTACCCTTTTCGCACTGAATGGCTGGTGGCAGTGGTTTCGTTTGAACTATCATGGTGTGCCTTTACCGCGGGCTGCGTTCGCAGCTACAGTAAAGCACCTACGGGAGCCATCTTTGTCAAAATGGCCCCTGGTTTTTTTTTCGCCATTTCTTTGTGGAAAGGTCCTTCTTGAGATTTGCTCTGCGCGCAAAAAACAGGTTTGGTCTCTGTTAATTTCGCCTTTGGTAGGATTCACGAGTGAAGCACGCCTATAGCTCCAGAGTGTCTTGGGTAGGCAGGAAGTGAGGGAGGTGCCCGAAACTCCCTGTGCTGAGTCTCGTAGGAGACCCAAATGCACTCTGTGAAGATTGGCTGGCTGACTGTCCGGCAAGGACAGCCACCCTGCTGGTTGAATGACAGCTAGGCTGGAATAAATGGGAGAGAACTGAATAAAAGGCAAGTCTTTTGGCTTGGAAGGCAGAGTCGACCACTGAACAAAGGAACTGAAAAAGAGCTTGAAGAGGACGCCTGCTGCAACTCCTGGACCGTTGGTTTGCCCGGTGAAGCCCTGCTGCAGTGCCGAAACACCAAGTTTGCATCGACAGAGAAGCCCCTGCAAGGATGACTTCTCCCCTTGAGTTGGTGGGACCAATCAACTCCAAAGTAAGCCACCTGGACATCCATCTCGGAGCTGGTTGAAATTGCACACAGCTGCTGCTGGACACCGTATAGCCAGGGAGAGGAACACCAGATTGTGTGCGTTGCTTTTAAGCTGGCCCAGAACTTTTGGAAGATCCTCCGACTCCCAAGAAGCAGGATTGACCGAGCCTGAGCCTCCTCAACAGAGTGTGCGGCCCCAGAAGCAAGGAAAGTCCATCTCGACAGCCAGGAACCGCAGTGTTGCTATTTGCGTTAGACGCTAGGAGCTGAAACATTGAACAGCTACTGAAAGTGAAGTTTGCCGGTTGCGAGTTTTGACCGTTCCAGTGCATTGCAGGAGTACCCCAATGTCCTCCCTCTTGTCCCCCCAACTGAGGCCCAGGAACAGCAAGATCTGCAGAGCTGCACAGGAACAGAGGTCATCAGCTGCATATTTTTCTTCATTTCTAAGATACTGTAAAAAGTCTGAGAGAACTTACCTCTTACTGTAAAGTGCTTGCAACTTCTTCAACTCAGAAGCCTAATCAGGTTGTGGCCCTACATTTGATTCTTCTTTTCATCAGACTCCTAAGAACTTGTGCAAAGACTTTTCCCTTTACTTACCAGAAGTGCTTAATCCTATACAAGACTTTTGCCCATTGACTTTGGCTTAGTCTATTGAATTGTATGACTCTTCTTTGAGGATCCAAAAGTATTTGCCTGCTTAAGAATATGTGTGGTCTCTTGTTGTTCTAATAATCTTTGCCTTTTACCAACTTCTAAAAGTATTCTAAATGCCAACAGTAAGATATTAATGTCCCCAGCACCCTAGCTATTAAAGTCACCTGTGGGTGTAGGTTGTGTCTGTGGGCCATCCCAAAAGGGTCTTTACTGATTTAGAAACTAAGAGTGTACAGTATTGAAGTGTATTTGTGTGTTACTATTATATTGCTCCCTTCTGAAGAAGGCTTATTCTAACTGACTGATAAATTAATATTTTTTTATGCAAGAAACCTTGAGTGTAAGAGTTTATTTGAATACCTGTAACTGTAAATCTCTGTGTAACTCCACTACAGCTCACATTGACCCCCCCTTGAGATAAGCCTGGCTGCTCAACATGCTACCAAAACTGTGTAGTACAAGCTTATAGCAAAGGTTGGGTTTCCTATACCTGTGGTTAGAGTTGTGTTTAGTAGTCCCAGAGGGTACTGCATACAAACCTTGCCTAACACATAGGCCCTGGACAAACCTGTGGCATGGATGTGTCTCAGACTCACTCATTGACATCGTGTTACTAGTTGGGGAGGGATAGTTGGGGAGGGATAGTTGGGGAGGGGCTGTGGGGAAGGATAGTTGGGGTAGGGGTGTTGGTCCACAAGTTCCTTTTTTCTCATTCCTTTACAATACACTGAGTCTTGCATTTAAAATCCTCTGCTTTCCCTGGCAAAGTGACAGACTGTCTTTGTGTGGCAAGATGTGGGGGCTGCGATTGCCTTGTCCCAGTCCATATCCGAGCCACAGAGTGTCTGTTGCTGGGCAGAATGTTTGGCCAGTGGCAATCCATGATTGAACAGCCCCTGCCAGTTTGAGTGGTGCAGTTATTTACCTTTGGTGGACCTGGTGCTGACTCCAGTCCAAATCCTGTATAAAAGGAGGACACAACTGCAGCTATTCGAAATATCATTGTTGGAGCCATGATCAGTACGAAAAAGTGTAGCCCACCAATGACCCGTGGACGAACGTTGCAGCTGACCAGCATCACCTCCACGCCAGTCCTGGCGAAGCCTTATTCCTCTGTCCTTATCTCGAGAAATCTCTTTTCAGTGCTTCAATCCCTTGACTGGTGGGAACAAACTGTTTCGACCCCTTGCTTGAAGATCCATGCCTGCGGAGCCTTCTGTATTGCCCCTAGACCACTTAGTGGACTGACCAGCTCTCTCCCAGGCTGCCACGCTGCAGCAGTCACTGCTCTGAGTGCATCCTTGGAACTTGGTGGATCTTCTACTTCGACAACAAGAAGTCGGCTCCTGCAGTTTCAGCCTCTTGCACCAAAGAGAAGCTGTGCAGGGCCTGCTCATTTGTTTGTCATGCGAAGATGGCCTGTTTCTGCTTGGTCGCAGTGACGCCTGCCGCGTACAGTTTTCTGCATGTCCTGGAGGTCTCCTGAGGGAGTGACAAGTTATTCTAACTATCCCCTCCCCACCATAGGGTTTCATGGGCAGAAAGTTCTCAAACCGCCTACTATGCCTATCTAAGATTTGTGGTGTTCTGGGTAAGGATCCGCCCGCTGGGCCATACCTAGCGTGGTGGCACTAGGAGTGGAAGCATTCAGAACTTTACTTAACCTTTGAACACTTATCTGCACCTCGACTATGTGCTTTGTTGAACTGTTGACTTGTGGGCACCAGACCTCAGTCCCTATCAGGGCTGGACTTAATAAGTGCTGGGGACTTTGTCTTAGGTTATTCTGTAGGTGTTCTACCTACATTAATTACCTGTGTTTACCGATGTTGAAATTGACTGTTTCTCAGTTTATCACTTACTTTACTACTCAGTTATTTTAAGTGCTTGTTCTAACTCTTTTTTTAAAAACTTTATTTTTGGTATTTTCAACTGGTTGTAGAGTTAACGGAAAAAGACAAACCTAAAGGAAACAATGGAAGAAACAAGTGCCACACTGTCCGCACCCCGGCCCCCGGTGCTGATCTTGTGCAGGAGTCAGTGGATATTAGCAGTCATCTTCATTCACGGGCTGGGATGTGTGGCGGTATGATTTCATTGGGACCTGAGGGACGCCTCTCTTGAAGAGTCACTGTTCGCGGTGGACATCAAATAGACGATATAGGGGCCCCAAATGTCGGGGGGGGGGGGGGTCGAGCGTGTAGGGGTAGTAGTTTGATGAAGTTCGCTTCAGTGTCCTGACAATAGGAAATGTATTTTAGCCATTGTTGTATAGTCGGCGAGGGTCCTTTCCCTCACGTCATTGCAATCCTTCTCCGTGCCAGCAACAATAGCAGCCCTCCCAGCTTGCGCGTTGGGAGCGGGAGGTGTTTGGTTAGTCCAAGAAGAGTGATCTTGGGATCGGGCTCCAAGGGCGTGCTTATGATTGCGGCTGTCTTTTCCAGTACCGCCTCCCAGAAGTGATGTATAGCTGGACAGGACTATGCTAGGTGGACGAAGTCCGCTAGTGGGGCGTCACATCGACTGCATGTCGGTGAGGCAGAGGGGTGGTAGGAGTGGATTCTGGCGGGAGTGTGGTATGCCTGATGTATGTATTTAAGGTGTATTTGTTTAGATCTTATGTTTAGCGAAATGTTCTAGGTCTGTGCTAGAATGTAGTCCCACTCCTAGTCTGGTATTGACATACGGAGGGCTTCGTCACATCTTGTTTTGGGCGCTGTCGGGAATGGGGACATGTCGGTTAACAGGGATTTATATATCGATGATAATAGTCTACCCTCCCCCTGTGACTGAACAACCCCATGTAGAAATTGCCATGTTGGGGGTTGTCGCGGAAACGAGGGTAGCATAGCTTGAAGTGAGCGTCTAAGACCGAAATAGACAAATTTGTCAAGGGCGGTTGTAGCTCCGTGGGTTTTAGCTTGTTGGGGTGTAAGGAAGTTCCTATCGATGAAAAGGTCGCCCATGGAATTCAATTTTAACTTGTCAGCCCAGTTTAAGTAAAATTTCTCTGTGGTCAGGGGGATTCCAGGAATTAATCTTATCGGAAGGAGAGGGGAGAACCTGGTCTGGACATCGCATTTCTGGGCTATTTTTTTCCAGATTGCGATGGTGGAGAGTACCGTGTTTAGAGTCGTGTGCGGTCTGTGTGTTTGGCCAAGGATAACTGCTCTAAGCAAGTTAGGGGATGCAAGTGCTCGTTCCAGCTGGACATGGGGGCGGACAAAGTGCGTGGCATACCAGTGGCCTAGGAATTGGGCATGTGGTGCCCAATAATACCATTCTAAATTGGGGAGTGCCCTGCCTCCTTTTGTCACCGGTTGGATCAGTGACTGGTAAGCAATTCTAGCTGGTTTTCCCGCCCATAGTAGTTCCAGGACCTGGCTCCGCAAGTGGTGAAGATGTTCCTGGGGAACCAATAGGGGAAGATTTACAAAGAGATAAAGGAGTTTAGGAAGTATCACCATTTTTACTAGCGAAACCCGTCCCCAGAGAGTGAGTGGTAGCGTTTTCCATCGGTTAATTTTCCCTTGAAGTGAAGTTACTTTGCCGTAGTTGTCATGGAAGAGATTTTGGTGGGTTCTGGCCATTTGAATGCCGAGGTATCTTACATTTGTGTGTTCCCACTTGAAGCCATAGTCATCTGGGAATTCCTTGGTTTCTGGGGTTAGCAGGACTATAATTGACTTAGTGTGATTTATTTTTAATCCGGAGAAGGTGCTGAATTTAATGATGTCGCGTATTATTGGGTTCAAGTTCTCAGCCAGGTCGCGGATGTAAAGGACAATGTCTTCTGCATAAAGGGATATTATTAATTTGTGAGGGCCAAAAGACAGGCCCCTGTTTATGTGTCCGGCTCGGAGGTCCGAGGCGAGGGGCTCCACAACCAGTGCAAATAGTAGGGCAGATAGGGGGCACCCCTGCCTAGTCCCCCGCTGAAGGTCGACCGCCATCGATCTGGTTTTACCCAGAATTATATGTGACTGGGGTTGGTTATATAGAAGGGCAGTCAGCCTGAGAAAGTTTTTGCCAAGGCCCATTCGCTGGAGAACTTCGAAGAGGAAAGGCCATTCGATGGAGTCGAAGGCCTTTTCGGCATCTTAAAGGACTGCTACAGCCTGGTGCGTGGGGTCCAATGCCTCAACGACTCTGAACATGCGTCTGATGCCAAATGTTGTGTTGCGGCCCGGGACAAATCCTGCCTGGTCTGCTAGCACCAGCGCGGGCATCAGGGGGATGAGTCTAGTGGCGAGGATCTTGGCCAGTATCTTATTGTCGAGGTTGATCAGCCAGATCGGTCTATAAGAGCTACATTCTTCTGGGGGTTTGCCAGCTTTATGTAGCAGGGTCAATCGCTTCACGGAGGGTCGGGGCAGGGAACCAATCTCAAGCGCCTCCTTGAAGACCTGCAACAGTAGAGGTGCGAGGACCGGGGCGAATGCTTTATAGAACTCGCCGATCAGACCATCCGGGCCCAGAGCTTTGGTGTTCCGAAGCTCTTTAATAGCCTGGAGAATTTCTTCCAGCGTGATGGGTAGGTTTAGTGGTTCTCTTAGTGCGGCGTTTACCCAGTATAGCTCTATTTCCTCAAGGTAGCGCACTAGCTCCTCCTGCCTGGCGGTGAAGTTGGCACTGTACAGACTTTGATGGGAGCGGAAGGTTTCTGCTATTTTTTGTCGGTGTGTACCAGGGTACCCTGTGAATTTCGTATCTGTTCTATCTGCATAGGTTTTCGGTCTGGTGCTATCAGCGGTTTCTGCCCCTCTCCATCCTGACGAATGCGGTGGCCTTGTGATAGGAATTTTAGTTCACGATCTGCTGCCGCTCTGAACTTACACATTTCCTGTTTCAGTGATGCTAGGACGTTTGGTTCGGACGATGTGATGTGCATGTGTTTGAGTTCCTTTAGGCGGGTTTCGCTTGAAGCTAGTTCTCGTCTGATGAGTTTCAGAATTCCTTGTTCTTTGGTCATGCAGATCCCCTCTAACATAGCATTTTAAGGTTTCCCACATGGTTCAAGCTGATGACACAGAACCCTGGTTGAGTTCAAGGAAGGATAACATCTCTGTATGGAGTATGTCTGCGAACACCTGGTCCTGTAGGGATCTTGGTTTGAACCTCCAGTGGCGTCTCCCCTCCGATGGATCCGGCTGGGTGCATTCCATTGTGACCGCTGAATGGTCTGATATCGATCTAGACAGGATTTGGCATTGGTTCCATTGGAATTGGCTGTGTGCCGAAACCAATATGTAGTCCAGGCGGGAGCTCGTCTTGTGGACCCAGGAATGGAACGTGTAGTCCCGGGACTCCCCGTGTTGGCGCCTCCAGATGTCTACCAGATCGTATGCTTTACATATTTCAAGAATTTGAAGGGCTGCTTTAGTCGTAGACGAGGTGTGGGACCTATCCTTCAGAGGGTCAAGTGTGGTATTCATATCGCCTCCCCAGAAAATTGTTGCAGATCTCTCTTCACCCAGATGCATCATTACCCAGTTGAAGTTGTTGGGCCCATCAATATTTGGCCCGTAGTAGTTCATGATAAGGATCTCTGTTTTCCAGGGTCCCCCGTACCAGGAGTGTTCTTCTCTCCTTGTCGCTGTTAGCCGATAGCAGTTTGAATTTCAAGGATCTATTTATCAGGATTGCTACCCCTCTAGAGTATGAGGAATATGAGGCCAAGTATCTGTGACACCCCCAGTCCCGGGCCCAGCGGTTCTCTGTTCCGGGGAGGAGATGGGTTTCCTGGATCAGCGCAACGTCCACTTTGTGCCTCCGGAGATACTGTAATACCTTTCTCGTTTTGGTCGGGTTATTGCCCCCTCTAATGTTCCATGTAGCTAGCTTGAATGCCATTGGCGGGTGATCTGTTGTCCTTGTTCTAACTCTGCTACAGTTGCATAATGGTTTGTAAAAGTGAAGTTGGTTTTCTGTTAGCAGAACTGCCAAGGTGAATGTGTATATATGTGTTTGATAATAGTTTAGTGATAATATTCACCTGAGATTTTCATTTCTTTATCTTAAAGGCCTAATAAATGATTGCGTATTTTGTACACTGCTGTCTAACTGGAATTATTGGAGTGCTCTGTGTGTCTTGTATCCTTAGAACACTCTCACACCCCTCCGAGTCCGCTTTACAGCTCTGCTTGGCCTCTTGAAATCCATCCCAAGGTCGATTCTGAAAATCGATCTTAACACCCTGGTTCGTCATGTAATGTGTCCGGACCTTTTATAATGTAGCCTATGATGACCTCTAGTAATTTAACTGGGTTTTGGATAGCGGGTCTTTGGCCATTTGCCCCCCACACCCAGTTCCAATATGAGGGATGTGATGGTGGGTGGGTTGGTGTTAGTGAGGCAAGAGGTGAAACTGGCCATGGTGGTTCTTGCAAATTTGCATACACATGTCCTAAAGCACTGCAGTATTGCATTGCGAGACATGTGTCTTCCCTACGTGTGCAACAGTGCTCTGACGTAATTGGGGAAAGTCAGAAGAGGCACAACACCTCACCTCTCTCTCGCTTAAAGAATGAAATGTTCCTGCTTGTAAACAGAAGCAGCGTGCAACTACCTGCTACCACAGTAATCAAAGTAGGGTACGCTAATTCCAGTTAGGTCTCTGCTATGGAATAATATTCTGGGCCTTTCTTCTATGTTTACAAACTGTGCTCATGGTCTTGTCTCCTGCTTCTTTCTTATAGCCTTATCTCTGGTATTAAGGCAATATTTTACTCAACCTCAAAGCCTGCAAGCTGGCATTCGGACCTATAACACGAAGTTGTTTGAAACCATTATTTTCTCTGCATGCTTTACCAGTAATATTGCCTTTATAGGCAGAGGGAGATATTATTATCGCGTGATAATGACCTACCACCAAGTTATTGCCTGAGGCAAATCCGTGGGTGATGAGTTGGGCAAGGGTCATTATCCCAAGCGACAATGACCCCGCTTATAGACCTAAGGCTATTGTCATATGGTGGTAATAGTATGTGTTTTGGAGTTTTGGTGGTTGAGTAAAAAATGTTAGAACAGTAAATAAAGTAAATGGCAAACTGTGTACATACAGTGAATATGGTTTTCGTTTTGTAGGGGCTCTTCCTAATGTAAGCATTTTCATTGCAAACTTGGTTAAACTGCAATAGGTTTAACATGATCATGCTTTAGGTGTAATGTAAAAGTAAACAGTTTCTCAAAAAGTAACTGAAAAGGATATTCCATTGTTTTTACTTTCTCTTTAATGTGTTATATTGAATGTTCTAATATCTGAAATAAAGAGCCTCCCAGAGAAGGGTGTGGCTTGTTGAAACATATCTTGCCTGGAAATTGCATTTTCCCCTGTCTGCTTTTAAAGGGAGAGTGTTCAGATTACAGGCAATACCATAGTTATTGACTGCACTGTGAACATTCTGATTGGCTAAGGAAAGGCTAAAAACCACCTGCATCTGCTTATAAACGAAACATTAATGGGAAGATTTTTGTAAAACCATATTCTGAAGAGACTACTTTTTAAGCTTGACTCTCAATTGAAAACTAAACACAAAATGTTTACCTATTGCTTTTGGAGCTAAAATATCAAAATAGTACCTAAATGAATGGGTACATTATTAGCACGTGCTCCCACCCCTAATCAAAATGAGCATGCAATGCTTAAAATTAATACTAGTTATAAAGATTCCTATAATATTTACAACCCATCTGCCTTTTACCTTGTTTTTTTAATGTGTGTAGAGCCCAATTGTCATTTTAATACCATAAAATACATGTTCTCTTCCAGTTCCTCCCATCCTCTTATCTTGTGGGGTTTGTTACAGGAATGCCATTATCCTTGTTTCATACTACACTATTTTTGGGCGTTTGCGCGCATACTTCTTTCAAGCGCAGGCTGAGCAAAATTAGGGATTTTTCATATGCACCCCTTTTCACTGAACTGTTTACAGTGGGTTTGTGTTGATTCTCTTTCAGACTGAGCGTGATGTTAGTGTGCGGCAAAGAGCAGTGGACCTACTGTATGCTATGTGTGACCGCAGTAATGCTCAGCAGATCGTTGCTGAAATGCTCAACTACCTGGAAACGGCAGATTATTCTATTCGGGAGGAGATTGTAAGTCGCTTACTGATGCCTCATTGTGTTCGTCAGCTTCTTTCATGTGTGTGCATGCATTGAGGATGAAAATTAATCATTTAATTCTGATGCAGAGGACCTAATTGGAGCTAAAGTTGGTGTCCTTTTGAATGTAGCTGAAGTGTATTTCTTTGAAAAATCAATGCACAAAGTTTTCTTTTCAAGAGCAATGCTTGCTACATCTGAGATGGGAGGGGGGGGGGAGTGTTTCTGGTGACATTGGAATATGTTGGACCTCCACCAGAAGTGCCATGCCCTTGACGCAATTGAGAAAATTATGCCCCAGATACAAGCACAGTTTCCAACACTGCATAGACATTCAAAATGTCCCTTTGTATTGGAACAGTAAATGTTGCCACATGTCCAATAGGGTAAAGGGTGAACTAGTCATAGTTTACTTGGTTGACCTCCTTCCTCCTGGACCGACCCTATGAGTTCCAACTTGGGTCCTTTCTCTCTACCACCTCTCTCTCTCCACATGGTGTTCCACAGGGTTCTAACCTTTCACCCTGGCTCTTCAATGTCTACTTGGCCCACCTTATCTTTACCTCATCCTCTAACTTTCATCGTTATGCGGATGACACTCGGCTCTCCTTCAGGCTCCCCTCAGCCTCCTCCTCTCTCGCTCATTCCTGACTCTATCCGCAATTCAGGAGTGGTGTACCTCCAACGATCTCTGCCTTAATGCCAGTAAGACTGAGATCCTTCTTATTGTGACTTTGCTCCCGCTTTCCCTCTCACACTCTGGCCACCCTCCCTGGGTCTTCATGGCAAGGTCAGTGATGTGGGGAGAGAAAGATAGAGTGGAGTCGAAGACGACACCAAGGTTTTTAGCCTCACAGGAAGGTTGAAGGAAGAGGGCCTCAAAAACCTGGGTGAGTTCCCTTCCCCAGGGTGAAAAGTGAATTAAGCTCCAATGTTCAACAAAAAGAAACAAATAATTCCACGTAGGTAATATAGTCTCAAATCAGTTCTTGATGTTTCAATGTCAAGGTAAAGTTTTGCCAACCAAAGTTCCAACAATAGCAAAGCTTTTCTTCTTGGTGGAATAAGGACTTTCCACTTCCTCAAAATAGCATCAATGTTGTTCCCAGCCACAATGCTTTGCCACCACTTCCAGTTATCCAATAAGTCTTGCCACAGTTCAAATGAAATACAATTTATATAAAGGTTAATGATGCACAGGTCTTGGTTAACAGATATGTCTCTATTCACAAGATTAGGATTCACAATAGGTATCTTTGTCAGTATGACTTCACATTGCTGCTGCTGCTTCAACTTCAACAACTTCACTTCTACTAAAGTTTACCAAGAAAACATTCTCCATTGCTTCATAGCATTGCACTTCACTTGTACTACTGAAGTCTTGCATCTACAGACAGCTAGGTATGCCACTGCAGCTTCTGGACTCTATGACTCAAAACAGGTTATGGTTTTGACAAGATTTACTTTAAGGTAGTTCAACCCCTTCAAATTGGCAAGCCACTCTTCGTCTGAATCTCTTTCTTCAAAAGTGGCGCCTCTTTGCCTCTCGTGTCTGTCTGGTACAACAATGACCTAAGTTTGCCTTTAGGACCCACGTCTGACTCTCTCTCTTACAGTGTTTGGCAAAACAGGTTGGTTCAACTTCAAACAAGCAGCAATTTTACCTTCCCCAACTTTGCCTTCATCTCTCTGCCAACTGTTAGCTAAAATAATTACCCAGAAGCCTTGGTGTCACTCTCCTGGCTTCAGGTAATGCTTGCGCACTTGTATCTTAGGCACAGTTAAACTTCTGTCGGGCTCACAGTATTGGTTAGATGGTTTTCTGGCTTTGAGAAAGGCTGATTTCAGTCTTATTTTGGTTTGGGTAATGCAGATGCAATTTTTTACCACTCAACCTTTCTTTTTAAGCAGTCCTTCGCGTGAATAAAGATTCACAGTTCACTTTTCCCTTGAAAAGCGAGATTAGGCATACACGACCACTTCATCATAGTATTTACAAGTTTAAATATTCAACTATGGTTTTCCGTAGTGTTTGCTCTTCACGCGAGTGAAAGGGAAAATAGCGGATCACACGCCAGTGCTATATTTCCATTGTCTCATTGTTAAAAACTCAACAAACAATTTAAGCTTGCTTCTGCCTATATGCAAGTGAATATAAAGCTGGATACTGTTGCCGGCAGTGCTCCCGCAAGGAATCAGAAGGCCAGTTTTGACTCACCGGCTTCTGTGATCCTTTCTCCATGACTTGCATAACTTCTACTGCTTCTGGCTTCACTTGGGCCCCACACCTGTCCTCGCTGGAGAGGTGTCTGTGACACTTGATTAAGGAGCCCCTCTCGCTCCTGAGACGCAGTGTTACAACAGCTCCTCCTTGCCTTGGTCCCCGACACGCTTCTTGCACAGCAATCTCTGTAATTGGGCTCACATGGGGAAAGGCAGCCTTCCTGCACACCTTCCGCTGCGCAGCCTCTACACCTCAGAATTTGGGGAAACAGGACCCTCATAGAACATGCAAGTGAAATCTGCTGCATCACAGTTCTGGCCTCCCTTTGGTTCTCCCACTTCAGCCTGAATTGCCAAGCCAACACCATGCATTCTTTCTTCTGCCTCTGCTCCTACTGTACGAACTCCAGTCACAGTTCCAGCTCCTTCCAATTTCCTGCACCTGATGGGGCAATTTATGCGCCTCAGATTCCTTCAGGTCTAGGCTGTTAGGCTTAATTGCCTGACTACTACTACTACAGCATACGTCTTCAGTGCTCTTCCTCGTCCCAGTATTTATGGATTATAGGATTTGTAGTCCCCAACAACAAAGTTAGATTTTCTAACCTCTGCTGTTTGGCAAACAGCAATCACAAGTGTGGGATTACGGGGAAAGTTAAAAAGGAGGGTTTCCCAGTCTCCTGCCCTTTTTCCCTCCCCCCCCGCCCATGTCATCCTCCCACCCTACACCACCACCATGGTTGGGATCAGGACGCGTCTGCCTTTTCCTGGCCACATGAGAAGGATCCCAGGCCAGGTTTTTGGGAGGAATCATTACTGAAGGTGTATTTCGAATGAATTGTGTCCTCCGACATATTCCTCATCTATGATAATCGTATCTCCCAGCTTCGCTCGAGGCATCGATGTCCCTCGGAGGTCGCCGTAGCGTGTCAATGTCACTCGTGGTACAAATAGCTTGTGCCCCGCCCGTTGGTTTTAGTTCCGTTTTTCCAAACTTTGCTTTGTGACACGGCGCGCTTCTTTTTTCTTCCTCAAGAGAAAAATGTCATCTTCATCGACTCATTCTACCCCGAAATCGGGTTTCAAAACATGTAAAGACTGCGAGGCAACAATTTCTATCACAGATCCCCACCGAGTTTGCCTTTGGTGCTTGGGCCCCGACCACCGGATCAGCGACTGTGGCTCCTGCCAATCGATGACGGAGAAAGCTCTTCGCGAACGTAAAGGTAAGCTAGCAGTGGGTCGGGATGCTTCGAGGGGCTCTTCGAAGAAATTCAAAAAATCAGAGGAATCTAAAGATTCCGCTCGACATAAACACCAGGAGAGGTCTAGATCGAGGAGTCGATCGGAACATTCTTAGACTTCCTCCAAGAAATAAAAAAAGAGACGTCATAGGTCTCCCTCTTCCTCCTTAGCCTCCTCCATGGAGCTGGTTCGATGTCTGACCAAATCGGATTCCCCCAGAAAATGGGAGGCATTTCGAAATAAAATGATGCAAATCTTTGAGAACGCGGCTTCAACCCCCTCAAGAGCCTCGCAAGAGCATGACCCTGGTCGCTCTCCTGGACGACGCAGGCAGGTCAAAAGCTACCTTAGCAAGTAGCAAGTCGGAGAAACGACATAGTTGACCCGACACCGAGGTGTTGCAGTCTTCGACTCGAGAATCGAGTACATCTCCGACCTCGTCGAAGAGAAAAAAAATGTTGATGACCTCGACAATTACATCAACGCCATCGTTGCCGATCACCTAGATGCCAGAAACCTTGACGGTTACTGTGCCATCGGGTAAACCATCGGCGCTCTCAACGATTCAGTCAAGGTCCTCGAGGAAAATGAAAAAGTTTACAAACCTGTACCTAGGTCTGACTTTTTTAGATCTATGTCCTCCACATTTGAGGAGGAAAGTGCCTCGGAAGGAGAAGTTTCTCCTCGTGGAGTCATGAATGGCTCTAGAGATGTGCCTAAAGAATTGATTGACCCTGAGTCAAAGTTAAAAGATCTTTGTGACTCCCTCCATTCTGCCAGTGGCATTGATACGTCTCCAGAGTTGGAGTTTACTAAACCTGACCCTACGGATCACGCTGATTCAGGGTACAGAAAACTCATGAATAGGGTGACGGATTACAAGGGGTGGAGTAGTGCCTTGCTAATCTTCGAGCAAGATGATATGACCGATATTTTGGCTCATGGGCAGCAAAAAGATCCAGTACTACCTTTCCACAGGGCTTTGCAGAGAAAGGTAGAGGCAAATTGGGAAACACCTGAATCTAGCTCTGCCATAGATCGAAACCTCACTAGAAAATACAGGCCATCGTCTACTGACCCTGATTACCTCAGGAAACACCCCACACCTGAAACTTTGGTGATCCAAGCTGCGACTGCTTCCGGACAGTCCTTTGGTGCCAGGTTCATAACCATCATGAAGACCAACATTAGAATGGGACCATTTACTTGGGACTATTTAACTTGGGGGGGGGGGGGTGGGGGGGAGGAGGGTTCAGCCAACATGGAGGCACACACATAGCTCAGTTACAAGGAACTGAGCTATGCGGTCTAGTCTTTTGGGTGTGGCAGGCCTGGGACTACTTTACCTGGACTACTTTGGGTGTGGCAGGCCTGGGACTATTTTACCTGGACTACTTTACCTGAGACTATTTAAACCGCACCCAAACAGCAGAACGTGCTTTGCGTTATTCTGCTGTGGGCAGCGTAACGGTCACCATGTCCAGTTCTTTGATGCCAGCTTACCTGAAACCAAGGACCTGCAGAGAGAGAAAGAACACTACGAAACTTACCTGGAACAGTATCCTGTCTTCAATCCATCACTGACTTCAGTTCCACTCACCTGAAGGTACGAACTCCATCATCCGGCATCGCATGCATGCTGGAATACCATAACCTGGAAAGAGGAGAAAGAAAGACAGCATTAGTAAGCGTTTACTCACGTTTCCTCCCGAATGAAGAAAGCCACACAATTTTTACCTGGGTAGTCATCTCCTAGTCCGTATCATTGCTGGAACATTACGGCGCTCGGCGAGGAACATTGCAACCTGCAAGGAGAGAAAAGACACAGGTTAGCAATAGAAAAGGCAAAACAGCACTGCGCATCGCGCATTACTCACCGGACAGCATCGCGCACAACGCCCTTTCGCCTACTGGCCCATGCTCATCTTCAAACTGCAAGACAACACCAAAATACCTTTCCATACCTAAAAGGAAAGAATCAAGACATTATTATTCGAACTAAGAGGAACATAAGAACTGCATATAAAGACTGTAAAGCAGCAAACCTACGTAGTCGCAGCAGGCCTGGATTCCCACAGGCTTGCACCAGTGAAGTAACTTGGTTGCTGCTTGCCCCCTACATCTACGCGCCCCTGCCACGAGGAGCAGGACGGAGAATCCACCTTTTACAATATTAAGGTGAGGAGAAGGCCCAAGGGTGAGGAAGGAGTTGAGGCCAAGGAAAGTGGGAAAACATAAAGACAATCTGGTATTGAATCCAGCCCTCCTATATTGCAGACCCATCTTTAACCAGAGGCCTTACCAAGGGACCGGGAGGGGGTTCGAGAGTGCAAATCATCCAACCAGGGCTGGGTGGCGTCCCCGTGGATACCAGGTGAGCGTAACACTATCCCCCCTGATAGAGAAGATAAGAAGGTGGACGCTTGGCCCCGCAAGATATTAACCTCGGGCAGTATGGCTCTAAAATCCACAAACATCACATGTAGACTGGCCAGGTTTACACATAGCCTGTGGGAATGCATTAAAGGGGCGGCTGAACATGTTCCAGAAGGCGAAGAAAGGGAAGGCTTTCTGAATATTGTAAAAGACGGCAAGGAGGCGATGGGAGAGTGCCTCCGATCAGGGTTGGATACGGTTGACAGCGTCAGCAGATCCATGGCTGCGAGCACAGTACTACACAGATTTGCGTGGTTAAGAAAGTCAGGATTTGCACCAGACGTGCAGGCCAAGCTTCTTAACATGCCTTTTGATGGTTCAAGGTTGTTTGGCAGTAAGGCAGATGACAGTTTGGAGAAGCTGCTGACCTCCAGGGCAGCAGCTAAGTCCCTTAGCGCCTCCATTCGACAACCTCAACACCTCTACTCCAGGTCATCTTCCTGGAGAGGTCGTTCTTTTCGATAGTACTCCTCATTTGGTAGAGGGAAAGGACAGGCCGTACAGAAAGGACAAAGAAAGCTTCCTCAAGGTGGACGAGTAAGAGGTGCGATATCAGCCTCAGCAGCGGCATCTTTGCCCTCAGCCACTGCTGCAGCCGCCCCTACACTGCTTTTGAGGCCTTAACCCACAAAACCCAGCTGGGAAGCAGGATTTCTTGACATCTGAAGGTATGGCGTGGCATTACTTCAGATGCACACTGGAAACAGTAGACCAAGGTTACCGCCTTCTATTTATAAAAAGGCCTCGATCATCCACCGGGAGCCAGTTCTGCCAAAATTCCAGACCCGCTCCTTGTGCAGAAAATATTAACCCTGCTAGAGAAAGGTGCAATAGAACATGTACCTGTAACGGAGAGGAACAAGGGCTGGTACTCCCCATACTTTCTCATCCCTAAGAAAGACGGAGGACTGAGACCCATCTTGGACTTAAGAAATTTGAACAAATTCCTCAGCAAGGACAAGATGGTAACCCTTTCTCAGATCCTTCAGGCTCTCCAACTCCAAGACTGACATTGGTCCTTCAAGATGCTTACTTTCATGTGCCAATCCATCTCAAACACAGAGTACCTGAGGTTCGCGGTTGGCGGTTCTCACCATCAGTTTCTAGTTCTGCCATTCGGGCTCACCTCCGCCCGAGGGTTTTCACCAAACTGAAGGCGGTAGTGGCAGCGAGCCTCAGGAGAGGGGGGATTTATGTCTACCCCTACCTGGACGATTGGTTAATCAGGGCTCGTTCAACCCAACAGGCCCAGGAGCACCTGCCATTTCCTCCACAGGCTGGGCTTCTCCCTCAATTACAAGAAGTCCAATATGATACCTCCTCAAAAGCTTCAATTCACCAGAGCACTTGGACACTTCCTCAGGGAAAGCCTCGCCACCCGAAATGAGAGATCAGCACATTCTGCAGATGGTAACACGATTCCAGAATGCCCAGAGTCTACCGGCCAATGATTTTCTGAGGTTGCTCAGTCGAACATCAGGACAAAAAGAATCACTGCACCACTAGTGGAACACTATATGTTGCATAAACATTCTGAGAACGATATACACTGGACTATCCTTGAGAAAGTTAATATCCCACGGAGGGGTGGAGATCTAGCAGCCATGTTATTGAAACGAGAACAATTGTGGATTTTTA
The DNA here is from genome assembly GCF_040938575.1 of Ambystoma mexicanum. Classification (NCBI taxonomy): domain Eukaryota; kingdom Metazoa; phylum Chordata; class Amphibia; order Caudata; family Ambystomatidae; genus Ambystoma; species Ambystoma mexicanum. Next base: position 918,546,315 of record NC_090934.1, on the reverse strand, counting down.
GATTAAAAAGCCATATTACTGGCCTCAATGAAGGTATATGTTGGCAAACTTTAGCAGTTCAAAAATAAATCCCCCTTTGTTTCCAGCATTTACACAGGATCAAATATAGATGGCCCGTATCCCGGCCCATTAAGCATGGCAGAATAATGTAAAACTGATATGCCACAATGATAGCAGTACTCTGACTGCCTTGGTATAGCCACCATTAATATAGCTGAGATATACACACCAGGCAATAACGTGTAACGTAAGAGATTGCTACAATGACAAAAGATATTAATGCTAAAAATAAAGGAAGGACCAGGGGACCCGGCCGTAATATAAATAATCCTCCCCAAGATGGCGGCCGCGTTTAAAACGAGGGAACGGATCCAGATAAGAGCTCGAATAAGAAGCACCAGGTAAGAAACACAATTGTTGCATCCTGATCTGAGAAAGCTCTTTGCGTCTTTTAAAAATACGCACCAGCATCATAGGTGCGCTACTTGTGTACTCATCTGTAAAAGCGTTAGAGTTACACGTAAGCAACGCGCAACACACGCGGCTCCTCTCTCTTAACACAGGGAAGCGCCGCGGCGAACAGATCCGGCCGTTACGGCTGTAGACAGGGAATAGTGAAACCAAACAGTAGCCTAAACAACGAGAGATTTGGTATAACTCGCGACCGAACATTGGTCGGGGAAACGAAATACTTGATACACTGTAATTAGTTATGGATATGATGACTGTGGTTTGGGGAAAGATACGTAGGATGTGTACCTGCAACAATGTTATCTCTCTAAAACTTTGCAGGAATAACTGCACTGCCACATGAGACCTGTGAGAAAAAGAGGAAAAGAAAAAAAGAATAAAACAAAAATAGACGCCTTACCGTGCACTGGAAACTAAGTGACGGTAAGTGAGATAAAATTGAAGTATTAGATCTTACACTGGATTAATACAGGGGGGTTTTGAAACACAGCTGATCAGGGATTCTTTACTCACTAGAGATTACAACTCCTGAGAGGAAAAGAAGACCTGAATTGAAGACCTATCATAACAGACAAAAGATAGTGGTAAGAAATTAGACGAATAAGAGTACCATAGAATGTATAGTAGTCATATACCTCGAGGCCTCTGATGTGTGCATTTTCCCTTACAGGAGCTGAAACGCAGATGAGATGTCCCATCTAGAAATGGAACACGCTGGATCCAGATCAAGAAATTGAAAGACAGAGAATTTTCTCTGTCTATTTGTGAATGTATAGAGTGCCACAAAATATCTCTATAGTCCTGAAGAAGGCGGCAAACTATATTTCCCCGCTGAAACCGGTTGACAAATATAGGTTCAGGGTGATGACCTGTACCACTTGTCTCATAAGAAAGTAATATATGAGCCTGAAAATAATATCCATTGCATTTTTAGTACGCAGCAGTGATTGGACCTATAGATTCTGGACCAATGATCGCTGTGATTTTTATACATAAGTCACACCGAGGGTTAGCGACATGATTAAAAGAAGTTTGTTGACTCCCAAGGGCGTGCACCTCATTTTAGCAATTGTATGAAGGTAGTGAGCCAGGACAGGGCAAGTGCCCCTTTGGCTGTTCTCTGGATGCATCCAGGAACATATTCCTTTCCTCCATAGGGACATTTAGTTTGAGCTAAGAACTTAAGCTATAGGTTTGAATTATTTTAACAAAATAGATTCTGTTTGTGATGTGTTGGAATCAGTCTCATGGCATCCTGCATTTTTCTGGTGCCGGAGGCCAGACTGAGGATGAGGTCCCTTCAATGGGCCCTCAGAACTCAGTGGTCCTAGTTTTCGGGGAATATGCCAGACCTTGCGCAAGTTCCGAGCAGAGTGGCTCAGGACCTTCTATGGTGGACTTGCATAGACAATATCCTCAAGGGAGAATGTTTTTGGCAACCATGGCCAGAGATAACAGTAGTGACGGACGCCTCACTTACAGGGTGGGGAGCCGTCAATCAGCGGTCGTTGGTCTCCATCGGAGTCCAAACTACATATCAACCTGTTGGAGCTGAGGGCAATCAGACTAGCGCTGATGGCCTTTCTGCCCTTGGTACGGGGAAAAAATTTCCTTATAATGACGGACAACACAGTGGCCATGTGCTACCTCAACAAGAGAGGAGCAGTAGGGACATTAACAATGTGCCAAGAGGCAATGAAGCTCCGATTCTGTGCAATACAAGAAGGAATATCTCCATCGGCAGTTCACTTAGCTGGAGAGAAGAACACGGCAGCGGATGCTCTGAGCAGGCAGAGCACAGTCTCCCAGGAGTGGGAACTAGCTCAGGAAGTCCTTCAAGAGATCTTCGCCCTTTGGGGTATCCCTCAAGTGGATCTGTTCGCGACCGGTACCAACCGGAATTGCGAGCAGTATTGCTCAAGGGCATTTCCCCCCAGAGGAGCTCCAGGGGACGCGTTCGTGGTGGACTGGGAATTTCCACTTCTGTATGCGTTCCCTCCAGTCCCCGTGATTCCTCATTTAATCAGGAGGTTGAAAAAGTTCAGGAAAACCATGATTCTAATTGCCCCACATTGGGCCAGGAGAACGTGGTACCCGGACCTTCTGGACATGTCCATCTGCCCTCCAACACGTCTTCCACAAAGAGAGGATCTTCTCTCGCAAGGTCGGGTTCTCCATCCAGAGGTCAAAACACTCAGCCTTCACGCATGGTTTCTGAGAGGCAGAGATATAAGGATTGGGACCTCCCGGACGAAGTAATGGAGATTTTGCTTTTAGCCAGAAGGCCAGCGACTAAATCTTTGTACTGGTGTCGTTGGAATAAATTCAGTAACTGGTGCAAAGACAAGAATGTGGACCCTTTTCATTGTGGCACTCCCATAGGGCTCGCTTTCCTGCTACATCTAACCAATCTAGGGCTCCAGATTGGAACAATAAAGGGATATTTGGCTGTGCTTTCGATTTTCAAGTGCTCCTCTGAGGAGGTCTCATATTTCAAGATCCCGTTGGTCATCCAGTTTCTAAAAGGGCTCACTGATGTGTTCCCACCAATACCATTTCATGTCCCAGCCTGGGATTTAAATCTTGTTTTAAAATGTCTAACGGGTATACCTTTCAAGCCTTTACATTCCTGCCCATGAATGCTCTTGATATTGAAAACTGCCTTTCTTGTAGCGCTAACATCAGCCCGCAGGTTAAGCGAGTTGCATGCTATTTTCATGTAAACCACCTTATACTACTTTTCATAAAGACAAGGTAATCCTTAAAGTTAAACCATCCTTCTTGCCGAAAAGCAGTTTCTGACTTTCACCTGTCGCAGAAAATAATACTTCCAACTTTCTACCCTCCACCTCATTTGGGTGGAGAGACTGCACAGGCTCGACCCAAAAAGGGCTCTGAGTTTTATATTACGAGAATGTCAAGAATACGTCCAGACGACCAGCCCTTTGTTGGTTATACTGGTCCCAAATTGGGATTAGGAGTCACGAAACAAACTATATCCCATTGGATTACTTTAGCCATTATTAAGTGTTACAGACTAGCAGGGAAAGATACACCGGAAGGACTTGGAGTTCATTCCACGAGGAGCATGTCTACTTCCGCGACTCTTCAGAGTGGAGTCCCAGTGGCTGACATCTGTTCAGCCGCAAACCTGGACTTGAATTTTCTAATTTGTTGAGCATTACTGCTTAGATACTTCATCCTCCCAAGAGGGTTTATTCGCAAAAGCAGTACTTCATTCTGTACATGGAAAAAGTTAAATAGTACTCCCACCTCCAAATTTCTTACTGCTTTGGGAGTCTATCATCGATGAGGAATACGTCGGAGGACACAATCCTTTCGAAGAACAAGTTACTTACCAACTGTAACGTTCTTTCAACTGTATGTTCCTCCCACGTATTCCTCATCTATGAAAATCTTATCTCCCAGCTTCACTGCTTCAGAAAAAAAAAAAAATCAGCAAAGGGCGCTGTGCACGAGGTCACCTGGACTTGAAAATTCAAGTCGAGGTTTGCGGCTGAACAGATGTCGGCCACTGTAATGCTTTCAGTTAATCTTTCTCAATGGTAATCTGTCATCAGAGCAGTTAGTAACCGGCTCTTGTGATGCTGAAAATGCTCTTTAAAGGGCAGGGCCTCTTTGTCCTACCACTTCTCTGTGTGTGTTTCCTATATGTTTTCTGCCACGGAGGTCCAGCCTGGACCTCTGCCAGTGCAGCTCTTCATTTTACCTTTTGATGAACAACACTACTGGGATACCCTTATGGCACCCATGGGTGGGGGTACACCTTTGTACCCCTTGTGTGTGTTTCTGGGCACCTGTGTGTTGCCCACATAGCTGGGTATAGGCTAGTGGCAGCTACATGCTGACTTTGACAGTGGTTCTGAGTGTTCTCCAATTTTGGGACACCCAGGCCCTGCCATAGGAATCGATGTATTCCTGAACAAAGGCAAGATGTCCACGGTAGCCTCTTACTTGCTATTGTCTTTACCCCTTGTTTCGCTAAGTCCTGGGAAGCCCTGGCTCTGTCCCCTTCCTCCTGACTGGCTGTTGGGTGGTGTTAGGACAGTTTTTTCTGAAGTTCAACTAAGGGCTTAGTAAAATCATTCAACTGAGACAGTACAAGACTCCACTCTTAGTATGAGGCTGTACCACCTTCGTTCATGGTATATGGTACAATGTAACACTGACACTATGTATTGTAAAAATAAAGGGTTTATTTTATTTACAAGCAGACCAAGAGATTCTTTGGTAAGTACTATCATAAAGCATTACGAACAGCAATCTCCCAAACGCGACTCATCAATGCGAAGTATTGCAAATTTACAATGGGACCAATTAAGTTATACTATAGGCAAATAACAATACCTGTTTTGTTATATGGAGCAGAAACAAAAAAATAGAAGCCCTATAGATACTGGACCAAAATCGAGAGCATGTACTGGAAGAAGTCCCTACAACTACCTATTTCAGAATCCATCGCAGTAGTCGGGCACGATTTGGGCCAGATACCACTCCATGCCATCTATAAATTGCAATTATGCTCGCTGTTTCGAAAATGTATAATGGCTGATGGGAAGAATGGTCTTTTAACACTGTTATCTAAGCTTCTGCAAACGTCAAACAATATTTTTGTTAGATTATGGAGAGCGAAAGGTCAGAAAATACTGCAGGATGTGGATATTACAATTGATTTGTTAATAACTAATCCGGACAAAGCGAAAAGAAAGCTTTGGAAGTATGACTGGAATAAGACCAGAGAGCAATGCATGCTGTATACAAATGTTAATGAGAATCCTTTGCAAGGAAAAAATATGGTTTAACAGCGGCATATTTGTTGAAAGCCCCTAATCCACAGCATTGTGCAGACTTTTTGCGCTTTCTACTCAATCTTTGGCCAACATAGGATATCATGTGCAAATGGAACAAACTATCCCAATTGGATGTAATTGTCACTTTTGTAATCAAGGGCATGAAACCTTAAGACACATGATAGTAGACTGCCATGAATTGCTATCACAATGAATCATTTATTTCAAACATCCTTTCGGAGAATATAGGGATTTGACACATAAAGGCTTATGGGAAGCCCTGTACCATACAGAATCTAAAACAGTTAGATATGCCATCATAAATTATCTCCAAAAACTCAAATTAAAGGGACAAGATCAATAAGTCTATCAATCTTAAAGATTTATTGTTTATACTGCGTAGAAATATTAGACATGATAAATATGAGAATTTGGCAAAGGAGATGTTAAATATGAGGACATTTAAATGTTGTGAGATAGTAAGTATATATTTAATGCATAAAATTATGATTTCGGTATAATGTTAATATACATCTGCGAATGTGATTTTAGTTTGAATTTTATAAATCATGATGCGAGTTATATTGTATCGTTTTAAATGTTTGTATTTGTTTTATTTTTTATAATACTATACCTATGTAATTTGTTGTTATATTATGTGTACATTTCTTTTTATCAATTTTGAAAGGTTGAGATTGCACTCAGCCAAATCAATAAAAACCAAAAATAAAGCATATGAACACATAAAAAAACCAATATGCATTAAATGCACGGATCAAAGCATAGACCTTATTTAGAGAACTAACAGTAGTCTAGTTAAGTCAAACCTTTATAAACACTTCCAGAAAAGGTTGCACCTATTTTTGGGGAGTAAAAACCAATTGTTACTTTTGGATTACCTTCAGTAATACAAGGGTAGTAGACCCTAACAGTTGTACCGTGATGCTCAGCAATGAAATCAACTGGACAATATACTTTTCAGAAAAGTGGGACATTTATTTCAGGAACAGTAAAAACATATAACTACATTTGTGATAACACACAGTTATACTAGGTGAGTAAAACCTAAGGGTGTAATATACTATTAAAGGTGCTTTTAGTGATCATTGACAGTGTTATGCTAGGCACAGAGAATGACTTCAACGACAATGAAAAGAACACTTACCAGGCTGGTATGTTCATGTGTGAAGTCACCGTGCCCCGTAGCAAGGACCACCATGGACGACGACGAAAACCTTTACAACGGTTTACCCCACAAGCTGATAAAATTAAAGTTAGTGCAGTGAATCAGTGCGAAGGGTGTGATTTTCCCTACAATAGGGAGAATCTATTGTACTGATATCCTGCTTGTTCTGCTGAGTGGGTGGTTCTAAACTGGTTCTTCTCGCCTACAAGAAGAGGACTACGTTACTGACCTAATCACATAAACAATAACTCCCTAAACAACACTGAAGAGAAGGTTCTCCTACCTTAATATGAATGGACTGGATGTTGAAGGACTGAAAGGATGAATGACACCAAACAACGAAGCGGGAAGGAAGGTTAGTGAGGTATTAAACCCGAGCGGCACGAGGGACGCACTAGTGTCAGGCTGGTGCACAAAAAGCAGTAAAACATCCATGGTCCAGTGCACTGTTGAAAAGGAGGAAGCTGAAACAAGAAACAGTTTGAGAGTTCCAAGGGTCCAAGTGATTAGGTTTAGTAGTTGCTGTACAGATGAGAATGAGATACTTAAGGTGAGTCCAGCGCTTCAATCCACATAGACTGCAAAGTGAATAAAGAGCAAGGTCTGTTATCAGCGACCTCGATTACTGAAGACTGAATGTTAATGTTGCAGGAACCCGAAAATCACTCACCAATGACATACGCTTGTGGAAAGCTGGAGATAGCCACAGGCTCGATATAGCTGTAGTACACAGGCAGCAGGAAAACCGCCATGAATGGAACATTGGAGGGGGTCCTGAACATGTTGCAGCTGAGGTAGAGCTGACGTGAAGAAAACTGCTGTGGTTGACAAGCGGCTGATGAACGGATCACGGAGTAGTGCCAAGATTCCGTGAGGCAGCTGCTCGTCAAGAGGAGACGGACGGAACAGGAGCTGGGATGAGCCGCGGGATCCGTGAAACAGCAGCGGACCTGCAGGAGACTGCTGTGCAGAGCTGCGGATCCATGACCGCAGCAGAGAGGCATCTGCTTGTGATGCACATGGAAAGCCGCGCTTCATGCTGCGACTGCAACCTGAGAGTATGTGGAGGAATTCCAAAACGTGGCAAGCCGGTAGGTACGACACCAGGATAACGAAGACTGAACAGTTGGAACAAAAACGAACAAGCCTCTAGATGATCAAACCCTAATCAGAAGTACTGGATGCTTTCCCAATTGTGCTTAAATGGAGACAGTCATGCCCCCAAAAACATGTGACACAAAAAACCCAGCAATGTGCTTGCGTGGAAACTAGCGCCGTTGCCATGGGAACCTCCCAGTAATTCTGTAACGAGAAAATAAGGGTCTGGCAGCCGTTCAGTTTAAACATGGTTTTGCAACCAGAACAGTCCTAGTCTTCCTGACATAAGAATGCCTAGAAGCAGATTGAAACCGTCTGGCAGGCATGACACACAGATTGAGATAGGTAATACCTCTTGTAACTTATTTTATGATGGCACACAGCTAACCCATGGTAAGTAAAACCTATACACTTTTTAAAGGAGGTATCAGCAACTTAAAAGCAGATGTAAACCTAAGACTCTTGTGTCTGTCTAAAACAGACCAGGGAATGCAAAACCCAATGTTGCTCTTTATGAATGACGCTGGGTTATTCTAGGTGGGTAAAACTCAAGGCAGACTTATTCTGGACAGGCTAACAGCAAGTCAGCGGAAGCAAGACCAAGTTGGGGACACTCGTGCATTTATCTTAACAGGAATAGTGAAGTGGAACCAACAACATTACTTTTGGGAAGAGGCATAACCGAATCACAGTTGAGTAATATAACTTTACATATACTTTCTGTTATAATGACGAAACAGTATCTAAGGAAAGAAAGATGTTAAATATACTTTTCGGAATGGAAGAATATTTGTAAGGTAAGTAGTACATTTTGGAACTGTTCACTCTGTTACAGTTACCAACCAACTTCTTTTACAAGTCTTTCCGCATATTACTGAAAACTTGGCTCTTCCCCTAAAAACCAACCCTGTGCTGAATCTAACTCAAACTGAATAACAGCATCGCAAAGACACCAACCCCAACAAATTACTAGATCTTGAATAACAATAAGACAAATAACAATACAACATCCAAGCGAGACATCGACAACTAATAACCGCAAATGTAAACTAAAAGGACCAACAAAATAGAATGAGGAAATTAGATCAATGCAGTGAAATGGATAAAAAAAATATCGTACGAAAACAGTAATTGCGGTTTCAATTAATGAAATAGGTGTAATGATTGCAATGGACAAATGAACAAAATGAATGAAATGAATAAAGAGAAGAGATGGAAAGATGAATACAGGAGACAGGAAGTACACAGACAGATGACATGGAATGTATGAGTGCATGGCATAAATGGAAAGTACAGAATAGACGATTCAAGTACATCAGACGGGTGCAGTGCATGAAACAGATAGAGAACACGGAACGGATCCTGTGCGTATGGCAAGTGACATGGCCTGTACCGATAATGCATGATGAATGAACGAAGTGAGTAGAGCGGACGAAATCGGTAGAATGGTTGAAGCGTGTAGAGCGGATGAGTGTGTAGAGCGGATGAGGGTGTAGAGCGGATGAGGGTGTAGAGCGGATGAGGGTGTAGATCGGATGAGTGTGTAGATCGGATGGGTGCTTAGAGCGGACAATTGCGTAGAGCAGATGAGTGTATAGAGCGGATGAGTGCGTAAGAGTGAAGAACTGTGTAGAGCAGATGGGTGCGTGGAGCGGATGGGTGCGCAATAGCGGACGGGTGTATGGAACGGATGGGTGCGTGATAGCGGACGGGTGCGCAGAACGGATGGGTGTGCAGAGCAGACGAATATATAAGAACGGAGGAGGGCGTAAGAGCGGAGTAGCGCTTAAGAGCAGATGGTTGCGTTGAGCAAATGGGTAGGTTGAGCAGTGAGTGAGTAGAGCGGGTGAGTGCGCAGATAAAACAAGTGCTTGGAACGGACGAGTGCCTAGAGCAGAAGATTGTGTGAATGATGGAACAGGGAAGTATATGGATGGAACAGATGACGGATGTGGATGGAACGGATGACGGATGTGGATGGAACGGATGACGGATGTGGATGGAACGGATGACGTATGTGGATGGAACGGGTGAAGTATGTGGAAGGTACTGGTAAAATATGTGAAAGGTACGGGTGAAATATGTGGGTGCAGTGCATAAATCAACTTGGAATACACTGACCGGATCGGAGTACATGGAACAGATCAGAGTGCATGGAACGAATTTGAGAGCATGGAACCGGTTGGAGTGTCTAGGATTGGAGTGCATGGAACGGATTGCAGTCCATGGAACAGATTGGAGCACATAGAAGTACGCAACATACATGGAATGGTTTAGAGTGCATAGAATGTTTGAAAGAGCATGTAAACCATCATATCACATCACCACGCTTACTCTCTTCTCTACACCATCACTCAACTAGAACACAGAGAAACTATGACACCATTCGGTATAGCTGTTCTCATACCAACATCCGCCTCATACTCCACATCACTCTAAACACCGCTGGTTACACACACTCCAGCCAGGCGTTCTCCTCAGGCCTAACACAGCCAGAATCGGTCTGGATAAACCTACCAGAACAAACACATACTCCTGATCTCCCAACCACCACACCTAATGCTAAGAAGCAACTATTACACGAATGCCACACCAGCTGCGCACATATACAGTGCTCACACGCACCTTTGACTCTCTCTACTCTTCTCTACTGACTTGAACTTTGGTTCCCGAGGGCGTTCAACCTACCAGCGCCTTGAGACTATATAAATGCAAAGTAACATAACATGTAACTTTTTAACACTTGTTATTCTTTTCAAGGCAGAACCCTTTTCCTATCCAATCCTTACCTTATTCTATAGCATGAGTTCAATCGGAGGCAGTAGAGCAGGCTTGTCCAACCTTTTTGAATGTGGGGCCGAAGCATTAACTTTGTCACCGAGTGGGCCGGCGAGCCAAAAGTCAACAACCTCACCCAAAGTAGTATATTAAAAAGCAATATTGTGTGACCTTTGACACAATAGCATCACAGGCAGTGATAGCCATGCAGTCCCAAAGATAGCTTTTGGTGTCATGAGCAGTGATCAAAGGTTTGTTGCTTGTGATTTCTTTCAGTGTCTGTTAAGATTTTTCTGAAATAGTGGGGGCTACCGAGCATAGCTACAAGGTTCTAGGAGGGGGTTTTGGGGGGGGGTTCTCCCCCACAAGAATTTTCTTTCAAATATGGGGTTGAAATGGTGCATTTTACAGCAGAAAAGGTGACCAAAAAGCCATAAATTTACAATCAGTTCTAAAGGGGAACATGAAAATTTCATGTCACCAACAGCAGAAAAGAACATTTTACAACACAACACATTTTAATGATCAATGTGTCCACAGTGTAAGACAGCACTGTCACTGATGTAACACATTGTCATGCTGGTTGAACCCAAAATATGCCCCTGTAGCAACATGTCTATGCTGGCTGTTCCCAATTTAGGCCAGCATTGTCCTGTACAAAGCATGATTGATGCCGCCTGAACATGTGCAGTGTGCCCAATACATATGGCAGCTTATCTCTGTAATACACATTACTTCTGTGGTAATGAAAGAAGCATAATTCAATTCAACAGATAAAATGTGGAAAAGTGATCACCCAAAGGTGAACCTAATTGAAGAAACGCAATGTGAGCGCAATCTTAAAGTATGCAACCTAGCAGGCCTAGTGCACACTTTACCTTTTCTTTCACCAATAAATCAGGGGGAGAGCGCGAACGCAGTCCCCAACTACCGGAAATAATGCAGTCGTGTATCCCGCATTTAGTAACATAGCAGGGGTCAGCAAATCCGATGTGCAATGGGTAAGCCTCACCCTGGGAGATCTGCCCTTGAGATCAGATTCTCCCCTGCCAGCTAAGTACGAGTTGCATGCAAGAGGGCATGGGTTGGGTCAGTTCTGGGAAGCCCCGCTAAGTGAGGGTGAGAAGGCAGGCCCTGACCCAGCCCCAACCCCCCACACCGCTGGAAGCTCTGAGCATCTGCAGAGCTGCCTGTCCCTCGTGTAGAGGGAAGCTCCAGCAGGCAGAGCCCAGCAGAAGAGCAGATTGTAGCGCAGTTCCTTTCTCCCATCAGGCCCTGCTCAGCCCGAGATTTGTATAAAAAGCAGGATGGCTTGAACAGGCCTGTTGCAGTCTGCCCACTGGCCTGTCGGCCCGACACGAGCCCATGGCCCTCCTGAGCGGAGCTGCTCGGCGCTGACCCCATTGACCCCATCATAATCATCCTGGACCTCGACGCTCCACCACCCCTGAACCTCAGAGTTCTGCTCAATGACAATGCTGAAGCTTTGACATCTTTGCCATAACCATATGCTGTGTTGTGTCAGCCGAGATTGCACAGCGCCAAAGGCAAGTATTCCCTTGTCTGGGCCCTGAGGTCACTGAGTCTTCCAGTGCCATCCACTTGGCACTGCCTACTGTTCCCAGCGTTTTCTACCCGCAAATCAGCACCACTGCTAAACAGAACTGCATCATTGGGGCCCATTGCTGCTGCTCTCCGACTTGACCCCAGCCCAGCGCAAAGGCACCCATGCTTCTGGTCTGATGCTGAAATGCCTGGCTCTGCTGAGATCCAAAAGACAAGAACTAAGGTATTTTATGAACATAGTACATTGTTTTTTGTGTTGCAACTGTATCAGCTCACACCTCTCCTGAAGGGTTATAGGCTGCCCTCAGACTGCACTACCAAAAGAGTGAAAATAAGTTATACCTGTTGGGCTTGCCTGTTTCACTTTTATGATTGGGATCACTGCTGCATGGGTATCAAGCACGTTATAAATAACCTATCATATCAGATCCTATCATAGATCACAGATCAAGATCATAAGCAACTTCCAGAAACCTTGGCAGGTGGTCCACTGAGGCCCATTTGCAGGTTGCAGTGTGTTATTGGGGCACTACTAGGGTAACATATTGTGCTGTACATGTGGTATTCGCTTTGATACCCCACTGGCCACATCTATAATGTCCAATGTAGTTGGTATAATGCATGGACATTTTCATCAATCCGCACTGTGCTTAGAGGTAAACGTAACTGAGCTCCCGCTGTTGTTTGTCTCGAGACGAGGAAAAAAAGCACTGCAAAGGTTACGTTTCTCAGCTGATAAAGATTCATCTTCGGTGATATTCGCAATTCACAAGAACGATTTTTGGGGCAGACAGGCTGTGTCGCCGCAACCCCTGCTAAACATATGTCCAGAGATGACAAACCTTGAAAGTAACTCCGCACAATGGCCCTCTGAGCAGTGGCCCACGTGCTAATCAGGGGTTCAGGAATCCACTGTGCTGCCCACGCCGAGAGGAACTCCTGCACAGCACCTGTCCACATAATCCTTCGCCCCGGGCCAGCACTCTCTTCTCCTCACCACCTCCTCCCTTCATCTCGGCTGGCCTTTTGTCCCTCGGAGCACCATGCAAGAGAGGAACGGGCATGTCTGTGCCGGAGCCCGTTCCTCTCTTGCATGGTGGGTCCTACTTGCCTGAAATGGGATATTTAAATGGAAAGTAATTGCTACTATATTAATCCCATTGTTCATAGTTTGTGGGAGTACTGGGCAATTATATGGACCCGCGCTCACTGAAAATGAATGGTATTCCCGAGGTACCCCTCACTATGTCGTGATACAAATTAGTCTCTCCTTCCTCCATCATCAAGTCCCAAGATCTTCTTGACTAATTTATTTATTTCTGCAATGCAATGTTTGTCGGATATCCGACAAACAGTTTTGCGCACAGTGTAAGAGGATTCAATTCAGCACTACAGCTAAGTTAACGCCTAGTCTAGAATACTGAATGAAAACCCTTATTGATATATCTTTATGTCCAGTTCATGCGTTCTGGATGACTACCCCTATATAACACCCCTCTCTTGGAATCCCCCTGACCCCACTGAGCCAAGAAGTAGTTCTGTTTTGCAAGTTTAAAAGGTTTATTTGATAATTTAAAATATATATATATATCACACTTTATAATAAGTTAATAATTGAATAGCACACTTAATCTGATATGATAAAGATCAACAACGGAGAATCTGGCACTAGCACACTTCTTTATAATTACTAAGGAGTTGAGATGAAATGGATAAGGTAGCACACTGGTAAATAGGTACAGAAGTATAATGTGGTAGAAAATGCTTTATGTAAGCTCAGGTGGATGCAATATTCAATGAATGCAGTACAGAAAATACTCAATATGATTTCAACCAAACAATGTAATCACTTTTCTCTGGCAATCCCTTCCCCCCCTTGATGCAAGGCAAGGAAATGGAAGGAAAACACACAGTTCTCAGAAATGCAATCAATGTAAATCAGTTCACCCCGGCAAGCTTAGGCAACAGAAGTTTAAAAACACAGGCCCAAATTGCTTTGATATGTGCTAGCAATGGATGAGAAATATGCTGGAAATTCTTTTAATTCCCTTTCAGAGGTTCAGGGTGAGTGGTATCTAGTTAATATTAGTCCAGGCTCACACTAGCAATGATGCAGGGATAGTTAGCAGGTTAAACGAATTTCTGGCAAATGGAAGGCAAGCAGCAGCTGATTTTACATGTGGAGAAATTTGCAAATCGCGGCAAAATTCGCGGATGCGCCGAGCGCTATTACAGAGGAACCACAAGGACTATCTCTATCGTTTTGGGGTCCTAGGAAAGCCTAGGATCTCATCTTCAAAATGAAAGTTACTGCAAGTCTCTAGCACAAACGGTTGCGGAGATATGAGCGATTTTGTGAAGGTCGTTTTTCAGATTTGAAATTTTAAAGTTCAAAAAGACAAGTGCAGCTTGCAGCTAAAATGACAAGTGACAGCTTTACAAATGACAGGTGACAGTTAGGAGGCAGTTCTACTTAGATTAAATAGATTGAATTATATTATTTTAACTAGGAGATTGGTTCTGCACAGTTTTCTAGGTACTCACACTATATTCTTGAGTGAAATGGGCCTCGCCATGGATCTGGTCAGGTTTTAAACTCGCCTCTGGTCTCTGCACTTCACAGTGATCTGGGTCAGCTCTCTCTGGTTCTCTGGTCTGGGTCTCTAGTTCTGGATAGATTGAAGTCTCTAGTTTGGCTCTCTGGTGGTTTGATGGAGGTAAAGTATGGATTTTTCCGGCAGAGCGTCCCGCTGCAGATGGAATTGAAGGTCCCTATCTGTCCTGTCTCTCTACTTTTATGTGTTTAGAATGTGGGTGTGTTCTTGCATCACTGACCCTACCTCTCTCTCAGCTTCTAATTGGTCAAACTTCCATTTATCATTTGATTGGGGGAGCTAGGTTGGGTCAGAGTGATGTCATTTTACAGCCTGCAGAAAGTCCACTCCTCCTGTCAACTTACACACAAATCTAGATTTGAAACAAATACATATTTGCAGAGGTAGATATTGTTTTAAAATCATATGCACCCATCATGCATTACTGGAGGTATCCCCTGTTCAAACTCTGCTCTTCCTGGGAGCTTGCATTCAGAAATGGCACATATTTCACTTTTTAATTGATTTTTCAATTTCTGACATTGACCCAACTTTACATACATGTGCGCAGGGAGTATGGACATTAACTGATGAAGTTTCAGATTTTTAACATGCATACATTTAGAGTTATATCCACTTTTCCGCTGACACCCCCCTGAACATACCACCGGTTCTAAAAACCTCTTAAACTGTGGGCAGAAAAATCACAAGAATTATGGTATCATTTATAAAATTTTCACATGTCCGCTCTATGAGTTATTCATCTTTTTAAAGTTATGTTCTGGCTCCAAAGGGGTGTGGTTTACCCTCAGCACAAGGTTGAATTTCTGGTTTTTCCAGTTCTGCCAAGCCAGCTTGCTCTCACAGGCAGTGCCCCTCCCCTTTCCTCAGGAGGAAGCCACTTTTTACGACCATTTACGACTCCTGCCAATAAAACCTTTGCCTGAGCCAGGACAGGGCTTTGTTCACTTTCCTGCAGAGCACAGGTAATTCAATTATCAGATAGATGGCATATCCTTAGTGTGAGCAGCAAAAGGGCAGCTAGGCCTGGGAACACAGCTGTGACTCAAGTTTCACTCCTGATGGGGGTAGTTGCCAGGCAGAATTCAGTTCCTTAAGCCAGGTTTCAGATAAACTGTCACTTTTTGTTCCCCAGCTCCTGCATTCAAATAAAACTAAACATTTTTACATATGCAGCTAGAATGCTGATTCTAAGTGCAAAACTATGACATTTCAACAGTTACAAAGGCATGTGACACCAAACATAGGTCAATCATTTAATCTAAACATTTTCGATTTTAGTGTCTTTAAATCCAGTGCAACTTAAACTGCTGACTCCATAGCTCAGCCAGTTTTGTTATAAGCATTGTTCTGGGCTCTTCATTTCCCAGATTTTGTAGGCACACAAAACTCCATTCTACCAAATGTCTGCTGGTGTTCAGTGAATATTTTGCACATATTGCAATGTTTGAAATAGGCACTTTGGCTTGCCTTCAGAGAAACACAGGGTGGTTTTAAACTGCCGGCTTTTGGATAGTGGTGAGTACTGGTACTGCACCCATTTTTGAGATTTAAGAAATGAATTCCCCACCATTCTAGGTTGCATTTGGCAATCAGCATTGCCATTCCCAATGGTTTCAGACTACTGTGCGGGTAGTCCAATGGTGGTTTTAGGCAGTGTCCTTCTGTGCCCATAACATCGGCAAAAATGGGTGGCAGCCTATTCTTCCTGCATTTCCCTGTGCATTTTCTGGGAAGCTCTGGCCATCATGATGTTTTCCTTGTCAGTACTGCACAGTTTTGAGGTACGGCTCGGATGCATGGGTAAATACATCCCACAACAGGCACGTTTAAAAAAAAAAAAAAAAGTTTTTTTTAACTCAAGAGTTGTCCAACATACAGCCTCGCAGGCCACATAAAATGGCTTGGCGGGCCGGATTGTGGCCCGCGGGCCGTATGTTGGCCAACCTTGCAGTAGAGGGACCCTAGTGGTCTAGGTGCCAGCTGTAGGCAGGTTGAGATAGGGTTCAGTTGCAAGCACAGTCAGAGTTCCAGAGGAAGACTGTCAAACAAGTAAGTATTATCTTTACTTTAAAGTTAGATGAGGGGCCAAGAACTTCAGAGAAGACCTCCTAGGGGGATTCCGCAGTGGGCCTGGGTGAACTGGATGAGTGGCCTGCCAATCAGAGAAAACACCCCAAAGCTATACAGAAATCATAAAGGCTTAAGGTAGGTAAAATATCCCAGCCAACACTGTGCCTCAGCACAGAAAAAGAGCTGCAGCAGGAATATGTTAGGCTCTGCAGCGAAAGACCCAGTCGATGGATTCCTTTGTCAAGAAGACGGAAGACAGTACTTTGGAATTACTTTTGCAGCAGGGATCACAGGAGCATTCTCCAGGCAAGAGTTTCCTCGTGGCTGGATGCAGCTTTGTGGATTTGGCACCTTTTCAGGGGCACAGAAGAAGACAGAATATCGCTGGTCGGATTCTCGTTGTTTGCAATGTCCAGCATTCTGGCGAGCGGACTTTTCCAACCTGAATCGTGCCTCTAGAGATCCATCAGAATGCCCACAAAGTTTCACCGAGATTTGGAATTCGTAAGACCGTGTACCGCGCAATGGCTTGAGGTCCCAGTGTACTTGGATATTGCAGCTCGCAAGGTCGCAGCATAATAATAATAATTTTGCATTTATATAGTGCTACGAACACTCGGGTATCTGAGCGCTGCCTATTATTACCCACGGTGTGTGGTGCTCATTTATCGACCTCGGAAGGATGAAAGACTGAGTTTGGCCCTGCCGGGATTCAAACCTGCGTTAGCGGGCTCTGCATGATGTCAAAGCGAGCGCTCTACTCGCTGTGCCACTTGACCAGCATGGCGTGGGATGGCTCGGAATGCAGGTCTTCTTGAGTCTAGTGGGTCTCACCAGGCTCTGGGTTGAGGTTGTCGTTTTGATGTCCCCTGGTCGATTGGCAGGAAGGGCTACAGCAGGCTCCAGTTACACAGCAGGCTCCCGAGTAGCTGGAAATCATCTGAGCTGCGGTTTCTTCATCTTCCTCTTTGGTTTGGGTTCCAGTGATAGACTACCTCTTCAGCTTCCAGGATCGGACTTTTATGCAGGAACCCAGCCAATCAAACAGCCTTGCAGCATTCAAACTTGGGCGGGTTGGCAATCCTTTCAGGGTAGCCAGCCTCCCAGTTTGAACTGGATTCTCACACTTAGGCTGGAAGTTAAAGGACTGCAGAGTTTTGGACTCCTCCCTCGCTTCCTGCCTTCACAGACACTCTGGAGCTTGTGCGGGGAATCCACAGAATTGCCGCTGAAGATAAAGTTAACACAAAGGAATTTCCCGCCCTGGATTTCAGGGCAAGGAATGCTAAATGGCAAAAAAAGAAGACTGGGCCTTTTTGATAACATGAGCACCCATGGGTGCCTTTACCGGGGCTGTGGAAACAGCCTGTGTCAAAGGTTCACCGAATTAATAAAAAGGTTCACTGCCACCAGCCATTAAAGGTAAGTTTGTCCGTGTAACATAAATGTTACATTGAAAATGTGAAAGGGGATACTCACTATCTCCCCAGTACTCCACATAAGGTGAGGGGTGCTGGTCTCACCTGATAAAATCTAAAAGGGATCCAAACAGCCTTTCTAACCTTGTGAACTGTAGTTCTCACAAGGTTAGCCAGAGAAAGATAAAAGAGGAGCCCCTAGGGCAACCCAGCAACAATAGACACTTATTGCCAACATGTTGTCAAAGAGAATAACTTTTAAAAGACACTATGGAGAGTTTTAAAAATGACACTCATAAAAAGAGTAAACGATTCTGTGAGTGTGGAAAAAGGTTCCCACTCGAGGTATTAGGAAAAATAATCCACCAGTAAAAGCAAAAGGTTCTGAGGTTGACCCAGGTCAGGAAGATGTATCATTGCTATGAAAATCTTACAGAACAGGTGGAAAATCCATATATGGCTCTGGGGCTGCCTCCTGAGAGGCTGGCTGGAGCCTTCCAAGGGCTGTGTTGTGGGTACACCCTTGGGGTGGGACCTGTATGAATGGAGTATGAAGTCAACTGACATTCTGTGTTGGCCAGGGACTTGACTAATCCAGCCGTAACCTCCATAATGTGGCGCAGTGGCTATTGTTGGCCTTCCTCTTGGTTTCTCTAAACAAAAAAAGACCCCCGAAACAAAGTGGATGAGAATAGGACTTTAAAAAATACAATTGTACCACAATGGTACCAATAAAGTGCATTTGGTTACTAATGTGGTAAATCGGCTTGGACCCCTGGTGAAGTCAAAACTAAATTACAGCTGCATCCTGCTTGCTCATTAAAACCAATGTAGGGTCATATGATCGGTCTAGGGCCATAGTGGGTGTCCTCAAAAGCACCACTGTTCCAGGAGCCATGTGAACTTACTTGGAAGTCCCACTGTCCACAAAGATAGGTTTGAGATCCTGGAAAACCCAACGGAGAGCATTGTAGAGGGTAGGGAGTCTAAGGAACTCATGGTCGCAACAGTAAACAGGCTGTTTATTAAACTGTATGAATGGGTGAGAAAAACGCCTAATCTAAACCTAAATCTAAGATGGGAGCAAGCTACGACCATCAAATAATAAGGCAGTCCCAGTGGCGTCTTGTCAAAATAAAGGGCCTATACTAAAAAAAAATCTATTGCCAATCCTTACGCTAAGTTACAAAGAGTGTGGGATAATGTTCACAAGAAAAGAAAGAAGTGTTCACAAATATATCAGGATGTTACAGCCGGGGTCTCCCTTGCTCACAATTTTAGCATGCGAGAAGGTGGGACTCTTCAGCACAGCACACTCCTGGGCCTCCCCGGCATGATGTTACAGTTCCTTTCAGTGCTATCAGGACCTTTGTGGTTAAGTTTCTTTCTACGGTCTCTTGCCTCAGGGGGCCTAATGTATCCAAAATAACAAAACAAAGTTCGTTTCTTTATGCACGTTGGGTGATCACTCTTCACCCGGGGATCCCCTCTTCCGGGCTCAGGTCCTTCTGCAATGTTAGGCTCCCTCCATTGGGTTCACTACAGCCTTGTCTCAGATTCTTTCACTTGTATTCACGAGTCTCAATGTCTTTTTAAACAGTGTTTCACTGCGGACATGCCTCAGCCGGGTTCACTCTTGTCACCACAATGATAACAGGATAATTGTACCTCACCCCGTTCAGTAGGGATCCCTCAGCCGGGTTCACATTTGCCACAAATATAGTTCATCTTGCTTTACACAATGTGTGATTTGTTCCCCTTCGCTTTCCTCTGGGTTACGGGTCAAAGACTTTCGAGTGTACAAGGGGGTTTAATCGACGATTTTATGACAACTTTGACAATATGCGTCGGCCCTCCTAGGGCTTTCTGGTATCGGTAGTTTCAACAATAAGGGGACCGGTCAAAGTCTTGAGAATGAGTGCCCAAGTGGCGCCAGACCACTCTGCACCTGGTCTCCCCCTGGGTTTTGAAAACAGTTCTGTAACAGTCTTTTGTTCCTTGATTAACATTACCTTGCCACTTGCATCCTTCGTTCAATCAGTTCCTTTAGTATCGGTTCTCCCTCCGACTCACCATCTGTGATGAACCGCTTGGTATTTCTTGTCTCTGGAGTAGAGGGCAGTTGCATGGTAGCAAGCATTCCTCCCTGACTTGGTTATCATTGTAGGAGGGTTCCATGCACCCATTGACACCTGGTACGCTACAAACTGGCTGGTGTTCCCAGCCTTGTCATTCCTTTCTCGGGGGGCTTTGCGGTTCTGGGTCGATGAGGACAAGGGCACTTCCCTCCCGGACGTCCAGTTGGTTCTTGCCACCTTTCTTCTCTTGAATTGCTGTGTTGGAACAGATACCTCGTCATACGGTCTGCCTTGCTCAAAGTGTGCTTTCGTGCTCTGCCTTTTATCCCTGTGGGGAAGGGAAAGGGCAGTCCGGTGTGCATAGTTATCGTCAATTGCCTGACTCTGTCTGACCCTTGTGTTGGGACATGTCGGGTAAACCGCACAGGTGTATGTCTGTTTTTTGTCACAGTGTAGGAAAGTGTTTGTGTTGGAAAAGGAGGGGGGAGTAGAACTGCATATCCTATGGGATAGGATGGGGAAAAGGTGTTAAAGAGCAGCAGGTACCGCATTTTGCCCGTCGGTGTCCCACTTCAACTCCCTGAGGACCCCTCATCTAGTTGATCCTCCCGCACTGGTCCACCCCCAGGAACTGGATCCAATAACGATGGCCGTTTCCTGGCCACCTGGATGACAGATCCCCATGGACTAGTCAGGGTGACACCTTCAGGTTTCTCACAGGAGAGAAATCTTTTGAAAGTTATGGAAGTCTCAAATTACTTTGGGAATGAACAGATGGATCCGAATGGCAGCCTTGTCCTTATAAAAACAGAATATGGTTTATAATGATTTACTCATCGAACAAGAGTATAAAAAAGTAAAGCTAGTCTTACCATAGACCAAACAAGAAAGGAAAAAAAAAGGTATCACACAGACATTGAGTGTGGATGACGCACTGGTTGGAATGGATTGTAACTGAAAAGATTGTTTTAATTGTTACTGATGCAAATGAGCATTCATCCAACATGCAAAAGCTTTAAATCACATTTGTAAAGAAATATTTTCTTTTTTTTTTGTTGCTGTTTTCCCATCTCTTTCAGTGCGACATAAATCATATCTATTTACTGTCTGATCCTGAGCTTATTTTGGTGTTGAAGTTCTCTTCAGTCTGGCTCACTAAAGTAACTTATTATGTTTTGGTGGCAGTGGTTAGTTTCCTAAGCTACTGTTGCAAAGTGAGTGACCAGGCGCATCAAGAACCGATACAGTGAGGTTTATTGGAAAGTGTCTGATACGGAAAGTACGGCTGCATTAGCAAGCACAGGCCCTTTCCTCCAGCTCCCTCTAACTCGCACTCCTGGAATCCTCTTCCCATCACATACTCGGAACAGCACTGTGGTTCTAGGACCCTCACAATCTCAAGGCTCGCTGTACAGGATTCTGATGCAACACCCCCATCCCTTATGCAGTATGACACTTCTCATTCCCGTCCTTTATTTCTTTTGTCTTAAATTACACACCCATTTCCTTCTGTGCAGGCGGGAAGTGTGGCATCTGTAGCGCTTTTACCATGTCACACCTTTACCACCATATTGAGATATTCCTCAACCGGTCGTTCTGAGTTTGCACAGCGTTTTTCCACTTTGTGCCCATGTGATGCTGGAAATGCTTTTTCGTGGGACGGGGCATCATTGTCCTTGTCCTGCCACGTTTCTGTTGGTGTTTTCTGTGTGTTCTGCACAGGAGTGCAGTTTGAACCCCTGGCAGTGCAGCTCTTCATTGTTTCCTTTTTGGTGAATAGTACCCATGGGACACCCTTGGGGCACCCCTGGGTAGGGGTGCACCCTTGTACCCCTAGTGTATGTTTTTGGTCACGTGTGTTCCCACAGAGCAGGGTATGGGCTGGTGCCAGCTACATGCTGACTTGACAGTGGTTCTGAGTGGCCTCCATTTTTGGGATACCCAGGCAATGCCAAAGGAATTGATGGGTTCCTGAACAAAGGCAAGATGGGCACTGTAGCCTCTTGGGTTCCTTTGCCCTTTTCCCCCCTTGCTTCCCAAAGTCCTGAGAAGCCCTGGCTCTGCTCCCTTCCCCAGAATGGCTGTTAGGTGGAAGGACCATATACGTCTCTGGGGCTGCCTCCTGCCAGACTGGCAGGAGCATTACCAGGGACAACTTGTTGTGGATACACCCTTGGGATGGAACCTACATGAATGGAGTGAGTAGTCCATATGTATTCTGTGTTGTGGGTGTCTGGTTTTGGTTGTGTGCAAAACAAAAGAGGTGATGGCTTGAAGGTTTGGAATTAATCCTAACCTCTGGCATTGCTCTGGGCAACCCTCCAGGCCATCGGTCTTCACCTGCCAAGACATTACAGAAGGGGAAAGACCATATCCAAATCAGGCTTGGTCTCGCCCCAAAGGTGGCAGTCCAGCTCAAACTGCTACGGCCACAACCCTTTTGCACGAGACCACTAGCATCCCCAGACATGTAGAGAGGACCTAAATAGGCAACCTCTTCTTGAGCTACGAAGGACCATCGTGCACCTGCTTTTCTGCCGAAATACCCTTGACGTCCGTCCTGTGTGCGTGCTGTCTGCAGAAGGGGGTCGTCGCGAGTCCAGAAGAGGAGTGCCTGAACATCTTGATCCGAAGAAGTCCAGTTGTGTCGCACAGGGTCCAGAAGAGTGTGACGACTGCAAGGCAGATTGCTGCGTATTGTCCAGAAGAGGGGATACCCTGGCATAGTGCTGCTCGACAGCCGGAGCTTCAAAAGTTCCATTTGATTGGAGAATCCTACAGGGGACATCCTTGACATTACATCTGACCACTTTTTTCCACCATAGAAGATTCAGGGTCGCTGTGTGCAGAGGGTCCACCCGTGGGTCTGCACCACCAAAATCCGAAGAAGTGCCGAGGGTCCAGACTTGTTGAGGGCCGCAGTCCAGTCCACTGGTCGAGTCCTGGTCGCCAGAAGCCATCAGAGGTCTGTGTTGCAGCTGCAGCTCCGAAGAACCAAAAGTCGTTAGACCGTGAAATCCTGAAACCTGACACCTGCTTCTGCCACTGCACCTGTAACCACCGAAAGTCATCTGTGGCTCATATCTTCTTCAGTCAGGCTTTGTCAAGGTCCACAGCAAGTTTCACCTTTGTGCGCCATCCACAGTCTGAGTAACGACCCACCAATGGAGACCGCTGTGAAGATGGAAAGTGCTGCCTTTACGATACTGCGTGGTTCCTTCTTTTCTCTTGACCTCGACATCCCAGCGATGACTCCTTCCAAAGGGGGCACATCCTTGAGGGGTCCAGTCGAGTAACGCCAAGAAATTCCACAACTTCCCCTGCCAAGGCACCAAAGGTACTGTGATGAGGAAGAGCATCTTCCAGCCTCCGGAATCATCCAGGGGTTCCTGATTCATATTGCATCCTGTTCTCCTGTGGCATCTCAAGTACTTTGGGGTGGTGTAACCTGAAGAAAGAAAAGCAGAGCATTATTTAACTTATTTGGACTGGGCTGCAATGTACAAGATAAAGTGCAACCTAACTTTTCCTTTTCAGGTTGCCCAGGTTGGTGGATCCTCACACAGTATCACTATTTAAGTCTAAAGAAGGTATTCTGCCAATGTTCCTGAACTAACCTGCCTTTCTACAGTGATCTATGAAGTTACACCTTGCTTAGCTATTCTCATGCTTTTTAAACACTGTCAGCAGTTGGTGCATTTTTTATGAATCTAAGTATAGTGTGGTACCACATATAGTATAAATAGTGTTGCCCTTATTAGAATAGTGTTGCTAAAGTACAAAGTGTATTATTATTATTTTTATGTGCATATTTATCTGAACCCTATTTTATATAAAGAAGCTGTGTTATCATCCAACATAGTGTGTGGACATTCCTTTGTGGGGGCTCTGGGAGTCGCTGTACTTAAGAAACAGCCTTCATCACCTCCCAAGAGTTTGTCTTTTTTGTTCGTCCATAGCTATCACATAGAGAACTTTGGCAGTGATGCTCTGTGCCTCTACCCCAACCACGTGGAGGGCAGAAGTACAGCTGTCCCCCTCCAGTCTTTGCAGCTCTTCTGGGGTTGTTTGTTTTTAGGCATTTACTCTACTAACAAAAATACATTAAGGAGTTGTATATCTTTTTTCACTTCAATTATTGTGGACAAAATAATGTGTCGAAATTGAGGCTAAAGGCCACATTTTACTGTGAACAGACAGCTGCTCAGAGGCTGGTATGTCAGCAAATGAAGTAATAGTGTTCTATTGGTTGTTTCTTGTGCCTATTACACTATAAGGGTTATTCTACAGTCGGGTCACCGGCTGCTTCAAAGGTCCTGTGTCTTAGCTCTGAAAGTATATTTCAATTTGCATGGGTTGTACTTGACTATTGTGCCTTTAAATCCAATTTCTGGTCCTTTTCCCCCGTGCTGTCAGGTGTTGAAAGTGGCAATCCTGGCGGAGAAGTATGCTGTAGATTACACATGGTATGTGGACACGATCCTGAACCTGATTCGAATTGCTGGCGACTATGTAAGTGAAGAAGTCTGGTACCGAGTCATCCAGATCGTTATCAACAGAGATGATGTGCAAGGATACGCAGCCAAGACCGTCTTTGAGGTATGAATCCACTTCAGGAGGGGTCGTGATGAACTGTTTATACCAATATGCACATATTCATACAATCTTTATTTCTTTGCCGTTTTAACAGTAAAGCTCTCCCAGTAATTAGTTCTCTTTACCAGGACAGTTGGGGGAGAGAGGGCGATAAAACATATCCTTCTCCTGCAATGGATCTTTCATAGATTCACGTGATGTGAATATTCCTTATCGTTGGGGTGGGAATCATCGTTAACATAGACCAGTCTAATTTTAAACTGAAAACTTCATTCACTTTAGGTACAGTAATTTTGAGTCATATTGCCCACAGCAAATGGAAAGGGCTCCACCCCGGCAGGCATCTTATTTTTACCACACGTTTTCGTGTTGGCAGTCCTCAATATTTCTCTCTCTACATTCGAAGTTAATTATATTTAAAATAAAACATTAGGGTTTATTGCCAACTGATCCCGTATCGCCAGTTAGAAGATGCTTGCCCAACGGTTTCCTGCTCCTCTGCGGTCTCTCCCGCTCACAATAGCCCAGTCTTCGAAGCACTGCACATTTGGGCCTACTCAAATGTCTGATGCCAGGAAGAAAAATCTTTTTAAGGCCTGCACCCTATGTGGCCTAAAGAATGTTTTTGTAGCGGACCTCCACAAGAAATGCCTCTACTGCCTCCATCACACCACATAACTGAGGAGTATGGTTGCATCATTTGCACATTGAGAGTGGTGATCTTTACAGTTAGAGGTTACAAAGCACAGTAACACTTTGTCTTTGCACTTTGCACTTTAGGGTCTTTTTGACCGTAACGTTTTAAAATGTATGCAGTTGGGTAATTCTTGATGTTTTTATAGGATTTGTGCAACTGGACTCTCAGGATAAACTACTTGGTGATCATTTAATTTAAAATAGATTCATAAATAATTTGATTTTGATTGATTTCCCCTCCATGTGATCTATTTATTCTGCCTGCATTAGAAGTCCTTGAAGGTTTGTTATATTTAGAAATCATCATCTCCCACCTAGACTACGCCAACTTCCTCTATCTTGGTGACCCAGCATGCCAGCTCAAGAAACTCCAACAAATCCAAAACTTATCAGCCAGACTAATCCTTGCCCTCTCGCCAAGGGAACATAACATCCCTGCCCTCAAACTACTACACTGACTGCCTATCGGCCTACAAGTGACCTTTAAAGCCATGTGCATCACATGAGACATCCAGAACGGGACTAAAGTTGCTACAGACAAAGATCTACTTCCAACCCTCCAGAACACTCTGATCAGGCTCAGCTTTACTCCTCTTTATTTCCCTCTTAACACTCCACTAGAGTTGGCGGCTCTAACGTTTCTATCCTAGCTCCAACCATCTGGAACACTCTTCCTCTGCACAGAGGACTAACTTTCCTTCAAGAAAGTACTCAAAACCTGGCTATTTCCTACAATACCCTGAAAGCAGTCCCTAAACTTCCAATTCCCAATCCGAGCATACGAACATTCACCACCAGGCGGCGCTGGCCATTAATGCTATGGCCCGACGTCACTGGTCGTGGCATCCCAGACCTCACACACTATCAAACACCAACAATGATCTTTGCTCTCTAAAGCACCACTAGCTAGACACAGGCCGTCATCACATTTTTTTCACACCATGAAATGCCACAAGATTGATTAGTTACTGCACCTGTCACTTATAAGGGGAAACAAGCAAATCATAATCAGTTGTTGAGATAGAACTTCATACCTGCTGCATTTGGATAGATTGTGATGTCTGGCAAGGCATTGTCCTGGGAGGAATTGTGTGCCATGGCCATGTCTCACACCAGATGGGCAGGTGGGGGTTTCTCGTGGGTTGCTACAGAACGCAATCGGAACTTGCCCTGAATCGCACTTGAAGGACGTGAGGGGTGGCTGGTTGTTAGGGAGAATTCTCCGAAATATGCTAATTCCCTCCACCTTAGACACCCCCAGCAACGTTGCTGGTTTTTGAGGACTTGAATATTTAACCTGGAGAGAGTGAGACCCTTTTTCCCACTCGATCATGTATTTTAATGTGATTTTGAACTCTGTTTCTTTTGGTTGTGGATTCTGACAACCTCCATAGGCATCATCTTTTACATTGTGTCACACAGCACCTTCAGTGCATTGACACAGAGAAGTCTTAGATTTCCCAAAGGTTTAAATACCTTCTGTGGGATAAACTACTGTTTCCCAGAGCAGTTAACTGAAATTGACTTTACTTACATTTGTAACTTTCTAGACCAAGCAAACACTATCTTAGAATAGGACGTTGGAGGAGTTACCTAGAATCCCCTTTGTCTAGTATCTCATGTAACATTGTTATGTTACCCTTTTCTCACTGAATGGCTGGTGACAGTCGTTACATTTTAACTACCGTGGTGTGCATTTACCACGGGCTGCATTCGTAGCTGCAGTAATGCACCCAAGGGTGCCATTTTTGTCAAAATGGCCCTAGTCTTCTTTTTTCACCATTTCATTGTGGAAAGGTCCTTCTTGAGATTTACTCTGCACGCCAAACCAGGTTTGGTCCCATTGTTCGTTTTGCCTTTGGCGGGATTCACAAGTGAAGCCCGCATCTGGGTCCAGTGTGTGTAGGGTAGGCAGGAAGTGAGGGAGGTGCCCGAAACTCCCTGTGCTTAGTCTCCTACGAGACCCAAATGCACTCTGTAGTGATTGGCTGGCTGACTGTCCGGCAAGGACAGCCACCCTGCTGGATGACTGACAGCTAAGCTGGAATGAATGGGAGAGAACTGAATAAAAGGCGAGGCTTTTGGCTTGGAAGGCAGAGTCGACCACTGGATGAAGGAACCGAAGAAGAACTTGAAGAGGACGCCTGCTGCAACTCTTGGACCGTTTGTTTGCCTGGTGAAGCCCTGCTGCTGTGTTGAAACTCCAAATTCTTATCGGCAGAGACTCCCCGTAAGGACAACTTCTCCCCTTGAGTTGGTGGGACCAATCAACTCCAAAGTAAGCCACCTGGACATCCTTCTCGGAGCTGATAGAATTTCCACAGAGTTGCTGCTGGAAACCGAATTGCCAGGAAGAGCAACACCAGATGGTGTGCATTGCTTTTAAGGTGGCCAAGAGCTCCAGGAAGATCCCCCCGGTCTCCGAGGAAGCAGGACTGACCGAGCCTGAGCCCCCTCAACAGAGTGCGGGACCCCAGAAGCAAGGAAAGTCCATCTCGACAGCCAGAAATGGTGGTGTTGCTATTTGCGGTTGTCGCGAGGAGCTGAAACACTGAAGAGCCACTTGTTGGAAAGATTGCTGGTTGCGAGCGTTGACTGTCCCATTGCAGTGCAGGAGTCCCCAGAAGTCCTCCCTCTTGTCTCCATGACTGAGGCCCAGGAACAGTGAGTTCTGCAGAGCTGCACAGGAACAGAAGTCATCTGCTGCACTTTTTCTTCAATACAAAGGTACTGTAAAGTCTGGGAGAACTTGCCTCTCATTGTAGAGTTGCTTGCATCGTCTACTACTCACAAGTCTAATCAGCTTGTGGCCCTACATTTGATTGTTCTTTTCTTCAAAAACTTCTAAAACAATCTGCAAAGACTTTTCTACTTACCTACCAGAAGTGCTTTATCCTGTGCCCATTGACTTTGGCTTAGCCTGTTATGCTGAATGACTCTGCTCATGGGATCCAAAAGTATTTGCCTGCTTAAAAATATTTGTGGTCTCTTGTTGTTCTAATAACCTTTTCCTTTTACCAACTTCTAAGAGTATTCTAAATGCAAACAGTAAGATATTACTGTCCCCAGCACCCGAGCTATTGAAGTCACCTGAGGGTGTAGTGTGTGTCTGCGGGCCATCCCAAAAGGGTTTTTACTGATTTAGAAACTAAGAGTGTACACTCTTGAGGTGTATGTGTGTGTTACTTTTACATTGCTCCCTTCTGAAGAAGACTTAATCTAACTGACTGATACATTAATAATTGTTTATTCAAGAAACCTTGTGTGCAAGTGTTTATTTGAATACTTGTCACTGTGAATCTCTGTGTAACTCCCCTACAGCTCACAATGACCCCTCTTGAGATAAGCCTGGATGCTCAACACGCTACTAAAACTGTGTAGTACAAGTTTATACCAAAGGTTGGGTTTCCTAAACCTGTAGTCCGAGTTGTTTTAGTGTTCCCAAAGAGTACTGCATACAAACTTTGCCTAACACTGGTTATCATGCTTGGATGAATCATAGGGTTGGCCTCCCATGGTAACGGTAACAACTGTGAAGGTTTAGTACACACACACACACCCACACACCATCTGTGAAGAATTCGCCAAGCTCCCCACTTGGAAGAGCTTGAAAATATAGCCTGTGCTGTACTAGTGGCAATTTGTGAAGCATAGCCTGTCGCTAACCATTTTTCTCAGGATGACACTACCTGATTGGGTGCACATACAACAAATCTCCATTCTAGTTTCTAGGTACGTATAAACATAGCACTCCGGTGGACACATGCCGCCGGGATGGCTACCCATACACATCAGAATACAGCAACTCCTACGATAAATTTGGTCTCGCTGGTCACATAATTGTTCTGCATACTTACACCAGACTACGCTTCAACACCTCTGACACCAGTATGCAGCAAAGATCTATGACAAATTCGAGCCAGCTGGACATATAGCGAATCTCTAGCACTCACGCCATCTCCTAACACCTCTCAGCACCCATCCACATGCCTGCCCTCGTGGGTTGTTTTCTACCCAATCCTGTTCAGCCCTGCTAAGCCTTATCATGGCCAAATGTGCACACCCATTCTAATCATACTCTGTGATCTCCAACACTCTGGACTTCGGTCCCTAAGGGCATTCCCACCACTAGCGCATTGATAATATAATAATAGTAAAAGGCACTATATAAATGACAACTACAATATAATTGGAGTGGAGAAACATCACCACTGACAAATGGGTGCTGTCCCAGCAGGGCCATACACTTGAGTATTGACTCCCTGTCATCCCTCCAGTCAAGGCAGAAAAGTTTCATAGTCTGCTCCAATAGTAAGTCCGGTCGCTGTCGTCCAGCGGAGCCATACAAAGAGTCCCACACACACACACAGCGAGGTCAAGGAGTGTACTCCAGATATTTCCGGGTAAGAAAAAACACAGGCGGTTGGAGGCCAATTTGACCTCTCAGAATGTTAAACAAATCTTTTTTTTTCATTTACATTTTTTTTTTGTTTGGTTACAAGAACCTTTTACAAAATACATCAACAATACAGTATCAATTCCTTATCAACCAAAAATAAAAAAAATCTCCTATAAGCATATAAACAATAAACTAAAATTGGCATTAGTACTTAAAAGTACCTTAAGAAAAAAAAAGGCATTCATCCAATGTAAAACAACATTTTTCAAATAACGATATTACTTATTATTAATACCTGAACCACTGCGGTTGTTGGTGCTGTATCATACCCCGAGATCAGCCTATCCCAAAATAAGTCTGACAGGAAATGTTCTTTTCCCATTCAAAACCTCGCAAATAAGAGTGATCTAACGGGCCATGTGCCTTCACAGTATGCTAGTAGATGTTTGAGAGACTGATTCGCCGGATTGTTACAAACATTACGGAACTTCTTGTCGGTAATACCCTGACCTCTGCTGTGAAGAAATTCCCCAGTTTGTGCTATGTTCAAACAAATTCTCAGAAAGCCTAACCTAATTTTTCAGTCTGGAAACTTTACCAAATATCGCGGGAGGACCCCTAACTTATCTACCTTCAGAAAGTAATTAACGAGGGACTGGGACCACATATTCTCGAATATCTGAAGGCTCAGACCTTCTGGATGGTCACACTACAGCAGATACTATCACAGCAGCAGCACAGAGATTTCCTGGTATCGCGAGATCTGGAGGATGCCTTTTTTCACATCCCTATTTATCTGACACACCGCCATTACCTCCGCTTTGTAGTAGCAGATGAATATTACCAGTTCTACCCTTCGGACTGCGGTCTGCCCTGCGGGTATTTATCAAATGCCTCACCCCAGTGGTAGCACATATCATCTGCCAGGCAGGCTCTCACGTCTACCCGTATCTCGACTGGTTGGTGAGGGCGACGTTGTATACTGAAGCCACGCACAGTTCTGCTATGACCATTCATTGTCTGAAATTGCTAGGCTTCTCTGTCAACTACCCAAATCCTGTTTTGTTCCCTCTGACCAGGCACTGTACCTGTGGGCACATCTAGACACGCTAGCTTGCATAGCGACACTGTCAAGGGAGAAGGTGCAGACTCTCCTTGCCAAAGTACAACACTTCTTGTGTCACCCGGATCTATCCGCATCTACAAGTCCTTGTTGGGCATGATGTCCTCCTGTATCCCTCTGCTACCTCACTGCAGGCTCCTCATGCAGCCCTTGAAGAGTTACTCGACGCTCGTTGGAAGCAGGTTTTGTGGTCTTGGCAGGATCAAATCAAGCTAACCAAGCACAGCAGAAAAGAACTGTGCTGGTGGTCCATCAAGGCTCGTATGGTTCCGGACGACCCCTTCACCAAGTCAGTCATGACAAACGCTTCCCTGGAAGGCTGGGGCACGCATCCCGACAACCTACATGCCATTTACAGACACCACCCCAATGTTCTACATATGCAAGCAGAGGGAAACAAGATGCTCCCTCCCTATCGTTGGAAGCACAGTCTATCTAGCACTGGGCGTTAAAACAGCACATGTTCCTCATCCCTCTTCACCTCCCGGGACTGCAGAATACATTGGTGGATTCCCTCAGCAGGGAACTTCGCTCCTGTCATGATTGGGAGTTGCAGGAGGGTCAGCTCCAAAAGGTTTTCCGCCGTTGGGCAACCAGAGATGGACCAATCTGCCACCTACCACAACAAATGCTACAGAGCGTTCACCAGCAGGTTCCCCACCCAGAGAGCCTAGGGGATGCCTTCTCGTTCCTGTGGAAGGGGAAAATTCCTCTATGCTTTCCCACCAATTCCATGAGTCCTATGTGCCTTCAGAGAACAGCAGTGCAGACTAATCTTATTGGCCCCTGCACAGCCGACAGTTCTGGTACTCCAACCTCCCAGAGCTTTCCTCCGCTCCCACAATACAATTCTACCCTCATCACAATCTACTGTCTAGGAACAAAGGGGACATTTTCCACCCCGACCCATGCTCCGTCAACCTGACGTCCTGGCTCCTGTGTTCCTAGAGTTTGGCTCTATCCCACTATCTCAGGACTGCCGGGACATTGTAGCGCGGGATCACACTCCTCCTACACTTGCTTGTTACAGCAGCAAATGGAGAAGGTTTAAGATTTGCTGCAGAACCAAGTAGATAAACCCTTTAAACATTCAGCAGCCAACATCCTGCTGTACTTGGTTTTCTCTTGTACACGCCGGTATGGCTCACTCTTCCATCAAAGTGCATTTGGCAGCTATCTCAAGGAATACCCGGTCTCCTGCATCACCTTTGTTGTGGTTCCAAAGATTAGCTTTCCTCAAGGGCCTATTTCGTTCCTTCCCAACAATCAAACGACCGGCTCCAGCTTGAGAGCTGAACATGGTCCTATCAATCCTGGTGAAGCCACCATTTGAGCCAATGCACAAAGCCCTGCTGAGTTCCTATCCTGGAAGACTGCTTTCCTGGTGGCCATCACCTCTGCCTGGCGTGTAGGCAAAATAAAAGCATTTTCCTGCAAGGCACCCTACCTAGTGTTCCACCCCTCGTTTGTGCCCACGGTGCCATCCACGTTTCATCTCAACTAACCGGTTATTTTCGCAGCGCTCTTTGGTACGCCGGTTTCCC
The DNA here is from genome assembly GCF_040938575.1 of Ambystoma mexicanum. NCBI lineage: Eukaryota > Metazoa > Chordata > Amphibia > Caudata > Ambystomatidae > Ambystoma > Ambystoma mexicanum. Next base: position 918,513,863 of record NC_090934.1, on the reverse strand, counting down.
CGGCAGAACACTCTTTGCACTCTTTAGACGTGCAAGCTTTGAAATACTACGTCTCCCACACCAGGTCTTTGCAGCAGACGTCACAGCTTTTCATGACGTTTGGTCTGTCGGAATTGGGAACGGTCTGTCTAAATTTTCTATTGTCAGATGGATTTCCCCCTACATTTTCTTCTGCCATCAAGAAGCTGGTAGGCCTCTCCCTGGCAGTCCCATGACTCACTCCACAAAATTGGTGGCCGGTATTACTGCATTCCTTTCTGGGGTCCCACTTGTGGACAGAGCAGCGACATGAAGGTCGGTGCACAGGTTTACTAAGTTGGACTGTGTCGTCAGGGATACTGCTGCAGAGTCTGGGGTTGGCCAAGCAGTACTATGTAACTGTTTTCGTGAGGTTAATGCCTCCTGTGGGAAGTGTTTGCTACAAGGAGCTTGCCTCTGCCCATTATGGTTATATGGTATTGCTTTGTAATCTGTTCACAGCATGTTCATCTATGAAAGATCAAATGCTGGAAAAGAAACGAGTTACTTACCTGTAACTTCTTTTCACCAGCATTGGTATCTTTAATACATTTCAATGCTAAACTCTGCCGACACTGCTTGGCTCTTCTTGGCTCATACTGCCACGTTATGTGCGCTATGCCAAAATCTGAAGATGGCCTACAGGGATAGAGATAAGGGAGCCCTTTCCATTGGCTGTCGGGAGGATGAACTAGAATGACGGTAATAGAGCACTAAAGTGAGCTATGTTGTCAGTTTAAAATTAATCTGCTCTGTTACCGAGGATTCCCAGCCTAACAGGGAATCTTCATGGCATGTGAATCTACGAAAGATACCAATGCTGGAGAACAGGAGTTATAGGTAAGTAACTAGTTCCATATTTGCTATATGGGCAAACAATACATTACTTATTTCTGTGTCTTGGGATTTTCATCATGATTTGTAATCCTCAGGGTTCTTTGCACAGAAGACCAATCCCAGAACACAAAATGGAACTTGCTTTTTATTTTGTTTCTGTACAATACAGAGGCAGATGCTTGGGTAATAGTGCTTTTCCCTTTTAAGGCTGAGAGCTAGGGTTTACTCAGTATATCCTGCACCGAGACAGCCACCTATTTTGCTCACTGTGCGAAGTACCTAGGAAGCATTTGGTTTTTTATATTAATCACAAAACAAATTCTAACCATCTGCAGGTTTTTATAAAGTTCCGTTTTTTATCATATACTTACATCACAATAAAGAAAAAATGTATTTACAAAGATAATTCCATTCAAATGGTTCAATACAGTATTTTCAGAAGACTTTCAGAGTACATGTTCTTGTTAGACTTGCCAAGAAGGTAATAATCTTCTTGCGGTATCTTTATGGTCTATGAATAGGTTTTAATGGTGCCCCGAAATTAATTCAAATAGATGCAGATTTGTCATTAATGTTTCCTCATTTGTTTGTTCTAAACAGTATAACGACTATGCATCAATATCTCCAAAAGTCTTACGATTGAGACTTGTTTTGTTCATATGATCGTCTGGCTTTTCAAAGCAGTGAAAGTTGGACGATCATATAAACAAAACAAGGTTTTCCTTCAAGTTCAAAATAATTCACAGTAGAAGCACTGGGGTTCCTTTACCCAAGTTCAAAATAATTCACAGTTTTAGTAGGCTCAAAAGACTTAACATTTCTGGTTTTCACCTTCTGGTGGTTGACCTGTGTTCAATGCAGTATTTAGAGAAAGCCATCTTTTAATTCAGTTAATATCGGCTCCTGCACTGGAATCCTTGTGTGGGCTGGAGCCTCCCACCATACACTTCTCGAGCCGCGTGCTTTTGCTTGCAATGTAAGCCCTTTGGGCTTTTATAGGGGCTGATGCTGTGTTTAAAAAATTTTTTGGGGAAATTTGTAACAGAGCTCTTGCATGCTCCGTTTTTACTTGGGTGCCTATTCTTCGCCTATCTGCGTTGGGCTGGCGCACGCCTCCATGAAAATCCATCTGGCAGCGATCTCCCGCTACACCAGAACTCCGGGGCAGTCATCTCTGTGGTCTCATCGCTTGGTGAAGGAGTTCATGAAAGGACTGTACCGATCGTTCCCGCCGGTGACGGCTCCGGCCCCGGCGTGGGAGCTCAACGTGGTGCTGACCAGGCTCATGGGCCGCCATTCGAGCCTCTGCATTCGGCACCGTTGAAGTTCCTATCGTGGAAGACAGTGTTTCTTGTGGCCATCATCTCCGCACGAGTGGGAGAGATCCAGGTCCTCGCCTGTAAACCTCCATATCTGACATTCCACGAGACGAGGGTAGTGCTGAGGACGTGCCCCTCATTCATGCCCAAGGTGCTGTCGGACTTCCATCTCAACAAGCCCTTGGTGTTACCTGTTTTCTTCCCGTCGCCTTTGTCACCGGCTGAGAGGACTTTGCACTCACTGGATGTGGCTAGAGCGCTGAAGTTCTACGTGGACCGTACAAAGGGTTTTCGGAAGACAGCACAGCTGTTTGTGAACTTTGGTCCTGTGAACCAAGGGAAGGCCCTCTCGAAGGCTTCCATTTCCAGATGGCTCTCCGGCTGCATCATGCACTGTCACCGGTTGGCAAACCGACCGTTGCCCGGTCGTCCAAGAGCCCATTCAACCAGAACGATCGCTGCTACTACGGCGTTCCTGTCTGGTGTGCCCTTGCTGGACATCTGCAGGGCTGAGACGTGGAGGTCGACGCACACCTTCACGAGATTCTACTGCGTCGACTGGGATTACAGGGATTCCAGGGAGGAGTCCAGAGTCGGCCCGGCAGTGCTGCGCAACCTGTTCACTTGAAGGTGAGCCTGTTGAGGAGGTAAGATGCTTAATGTTGAGTAGTAGAAATGTTTAATGTTGAGCATTGCCACCTCCCGTGGTTGTGCATGTGTACTGATATGTATTCTTGTATTCATGGGCATGTGAATCCATGCCAGACCCCATGCTGGAGAAGGAACAAGTTACTTACCTGTAACTGTTGTTCTCCAGCATGGGTCTGGCATGGATTCACATGCAAACCCTCCCTCTAAACCCCTCTGCGGCTCTTCTCTTGGTCCTACTGCCACTTTACGTGCTACTAAATCTGAAGATGGCTGCCAGACGAGGGGCTTAGGTAGAGGGCAGTCATTGGCTGGGGCAGTATGACCCAGAGACCAGTGATTGGTTATTAGTAGAAAGACAGTTCAGAAATGAAACTGATTACAGAGGATTCCCAGCCTGACGTCAGGGAATATTCATGAGCATGTGAATCCATGCCAGACCCATGCTGGAGAACAACATTTACAGGTAAGTAACTTGTTCTTTCTCCTCTGTGAAGGGTGCAATGAGTTAAAATGTGGTTATTGGCCCTCCTGAGTGGAAGAAATTCCATAGAAAGGGATATTTGACCTATGTTCGTTCTCAGTAGAGGGGCTTCCACACTCCTTTGTAACTAAACATTTGATTTGGCTTTCCACCTGTGAATGAAGGGCTAAGAATTGGCTAAATAGTTCTGAATTCTTTATCAGTTCATAGTCCTACAATTACATACTTTGTAATGATTAGCATTGTCACTGAACACCTCAGTATTCACAGTTGCGTGCCTTTCCAGTAGGGGCATGGACAAAAATAGTACCCAGGTTTGCCTGGCCCTTTCACTCTGGAGTCTTGTTTGACATTTATCTGGTGTCTCTTGCTGTCGTTTTTAAGCATGCCTCGCTGCATCAAGCCGTTGTCTGGCTTGCCTTTGTTGTGGAGCCGCCTGCTGTCTTTATGCTGCCTATCTTGGCTACATCAGCCTGTTGGCTGGCTTGTCTCTGTTCTAGTGTCTCTAGAAGTAGATTTATTGGGTGGCGTCATTATTACATTACTGTTTCTTTTGTCACTGAGGATGTGTGCTTCTTTAGTGTCAAGAAGAGTAATTGTCTGGATGTTCTGTTCTTCATTTACCAGGATTTCTTGTACTAATCTTTGGGGCATTTTCAGCTTTTATTATGGTCGGTGTTGAGTGAATTGTCAGCTTTTGTTATGGCCTATCTCAAGGAAATAGCTATGGTCATTTGTTAAGCAAAACAAGCATTAGTTGCATTTCTTGTACTACCTTAGCAAACAAATTTGAACCAGGCAATTGGATTCCTCGTAATAAGTTAGCCCTGTTCGAGCCCTTTGGGGCCTTCTAGATAGTTCCCCCTCAGTTTCTGTATTTGACAAACAGACACACTTTCAAAAATACATATTGGAAGAAGATAACATTCTAGATAGATTTCCATCTGGTTTTTGCCCTTTGTGCAAAATGGGAAATAGACCTTGCGTGTGGCTGTCAGTTATAATCTTTTACAAGACGCAGACAGTGCCGTCCTCTTAATACTTCTAACTTGGTATTGTTTCTCACTGTGGATGACACGTTTACAGTAGTCAAATGCCTTCATTCTGTGGGTCAAGTTATAGAAGTGCCCTTGGGTTGGTGATGCTCATTCCTTGGTTACAGTGAGCAGTGTGTGAAACTTGGAGACTTTATCTCTAGAACTGCCGGTCTGATTTGTGGGGTCTCGCTGGGCTCTTTTTTGCGTGTCCGCCACGCCACCTTAAATTAATATTTATTTGGTTTTGGTTCTTGTAGAGCGCCCAGGTAATCAGAAGGTTGCTGCAGAGAACACAATAATGTCCTTTTGTAGACCTACACCGGATGCGGGTGACATGCAGATTTATTTGTGTATAAATATTTCCGATGATACTTCAATGTCTCCTCAGCTGTTGCGGAAGGCAGTGTCTTGGAGCCAGTGGTCTTAAAATTATTGCTTGGAATTCTGAGGTCCTACTTCTTGCAACTTGCATATGTTAAAAGAACCACAGAAAATCCCAACCCACCGTTGACCGTTTGCTCTAAATATTGCTTTTATTACCTTGTGAAAATGTGAGTCATATGGAAAGCTAACCTAAGCCTCAAAGCTCAAGTTGGTGCTGTTACTCAAGCCACCCACTTTAAACGTCAACAGCATAAAGAGGTCCTTCTTCCCTATACTCACACCACACCATTGGATTGGCCTGTCAAACTCCTCTTTGGATTACACCAATGTCCTTTATGCTGGACAACCATTGTATCTTTAGGATGCGCTGCAGGACATTCAGAATTTTGTGGTTCACCCAGTTTTAGGGGAAAACAGATATTCACTCCACTGCACCACACATTGGCTGCCTGTATGCTGCAGAGAGACTTTCAAGATCCCCTACCTTGTTTTGAAATGTAGATTTGGCCTATGGCCCTGCTCCCTCCGATTTAGCTTAACTAAATATTCACCCGGAAGTAACTACAATCCTCTGCTTAGTGCCTTTTGGCTGTCCCTCTCTAATAATTTGTCTAGTGGATGTAGGTTTACTGTTTGACCAATTTCTGCACTTTTCGCAAGGCAACAAACATTTTTTGTTTGATCAATCTCTTTTCCTGCAATTCATCTTGTGCTTTTGCTGCCTTTTGTCTATTTTCGACAAGTGGTTGCTTTTTGTATCTAGTGCCAACATACAAATTACTCTGTGTTGCACATAAAACATGAAATCCATCAAAAATCTTATCCTATCAAGACTGAAGTTGGCGGACTGCTCCAAAGGAATGAAACCGTTATTAATTTCAAAGCTGCAGTAGTTAATCTTGGCCACGAGGTTGCAGCAGAGAGCTAACCGGGAGTCTACCCTTTAAATATCTTATTGGGATTGATACTGTACCCGGTTATCTGCGTAGTCTTCTGGTGCTCTGGCAGATCTGAAAGTGTGGGAATTGGGTGGTATTATTTGGGAGAGGGGAAATGCAAGGAGGCTTAGCGCTGACAATGGCAGCGGGGGCACATCACTAGATGCTGCACACCCACGCACCACTAGTCCACAATACGTTCACACTCCCTTCCTCCCTTGGAGCTCCCCCCGCCCCCCAGATACCCAAATGAGAAGCGGGACCAGTTGGCTGAGTGGAAGTAAAATTGCCACAGCAAACTTTATTAACATAAAGTCAGGAGTTAACTTACAGGTGTTCCGTTTCACTGCTACCCTCAGGATTCTGCGCTGAGGTGTAGCATCCTAACCCCCCCAACCCTTCAGGTCCTTGCGGACCCGTCGAGTGCCCCGTCCCTCCTTATCCGTCCCTCGCTACCCCTGGCCACATTTTCTTTTTTGATTTTTTTTTTCTTTCTTTTTTTCTTTTCCCCATTTTATTTATCGGGCATTTTTTCATTTCTATTTCGTTTTCACTTGTTTTCTCTTTCTCTACTTTCATTAGATCCATCCACGTATCATTTTCCCCACTATAAATCCTTTCTTTCCCCTAAATGTCCTCTTCTTCCCCCCTTATCCTTTCCCTTGGCGGTCTCTTTACCTTTCCAATTTTGTGCTCCCCTTACCTTCTTTCCTTAACCTGTCCTGCCCCTCCCCCTTCATCCAAGCCAGTGCTGTTCCAAATTCCTCAGCCTTGGCGGTTCCCCCCCTTCAGGCCCCCCGCACTGCCCAGCTCCTTCCCTTTTCGCCATACTGTTCTCTACCAAGACCCCCCACCCCTCATCCCTCTTAGCAGCCTTCCCACTGGAGCCCATTAGTCCATCCTTCCCCATCTTTCTCCCCGACCCAGCTCCTAAAGGTCCTCCCCTGATCTCCCAACCCTGCTCCTCTTGGCCCACATCCCACAGCATAGCAGGGATCCCCCCTCCTATGCATTTCCCAGTTGTCTCCCTAAGCTGACCCTTAAAATTCCCCAGTTTTCTTCCTATTCCCCCCCCTCCCCCCCCTAATCGTCCCATCTTCCCAGGTTCACCTCCCCATTCTCTCCCTACCCCCAATCTTTGCTTCATCATTACTTCCCAGCGCCCTGTTTCTCTCCACCTCCCTCCTTTCCTTCCCCTTCCCTTGTTGGATTTGTTGTTACTCTCCTTCTCCATCGATGCACTTCCCAATTTCCCCCACCCACGCTTGGGGTTGGAAGGTCTTCCAAGCCCCGTAGCCGTCCCCTTTATGTATGGGCCTCCCCTGAGTCTTGTACTCCTGGGTGCCGTCCGTTCTAAGCTGATGGCTGTGCAGTCCCCTTGTGGTAGCCGCCAGTACTTTCTAAAGGGAACACCATGTAACATCCACTGGGCGTGTCTGAAAGAACATAATATAGCGATCAGTGCCTCCGCCATGACTCTCTGCAGGCAACCGGCAGCAGAGAGTTCCCCCTCAGGCACCTGGTTGCCAGTACTATAAAAACCCTGCTAGGACCCATTAATTCCTTTTACACCACAAACAAACTGGCCCTCCATACTCGACCGGTGGCGTGATGATTTGTGGTGGGGATCCCAGACCCCGACCGTCACCCTTGCGTGATGGTGTTATTTGGAAATTGCTGCTCCATTTTGTCCGTTCTCCCTGGCAGGAGGGCCAACTGTCAAGACCGTGGCGTGCTGGACTGAGGTCTTCCCTTGACCGTGTGGTTCCTTCTTGTAAGAAGCCCCCCCTCCAACAGGGGGGGCGTGTTGGGCCTTGCTCGGCCATTGTGCTCCCATCCAGGAGGGCCCTTGCTTGTACGCTATGGCGTGACAATATTTAATTTTTTGTGATTGCCTTCCTGGTTTGTCTCCCAATTTCCCCCCCTTGAGCCTTGTTTCTTTGCAGCCCCCTCCTACTAAAGCCTCATTTATATTGCATTCAGTTTTCCCCTGGACTTCTCCCTCCCCTTGTGCCCCAAGTCCCCCGGCCCCATCATCTGGGTGTGATTTCTGACCAAAGTAACTCGGTGCCCCTGGACCCATCTCCCCCCTGAGTCGGCGTGCCCCTCATTCGGCCAGTGACTTCTTTCTCCCTGTTGAAACTTTGGTTCCCTACCCACTCCCTCTGTCGTTACCTGCCACTACCACCCTGCGGTGTGTCCCTTGCATGTCCCTTTTGAGTCCCTTTATACTGAATTTCGTTTTAGTACCCTTGGCTATTTACTTCCATTTTTATTTTAATTACACTTGCTCACCATTTTCCATTCCCCTTACATTTATTAACCTCTTCACCTTTACGTAATCTTGCTGGGAAGCCCAGTTTGTTCACTCTTCTCCTCCACCACTGTCCTTTCCAGCCCACTCACACTCTGCGTTGTTTCCTGCCCCTTCCTGGATACCCACCCTTTGCCCCTCCTTGTTACGCCAACCAGAGCTCCCATCCCCTAAAAAAGGGAGGGTGGGGTCCAGCCTGCATGCCCTACCTTAACCATAGCTTTCACAGAGGAATTCTGTTTTGGCGTTGTCCTGATATAGCAAACCTGCTTGCTGCTGTATCTGTTTGTAAACCGCTGAAATACCAACACCCATTGGGCGGACCTTCCAGCGAAGTCCTCTAGCTCTACCCTTACCATTGTTTCTTGCCTTTACTTACTAAATGTTTACCCCTCAGTATTGCTCTAGTTGCATTTTGCTGGTGAAGGTTCCTTACCAATTTGCTTTCCACCTCTCCTGCCTACGATTCCAAACCCATAGACCAGCCCACTACCCCTCAGCGCTGTGACCTGGCTGTATATGTTTGGTGGGTTATTTAAGGCGCTAATAGCACGCTAGTACACCAAAGTTTCTAAGGACAACCTGGGGATCTAACCTGTGGTGCTCAGTGTCCTCTTGCTTCCAAGGCAAGCATGTTGCCCCTGTACTCTGCTCCCGAGATCAACCCCCCCCCTTTCCACCCAGTTATTCCAGCCAGAGAGCCCCTTTCCCCCGCAAATTCTTGCCTTAGAGAGAGGGGAACCTGCTTGCAAGCCTTAACTAAAACATTGTTTGCACCAAGCATGTCTGTTTTATGCGTTGCCTGGGGTGGCAAATCTGCTCACTGTCTAAACTGTTTGTAAACCTTTGCTGGTGAAAGTTCCCTACCGTTTTGCTTTATATTCCAACTTACCAGCTCCTACCTCCACTTCCTTGGCCCCCGCCTGTTTTGGTGTGGCGAGCCCCCGTGCCAGGTCTATTTGCTGGTCAGAATGGATAGTTTGTAGATGGGGGCCTGTGTTTAGTTCTTTTAGGCCCGCTGCATTAACTATACACTTCGGATGTAGCGTGAGCAGCGAGCACCCAGTGCTTCATGCAGCCTCTCTGCGCTTTATCAGCTGCTGGTGTGGGCGAGTTCAACAGGTCAAAGTGTAAGCCTGTTTTGGCCAATATGGACCAGTTTGACGAGTTACTTACCTATGCAACAGTAGTTTTAACTATTGTTGCTGAATACGTAATCTCTAAATTGCGCAAATTGCATCGCAGTTCGTCAAAACACATCCCGTTGGTTATTGCTCAAGCTGCCCCAACACACCTTTCCCCCACCAAAGCCCAGCGCACCACTCCCCCAACATAATTACAATGTGTTTGCTGGCAGAGCCCCTACTGAGCCCCAGATGCTCCGCGCTTGTCCTCCCAGCCACGACCAGGGAACAGCCATTCTCGAAAGCTCCCCTTCCGACCAATGCACATAAAAGATACTTTTAGCCAATAAATGCGCAACAACAATCGGCGAAACCCATTTATGCAATTATATATTCTCTTTACTTATTCGATACCCAGAATGTTGATCGCTGGTATCCATACCTTTAAATCATCCCCCTCATATTGGCGTTGCTAGCATTGGTAGCGTTTTGAGGTTAACATTTATCAAATCGCAGCGTCTGTTAACAGTGCCCTCCCAATAATACCAGTCACAGAGAGTCGCTTCTCTCCATCTTGGTCCCGAAACCCATTATCTCGACGTATGTGAAACTATGCCCGCCGCTGTGACAGCCTCTTGATCTCCCATCACCTGCGCCAATAACACTGATAAAGTAACCCCTTGCCAACTGTCTTTTTCCCCCCCCACAGCGAACCAAGCAGCCCTGCCACTTGGCTCCAACACCGCCATGCGGCTGCCCCCTGTAACCTTTCGCCCTCATCGTAAGCAAAGAGCATGCAGCGCCGATTGTGGATAGCCAGTACACAAACAATGCGCTTCATGCGCCGCAACACCATACCAGCCATATTACTCATGTTTTTTCGTTACCATCCGATATTCCGTTCTGCCCATACCATACCATGTGCCGTGATACATAGCAATATTATTACCTCAATCCTCCTCCCGTTATCGTCTGTATATCCGCTGCTTCCTTATGTTGCAGGTGCCCCGCGCCCACCCAGGCAGCCTCCTGTTACCTTGCCTTGGAACCCCGCACTCCCAGCCCCCCTAGTTCCCCACTGACACCCCACTAAACCCGCTGCTTTGCGGCTTTGCCCCGCATAGTTACGCCACTGGACTGAAACCACTTGTTGCTGTTTCATTGTTACTGGCATTCCCACGTTCCCCGCTGCTCCCATATTTCATGGCCCTGGGGCCTTCGCAAGTTGCTGGTGACCTACTATCTGATGTACACTGCGCCATGTGTCCCTTACACATCACTGGCACCGCCATTAATCGTTCTTGCTGCACGCCCTGGATCTTCCAGCAATCTTACTATCTTAACGTTTTCTTCCTCCGTGTTGCCAACCCGTTAACCTTATAATTCGTTTCCCGTCTACGAACTCCCCTTTATTCTTTTTACTCTTCAACCGTAACGATGCTCCTTTGTGTTGCTGCTGGACCTGCTTCCTTCCTTCCTTCCTTCCTTCCTTCCTTCCTTCCTGGATTCTGGATGCCTTGCCCAGGATACCCTGGAAGTGGACCCTCGATAACTGCAGCTAGTAACTGGCCACCTCCTTCACTGGAACGTCTGGAAAGCCTCGCACCGGACCACTTCCTTCACCGGACGCAAGCACGAGTAGGAGCAGGAAACAAAGAGGCCGTCCCCCCTTGCCGGCGCCCTTTTATATAGGGTGCTACCAGGTCCCAGGCTACAGTTCCCTCCCTGTTGCCCTTTGATGACGCCCCCCCCCAGGCAAGACTTGCGAGGCCCTGCCCCCCTACACCCCTCTAGCCTGCACATGCCCAATGCAGGCATCGGCACTAAGGGTTTCCCCCGCCGATGCCATTTTCCAAATGGCCCGGGAGCCTTGCGTTTCGGTTGTGTTGATGTGTTGAGAACGGAAATACCTAGAGCTCTTTGTGTGGGTCAGTTTCTAGTTGCTGTGTCAACAACATGGAGGGATTCTTGTCCGAAGTTGTGCCTAGTGTGCCTTATGTGCTAGGATGCATTGACCTGAGTTTTGGTAAGTAACTTTCTTGTAGAGGTGTAGCGTTCTGATGTTTGGCTGTTGGGAGGAATATTCGAATTGCCATGCAGGCGTGGCTTAGTTGGTATGCGTATTGTGTTTTGCCATATAGAATGTGAGTGTTAGTGCATGGAGATGTCAGAGACCTTGAGGGGCAGACAAACCTGAAACCAGAGAATATCATAACAATGCATAACAAGACATGATAAAGGCATGAAAATCATCCCAATGCATTGGGAGTCACAGGAACACCTGAAAAGGGCCTTGCAACCTGGTGTGCTTTATGTGCTCCTAACCCTGGCTTCTTGCAGATTGTTTCTGTTTCACTTTCTCGCATTGCCACTGTCACACCCTGTCTGTGTATCTGTGTCTGGGTCCCTCTCAAAGGAATGTTATGTGCCATATGTATCTGGCAATTTGCAGATGGGGGCAGTCTAGAGACTTCACTCATTATTATAAGCTAGGTGCGAAAGGTTAATCGAGGTAAGAGGTTTTTGGTTAAGAGAAATATCTGCATGAAGACCCCAGGCACCCATTTCAATGTCTATGTAGGGGAGCAGGCTGTGCACCATCTCAAACCTCAGTCTCCACTTGTTCTGTTAATGTTCTCAGTTACTTGTCGTTTCTTTTTTTAACATTTTTAAAAACATGTTTTATTTGTGTTCTGGTTAGTACAAACCTTTTACCATACAAAAACATGAAATCGAAAAAGGAGAATGAAAAGACAATTCATTTAGATTTACAATGTTCTGATTAAGTAAACTCGCATTTAATTTGTTTTAATGCAAATTACAAGCTGAATTGATTACAAATAAGATTTGTTCCATTAGTACAGTTCCGATTTATAATTTCAAATTTGCGACCATCACCACTATCCCCAGCTAAAGTCATCAAAGGCCCAATACCTCCAGCTGCAGATTTGATCCTAGGACTAGCATTCTCTTTTAGTATATATAGAGTTTTCCACATTGTAATCGAATTTGCAATTCATCTATTAATCGAGAGAGGGCTATAATTAATCTTGCATGTCCTGTAAAAGGCCTGTTCCCTAAAATGTGTAATGCTAAAATATAAAATTCATGTACAAAGGCAGAAAAATATTTTTGTTGTAAAACCAGTGTACCTTTTACTATCTATCAATAGGTTTTTAAGAGACTCTGGGATAGTTTTCCTACAGTCTTCAATTTCTTTTGGCTTTTGTGAATTTCCACCTCGTGCCCATAATTTCGAATGTGGATATCCTATTAAAGCGAAAATGTTAATACACATCTCTCAAAGAACTGCAAGGAAATCTCCCAATGTATCTTGATACAGCACCAAGTTTTAGATTGAGGTTGACAAATTCCCCTTGCAAAGTGCATTTTTCCACTAAAACTTTATTCGTACAGCAGTCCCTTGTCATTTTATAAGACGTCTACCCCAGTGTCTCCCTCCAGCTTCAGACTCATCTCTCAATACACATGCATCCAGGTCTACATATAATTTTGTTCTACGCTGCACCTCACATGGTTTTGCTGTAGTTCATTAACTTCACTTTCAGAATGCTGAAATTGAAGTGTGGGGTTGGTGGATCCCTTTGTGGTGAATGAGGAGCAGTAATTATACAGGATAAAGTATGGATTCCCCAAAGTGCCCCACAAAGCTGGGTACACTGTTTCTTGGCCTATAGTGGTGCTGTGGTTGCAGAAAGGTAAAACAAAGTATGCTGACAGTGAAAGACAGGGGGTTGAGACAGAGGGATAGGAGGGGCAGTCCAGTAACACTCCAATCTCGAATTTGCAGCTTTTAGGTACTAATCTTTGCACAAGCCCTTGGGAAAGCTTTGTACCAGAGCGAACTAATGGTAAGAGGAAAAGAGCCTGTGTGCAGTATTTATCTTTATGGCCCGTCCTTACAGAGCTTGGTAAGGTCTGTCGGAGAATATCAAGGCACACGTTGTGATCTGTCCCACTGGGATCCATCAACAGCTATATGCAATACAAATGGTGAAGGAAGTGAGAGGGGGAATGCCTTTCTTTGAGCAAGGTGTTGAGTGATTTGTTTACTAATATGTACACTTTTCAACAATTTGGTACAATTTCTGAGATCTGTGTCAGAAGTTACGCTTGCACCCTTTGAAGCTAGTTCAAAAGTTAAGAAAAGAGACATGATTTTTAGTCGCCTGTTCAATTCCTGCTGGCTTGTGGCATGTGATTCGTCCTTTGGTTCTGTTAGGGAGAATTTTCATTTTAGTGCTTAATTCCTCCCAGCTTAGAGATCCCCAGGACTTTTTCTGGACTTTAGACTTTTTTCATTTCAACCGTGGAGTGAGTGGGACCTTTTTCTCCCTCTCTCGTGTGTTTTGACCTGATTTGGATTATGTGTTTCCACTGTTTTTGGAGTCTGACAAACTCCATAGGCATCTATGTTTTGTATGGTGAAACACTGCACCTTCAGTGCAGTGTCACCAAGGAATCCTTTAGATTTCTCATAATGTGGAGTGCCCGAGGGGGGGGGGGTTACCTAGTAGCTCCTTATCCTACATTCTCATGTAAAATTTTTATGTTACCCTCCCTACTTTAAAGGGCTGGTGGCAGTGGTTTAATTTTCCTACCATTGGCTCCAGTGTGTCTTCGATGGCAGGATGTGAGGAAGGTAGCGGAAACTCTCCTGTTCTTTGCCTCTAGGAGTGCCTGAGTGCAACCAGTCCTGATTGGCTGGTTGGCTGACCTTTCAGGACAGCCACCCTGCTGTGTGATTGACAGCCTAGGCTGTGCATGAATGGGAGAAACCTGCTTAAAAGGCGAGGCTTTTGGGACTAGATGCAGAGTCGATCACTGGGAGAAATACCCGACAAACCGTGAACAAAGCTTGCTGAATCCTCTGGACCTTTGAATAGCCCGGTGAAGCTCTGCTGGTGTGCTGAAACTCCTTTTTAAATTCGACAGAGAAGCCCCGGAAGGGACTCCTCCTCCCCTTGGGTTAGTGGGACCAACTAACCCTGAGACAAACTGAACTGGACCATCTTCCCTTACTGGCTGTACTTCTTCGCTGCTGCAAGAACCGAGTGCCTAGGGTTGAGTAATCCGTAGTCTAGTGCAACGTCTGAAATCCATCTGGAAGCTCCAGGAGTCTCCTAAGGACCCCCCAGAAGCAGGACGACCAGAGTGCAGGACCCAAGGAGTGAAGGAAGCCCAACTGGTATCAGAGATCTGTGATGGTGCTGTTTACTAAGCGATGAAACCGCAAAGTGCAGCTGAACCAAAAAGGGCCTGCAGCTGCCGACGCCCTCCAGGCGTCCTCCCTCTTGTCCCCACGACTGAGGCTGAGGAGCACAGGGTCTGCACTACTGTAGCAGGACAGAATCCAGCTGGACCTCTTCTTCAAACCAGAGGTACTGTTTACACTTGGGGTACTTACCTCATTGGGCCTCATTACAACCTGCCAGTCCGGGACCGTGCAAAATCCGTGACGGCGGTAAAAACGTTTCCGTGTCCGCAAGGTTGCGGAAAAACCGTCCGATTACACGCTGTCGGTCGCGTGCACCACACGGACTCGGAAACGTTGTTACCGCCGTCACGGAAAACCCCACGGAAATGGAAATAACGAAGCCACAAGTGGCGCAAAACCCGTTTCCGCCTCCGCCGCCACTGACACGGAACCGGAAATACCATGATCGCCAAAACAGGAAACAGAGAGGCGGCCATCATATAAAAGCACAAGCCATTGCCATCCAGAGCCAGCACAAGCACAATCCTAACTCTGAGAAGCCAAAAGGGACCACCAGCATGTCTGCCAGGATTCCTGCTCAGAGGCAGCGCAAACAGCGCTTCAGCGAGGCGGAGCTAACCGTCTTGGTGGAGCACATTGTGGACAATGCTGAGATGCTGTTCAGCGCCGACCAACGGCGTGCCACACAGCAGCGGAGGAAGGAGGTGTGGGCCGAAGCTGCACGTAAGTGCACCGCCGTGGGCGTGGCAGTGAGGAGCGTGAAGGACTGCCACAAGCGTTGGGACGACCTGAGGCTGAGGGTACGCAACCTCATTTCCACGCACCGCCAACGCAGCAGTGGGACAGGCGGAGGACCCCCTTCCCCACTGAGGCTGCAAGCATGGGAGGAGCGTTGCAGCAGCGTCCTCCACCTAGAGGGAATCCATGGGATCGGGCAGGCTGAGGCAGGAGTGAGCCCACCTGCAGATGCCGGTAAGTGCCCAAACATGAATGCCACATGTAAATATGCAGTTGTGAGTACTGGGCCAAAGGACCCATTAACAACCCCCCCCCGGCAGTGCGTGTGTGGGCCAAAGGACCCATTAACAACCCCCCCCCCAAGGCAGTGCATGTGTGGGCCAAAGGACCCATTAACAACCCCCCCCCCCAGGCAGTGCATGTGTGGGCCAAAGGACCCATCATGATCCGTATGGCAACCAATATCACTGAATGCAGACACCAGCAATCAGATGCATGTGACAAACACTATTCAATGTACAATCTTAATGACGCATGTGATGCACCCATCTGCCACCACAACAACACTAATTGCATGCCCTTTGTGTCCCCACAGCTGTTTCAAGTGACAGTGATACTGCACAACAGGCCAGCCAATCTGCATCGGCAAGTACTCTAGCCACCGCCACCACACAGGAGGATGCTGCCGGCAGTTCTGCACCTCTGGCCACATTACCAGCCACTACAGATGTGCGGCACACCACCGACATCCCCACCGTCTCCACACTGGCTGAGTCTAGACAGGTGCCACGGGAACCTATCATGGACACCCAACAGAACACCGAAGGCAGCAGCACTGCAGAGGGGGCGGCCTGCAGTGATAACGGTGCCCCGCAAGAGCACTCGGAAACGGGGCCACAGGGGGAGATGCCCACATTGGAAGACCTGGGCTCCTTCCATGAGCTGGGGTTCAGCCCCACTTCACTGGGGAGTCCCATGAGGTCGCCCACCCCATCCATGGCCGAACTGAATGCCCGCATGCAGCGGATGGAGGACCAGCAGGCTACCCTCACCCAGCTGGTGGAGAGGCAGCTAGAGGAATCCAGGCTGCAGAGGGAGAGCTACAGCGCCTCAGTGCGTCGCCTGTCGAGGTCCATTGGGCGCTTTGCGAGCACCATAGTGACCCTTGCACGCCATGTGCGGGAGGGCAACGACCACACCTCCAGGCTTGTAGAGGCCATGTTGGTTGGCCAACAGGCAAATCTGGCACGGATGCCCTCAATCCCAGATTCTGGCCCATCAAACACTACCACCCCATCCAGCTCCACTACTGCCAGTCCAAGGAGGCGCTCGAGAAGCTAACGGGTCCTTCGGGCAAGGTTGCACAGGCACAGAAGCGCACACGGAAGTGATGGCATGTATGTGGGGCAGTGCAGGACACATGTGGACTACAAGGGTGTGAGAGGGGTGGGCACGTTTGGGTGGTGGGTGGCCCCTGGTGTACAGCTTCCCTGACCAATGCACCTTCTTCCCTGTTATCACATCAATACATCACCATTTCAAATCAAGACATACATGTGTGGACATTGATCATTTATTTTGCAGTGCAACTATCAATTCATTGTCGTCACCATGTTTGTGCATTTCTGTGAATGTGCTGTGACTCAAAAGTAAATGCGAATCAGGGCATCCCGTGCTCTCTGGCCATCATGTGGACCCCCAGGGGGAGGCAGTGCCATCCCCATCTCCATCTCCATCCCCATCCCCATCCCCATCTCCATCCCCATCTTCCTCATCTGCGTCTGGTGGCATTGGGATGTTCCTGTGCAGGCATATATTGTGCAGCATGGCACATACGAGCGTGATTTTGCCCGTCTTCACTGGGCTGTACAGCAGTGATCCACCAGATCTGCTCAGACAGCGGAAACGGGCCTTCAGCAGTCCAAATGTCCTCTCAATCATTCCACGTGTGCGGATATGTGCCCTATTGTATGCCTCTTCATGCCTGTTCCTTGGTCTCCGTACAGGTGTCATCATCCATGGCGTGAGTGCATATCCCGCATCACCTACATGGGATGTAGATGGGGGAACATGTCAGTGTTTGTGGCATCATGTCCTCATCTGCTGCTGTGCATTCGTGTATCATCATTCATTCATGCATATGTACCATGCAGTGTATGGAGGTATGTCTTGGGCATCACGAGGTATGTCGCTGACTGCATATGGGCCTACACATTAACTTGCATGTTTACTGTGCCCTGCGGGTGACATTTGATTGTGTGCATGTCACGGTGCAGTGCTGTCCACACATGGCAGAGTGACTCCACTGTACGGAAGTAGTAAATACACGTCGTCTCATTTACACGCCTCTCATGCTTTTTGGGGCAGTGTTTCAATTGAGGGTGGGTGTCTGCAGTGGCACAGGGTTCATGGGACAGTGACGGGATTGGCTGTGGCAGCGTGTGCACGGGCACATTGTGGTGCCCTGTCATGTCTTCCTTCATGATGTTTGGCATCCTCTGTGTATTTGGTAGATGGAAGGGGTGTGATGCATGTGCGGTCACAGCGGCACACTCACAATGCTCATTGGCCTGGACACACACACACACCACTCCGACAGGGTTGTAGCATTGTCAGCTGTATTCACCCAATAGCCATGTGCTTTGTCCGGCATAGCGTTCCATGTACCGTGGCAACGTGGAATTCCGCAGTACCATTGAGTCATGTGATGAGCCTGGGAAACGTGCGCAGCAGTGTGTAATCAGTTGCATGGCATCACAAACCATCTGGACATTCAAAGAGTGATACTGTTTCCTATTGCGGAACACCGCCTCAATTGCATGTGGTACTGTCAGCTCGACGTGGGTGCAGTCAACTGCGCCTATGCAATTTGGCATGCCTGCATTGGCATGGAAGGCCAACTTGGTGGCAATGACCTCGGGGAGGGTGCGGGGTAGGGCTATGTGTTCCGACACATGGCGCAACAGGGCATCCAGTACCTGTACCAGGATTTTTGAGAAACACGGTTGTGATATGCCGTGCAGCTCACCAACCGTGTGTTGATAGGTGCCAGTGCCAAGGAAATGCAGAACTGAGACAACCTTCAAGAGGGGGGGGGATGGCGGTGGGGGTGTCAATTAGGCTGCTGATGTTGTCCACAATCATGGCGGTGATGTGCAGGATTGTTGCGCGGTCCAGCCGGTATAGGGTGTGGATCTGTCCTGGGGTGAGGTTCCAGGGTGAGGCCCTGATGCGTGGTATTGGTGGCTGGCGGCGGGGTCGGGCTGGCTGGGCAATGGAGTTTGCCATAGCTGCAGGGTTGGCTGGTTGCCGCCTGCGCCTCCTCCGCCTACGCCTCCTCCTCTGCGCCATTACTGCCACCATGTGCAGTGCTGCCTGTTGGTTGAGTAGGCCCAGTCCCAGTGCTACTAGACCTGCTGCCTGCATGGTTCTGTGTTGTGTTGGGCTGGGTGTGGCCCTTTTGTAGGCTCCCAGTGGCCTGCTAGGTCCAGCTGGGCTGATTTGGTGCACCTGTGCCCTGATTCAGTTCAGCAGGCAGTGTATAACGCCATGTTCGCGGTGGCGGCGGTTCCGCCACCGTGATCACGGTATTTACACCATTTTTTTGCCGGTATTTCCGTGTCCGCGCTAGTTGTGATGCTCACGGTGTTTCGTGTTGACGGTAACGGAGGGGTTTCCGTGCAGACGGACTTAACGGGAACCCTATTTCCGCGGTGGCGGTTTAGGGTGGTGCTATTACCGGGGCCGCGGTTCATGATTGCGCGGACATGGAAACGGTGCCGGTATGGTTTTACCGGCAGTGTTTATTCCGGACCTGAGTACTTGTAATGAGGCCCACTGTCTTTTAGCTGTGCTTTTCTCAGTTGGGAATTGTAGAGGCTTACTTTTACAGTTCATTCCAACTCTTTGCACAGGCTTAACAACTTATGAGCCTGCACGTGATTTTCTAACACTCTCGTAACTTTGTGCAAGACTTTGATTCCAAGAAGTGGCTCCGCTCCATAGACTGTTTCAAATTGACTTTGGCTGTCCTGTCTCCCTTCAGACCTTTCTAGCCCGTTGACTTTGATGTTATTTGTTCTTCATAGGGGGTAACTTGTTTTAGACTGTTACTGCTGGGAAAGGCTTGTCTATATTTCATTGGAAGATTTAAGTGTCCTCACATATACTGAGAACCTGTTTAACCTTTTCCTTCCTTAAACCTTTCCTTGCTTCAACCTCAGAATCTGCAAATATATAAATGCCATTACTGTCCTTGTAATTGAAGTCACCTCAGGGTGTAGGAATTGTGTAAGGAGCATATCCAAAGATTATCCACTAACTTGTTCTGATTCTGAAAAGTAATTATAACGTATATTTACATTGTTGCATGAATTGCCTTTTGAAAGAACGCTTACTTAAAAATTGATGTTAAATAACTATTTATAATGGAAACCTTGAGTGTAAGTGTTACTTGTTTACTTGTGTATACGAATATCATTGGTACAGCTATACAGCTCACATTTACCCCTTTTGAGATAGGCCTGGCTGCTCAGTCACACTACCAACTTGTGTAGTACAGACCTATACCAAAAGGTGGGTTACCTAATACCAAGCAGATAAGATGTTGTGTAGTCTCACACAGTGCGACTGCACCAATTCTTACCTAACGGGTTCCAGCTTGCCCTTGCCTGTCAATTGCTGGCCCATCCTGTCTACATATTTGTAGACTCATTTTGAGACACCAACCCAACATGGTATTCAGCTTTACCCTCACTCTTCAGAAACGTTTCCCTCTTTTGCCTGTACATGCTCTCCTTTGTAGTTATATATATGCCTTCATGCTCTCCATATTAGCCCCTGCCTCTTCAATACCATTTCTCCTTTTTGTCTGTGCATGTTCTGCCATCTTGTGGCTCCTGAAGGGTTTCCACAATGTGCGATTTAGGGAGATTGCTCTGCTGCCTTAAGCCGATATTAGGTTAATGGATCTTTTTTTCAAAAACAGAAAAAATGATTATTTAGAAAGCCAGCTCTGTGGCCGCACAGAGCGGTCTTTCTAAATCGAACGGTCAGCCCCTGCGATGCACACAAGTGCACGCAGAGGTTGACGGGCACGGCAGGACCCGGATGCGGCAAAGAGGGAGAATGGATACGTTTCTGTGGGTGTACATGTTTGCGTGTGTGTGTTTTGGTGGGGAGGGAGGCGGCGGGGGCTGAGGGAGGGGAGTTTGGGAGTGAAACCTCCCCAATTTGAAGTGAAACCTGGAAGAGGGGTGGAGGGTGGGTGCGTTAGAGGGGGCGAAGATATGTGATTATTTCCGTTTTTGTAGGCCGCCTAAAATCGGCCGAAAACAATCGGTCTTCTGGTTATGTAACGTACACATTCGAAATAATGATCTAGAACCCTTAAGCCTGACCCTGTGTGAGTAAAGTTACTGCTTCCGTCACATGCTGTACCTATTCCATTTGAGTGAAGCTTGCCTCGCCAAACCCATGGTACACCTGTCTGTGTGAGGGAAGCATTCCTGTCTGTGGCCCTTGCTGCGACCGTAAGAATTACATTGACATGGGGTTGAAACACTTTGAAACACCAGATTGCGATTTGAAACTTAAACATAATCTGACAAGGGAAAATAATAGTTACACAGTGAACCCTAGAAGCCTTTTTACTCAAGGTAACACATCGTACTACCGATGGGACGAAGAATAACTTCTTACGTGAAGCAATAAGACTGAATCAGGAAGGTGGCAAATAACTGTTTTAATATCAATTGTCTAAAACCGGGTGATCAACTGACGTCGCACAGCATAATCTCAATGCAGTTTGTAAAAAATCACATTTGTATACTAAAAGTTTGTCCTGCGTGACATCCTACTACGTGGCATCTATAAGAAAAGAAAACCTACGTGGGATTGTGGTTGGCTCAAGGGGAACATCTAAGTATATTTCCTATATGGGATAGGATAGTGATTGGGTCTCTATAGTCAGGTGGGCACTCATGCCCTCCCTTAGTGCAAGTCATACTGCAAGCCATCTTCAACAGTAATTAGAAACACCACACTTCATTGGCTCTCAAACTATAAGGCTCTTCGTTATACAGCCTTCTACAATTGGTTGGCACGCTGTACCGTTCTGGAATATTCGATGCTCTAGCAGCATGTAAACTGGTACCTCAGGTGTTGGTGGTTGAGCCGGACCATGTCTCCCCACTCAATTAGCCCAATATCTCTCCTTGCTCATGCCGTCTGCCATTCACATTGTCTTAGAACTCGGCCTTGTAGTAGCTCCTCGCCTCTGAGAATAGAAGGGAGTACAAGCACTCACTGTCTTTAGTCCGGTGCCCCCTGCTCTTTGACTATTTTCATCATCAGCTTATGTGATCAGATAGACCGTGAATTTGCTCATATTGTAGCATTTAATAGTCTTTAATGAAGAAACTTGCCACTGTGGTGTTCTCTCCTTGCAGCTTAATAAGGGATGTCTCGGTTTTTTACGTCTACTGTTCTTCACAAGCTTATAACCGGTTCTTGGCTGCTCCCAGTCCCTGATACCAAGCCAGACAGCCTCTTTGGTCTTGCTTTGAATTCGAGCCTACTCTTTGCTGCGACACACGCATAACTTTCAATCCATCTTCCTTTGTGGAGACTCGCTTACTAAATTATGTCATTGAATATCCAGAACGCTATATACATATGTTGGTGGCATCGCCTGCAGTTATATCCTACGTATAGCCAGCCTTAAGAATACTTAGTGTACTTGCGTTACAGTGTCTGTGCAATTGTAAAACGACTTCTGTTTTCTGCAGCGCTCTCCACATGTGCAATCTTTATTCTGCACATAAAGGCTTACTTGATTCTTTATTTCGACATCGGGTTCCATATAGTCTACACGTTTCCTCCTTCGACCATTCTTCTCAGTGCGCCATACTTATTTCTCGTGACGTCACCAGCCTCTTTTCTCTTATATTCATATTCCTTCAGGGATTGTTTCTCTCAGGTCATCATCTCTTTGACGGTACATCATATAGGGTCTTCTTAACAGATACCTTGTTTCAAAGACCTTCCTCGGAATCGTCAGTTACTTGTATCGAACTTGGCAAGACTTCTGGTTTCCAGCATACAGGTAGCAGGGGGGCGGCACTTCCTGTAGAGGAACTTGGCTCCTCCTCTACAACAGATTATATATAGGGCTTTACTTTACTAGGAATTATGACAAAACCTTGAGTGCAGTTTATATCCCTTTACTAATACACAAGCTTATGAAATTTGAATGCACTAATTGATGTTACTTTGAATACATTCCTTTGAGTTAATATGGTTTGTTAATGCACAATTAGGAAATGGTGCCACCTAGAAGAGTGGAGGTCTAATTTAGTCTAGTATCAACATTTGGTTGTGGGTTGAAGTCTTCCAGGTTGAGCAACATTTTTCTTAGCATTATATAGTCTAAACAGTAATAAAACGGAGTAGAGGCGCAGCCAACACGTGTCTCACAACCAAAGTATCTTCTCTTTAATTGCCCTTGTTGGAACCATTCTGCGATACACAGGTTTTTCCCACACACAGGTTTAGTAAAATCCAAGTGCACATTGGCATTTCAGGCCATGTGCATCAAATGATGCCAAGAAAGAACACGTTGATCCATGTCTGGAGGTTAACGAATATATTAGGCATATTCTATTTCTTTTGCAGTGTAAAGCTGTAAAGATGTAAATCTGTAATATACAGGTGCAGTGCTTTGAGACAGTGGCTGCCAGCTCTTCTACGTAGACTGAAGAAAGTAGAATCCTTGCCATGCTCCTTTGGGCTAGGGCAATGTCAGGGCTGGTGAATAACTTGCCTGCCCCTAACCAGCCAGAAGGCTACTGCAGGGGCAAAAGCAATCTGATCTGCATGAGGGAATTTGATCTCATAGGTTGCTGGAGTGTAAGGAAGTTTTTCTGATACCCTCTTGTGTGGGTTGTTCAGGAAGACTAACGTAGTGTTTTGTGGGTTTGCTCCAAGTTAGTTGAAACTGGTCCAAGTTACTGGTGTCATGATGCCTACCTCCAAGGAGCCAGGTCCGACCCAGCAACCCCAGAGGCAGGCATCATTCCCCCCAGGGAAGTGCCAGCGGGCCCAAGCTGGGGCCCTTTGGACACAGTCCTGGCGCCTTAGGCGCCAGGCTCATGTTAGACCCCTGTCCTGGCGCCTTAGGCGCCAGGCTCATAAAGCTAGACATGTGTTCAAGTGTTTTAATGTGCACTTACCTGATGCAGACCATGCTGCTACATCCAGGCCCTCTTGAGGCCTGAATGGAACTACTTTACCTGTGGGACTACTTTCCACCTGGGTGTGGTCAGGGAAGGATACATACCTGATCGGTGGAAGGATACATATCTGGAACTTCATCCAAAGCTATTTAAACCACACCCGATCAGCAACTCATGCTTCGCGTTGTTCTTCTCCTCGCAGCTGGACGCTCACCGTGTCAGCTCCTGCATCTGGACTTCAGCCACGCCTGTCAGCATCCTGGGTTGCCTGCAAGGGGAGATAAGAGAGAATTGGAGAGAAAGAAGACCTTACCTGCTAAAGCTGCATCACGGAGACATCACACCGACGATCCTGAAAGGGAAGACATCATTTTAAAAGCATTTCGCTTCGATCGCTGCAGCGCTGCATTTCACTCACCTTTCCTGGGCGCCTCCATCTTCAGCAGCGATCATCCGGATCCGCACCCGCTCCCCTGAGCCTAGAGAGAAAAAGACAAGAAAACAAGGTGAGAGAAGGAAGGGAATAGGAAAGGCTCAGTTTCCTTCTAAGACTTACCTGTTGGGTCATTCCCATTTCATTTCGGGACAAAGACATTGAATGAGCGAATGCAAAGTCATTACCTGAACGCTCATCCAGAACTTACCTGTCATTTACTGGAACTGCACGTTTCACTTCGGGTCGGCGCCATATCTCCGGCATTCCGAACCCCGGCCCCTAAGGGGAAAAAGACATAAGCATTAGCGCTTGCTGCAATAAGACAATGAACATTATTATTAAGCTTGAACTTTTGAACTTGCAACAGAACTCTTACAACGCCTCACCTGAATAGTCAAGCTTCTTTTGAACTCCCATCAAACCTAAATCCAGTGAAGTAACTGGGTTTCAACGCGCCCCTGCATCAGAAGCAGGATGGAGAACTCATCCTTCCAGACCCTAAGGTGAGACTTCACAGGGAATCGTGGAAGGGTATCGTGGAGGGTTGGAAGGGAGTGGGAGGCTTGAGCATTATTCCGTCAGTAGGTAATACTCCCTTTTCACGCACAGGGGAATATTCCTGCGAGCCAGGAAAGCCAGAGTAGAGGGGCCCTTCCTGTCCATCTTCAGAGTCCTGCGCTTCACCATTGAAGAAGCATCAGCACTCGAAGCCAGACCTGCGCCTCCGTGGGAATCGGGTGAGCGTGACAACTGGGCAGTCTACTTAAGAGGGAAAGGACCAGTATAAAATGCAGATGACATGTAGCAACACCAAATAACATTGTACTGACAAATATATTACTTGTTATATACATTCTGTGGTTTAAAGTATCATCTGCAAGAGGCAAGTACAAATCTAACCATGTACACTGAAAACGGTAACTGTGTCCAAAAGGGGCACTCTGGACACAGTTGTCCGTGAGGGTAGGAAGAGAGCGAAGCAGGTTGATGGAGTAACATACAGTGCTAGGAAAGAGGTTCTTTAGAAAGGAGGGCTTCAAGGGTGGATTTAAATAGTGGTAGAGTTGAGGAAGAGCATTCCAGAGTCGGGGAGCAAGGAGAGGGAGAGAGGGGAAACGAGAGGGAGCACATGGGACTCCAGTAATGAAAAGGAGGTGAGCCAAGGGTAATCGTAGGGAATGAGATGAGCAAGCAGGTAGGATGGCGTGGCAAGTCCATGGATAGTTTTGAAGATATGTTGTTTATGCTTAGCTCTTTGTTGCTTAGATAGCCATCTAACCTGGCGACAGGCAGACGAGGTAGAGGTAAAGTGAGAAAGGTTAAAAACTGTGTGGACTGTGAAGTTGAAGACTTTGTCCAGAGGTGAGAAAGCATAGTTACGAAGGCCATAGACGAGACTGGCACAATAGTCCGATCTAGAAAGGATTAAGGAGGAGATTAGCTGTTTAGTTGTATTTCTGATATTGAGGAGGTTGCGCCTGTCTGGCTGCAGTGGCAGATTTGGAGATGAAGAGCTAGACGTTGTGAAATGTTGCGAAGAGGACACCAAGGTGAAGAGTGGAGGTAGAGGAAGGTAGTCTGGAGAGGAAGAGATAGTTTGGTTGGCTGGGAATCGGAGAACTCCATTTTCATGGAGTGGAGCATGAGCGAGGGAGACGCCATCCAATATTTGATGGGCGAGAGACAGTTTGACATTTTTGACAACTCGTCGGTAAGAAGGGAAAGGAGAAGATCTGAGTATCGTCAGCGAAGAGCTGATGGGAGAAGCTGTAGAAGATCAGGAAGCTAAGAGCGAAAGTATAGAGAGTGAAGAGAAGTGCACCAAGGACAGACCCTTTGAGCTCCAACAGTAAGAGGGAGAGTGGGGAGGTAAGACTGTTCCAGGACACCTGAAAGTGTCTAGGGGCAAGGTATGAAGCAAACACCTTCTCACTACATTCTCTCCTTGGCATCAGAGATAAGGGCAGAATGGTCGACAGTGTCGAAGGCAGCAGAGAGGTCGATAAAAATAAATGATGGTTTGCATGACGTGCGGAAGAGATCAAGTTACATACATTGAGGAGAGCTATCTTGTTAGAATGCATAAGTCAGAAGCCAGATTCAAGAGGCTCCTGAAGGTTGTATCAAAGTGAGTCGATAGAATACTACTTGTTGTAGGATTTTGGAATAGTGTGCTAGAAGAGCGATGGGATGATAGATGGCAGGATAGTGGGATCCTAACCAGTTTTCTTAGGAGAGAGGTGACAGTAGCAGACATGTAGGATGAGGGAAAAGTAGCGTTATTGAGAGAGGTGTCTAAGAGAGAAGTAAGATGTGGAGCCATACTGATAGCTGTGCTTCACAATATGCAGGTACAGTGGGGTCACAGCAAAGGTTAGCCATGAGGAGTAAGGCAAGAATCTTATCTGGGTTGGTGAGCACAAATTAAGACCGTAGCGGGGGAGGGGACGGGAGGGGAGGGGAGGAATGCTGGAGAAAAGTGAGCAGGAAGAAACGATGGAAGGTAAGTAACAATTGTACTGCGAATGGTAGACCTTTTTAATGCAAAATAGAGTGCAAGATCATTTACAGAAAGAGTGGAGGATGGTTTAGGAGGTGAGAGAATTGAGTTCAGGCATTTTTAGAGGTATCTTGGTTGGGAGGATTGTGACAAAATGAGAGATGCCGTCATGGCCACTGGTCGAGGGCCATTATCTTTATACTCCAACGGGTCCAAATGGACCCAGTCCTGGCGCCTTTGGGGCCAGGTTCATAAGAAAATGTGCTCTGCACACTTTGTCTACGGCACGTGCATCCAGGCCAGGCGTGACCATTGGAAAGCATTGGAAGGCACATGCATAAGTCTGTGGGAGTGGCAAGGCAAGGTGGAGGCACAAGGTGGGACTAAAGGGGAGTGGCTGGGGCCAGCCTATTTAAGCCAGCCCCACCCGCATGCAGGCGCTTCGTGTTAGTCTGCTGTGTGCAGCATAACGCTTACCGCCGTCTGAAGCTCTACCTGTTCCCAGCTCAGCACGCTCCTCATCAGGTTCTGGAACATCATCTTCAGCGCGCATCTTACTTGACTCCAGCCATACCATCGCTTGAAGCGCAACTTACCTGATTTCACCTCTGCATCTTCAGCACACACCTTACCTGTCTCTGCAAACCCATCGCCTGCAGCGTGTAGCATCTTATCCGATTCTCGGAGCCGTTGGAGTCGGGCTGCATCCTCAACATTTTTAGCATCCTCACGGATCCATCCATCTGACACCTGCCGACTGGTCCTCGAATCGCCGCACTCCATCAGACGCCGCCAGGCCATTCCTGCAGGAGAAAAGCAACGCTCAGGTTAGAAACTGCATAGACATCTTACGCTTGGCTGCGCAACACTTAAGCTTGGCGTACAACCTTAAAACCCTACTTAACTTCGAGTGGGGTCCGCTCAATTCCCCTCTGGCACCGTATGGACCGGTTTCCAACACTGCGACTCTGCGTGGCCATCTTTACACCTATTGGGGAGAGAAAAGACATTACAAGAATTACGGACAATAATCATTGGGGGGGAAAACATTGCAAAGGATACGGACAATAATCATTGGGAAAAGCCATTGCAAAGGATACGGACAATAATCATAGTTACGAACGCTTATCTACAAAGTGGATAGGTCACAGCCGGTCTGGGCCGCCACGCTCACGGACCAGTGAAGCAACTAGGTCCATCAGCGGCTGTTAGGCTCACCTGGTCTCTGCGGGGGCTTTAGGGCACTGTTGGAGCCCTCCCTCGACTTGGCCTCTGTATCGCCTCTCTCTCCCTGTTGCTGCAGAGCCTGCTGTTCTGGATGCTGGTATTGCCCCGGAGAGAAGATGAGAGGCAATGAGAATGGCGTGGTGGTGTCGTGACTTCCCTCGACCCTCTCCTGCCAAAATGAAGTGCGCAAGCATTTTCCTATGCAAGCTCACCTGTTGTGTTGTAATGTTGAGCTATCCATCCTGCTTCTTATAGCAGGGGCGCGTAGAGTGGACCTAGTTGCTTCACTGGTCCGTGGAAGTGTTGATCCAGACCGGCTGCGACCAATCCACTTAGAAGGTAAGTCTTTTGGTTATGATTATAGTTAGTTTATTATAATATCTTTTGTCTTGATCATAAATAGTAATTCTTGCAATGTCTTATCTCTTCCCAATAGGTGTGAAGATGCAGATCGGAGTCGTGGAGCGAATCGTGGGATTCCTCTGAGAATGATGGAGCTCCCAAAGTAGCTGGTAAGTAGGCCTTTATGATGGAACTCTAGTCTCAAGTATGGTGCGGCCAAGCGTTCGTTATCTATATGATTTGTAACCTGTTGTGTTCTTTTTCCCTTGCAGGAGAAGGCCGGCGACGTAGAGTGAAGCCTGGATGTTCGGAGCAGCTCCGCGGTTGCAGAATGAAGGTACCGCGAAGGAGAAGAAAAGAAGTGGAGCTCCGACTCCGATAGCGATGGGATGCAGGTAAGAGGCACGCACAGCAATGGAGCGGCTGGAAGAAGGTAAAGTGTGCCTGCAGCGATGGAGTAGCTGCAATCAGGTAAGATGCGCCTTAAGCGGTTGAGTAGCTGGATTCCGGTAAGATGTGCCTTCAGCAATGGAGTAGCTGGAATCAGGTAAGATACGCTTTCAGCGGTGGAGTAGCTGGATTCAGGTAAGAGGCGCCTTCAGCGTTGGAGTAGCTGGAATCGGGTAAGATGTCTTCAGAGATGAGCAGCTGGAATCAAGTGGATGCACAGGTAAGGACAGCGGTAAGCATTACGCTGCACAAAGCAGAATAACGCGACGCGGAGGCATGTGGATGGGTTGGTCTTATATAGGCTGGCCCTGGCCCCTCCCTTTAACCCTGCCATGTGCCTCCACCTTGCCTCTCCCAGGGACTCCTGCACGTGCCTTCCAATGATGTTCTATGGCCACTCCCAGCCGTGCTGCACGTGCCTTAGGCACAGAGTCTGCAAGGCACACTTTTTCATGAGCCTGGCGCCAGGACTGGGTCCATTTGGATCCTGGGGTTGAGGAAGGACTGGACCCTTGTACAGTGGCCATGACAACAGCGCTCTTGCTGATTAGAAGCAGGATGGAGAGCTCATCCTTACAAAACAGGTGAGACCATATGGAAAAACGCATGCTCATCTCACTATGTAACGAAGGGTTTGAGGGGGATCGCAATTCAACCGCAGCATTCTCACTGCCGCTTGCTTTCACCCAAGGGCATTGTCAGCATCCAGAGCAGTCTACGCTACAGCAGCTGTGGGTAAAGGCTGATCCAGGGGAGCCAGGTCCAGGGAGGGCTCCAACCGTGCCCCAA
Organism: Ambystoma mexicanum; assembly: GCF_040938575.1. Lineage (NCBI taxonomy): Eukaryota > Metazoa > Chordata > Amphibia > Caudata > Ambystomatidae > Ambystoma > Ambystoma mexicanum. The sequence continues at coordinate 918,484,805 of NC_090934.1, read as the reverse complement.
AGCCCCCGCAGAGACCAGGTGAGCGTAACAGATATTGAAGTCTCATTTGGCAGAGTCAAGAGCCGAAGAGTAGTTTTGAAGCAGTGAGGTAGAGTTGGAGATCCAAGGAATGTCTTGACCTTTGCCAAGTGCATAGCTTTTTCCTCATTGCAGAGGTGTAATCCAGGGCCGTGGAGGGGAGGATTTAGGAGTACATGTGGAAAGCGGATAGTGAGTGGAGAAGGGAGTATAGAGAGTAGAGTTAAAGTTGGTGAAGGCTTCTTCAGTGGTTGGAAAGGTGAGTTCAGCATGGGAGGAGAGTGGTGTAGGTCAGAGAGGTATTCGGGAAGTTTGGAGGATGGAAACTTGCGCTTAGTAACAGGAGTATTAGATGGAGAGAGTGAGGGTGAGCAGGAATGGAGATTGAGGCAAAGATGATAGTGATCAGAGTGAGGAGTCGTGGAGGTAATAGAGGCAGAGAGTTAGGAGGCAATGAGAATAAGGGTGAGGGAGTTTCCATTTGAATGGGTGTTGTGACGTTTAGCCAGGTCTCGGCACTTCTCCCCAGCGGGGAGCCCATTCCTTGGAGGCTAGGGAGGGAGGTGAAGCCACTACCCAATAGTCATGCTAGGGGATGTAATATGAGGGAGGACCTCATAGGAGGGGATTCCCCTCCTGGGGATAAGGACATCCACCTGGGGAAAGCCTCTCTATACCCTGTCACAAAAACCCCAACCCCCATGGTCACCCTTTTCTCCCACCATTGATAGTGGAACCATGTGTTACTGTAAAGTCATGACTGGAAAAAGTAGATCATACTGGGACGAAGAATAACCTGAAAAGTCGTATGCAAAACCAGACAAGTACTGCAACGAGATGGCTCACTGGAGGCATGAAGATTGCCAAAGATACTTTCCAAGATGGTGTTGACGTTACGCGAGGGTGGAATCCACAACATAAAGCAAGAATGGACTAGAGCTCTCATCGCTGAAGCCAGCAGCATGCAAGTCCTGCCCGGAATATTCAAACTGTTTGGACCCGAGACAGGGGAAGCTATTCGTCCAGGCTTAGGGTGCAAAGAAAGGGGCACTGCTACAATGTCCCAGGAGCTGTCTGGGAGATGTGGGGAGTCAGGAATGAAACTTGGACATAAGTTACCCATGATTTTGGTTAATGACTTTTATTGGAAACAAGAGGATTGGGAAAATGCATCTTTGACCCTGCTCTAAGAGGAATTTCCCTACCTAAACCAAAAACTAAGGATCTGTCTGTGTCCGAATGTCCGTAACCATGGGTGTGTAAGGAGCTCATGGTGGCAACAGTAAAGACAGACACAAGTGATCACAGTTTAAGGGTGTTTAATAAACTGTATAAATGGGTGAGAAAAATGCCCAATCTAAACTTAAATCTAAGATGGGAGCAAGCTACGACCATCAAATAATAAGGCAGTCCTAGTGATGTCTTGTCAAATAAAAAGGGCCTATACTAAAAAAAACTATTGCCAATCCTTACCGCTAAGTTACAAAACAGTGTGGGATAATGTTCACCAGAAAAGAAAGAAGTGTTCACAAAATAAGTCAGGATGGTACAGCTGGGGTCTCCCATCCCCACATTTTCTAGCACGGGACAAGGCAGGACTTCTGAGCACCATACACAACTGGGCTTCTCCAGCACAAGGTTACAGTTCTTTTCAGAGATCTCAGGACCTTTTTGTGGCCAAGTCTTTCATACAAAGTCTCTTGACTCCGAGGGCCTGATGTGTCAACAATAAGAAAACAAAAGTTCCTTTTTCTTTGGATGATGAGTCTTCACCCGTGGATCCCCCTCAACCGGGCTCCGATCCTTCCTGAATGTTATCCTCCCTCCGTCTGGTTCACTACTGCCTTTTACTCAAAAGTATTTTTCTCTGCAGTTTCACGAGTCTCAATGTCTTTTAAACAACTTTTAACTGTGGATATCCCTCAGCCGGGTTCACTCGTGTCAACTCAATGTTCACAGGGTTATCATGCTTCACCACAACTTGCAGGCATCCCTCAGCCAGGTTCACATTTGCCAGATACAAAGTTCACTTTGCTTTCAACACAATGTGGGATTCATTTCCCTTGGCATCCCTCCTTCGGGTTAACACTTGCTGTAGTTTGCAGCTCTGCTCTTGGCTACGGTTCAAAGACTTTCAACTGTACAAGGGGGTTTTACTCGACCCTTGTATGACCACTTTGATCTCATATGTTGGGCTCTCCTAAGGCCCTCTGCTATTGGTAGTTTCTACAACAGAGGGACCAGTGAGAGTCTTTCGCATGAGCACCCACGTGGCACTGGACCACTCTGCAGCTGGTCTTTCCTTATTCTATTAAAGGTTCAGTAACACACAAATTCTTCGTTCACTGGTTTTCATATCATGTTGCCGTTTACAGCCTTCGCTCAACACAGTTCGGTTTACTATCAGCTCTCCCTCCGACACACCGGCTGTGATGAACCGCATGACTTTACTTGTCTTTGGAGTCGAGGACTGTACCACGATAGCAAGCGTCTCTCCCCGTCTTGGTCATCTGTGTGGGAGGACCCTGTTCACCGTTGACATCTGTTACACCACACGCTAGCTGTAGTTCCCAGTCTTATGATTCCTTTTATGGAGACTTTGCGGGTTTAGGTCGAAAAGGGCAAGGGCACTTCTCTCCTTGTTGTCCTTTCAGCTCTCCCCGTCTTTCTCCTCCTTTTCAACTGCCGTCCTGTAATAGCTGCCTACTCGTGTGGTTTGCCTTGCTCAATGTCTACTCCTATGCTCCGCCTTATATCCCAGTAGGGAAGGGAAAGGGCCGTCAGGTGTGTGTAGTTATTGTCAATTGCCTGACTCTGCCTGACCCTTGTGTTGGGACCTGTCTGGTAAACGGCTATGGTGTTAGTCCGTTGTCTTCTACGGTGTAAGAAAGTGTTTGTGTTGGAAAGCGGGGTCGGGGGGGGGGGTTGGAGCTTCTAAATATCCTACGGGGTAGGATGGGGGAAAAGGTGTTATAAGGAAAGGGGTATCGCGTCTCAACCTTCTGTGTCCCACTTCCACTCCCTGAGGACCCTTCATCCACCCCCAGTACTGGATCCAATAGCGATGGCTGTGTCCTGGCCACCTGGATGACAGATCCCTGGGGACTAGTGCGGGAGTCAACTTCAGGTTTCTTACAGGTGGTTTAGAAAATTGTTCATGGAGAAAAAATAAATGTTCTTCAAGTCCTTGCTCCAGAGGGTGGTTCCCTTCCCCTGGATTCCTCTTTACTCTGATGTTTCACAAACAATAGTTCCTTGTGTCTTTCTGGGCCCACTACAACACTGACACACAAAACTGTTTGGTTTTGTAATCCAGTCTCTTTCAGGATTCCTGGTATAGCTTTCTGCCAAGGTTTTGCTCCTCCTCTCCTGGTCAACGCACTCCTTTTCTTAATCCTGATATTGGTTCTCAGGACCTCTTCATTTCTGATTAATAAAATCCTTTCCCTAGTCCTGATGTTTCTTCTCAGGATGTCTTTATTTCTTGTACATTTCTTGTGACTGCCTGGTATACTCTCCTGCCCGGACTTCTGTTATACGGAGTCTCTGCCCCTTTCTGAGTTGCACATATACTTTGATGGATAATGTATCTTCTTGATATATTATGCTGTTTGGGTTTCCCATGTACTTGCACTGCCTATATTCTCATATTTGTAAAGGTTTTGTTCGTAATTTAATTCCCTCCTTTTACAATAAGTCCTTTCGCTTTTTCTCTCTCTGTTTAAAATAATTTGTATTCAGCGCAGTCGACCATATGCCCTGGTGTCCCTGCTGTCTCTGTGTGGACTCACCAGCTCTTGTTGGTGTTCCTGGATTCTCCTGTGAGAGTCGGTAAAAATACTCGTCCTACTTCCTCTTTATTTTTCCATCTCTTGCAGCTTCCACTTGACACGCCTACCTTGTTCCAGGCTCCGGTAAGTGAAGCGCTTCTTTCCGTCACATGCGAACGCCACAGAGTCTCTCGCCGACTCCTTGAGTTCTCAAAGTGTGTCCTGTTCGTGCAGCAGCTTCTTTCTTCTTGGTCGGTGAGCTGCCTGGCTCCACCACGCCAGTCTTGGCTTTTTTTAGTTTCTCGATCCTCGCGGAGATGTGCAGCTCTCTCCCGCCAAGAGCAGGCACTGACTCTCTGCTTCTGATCTTTACATTTCCCGGGCACAGGTGTATGCGAGCAACAACTAGAGCTCTTGCTGTGCTTGTGGCCTCCTTCATTCTGCATTGCTCGTTCCTTCTTCCTCGTCCCAGTATTTTAATAATTCTGGTAAAAGGAGTCAATTTTTTGATGATTGGTTTGAAAAACTTGGATAAGCATTTTCAATGGTTTGAAATGGCAGATCAGTGCTGGTTGATTGATGGGTGGAACTGGAGAAGGCGGTTTCATATGTTTAACAAGCCGGACCAATGATGGAAGGTTGGTCTACAGGTCTGGAGAAAAGGTTTTCCCTATTTTTCATACGAGGATGAGTAAATGTAGGGCAATAGGCCATGAGGGTATTGGACATGGGAGGGTTATTTTTGAGGTAAAATGGGGATACCATGTCTCACCTGATGAAGCCATGATACCTCCCTGGAGGTTATCTTCACCCCATGTGATCCTCCCTCATATAGCCGCCGCAGGGTCCGGATCATGTAGCGGCTTCTGTCCCCTGGCCACATGGGAAGGAGGTTACTGCCAGGAAATCAGTGATGACTATCGGATTCATCACAGAGCCGATTTGCTAGTAGAAAGAAGCAATCAAAGTGGTGGGGCAATCGCAGAAAGGAGGGCCAGGAGGTTTGGAAACAGTGTAGAGCTCTAGCTGGAGCCTGCTGCTGAGCTGTGCAGGTGTCGGAAATTGCAGAGGAAGGAACCCACAACCCCAGAAAGAACCGGAGCTGTGTCCCCACAGACTACAAGGCAACGGAGCAGAGGGAAGACCGGGAGGGGTCCAGGAAGCCAAACCAACGAGCCAGAATGCATCAAGTTATCTACCTTTTCACAGTGGTGACAAACCATATCATTGAGTCAGAGGGCATCAGGAGTTCTCTTCCCTCATTGCAGTTGCCAAGCTAATACCACTCCTCAAGCACAGTGCATTGGGAGTCATCTCCCTCCTCACAGTGGTTCATCCAATACCACTGACCAAATAGACTGTGTCGGGAGTCCTCTCCCTTATTGCAGTGGTCCACCAAATACCACTGCTCAAGCAGACTTTAGTAAGACTTATAAGGAAGTGTGAGAAACCTGAGGGTGTCCTCACTTCCTCCTCCCCAACATCCTCTGCTCAGGTGGCTGTGGAAAGGCCATTGCTTGTGGATCCCGACCCTGGGGGTATCTATGCGAAGGAGGATCACATGGGTAGAGGGACCTTAGGGAGTGTATGTCTTCAGGTGAGACATGGTATCCCCCTTTCCCTTTTGAGTCCTATCCTCCTACCTTCGTAGGGTATTGTCAGTCCTTATCCCTTCCATACACACCAACTGTCCCACAGTCCTATGCCTTTAAGACTGGGACGAGGAAGAGGCAACTAGGAGTATTGCACACTTCTAGTCAGTTTCACCACTTTGGGACAAGGAAGAGGACTTCGGAGGAAAAGCCTTGCAAGGAAGAGGGCTACGGAGGAAAAGCCTTCCAAGGTCAGGCATATCCAATTAATAGGTGCAACTGTGGTTAGGCAAAGGGCTTGCACCTGCAACCACTTGAGAGGCCACATGTGCATAAATTGAGACCGACAGAGAGGAAAACAGAACCTGCCTGATGAGCAGGACGCAGCTGTGAGGCGAGGAGCAGGCTGGAGAGGGGCCGGCAGAGAGGAGGCTGTGTGCTGCCGAGGGGTGAAATTAACACCACAAACCGAATTGGCTGTGAGAAGCTCAGATGCCCTGCAGTCCATAAGGTACCATGGAATACCATAAGGTACAGCTGTGCTGGCTGCTGCACTTTCTATATTGGAGTTATGTTTAATTTCCTTTTCAGCATGCTTAGGTGCACGGCGGGTGACTGGATACTGCATTGTTGAAAGATTTTGTTTTTATTTTCTGTTTTGTTTTGCTGATCTCCTTGTAAGCTGCCTGCCAGTTGGAAGGTGCCCGACTTCCTTGTTCAGACACACTTCTGTGGTCTGTTTTCCTTTCCGACTCACTGGAGTGGGAGGGCTTTGGCTCCTGTGATAGGATGTGTATTCATAAGGGAGAAGTCCACAGGACGCGCACCGGACGGGCGCAGCAGTTGAGAGCCTTTCACGCTAAGTCAAGCTTAAGTCAAGCCTGTCTGTGTTTGTCCTTGCGCAGGCCGGACTTTGGGGCCCCCCGCCCCGTTGCCACTAGTTCCTCAATCTGTACGAACTCCATCTCCCGTGCTGACTTACTTAGCTTGGCTCAATCTGCTACTATTTTTCAACCTGATTTCAATGCTAATTCTTTGGTTTGAGATAATGCCCCCTTGGATAGAGCGCCTGCAGTTCTGTGAACTGCTTTGTAGTGAATTCCCGCTCTTTGGTTGCGCACGCCCAAGACTGTAACAGCCTTCTCGAGGACTATCATCCTGACCTCCTGGTTTTGGGAATTTTCCGATATGTCAGCAATTCAAAGTTTACCTCCAACTATGAGATACTGTGCCCTGATTGCGTATCCCCTCATCCTGGTGGGTGCTATGCTGTTCTTTTTAATTGTAATTTTAAAGTTCTCTTCCAATTACTTATTCTCTCAAAATGGAATGTATCCTTGTGCGCATTCTAGTTTCTGCCACTCTTACGTTATTTGTTCTTAGTGTACCGCCCTACCGGTTATGATTGCGGTTTCTGTCTTGAGTTTTCAGCATTTGTGGCTGGCATACGGCAGACGTACCCTAACCTGATTGTTGTGGGGGATTTTAATCTCCCATTGAACAAGTCCAACTACCATCTGGTCGCTCATTTCTTGGCAACGATGTTGGATCTTTGCCTACCTCAATTGGTCACATATCCTACACATTTTATGAGCAATACTCTTGATCTTATCTTTGCCCCTTCAGCTCTTGCCTCTGTTTTCTCTGCGCTTCCTGTAATTTGGTCAGACCATATGGTGGTGCCATTTTCAGTGCAGCTTGAGGGTTCCTTTCTTCCTCCTCCCCGGCACTATATTCAGAAATGCTGTTGGCACACTCTTTCTCATCAGGATCTGAGCCTCTTAATTTCCAGTGGCTGTGTGAACCCTACTGACTGCACACTGCCAATCCTGTCCCGGGCACTTAACACGGCCACAGATACTCATGCCCCTTTTAACTGCTGTTTAGTGAAAAATTGCTGTTCGGAACAGTGGTATACAGCCGAACTTACAATTCAAATGGATTGTGTTCTCCAACGTATTCCACATTTTTGACATGTAATATCCACAGCTGTACACTTCGGAAACTTTTCCAGCAGAGGGCGTCCTGCATTGATGACGTTGGGTCGATGTCCCTCGAAGGTCTCCGTCTGGGGAGGAGCAGGGGGTGGGGGGGGGGTCAGGTTCTCCATCCAGAGGTCAAGACTCTCAACCTTCACGCTTGGTATCTGAAAGGTTCAGGTATAAGGATTGGGACCTCCCGGATGACGTGATGGAGGTGTTGCTTTCGGCCAGGTGGCCTGCAACAAAATCCCTACACCTTTGTCGTTGGTGTAAGTTCTGCGACTGGTGCAGTGGTCACAATGTGGATCCTTTTCAGTGCTCGATTCCTATGGTTTTGTCTTTCTTACTTTCTTTGGCCCACAGGGGCCTTCAAGTGGGTACCATTAAGGGTTACCTAGTGGCGCTCTCTATCTTTAAGCGCTCATCTGAAGAATGTTCTTACTTTGAGATTCCTTTGATTTCTCAGTTTCTTAAAGGACTGACTAATGTATTTCCGCTGTCTCCTTTCCAGGTGTCAGTTTGGGATTTCAATTGGGTTTTGAAATTTCTCATGGGTGCTCCGTTTGAACCTTTGCACCCTTGTCCTTTGAAATTACTGTCCTTCAAGACTGTGTTCTTGGTTGCGGTTACTTCCGCTTGCAGAGTGAGTGCATTGCAGGCACTTTCATCTAAGCCACCCTTTACTGTTTCATAAGGACAGGGTTGTACTGCGGGTACGTCCCTCTTTTCTACCCAAGGTAGTACTGAATATCATTTGAGTCAAAAGGTGGTTCTTCTATCTTTCTACTCTCCTCCTCATCGTGGTAAGGAAGAGGAGCGACTCCATTGGTTGGATCCTAGGAGAGCTCTGAGCTTTTACATTTCTAGGATGTCCAGGGTCAGAGTGGACGATCAACTCTTTGTAGGATATGCTGGACACCGATTGGGCCAGTCTGTTACCAAACGGACCTTATCCAGGTGGATTATCTTCACCATTACGGAGTGTTACCGATTGGCGGGTGAGGACCCTCCTGAAGGGTTGTGAGCTCATTGCACTAGGGGCGTGGCTACCTCAACAGCCCTCCAGCTGGGGGTTCCTATTAGGAATATTTGTGATGCAGCCACATGGGCCTCAATCCACACCTTTGTTAAACATTACTCCCTGGATACAATCCATGGTCAGGATATGGCGTTTGGGAAGGTGGTTCTTTATTCCACAATCTAATTGGGTACTCTAAATTCTTTTCCCTCCTCCATTTACTGGTACTGCTTTGGGAGTCTGTTAAAGATGTGGAATACGTTGGAGGACACAATCCATTCGAAGAACAAGTTACTTACCAACTGGTAACGTTCTTTCGACTGGATGTTCCTCCAATGTATTCCACATCGCCCTCCCAGCCTGCCCCTATGGAGAATTTCCTATGCGACTGCAGCTTCCGTTTCCGCAAGGCTAAGTGCAGTCAAGCAGGCATGAGACTGGTGCCATACGTTCGGAGGGAAAAAACTTGAACTGTGGCTACGGGAGCCGTGCGTCCTATTTGTAACATCCAGTGAAGTTGCCCTCCACGGAGGCCTTCGAGGAACATCGACCCGACGTCATCGACGCAGGACGCCCTCAGCTGAAAAAGTTTCCAAAGTGCACAGCTGTGGAAATTACATGTCAAAGATGTGAAATACGTTGGAGAAACATCCAGTCGAAAGAACGTTACCAGTTGGTAAGTAACTTGTTCTTCTTAAACTCCAACCTAGACAGCCTGAGTGGAGAACTGTCTTTATTAGCCAGTAAAGTTCTTTCGTTTGGCTACTGCAAGATACCATAGAGCTATTACAGTTACCAAACAACTATTTTTTCTTTGTGGAAAAATTGAGCAGGTTATCAATCAACCTCAAGCTCTGTTTGAGGCAGTTCAATCGCTGACCGCTCTGCCTAAATCTCAGCCCACTTACCCCACCCCCCGCAGGAGTTTTGTGACTCCTTGTCTCAGTTCATAGACGATAAGATAGCTGCCATTCATAGTGCGATTACTACTACTCTTCTGCATTTCACCTTGCCCTATTTATTTATTTATTTATTTATTTATATTGCGCCGGTAGCTCGCAAGCTTCAGGGCGCAGAGACAGGAACACGGGAGACAAGTGACGGATAACCTACATGAAGCACAAGACAGATATAGAAGATATAGAACTGGGCCAGAAGTAGTTATATGTTTTACTTAAAGATGTAAGTTTTCAATTGTTTACGGAAGCGTTGGTAGTTGGCTTCCATCCTTATCTGGCCCGGAAGGTTGTTCCAGAGGCCTGCTACGGTGACAGGGAAGGATTTGCCCGCTCCGTTTTTGAGTCTGAAAGGGGCTGTCGTAATCCGTCCTTGTTCGGCTGATCTTAGCTCTCTGGAGGACTTATATGGGATGATTTTACTTCTCATGTAAGCTGGAGCTTTGCCATATATACATCTGTGTGTGAGCGTGAGCGACTTAAATTGGACTCTTTCTTCAATTTTTAACCAATGTAGTTCTTTCCTGGCTTCGCTAATGTGCTGGTTCCTAGGTATTTGTTTGATGATTCTCACTGCATTATTTTGCAGGACTTGGTAGCTGTGGTAACAGTTTTTGTTAGAACCCAGTATTAACGCGTTGCCGTAATCGAGGCGAGATAGAATTGTGGCTCTTGCGATCGTGGCGCTGTTTTCCTCCGATAGGTAGGGTCTGATTGCTTTCAATAAGCGGAGGTGGTAGGAGCATGTTTTTTTCACATAGAGGGTTTGAGCCTCGGATCCCAGGGATGCTTCTAACATCATCCCCAAGGTTTTAACCTTGTTAAGGACTTTTATTGGAGTGTTTTTGATGGTGAAGGTGTTATATGCGGGGTGGAGCTTGGATCTGACCAAATTGGAACCAAAGACCATGAGCTTGGTTTTATTGCCGTTTAGACACATCCAATTTTGGTCCATCCATTTCTCCAATGCTTTATACACTGTGTCGCGTTTTTTGTTGTCCTTATGATGGTCTCCACTTAGTTCTATTACCAACTGAGTGTCATCAGCATAGTTGGTAAAGAACGTGTTGATGTTATCAAGGACTATACATAGAAATCTGAGGTATATGTTGAACAGGAGTGGGGACATGCTAGCGCCCTGGGGGACTCCGCATGTAATTTCTTTTTCTATTGAAAATAGATTTCCCCAATGTACTCTAGATGTTCTATTTTGTAAGAAGGACATGATCCAGCTTATTGCTTCGTCTGAGCAGTTTGCTGTTTCTTTTAGAGCTGACTTAAGTGAGTTGTGGTCTAGTAAGTCAAAAGCCGCGCTCAGATCTAAAAGTATTAACAGTCCAGCTTTTCCCTGATCAATAATGTTAAGCATCTTAGTCTGTAGATCCAGCATGGCTGTTTCTGTGCTATGTGCTGGTCGAAATCCTGACTGTTGATGATGGAGGAGATCAGAGCTTTCTACATGTTCCTGAAGTTGTGTGGTGGCAATTTTGTCCATGATTTTGAGTATGAAATTGCAGTTAGTTATGGGCCTTAAGTTGTTTGGGACCCTTTGGTCTAGGTTAGGTTTTTTTACAAGGGGCGTGACTGTTACCCTTTTTATGCTTTTTGGTACATTTTGATCACGGAAGGTTGTGTTTATTACTTTGGTTAGAGCTGGTGCAGAAATAGCAGGATGGTCTAGGATCAGGTTGGCCGGGAGTATGTTTTCCGCACACGTGGTGGGTTTCATGGATGCTAGGGTTTTTATCATGTCATTGGTAGTGATGGGATGGAACTTGAATTGGGTCGTCTGGTGTACACGTTCCTCTGGTGTGTCTTTAGTGGGAGACTTGGAGGCTGCTTGGGATTTGGCTATGATGTCCCTGGCCTTATTAATTTTATTAAAGAATGCAATCTGTGTTGCGTCGCATTCTTCTTGGGTGGGCGAAAAGGCAGGGGTTAAGCATTTTGGCTTATCTATGGATTTTAATATATTGAAAAGTTTGCTGGTGGAGTTGGCTGCTACTGAAATCTGTTTATCGTAGTAGTTTTTCTTAGCCTCAATTATCATTCCTTTGTAAATTTTCTCGCTGGTTTTCCAGAGAGATTTATTTTCCACCGTGGGTTTTTTTCTCCATTCATTTTCCCTATTCCTTTTAAGCTTCTTCTGTTCGAGAAGTTCCTCTGTGAACCACTGTTTTATTTTTTTAGGTCTAGAGGTTTTGGTTTTGAGTGGAGCTTCACGGTCCACTAGTGCCTGTAAATGGCCGAGTAGGTTAAATAGGGAGGTTTCGCATGTGTCCTCCATTTGTTCCCTCTATTTCATGAGCATCTAGGCATTGCTTCAGGTGCTCTTCGTTGATGTTTTTATAGTTCCGCAGTGTTTTTTTGATAGGAAGATTGGGACGTTTGGGCCTTTGTGCAGGGGATAGATATGAAAGGTCACACTGTAGTGGTCCGACCATATACATGGGTCAGTTTTGTAATCTTGGGATGTGAGGTTGTTGGTGACAACCCAGTCAAGTAGGTGGCCGTTGTCCATGGTGGGATCGGTATTCATCACTTGGTAGTCTATGTTGTTCAGGAGTTTCTCCAATTTAATGGCCTCTCTGTCTTTCGGGTCTCCCATCTCCCATGGTCCTATCCATCTCTGTGGAGCTTCAGCTGACTGGTCTACTTCCACTACTTTTACAGCCCAGGACATTTTAACCGCTATTAAAGGGCTAAAATCGGCGTCGCCCTCTGACCCTATCCCGCTTTCTATATTGAAAGATGTGTTGAGTGCAATCATGCAGCGGTTGGTCAAGGCAGTCACCGATTCGCTTTCATCAGGGGTTATCCCTGATGATCTAAAACACGCTCTTGTAATCCCGCTTCTTAACAAAAACGTTGTTGGATCCGCTGGTAACTTTCTAACTTTCACCCTCTTTCCCTGCTCCCATTTCTTATAAAACTACTAGAGTCTCTGGTTTCTCTGTTTCTAGGCTCTTTTCTTGAACTATGTTCCTTCTTTTACCCCTTTCAATCGGGTTTTCGCCCAGGCAGAGGTACTGAATCTGTCTTGGTGTCAGTAGTAGTTTTGACGTGGTTAATGGACTGGGGGGTGTGGGGGGTTTGGGGGTGCTCTTATTCTATTAGATATTTCGGCAGCATTTGACACCTTGGTCTCCCGTCTCTCTTCTGCTGGCCGATCTGGTAAGGTTTTGGCCTGGTTTGCTTCTTTTTTGGTGGGTCGCTCACAATCTGTTTCTCTGCCACCTTTTCAGTCCCAACCTGTACCTCTATTATGTGGAGTCCCTCAGGGCTCCTTGTCTTCCACTATGTTCAACATTTACATCCAGCCGCTTCTTGGCATCATCCACGTACATGGCTTCCTGTGCTACTCCTACGCCGATGACGCACAGATTATTCTGTGGCACGATCTGTCTCAGCCTGATATGACGGTTCGGCTGAGGAGTTGACTGGAGGCTGCGGGGGGGAGGGGGGTGGATGGCCAGGAACTGGCTTAAGTTGAGCGGGGAGGAGGCAGAGGTGCTGGTGTTTGGTACCGCTAATCCTTCACTGTTCTGGACCCCAGAGGTCTGGCTCGCTAGTTTGGGCCCCTTTCCCACACCTGTTTCTTCGGCCAAAGACCTAGGCATAAACATTATGCCTTCTTTATCCATGTTGGATAAGGTGTCGGCCACTTGTCAAAAGGGTAATTCGAAGCTGCGGACACTACGCAAAGGTTTTGCCTTTTATTCCTATTATATTTCAGCCCCTTGTAGTATCCTCTCTGGTAATCAGTGGAATTGAATATTGTAATGTGCTTTATTTGGCTGTACCGCACTGTTTGCTCCACCTTCTCCAGCTGCTCCAAAACATGGCTGCTAGAACGGTTCTTCCGCCCCCCGATCCCCTGCATGGTGCCCATATGACTCCCCTTCTTCGGCAGCTTCACTGGCTCCCAGTTGAGCAACGTGTAAGGTTTGTCTCTGTGCTTGGTACACGGAGCCTTTTACAAAAAAAGGGCAGTTTATCTTCAGGTGAAGTTTTGCTCTTATGTTCCGAGAGCACTGCGCTCCCAGTCTTTTTTGACTATCTTAGTTCCTAGGTGTAGGCTCTCTCGAGTTGGAGTCTGTACTTTTGCAGTGGCTGCGGCACAGGCTTGGAATTCTCTTCCTCTCCACCTACGTTCTATTGAGGTCTATTTTTCTTTCTGGCAGGCCTTGAAAACATTTATTTTTTAGTTTCTTGTGGGTACTCTGCCAGTCCGTACATTACTTGGGGGTATAGAGCCATGATTTCTTTGGGCACCGATGCGCTTTACAAGTGTCGACCTAAGAGTCCCCTGTGCTGCGTGTTCCCAGCTGGGAAACACAGAAGACTCCATATTGCTGTGAGCTGTGCAGAGAGGTTCACAACTGGCTGGAGCTCCCGACGTGTACCCAGGAAGCGAGTGGAAGCTGGAAACTACTGCAAAGATGCCCGGAGGAGCAGCCGAGTACTGGTTAGTGTGAGAAAGGGAACACTTGTATCCGGGGCACTCCAGGGGCGGGAATTGGACATTTGCAATTACTGATCGACCTATAACTTCTAGGAGTGGTGTTTGGAAACCGAATAGAAGAATATTGGATACCAAATCAATTGCAAAGTACTTTTTGAAAGGTAACAAGATTTATTGAATACTGAACAAAAGAGAAGATATGGAAATGAGGTGAAAAGCGAATGATGTGCACTTATGAACGTAGTGGAAAGCCTTGTTCCAATCCAAAATGAATTTCTAGGAGCCATTTTGACACAAACAGAATAATATATTACCCCTCTCACGAAAGATTGTCAGCATGTTGGGCCTGCTCCTTTTTTACAAAGTTACCCAGTAACAGGCTGAAAGAGGATGAAACTGCTAGGGAGGATGGCCTCATGTTTATTAATCATTCCTCATGCGAAGTGGAGTGACAAATCAAGGTAATTTGTCCCTGTAAAGACTGGAGGGGGGTTTCTGTATTCCTGCCCTCTATATGGCAGAGTAGAAACACAGAGCACCCCCAGCCAAGATTCTCTATGCAGTAGCAATGGACGAGCAATCAAGGCTTAAGCTCTCAGGAGATTATGCAGGCTTGTTCTTAAGTAGAGTGTAGTACCCAAGCCCCCACAAAGGAATGTCCACACAGTGTTATGTGATAACAGTTTTTTGTATAAATAAGGTTCAATATATATACACAATCAATAACACACTTTGTACTTTGGTAAATCTAATATGATAAATATGTACAATGTCTATGTGGTACCACAGTTAACTCTTGACTCCTTTAAAATGCACCAACTGCGGACAGTCTCAATGGCATACAAATCAAATGGTAAAGTGAATCAACGATAGACATAGGAAGGGAAAACAAGTTGGGTTAAACAAATGGCAGAATACATTGTCCTTACCAAAGAGACAGTTATATGTGAGGATTCCCCCACCTTGGCAACCTGTAAATAAAGTGTATCAACAAGCCCAGTCCATATAAATTTAAAATAGTCTTGTTTCCTTCTAAAATGTTCTACTACCGCAATGTACTTGAGTTTAGCAGAGTTCTTTCGATGGTTCATTGACGGGCCCTTCGTGAGTGGACTCCCTTTAAAGCAGGAGCCACGGGTCGTCGAGATTCCTACCAAGAAATGTGAACACGTTTCTGAGGGAGCAGCTTCAAACTTTGCAGTGCTCGTCGACGATCAGTCGTGGATGTCGTGTGAAGATGAGGGGTGCGGTGCACCTCGCTGACAGGAGTTTGTTGCCGCAAAGCAGACCGATTAAGAACGCAGGCCCAGCAAGGGTGTCGGGTCATCGGCGTTGGCGTCGACGATCGGGACTCGACCACGGCTGGCTTTCAAATCTTTGTCAGCGTCTTTGTGGACTTCAGGTGGCGGGACACCTACTGGCGGATTCTCCTTGGTTCGTCGGCAAACTTGACTTTCTCTGGCGGGACAAAGCGGTAGACAGTGATAAGCAAGGGAGTCCTTGATTTCGAAGTGTCTTAGGCAAAGATGGAGTGTTGCGGCTCCAGTGGTTGAGCAGCACGGCGTCAAGCTGTCCGCGCTTCTGGGCAACACGACTCTGTGGGCTTGCAGTGGTCACGGCGGTCCTCCTAACCCTGGTCGACGACGATGGACTTCAATGTCTGGGTGCTTCACTTCAGGTTCTTGGCGGACCCCGTCTCCCGTCGGCAGCCTTTCGAGGACTGACTTCCAGGGCGCCTTGAAGATCATCTTTGCACGATGTTCCCTCATAGCTCAGGAAGAGGTCTGCTAACCATGTCCTCTTTTGGATCAGTTCTTCGAGACACAACAGCTTTTAGATTCATGAAGGAAAGCAGCATCAATTCTTCCTGCTAGGCTTCAAAATTAAGCATCAAGTTTCGACTTAAGCTTCTGAACGATTCTAGTCAGTGAGAGGTCCCTAGATATACTGTTCTGTCTCTCATTCACACTGCTGGGCCAAGCTCAGCAGCCAATCATTCCGAAGGGCATTCAGCAGACAGGCAGCCTACCAGGCTCACATTGCATTCAAGCCCTTCATCTCCATGCAGACACTCACAACAAGGAATGTGGATTGGGGCAAGTACCCAGCCTCTCAGCACACCACACTGCATTCATACCAGTTTCAGGCAGCGCGGTCTCATTCATTGAGTCACACAACGGAAAACAGACACCCATAACATGAAATGTACATTGGTCACACACTCCATTCACGCAGGTCCCACCCCAAGGGCGTACCCACAACATACAGTCACTGGAAAGGCTCCAGCCAGTCTGGCCTGGACTTCCCCACAATACCATATATGGAACTTCCACCAACAGCCAGTCAGGGGAAGGGACAGAGTCAAGGCTTCCCAGGACTTTGGGAAAACAAGGTAACAGGCAATAGAAAGCAAGAGGCCACAGGGGCCATCTTGTCTCCTATCAGAATCAACTGATTCCAATGGCAGGGCCTGGGTATCCCAAAATGCAGGATACTCTGAGCACCTGTCAAATTCAGCATGCAGCTACCATCAGCCCATACCCTGCTCTGGGGGGCCACACACAGGTGCCCAGAAACCATACACTAGGGGTACAGGGTTGTACCCCCACTCATGGGTGCCATAAGGGTATCCCATGGGCAGGTTCACCACAACCGAAAAGAGGAAGAGCTACACTGCCAGATGCCACAAATGGACTCCTGTGCAGAAAACAACACAGAAAATGCATGAAAAAGGAGAACAGGACATGGACAGGGACAGCTCTACACCATGGGTAGGAAGGTGGCTACTTCCGCAGCTTACCAAGCAAGAATCGCCAACAATTCCACACTTTTGGCGAGCTACGACTGTATTAAATAGGACGAGGTTACTGTCCCATCTGAAATCTAAACTTTCCCTTGTCGCTGCCGAAGTCAGAGCCACTGCCAGCAGTGTGCTTAAAAACAACCTTGACACTGCAGATAATGCTGGATGCATCATCGCAGAGGGCACTATCCTCAAGCGCCATGCCTGGCTTCGACAGTCCGGTTTTAAACTAGAGACTCAAGCAACCTTGCTCAATATGCCAGTAGAACCTAATGTTTTATTTGGCAAAGCAGTTGCGGATGCTCTGAAGTCAGCCAAGGACGAGTATGAAACAGTTATGTCTCTTGACCAACTTACTAGTAAACAGACCGGACAAAAGGGGGGGGGGGCATTTTAGCCGTTTTCGTGGCCAAAATCAAAGAGCCTCCGGTTACAAACAAAACCAGAATACATCTTGGAATTACAACCAGGGTCAAGTGTCCCAGGGTTATCCTAGAGGCCAGCACAGAGGCCGCGGCCGGGGGAAGACCCTCCACTTCCAGAGATGGAGGAACGGCTCCCAAATAATGACGCCCCGCTACAGGTCTCCTCCCATGCCTCCCCAGTCGGGGGCCGGATTTCAAACTTCACCCACGCATGGGAAGGCATAACCACGGACAAGTGGGTGTTCTCAACAGTAGCGGGAGGTTATTGCGTGGTGCTCCTAGAAACACCATCAAACCTCCACCCGCGCCAGAGGCAGACGTCAAGAGAGGAACAACTCATCTCAACTCGCTACTCCTCAAGGACGCCATCGATCGTGCCGTCCAACGAGGTAAACAAGGGTATCTATTCAACATACTTCCTTGTACCAAAGAAATATCTAACAATACGCCTAGTATTAGACTTGCGCCCTGCAAACAAATATGTCAAGCCACAAAAGTTCTGCATGACTAGGCTACAAGAAGTAATCCCTCTGCTAAAGAGGGGGGATTACATGGCAACATTGGATATGAAAGATGCTTATTTTCATATTTCAATGCTCCTAGCACACAGAAGACTCTTGCGGTTCAAAGTAGCAAACCAGCAGTACCAATTCAAGGTGCTACCCTTCGGAATAGCCTTGGCTCCAAGGGTATTCACCAAGGTACTGGCGGTGGTGGCAGCGCACCTGCACAGGGAGGCTATCCCAGTGTACCCCTACCTGGACGACTGGCTGATCATATGAGAAACTCCCCATCTTTGCAAACTAAACACGCAAAGAACCATAGATCTTCTCTTCCAATTGGGCTTCTCGATAAATGAGAAAAAGTCAAGTCTTGTACCAAATACATCGAAACAGTTCCTAGGAGCTGTATTAGATACCCAAACTGGCCTAGCCTTTCCATCCATGGAAAGAGTGCAAAACATGCTGCGGCAAATACACCAGTAGCAAACCGGTCTCCAGATAAGCGTACGCAAAGCAATGCGGTTACTAGGCATGATGGCATTGTGCATTTATCTAGTCCCACACATGCGTCTACGCATGCGACCAATGCAGGAGTGGTTGGCGAAACAATGGTCTCAGGCAAGTGGTCATTGGGACGATCTAGTGGTCGTTTCGCCAACACGGGTACAAAACCTACGCTGGTGGTCGAGAGGAGAAAATCTGCTAAAGGGAAAACCCTTCCACGATCTGGAGGCGCAAGTGGTTGTCACGACAGACGCGTCACTTTTCGGGTGGGGTGCCCATTACCTTCACCACACAGCACACGGTCTGTGGACACAGGTCACGGCACAGAACCATATAAACCGGCTGGAACTACTGGCAGTACTCAAAGCACTTCAGGCATTCGAGATGCAACTGAACAACCAGCAGGTTCCAATTCTAACAGACAGTGCAACTGCCATGTTCTATGTCCACAAACAGGGGGGCACACAGTGCCACACACTCCGTCTATCCAAGTTGGCGCAAAAAATATGGAGGTGGGCATTCAAATGAGGGATGTCCCCATCCTCCCAAAATGTTCCAGGGGTACTCAACACTCTAGCAGGCTCTCGGAGCAGAGATCCCCTACCAGAGGAACACGAGTGGCAACTACACTCAAGCGTTGTAGACCATATCTTCTCTCAATGGGGTTATCCCACACTAGACTTGTTTGCTACAAGAGAAAGCAAGCAATGCCCAGACTTCGCGTCCAGGTTCTCCCAGCCAGACTTCAAGGGGAACGTCCTATGGATGAACTGATCAGGGAAATTTGCTTAGTCTTTTCCCCCCTACCCCCTGACACCATTAATGAGCAGGATTGTGAACAAGATGCACAGAGAACAGGTGACGCTCGTCCTGGTTGCTCCTATGTGGGCGAGACAACCATGGTATCCACATCTGCGCAAACTGACGATGTGCGATCCCATCAAGCTCCCGTACTTAACCAACCTGTTAACCCAACACACAGGTGCCCAAAAGCATACACTAGGGGTACAGGGTTGTACCCCCATCCATGGGTGCCATAAGGGTATCCCAAGGGTCTGTTCACCATGACCAAAAAGAGGAAGAGCTGCACTGCCAGGAGTCCCACATGGACTCTTGTGCAGAAAACACAGAACCCACATGAAAAAGGAATACAGGACAAGGACAGGCAGGCCCTGTCCCTCCAATGCATTTACTGCATCACAGTCCCTTCTCCCCAAGGAAGGGCCCCCTCCTGTGAGGCTAAGGAGCTGAACCCGCTCCGCAATACCGTCCGTAGAGACAAGTCGGACCTCACCGGGGAGGAACTCCCTACCGTGGCATACACTATGGCATACCTGAGATATTCTCTCAGTCCAGAAACCTCTTAACCTACAAAATGGGACAAAGAAACTCTAGAGAGATGCCATCATTTTTCTGAAAAGGAGTGGCCCTTTAAACAACCAATTCTCTGAGATGAGGATGTCTTATAACGTAAACTCAAGGCAGAGCAAGAGAGGAAATCGGGTGCTGGCACGGTAAGGCCCCAAGTGACATGAAACCTGCAGGAACCAGAGCGCATGTAAGTTTCAAACTTTCTCTAGCATATCTGCTGGAACGCCAATGCTGCAGCGTGGCAGCGACGAGAGACTCCAGTACGGCAGGATTCCGCAAATAGATGGTGGCTTGACCATGGGGAAACTTCTGCGGTGGACCGACGATCCAAACAACTTCGCAGAGTCCATTGTGAAGGAGAAGCCTGAAGGTTCCCTGTCCTACATTCAAAGACCGGAACACCGAAGCGAGACAAGAAACCAAGAGCAATGGGGAGGATGCGAGAAACCACATGCCAAAGAAGAAAAGGTACCAGTGGTTGACAGCAGGCAAAAAGGATCCTGAGAAACCTGACTCCAGAAGACGTTCTCCTTTGAAAAAGAATGTAACCAGGAAAACAGGAGCTACAGGTGGCCTCGAAGCAGGGATAATTATATTGTAGTTGCAACTCATTTCAGTACTTATGTGGAAACAGTTGATCTTGAAGCAATTCAAGAGAAAGAGTGAGAGCTCAAGTGGGTAAACCATTGAGAAGCTGAACACTGAGAGAGAAGATCTTGTGATAGTAATACCCTGGGAAAACGGGAAAGAGTGTAAAGTGAATGCAAAGTGTGACTACTCGAAAGTACAAGTTATTAAAAAGCTGAAGGAAGAGAGAGAAAAGTCAGTGACCATGCTACCTTGGAAAAGGGTGCAAACAGTGCAACAGATACAAGGTTGACGCGGCCAAACTGAACCATAATAAAGGAAGGGGGATAACAACCCAAAGGCAGGAATATAACCAAGAGTATACTGAGAGCTGCAGTCAAGAACGTGAAAGGTGTAATAAACCCATGAAAGAGATCCCAAAAGGGAGAGGAAAACTCCCAAGACCTTTGGAAGAGTTTATGACGAATTGAGGGATTCAGTCACTTCTCCCAGAGGGGAGCCTTTCCTTATGAGGTTACGGAGGAGAGCCCGCTACTCGGTCCCCCTAACGGCGAGAGCCTACAGGACCTCACAGGAGAGACTCCCCTCTGGGGGCTAGGCCTCCGGTTCCACAGAGGAACTCCCTAGAACCTCTTTCTTTTGGATCAACAATCACATCAGAACTTCAGAGACATCCATCAAACCAAGCCACTGTTTGTTATTGTGACAAAAGACCCAAGATCCAAACTGAGGAACAATACAGTGAGGAAGAATGCTGAACAAGCAATCGCGATTACTCAGTGGTTGGGAACCAACAGCACTGTGACGAAGAAGGAACAAATAATGAAGAGTGCTCAACTTAAAGAGAAAACAGACTGTAATCTTCATCTGGGGAGGACCCCCCAACCTGTCATAAAAAGGGAAGTTGGACTACTGGCCGTGAGAAGTGAAACCCGGGTGTTTCAAATCAGCTGTGTCAGAAGAGCTGAGGAAAATCGTGAGATTCTCAGTTGGGAGGAGGCCACAATGTGCTGTGGGCATGAAGCATTGAGGAAGCTGAAGGCACAAGAGCGAGGGAAGAAAACCCCAGGAGAGGGAACCATTCCAGGATGGTGGCATGCCCAGGAGAGGTGGACCATTCAGTCTGGCAGCAATGCTAAGACAGCTGGAGCACTGGTGATGTGGGGAAGAAACAGGAGGAGTAGGAGTGAGAACAGATGCTATCCTGACTACATGGGAAGTCCTTATCCTGCGAGCAGGCCCTGTGTCGCCATCCTGTAGAAACCAAGGTAACGGAGACAGCGCGATACTCTGGAGGGTAAACGGGTATAAAGCATTCCATCAGCCTACTTGTCCCAGTGAGTGGGCTGAAACTAAGAAGAGGGAGGGAGAGAGAGAGAGACACACACACTCTGGGACTTGACATACTGGTAGCAGTGAGATGTACAAAAGTAATAAGAGTGAAAGACACTTGTGAACACAGCCTACTCCTCCCAGTGAGGGACCGAAGATTAAGAAGATAGTAAAAAATATTCAGGGATTCAACCTAGTGAGTGTTCAGAAATTAAGAAGCATGAGATCCAGTACAAAACTTTTTACTTGTCTCCCTAATATAAGAACGGGACAGGAGAATAAGAATAACTATTGGATCTGCTATAAATATCTCCAGGAGAAAGAGAGTCAGAGGAGGATCATGATATCCACCTTCTTTTGCATAAGGAGTCAAAGCACTACAGAAACGCTGTGAATAACAGCCACATAAAGAGGGATTCAGTATCCCTAATAATATGAGGAGAGACACTTAAGACATTGAACAGGAGTTTCCAAAGCCCATAACACAGAAGAGAAGAAGTCTACAATGGGAATGAATAGGGGAACCAAAGACTGGGAAAATTCCCTTAGAGGAACTAAATAAATTAATCCGAGAGCTAGCCAAAAGGTATCTCAAAATTGTCTACTAAAGCTGAGGAATACATCCAGGAGAAGGGGGCCATTCTCCTGGTCTTTGTTAAGTTTATCTTATTCGTAGGGACAGAATAGCTTAGCTTTTGATGGAGGACAACTGTTTACTTTGAATTTCACAAAGCCGGCGAGCACCTTAGTAAGTTTGGTTCCTTGGGAAATCCGTAGATTAGGAATAGTAAGGCATTTTCCACTTGTTATTTTAATAAGCGTTTCAAGAATGCCAAAAACTGGTCTGTCTCCTTCTTCTGACCTACCACAAGTTACAGAGACTGATCAAGGAAGTAACAAAAAGATATTTGAGAAACCTATACTGATTAACAGACTG
The DNA here is from genome assembly GCF_040938575.1 of Ambystoma mexicanum. Lineage (NCBI taxonomy): Eukaryota > Metazoa > Chordata > Amphibia > Caudata > Ambystomatidae > Ambystoma > Ambystoma mexicanum. Next base: position 918,462,541 of record NC_090934.1, on the reverse strand, counting down.
ATACTAAAAGTATCCAAAAGAGAAGGGAGCCATTCTACAAGCCTAAATTGGTTTACATAGTGGTAGGGCCAATTATGGTAGTTTTTGACAGCAAACTTCTTTATTTGGACTTCTATGACTGAATGACGAGCACATTACTTAGCAAGTTAGGTAGGGAATTCCCATAGCGATGGGGAAAGTTAGACCTGAAAAATTCGTACTTTAATAAATCATCTTGACAATGTCACCTGAGTGTCTTGCTTCTGCCTCACCGCAGTGGTCTGACCTCTGGCTAATGGAGCAATCTACTTATATTGTAAAAGATGTTAAGCATGCTACAATTGTGGACTGTAGAATATGTTAAATGCGGACCGTTTGTTGATCAGCCATGGTAAATTTCCATTGCTTCAGACTCTCACAGGCGGTTTGGGGATGCATTTTCAAAAGCTCACAGCACAAGTTAAATAGACCGAACAGTTGGCCACTTGGCACATACATTTGGTGAAATTCCTAGCAACCAAGATGGCCTTGTGCTCATTCAAAGCACTACTTCAAAACATGTGGGCTCATCAACACAGACAATACCACAGTCCTGTTTCACGCACCCATAACCAGTCACAACACATTTTCTCAACCTAGCTAAGATATCCTGAACCACCTAAAGATCAGATTGCCCTGAAGGCCATGTTTTACTCTATTGTTTGTACCCAAGTTTGTACTATTTATCTCACTCAACTTACCCCTCAGCCCCTTCGCTTTTCCTTATTTCCTCTCCTCCCACAGACTACGATCTGGTTTAATACCCTGGGTGGTGTCTCAATTTGCATATCTGTGGACAAAGACTTTGCGCTTTAAGACCACAACCATGGTGACTTATGCAGTATCAAAGCTACTTAACTTTAGGCAGTACACATTCAGAACCACTGTTTCTTCTTGACCGCATATTTGGTATATTATCAACAGAATCCGATTCATTTAAGATCAGCATGTGGCACTATAAACAAGCATTAGGTGGTTTTAAGAACGCAAACACGTTTTTCACCCAAGTACATTTCCAAATTCGATGTCAAGCAATCAATAGAACTACCAGCCTTCATCCCAATTCACACAAGAGGAAAGGAAGTTGCACTGCACACACTTACGTTTGAAGAGCAGGCATTTACTACCTCAGTTGAACCAACGACTTGCGAAAAACAAGTCAACTGTTTACTTTGCAACAGGTGATCCCAAAGATGGCTTGGTAGCTGTATACAACTATACCACACCTCTTCAGTTCATTGCTAGAGCAAACTCCACGCATTGCACTTGCGTAACTTTAGTTCTGTGCCTTATTTCTGCTTAGAATCGCATGCACCCACCCAGCCTTACCACATTGGAGCAGATGATCAGTACAAAGCACAGCTTAGCTGTATGCAGTAACTTCCCATCATGTCAGATGAACCATCAATCTAAGGGTGTCTGTGTGAAGGGTCATGGGTCCCTGTACACATGTGTGATAGGAACACCCCTGTGGACAAATATTTTTTAAATCCGAAAAAAGTTGTAATACTCTGTGCCGACCACTTGATGGCGGCTTATGCAAAGCATGCAATTCTTGGTATATACAAGCTATGGAAATACGACCACTGGGTACGTTGTTTTGTTTATAAATGTAACATTAGTTAGGCTTGCCCCATTTGGACCAGAGGTTACATAAGGTTGTTTTACAGACTCCTACCCAGCTCAAACCAGATCCTATGCGTACAGCCTCCTCTCTGCGGAGCTCCGTAGAGCCTTCAAGGAGGAATTAGCATATATGGTGATTCATGCAGACAATCTTGTGGAAGACAACCAGCAAAGCCTGTGATTTCGTTTGTAGGGCTGAAAAACTAGGAGATAGCCATTTTTGGCTGCTACATGGGACAAAGGGACTATCTTGCAGTAAAAAATGGTGTTGAATTTGACTCTGTCCCGACCTCACTCTGGGGACCTCAAGTTGGGTGACCAAGTGGACTGGATGCCTTTCCAAACCAGCTTGGGTTTATGGGGCATGGGGGAGAATCCCAGGGCCACTCCCACTTAATCCCTGTTTTAGGACCGGAGACATTCAGTGCCACCACAGACAATCCTGTCCCATTAAGGAAATTAAGGTATGGCGTTCTTGCAGAACTGGCAGCGCCTGCATGCTCAGTTCCCCTCTCGTGCTTGTAGGAATCTTGTATACACCTACAGAGGCAAAGAGAGGAGCCTGACTTAGGATGGGGGAAACTAGACTGTTGGCCAATGATCCATCGCACAAGACCTCCTTTCTCATGCTGTTAAACAGACACTAAAGTAGTCCACTCTGGGGAGAGAGTCCGGGTGTAATAACTAATGGGTGAATTGCCCAGGAGGAGGGACTAGCCAGCTCCAAGTCTTCATCAGAATTGGAAGACGTCCTCGGGTGAGTTGTTTCTTTGGCTTCTGGCTACTGGGTCTTCATCCAAGGTACATTTATTATGCTTCTCTGCTTCTGTCTGTTTCGTCTCTGGTACATTGTGCAAGGCCCCGAGTACTGGATACTGTTTCTTACCCCTGTAAAATAAACCTTGTACTTGAGTGGTTCTCTTGCCTCTTCAGAGAGACTGGCGCTGTCAGTTCATGTCCCTGGGTGCTAGGGTCCTGTGAGTTTCTGCACAATCCTCTTTAGGGGACCCCTAGATCCTGAGTAGTGGGGTTTTGCTGGCACCCCTTATGCCCAGTTTGCCATTAACTTATGTTGGCTAAATCCTGCTCTGCTTCCTTCCTTCTCTGGTTGATTGAATATCGAATCTGGGACTTGAGCTATTCAAAGGGGTCTCCTCTGGTGTAACATGGGGTTGATTGATTCTCTGTCTCCACCTGTGAGGTAAAACAAGTACTTCTGGCTTCAACCCAGGGGGATGGCAGAGTTTTGGCTCTCCAGGTGTCTCTGTGGCCTGTAGGGCACCAATAGCTTGCGCCGGGAATCAGGCAGCCTTTGGCAGTGCTGCAGGCAGCACCATTGCACCAAGGTTTTCAAAACCACCCATGCGGAGAGCAGTTACCGACTGCAGCTCACAGTTTTTCTATATGTTGTAAAGTAATAGTACTTATTTGCACATCCAATGAGTTTTGCGTAGCTCTGCAATAGTGTATATTTTGCAATATATCTGTGTAATGTATTCTTTTGGGGTGTGTTGCAAATTAGCTTTCACTCGCCACTAGTCTTGCTCCCTTGAGTGAAGCCTTAATGCTCTGCCACAGCTACGAGTTTAGTTTAACGCTTGGTTGGAACTCTATTCTACCATTAGGATAGATTGTCTCCCGAACAGTACCCAGAGTGTCCAAGAAGATGGAAGAGAGAAGGGACTAGGAACATGGTGATGTACCCAAATGGGTGATGTCTGTGTGAGAAGGCAGTGTTGGGGAACAGTGACTGTATTGCCAAAGGGGTGAAGAGGAGGAGTGGAACAGGCAAGATCTAGAAAATATTGAGAATAGTGGCCAATGGGGTGAAGAACGTGGAAGAAAACGTAGAGACTTTGAAATTGAAAGCTGGGGAGGAATGTTTCCCTCAGGCGTTGTTAGGCAAGGTTTTCTTTTTGCTGCTTTCCTACCATAGAGTTCTACGGGACACCTTTTCTTTCTTGCTTGATTTTTACTCCTCACCTGACTTGTTTTGAGATATGTAAAGCCTCCTGATGTACTTCCCTTGCTTTGTGCTCATCTTTATAGGGAGATTGATCAGTCCGTAAGACTATGCCTCGTTATGGATTTCTTGTATTTTTACAACTGCACCCATCAACCTAAAAAAGTGAAGTGTGGATATGAGACTTTGTATCCTTATCTTTTTCTTTTGTCATTTTGGGTTACAAACACAATGTGTCCTGGATGGGCTGTGGCAGTGGATATTTTCCTACTGTTTTTAACCTTTTACTTGTGTGCTTTTGCAATTATCGCAAATGGCTACTAAGAGTGGCTAGCACTCGAAGATGGCTGTTCCTTGAGATGTGTGCCTGTGCTTTGCAACATTGTTCTTCGGCCTTCTTCCTTCCCGCTCAGGGCTGCAATTGCCTTCCATGGAATACCTTTTCTGTGGGAAAGCTGCTGCTTTCACAGGCTAAGGGGGAGGTCTGTCTGTTTGTGTGTCTTGTGTGACTGTCTGGAGCCTGAACGTCTCTTGCGAGGCAGATTGTATGGCCAGTGGCTAACCCACCCCTCCCCCTCTATGCCCTTTAATAGCGTGTGCAGACAGGAATGGCATCCATAATGTGCAGTCTCTCTGCAAAGTATTTTTCGCGTATTTAACCGGATTGCTCCATTTATTTTAAACGTACAACTGTTTTTGGATTTTCAACATTCCTCTTAAATGTATGTCTTTAATATCGTCAACGTTTTTGCTTATTTTAAGGGTCTTGAGACCTAGTTTGCAAATTAACTTTTCATACTTTTCCCAATTGGGTGCCCTTTCTTGCTTTGTATCTATATAAATGTTTTGACACATTTAAATGAAGTAATACCAAATGTGACGGAGAGATCACCGATTTTCTAGCACTCTTTTGTCATCGTTGTAGATCTGTTCTTGCTAACATTTGCCAACGTGGCATTTTCTGTCATTCTACCAGAAAGCGTATGTGTTTCTTTCAGTGATTTGTAGAGCACCACAGACAGAACATTCTGCATTAGAATAATACACCTGCTCTACCAGAGAAGTGTGTGTGGGTATTTATCACTTGAATTGTTCAGCTGCCTTTTGCAATCATTTTTTGCCTGGGTTTTAGTTCCCATGTGGCGTTGCTTGTTTACCCGATCAGTTCAGAGTGGGCTACTTAGTTAATTTGCATGAAGGCTTTTTTTGCCTTCTCTTTTATTTACACTGCCGCTCTCACTTGATACAAGAAAATGCGTCACCAAATGATATTTCTCCTAAAATTGTGCAGCTTGTTATGAGTGGTTATTTGAGCTATGCCAACACTACATTTTCCCAATTGTAGATGGTCCCAGGATTTCCGCATGGCATTCAGGACACCTAAACAGTTTGTAATCTTTGCAGAGTTGAGGCATTGGGGTCAATACTGAAAAGTGGTTGCTATGCTGTCGTTTTGAAATTCTGCCATTTTCAGAGAGCAGCTAACTTCAATGTTTTTTAAGCTAAACTATGATAGGTGAGGAGAGGGGTGTTCAGCAGTTTAGGGCTACTTTTTGACGTGTGAAGTTGTTAATGTTCCGCATCTGCTTTCAACAGGCCCTGCAAGCCCCAGCATGCCATGAAAATCTAGTCAAAGTAGGCGGCTACATCCTAGGAGAATTTGGAAACCTGATTGCTGGCGATCCAAGATCCAGGTAAATGCATTTACTATGGACATGGTCAGTGGTTCAGGAATGGTGATTGAGCTGTTTTTATATTTTATTTTTAAGTAGAAGTTGCTGTAATTCTGGTCTTTAATAGTTACAAAGGTCATGCTTGGATGCTATACACCAGGGGTGCTCGCAAATATTTTCTATGGGGCCAAGATGTTCAATTTGATCTTTGTCTGGGAGCTGCATTGATCACTGGCCATTGCCTAAATCTTAGAGCCCGCAATACCTCTATTTCAATGACTATGGGGGGTGGGGAGGAGGTCCACGTTCCGAAAAGATGGATTTTTAAAATCACATTGAGCAAGTAATATCATTGAAACATGAAGTACCTAAGAGGAGAGGTTTGGTGGTTTTACCCATTTTAAAACACTGGGCAAATAAGTAATGCATTAAAGGGTGCGAATATCAATTAGCAGGGTGTTTTGGGAGGTATTACACAAGGGATTTGGAATAGATTTGTATTTGGAATAGAAAACAGTATAAAACAATATAAGCCAGTAAAACTGACCAAAAATACAATGGAATTTACACACAAAAAAAAGAATTGGGTTGGACAACTCCACAAAGACATTTTTTAGAAATGGATTGTAATACCATGCCTTATAAGGTAGATTGGATCAGTGGCATACATTTGGGATATTAACTTGCATTGGATGGTATTACTGGTTCCTTTATGTTGCATGCTATGTTTTTATGTATTTCCATGTACACTTTGTAAGGGCTCTGCCCGAAATAAAGTATTTTGATTGATCAGTATTACTGTTGCATTTGGGGTTTCTACTTGCCATATGACTAACACATCTGCATGAGGCTTTACAGTATATCGCACATAACTACAACATGCACATGAGGCATTAACAAGATTTGGATGGTGTTACTTTAGGCTGCACTTAGCATGTGGTGGCAGCAACTCAACATGAGAACTGCACTATACATTTGGTTACTATACCATGCGTAAGAGATTAAGTGATATTTGTAATGGATTCATTCCACCCGTACATTCCTCATCTTACTCAATCTCCAGTGTGAGCCGTCCGAATCTTTTTCAGTCACCAGAAGGAGCAGGGCTGCTCTGCATCATCTCTGCGCCCAGATGCGATGTCAGTGACTGTATATATGGAGTCACTGAACCCCATGACCTCAGGTCTTTTGTCTGCACACTCCATACTCTACGGGAATGGCACTTACCTTTGCTAAATTACCTGCATCATGCCTACGTTTCTGAAGAACTCTGACTTCCAGCCCTGCTAGGACTGTAGGAGGTGAATGTTCATGTTTGACTTCAGCAGGGTATATCTCTGCTGCCTCACGGAGGAACATATCATTTAAAATTGTGTTTCCTGACAGTCTTCGAACTGTTAGTCCCTCCAAGAGCGTGCCAAGAAGCTCTTCATGTAATACCACAAGGTTGATTCCATGTCTCTGAGCGCGGAGTTGAAGAAGATCACAGTGTAGGAGCCCATGGAGGAACTTTCTCTCATCTAAAATAAGAAGCGGCATAAGAGGTCCTGTACCCCCACTCCCAGCGACTTCTCTATACACCACTCTTCATCTTCCTCTGAGAAGCAGAGTCATCACTCCCGCTCCAGGGATTCCTCAGAGGACTCTGCTCCTACGTTGCATGTACCATTCCACACGCAATCCTTTACTCCAGAGGTGTGGCAGAATTTCAGGCTGCAAATGCTCAACATCTTTGCCAAGGCTTTGGAGCCGGCTATGTCCACAGGACCCACCAAGCTAGTGTTTGCCGGCAGAGGTTCCTCTTTGGATCGCATGCCTACTGGTTTAATTCTGGCTCCAGCAATAGACAATGCTCCAGTGCTCTGCAGCTTTTCCCTCTGGTGCTGAATTCTCCACACCAGCACTTTGTACACCCTGCTTTCATGGGGAATATTCCTGTCTAAGATATCCAAGATCTTGGATGATGGAGGAGATTCCATCCCTTTTGGGCTGGAACCCCATTAATGTTGAGGACTTCTCGGAGGAGTTATGCGGTTAAGGGGAGGATCTTGTGGATCTGGCCACATATCTGCAGTAGGCCTACGTCTTGCACCAGTCCCTGTCAAGCCTAATGGTTCTTTTCAGAATAACACAGCGAAAGAGGTGGCGACAACGGGGTGGTCTGGCCCCCACAAGGCTTCCATGGGTCATCCTGTTACCATTCAATCCGGCAGAGACGGCCCGGCCCCTCTGTGGACCGCTTAGGAGAAGCAAGCTTTTATCCCTGCTGTGGACTGGGATGTTGCCAAAAAGCAATGCCTGGGCCCTCTTGGATCAGGGCTTCCGGCGACCGATGTGTGGAAAGGAAACTTAAGTGGTGCTGGTCACTATTGCGGGTTTGAAGTCCATGACTTTTTCCCTCCTGATCCTCTCAAACCGGGAGAGAAAGACTTTGTATGCCATGTTCTGCAAGTTCTTTGCACCTGGAAGTCTGCTTCAAGTGCTTACTGTTAAGATGGATTTCTAAAATCTGGCCTGGTGGACAGATGTTTGGAGGCCACCCTAGTTATAGTGAACAGGGAAGCTCCTTGAGTTTAGCCAAAACTGAGGTAAGCGTGGAGCGTGGCCAAGGCTAAATCTCAATAGAGGTGAGTGGAGTCAGGGGTCCACAATGAGTACACACAATGAAATACACAACAATTCTACTTAGACAGGTAAGTACAAAAATACTCTACTGTAGGCCCTGTTGGGGAGAATTCTCATAAATGTGCCAATTCCCTTCACCTTAGAGACCCCCAGCAGCTTTGCTGGATTTTGGTGATTTTTTTACCTAGAGACAGTGTGAACCTTTTTTCCCCACTCTCTCAGGTATTTTGATGTGCGTTTTAGTCTTGTGCTCTTTGATTATGGAGTTTTAGACAACTCCATAGGCATCATCTTTTCATTGGTGTCACACAGCCCCCTCAGTGCAGTGACACAGGGGAAGCCTTTTAGGCTGTCCAAAGATTTAATTACCTTCTCTGGGATAAACGACTGTTTCCCAGAGAAAGTAAAGTGAAATTGACTTTACTAGTCTTTCCAAATTCCTAGACCCAGCACACACTATCTTACAATAGTGTTGCAGGGGTTACCTAGTATCCCCTATGTCTAGAAACTCATATAGCAGTCAAATGTTACCCTTGTGTCTCGAAATGGCTGGTGGCAGTGGTTTTACAATGAACTACCATGATTTTTCCCGACCGCGAACCCCGCTAGCGTTAAATGGCGGGAGCCATGTTTTTCAAGATGGCGTCTGAGCCTCCTTTGTTTAAACTGGTCCTGGTATTCTTTTGTCACCATTTCTTTTTGGAAAGGTCCTTCTAGAGTTTGTCTCTGCGTGCCAAACCAGGTTTGGTCCCTTTGTTCCTATGTCTTTGGCGGGCTTCAAGACTGAAGACCGCCTCTTGCGCCCGAGTGTCTGGGGTGGGCAGGAAGTGAGGGAGGTGCCCGAAACTCCCTGTGCTTAGTCTCCAAGGAGACCCAAATGCACTCTGGCGTGATTGGCTGGCTGACTGTCCGGAAAGGACAGCCACCCTGTTGGGTGAGTGGCAGCTAGGCTGGAATGAATGGGAGAAAACTGTTTAAAAGGCGGGTCTCTTGTCTTGGAAGGCAGAGTCGACCACTGGAACGAAAGAACCGAAGATGAGCTGGAAGAGGACGGCTGCTGCAACTCCTGGACCGTTGGTTTGCCCGGTGAAGCCCTGCTGCAGGTCCGAATCGCCAAGTTCATCTCGACAGAGAAGCCCTTCAAGGACGACTTCTCCCCTTGAGTTGGTGGGACCAATCAACTCGTAAGCCACCTGGATACCATTTTCGAAGCTGGGTGTATTTTCTTCAGAGTGCTGCAGGAAACGAAATAGCCAGGGAGAAGGACACCAGGTTGTGTGCTTGACTACAGCTACCGGAATCGAAGATTTGCCTTTGCCAGCTTTTTTGACCAGTCCCAGTGCACTGCTGGAGTCCCCCGACATCCTCCCTCTTGTCCCCACGACTGAGGCTCAGGAACAGCGAGATCTGCAGGAACTGCCAGGAACAGACGTCTTCAGCTGCATCTTTTTCTTCATTGTAAGGTACTGTGAAAACCCGACCGAGAGAACTTACCTCTCACTGCGAAAGTGCGTGAAACTTTGGCAACTTGCAGGCCTAGTCAGCTTGTGACCCGACATATGAATATTTCTTTTGCGAACTACTCCTGAGAACTTTGGCAAATACTTTTCCGTTTAACGTCCAGAACTGCTTTATCCTATGCAAGACTTTAGCCCATTGACTTTGGCCTAATCTATTGCATTGAATCAACTCCTCTGGTGAACTCAAACTATTTGCACTGTTTCAGAGTAACTGTAATTTCGAGGGGATTGGGTCCTCCGACGTATTCCATATCTATGACAGGTAATGTCCACAGCTGTGCTGCTTCGGCATCTGCGTCCTGCGTCGATGACGTCAATGCGCCGTCCCCGAGGATCTCCTCTGACGGCTGACGTCACCCAGTGTGATAAGTAGGATGCACGACGCCCATAGCCTCAGTTCCGTTTTTTCCGCGAACGTGTTCGCTTCGTGAATCTCAGTACGCCTCGACTCGTTGGAGTTGCTGTTTTCTATTCTCGGTTCGTTGAACGGTTGGTTGTGAAGACCTGTTCGTGGCGATGTCTTTCTCATCTTCGACCCCGCGTCCGGGCTTCAACAACTGCGTGGACTGTGGGTCCAAGATGTCGGTCACGGACTCGCACAACGCCTGCCTCTGGTGCCTCGGTGAGGCCCACGATACGGATGACTGTGTCGACTGCCAGTCGGTCACTGCAAAGGCCTTGCGGGAACGCAAGAAGAAGCTGTCGTAGGCTGGGTGTCTAAGCCCCGGAAGTCGAGGTCTGCGGGGCTTTCGACCGATGACTCGAGTGGTGACTCTCCGTGTCGTCGTCGGAAGTCAGGTGGGTCTCCTTCCAGGAGTCGGTCTCGCCACTCCTCTGCCTCTTCTAGGCATTCCAGGAAGCGCCGGCATAGGTCGCCTTCCCCGTCCTCTTCCGAGGACTCCGCCCGTCGGCGGGTCGCTTATCCCTCCATGCAAGCGACACCGGAGGAATGGGCTTCCTTCGGGAAGCAGATGCTAGCGATTTTGGAATCGCAGGGCACCGGTCCGTCCGCGCCTCCGAGTGGGGTCGGTCGGCACCGGTCGAGAGACACCGCCCGTACGCCTTCGGCACGGCTCGCGGGAGAGGTCCCGCTCAGACAAGGGTAGCCGTTCTCGCCATGCCCGTTCCAGGTCCCGGACCTCGACGCGCTCGAGACCGCGTGATCCTGTGCCATCTTCGAAGACGACGTCGACGCCTGTGGCGCCGAGGTCGTCGACGATTTCTCTCGCGGCTCCGCCTCCGAGGGGGTCGTCGACACCGTCGGCGCCCAGGTTGTCGAGAGACACGCTCGGAGCTCCGGCTTCGAGGACTGTCTCGACGCCGATTCACTCAACACCTTTTCTGTCGACGCCAGCGCTGACTCGTTCGGCGCCCTCGACGCCGGCGCCTTTCGAGGCGGTGGTGTCGGAGGGGCCCCGTGGCACGGGGTTTGCCCCTAGAAAGGCTATGGCTAAGGTCCGGCACTGCTTTGGTCCGCAGAGGTCTTCCTCTCCCCGCCTGGAGTACATCTCAGAGGGTGATGAAGGCTCTGATGGTGGCCTGGTTCCGGTTACGGTTCCAGATGACCTTATCTCGGGCCATAGCCAGTTTGATGACCTGAGGCAGTCGCTGCATGATGCCAGTGGACTGGACACCTCTCCGGAGGTGTTTTGTCGGCCGGAGCCTGGCACTCATGCCGTTTCTTCATATCGGCACCTTATGTCTCGGGTTACCGAGTACTTGGGTTGGTCAGCTCCCCCAGGGGAGTTCGTTCAGGATGATCTCACAGACATCCTTGATCTCGGTCCACCCACTGACCCGGTTTTGCCTTTTCATATGGCTCTGCAGAGAAGGGTGGCGGCGGCTTGGACTGCTCCGGACAGTCTCCCGGCAGTGGGCAAGTCTTTGTCGTGAAAATACCATCCAGCCAGTAGCGACCCCTGCTACTTGTCTAAGCACCCCACCCCGGAGAGTTTGGTGGTGCAGGCGGCTACGGCCCCGGCAAAGCAGGCGTCGTATCCTACCATCCCTCCGGATAGGGACGACAAATGTTTTGACGGCTGGGCGAAGAAAGTGTTTTCTTCGGGGGTATGGCGCTTCAGGCGGCCAACTCCATATGTGCCTTGTCTCGTTTCACACACACTCTGTGTAACTGTGTTGCTTTAGCGGCTGATCATATTCCCGACGAACGGGATGGTTTCCTTGCTATGGGTCAGGATGGCAAGGACGCTATGTGTGAGGCCGTTCAGTCGGGTTTGGACGTGGCGGATTTTGTCAGCTGGTCCATGGCGGCGAGCACCATAATGCGCAGGTTTGCGTGGTTGCGGAAGTCTGGGTTCGCTCCTGATGTGCAGTCCCGGCTCCTCAACATGCCTTTTGACGGTGAACACCTTTTTGGCAGCAAGGCTGACGAGAGTCTTGAGAGGTTGCAGACCTCCAAAGCTGCAGCAAAGTCGTTGGGCGCTGCAGTTCGCCAACCTCCGCCTTTTCGTCCTAGGGGACAGCAATGGAGGGGAGGTTCCTTTCGCTATTACTCGTCCTTCAGTAAAGCGAGGGGAGCTAGCAGTCAAATCCATCGTAAGAGTGCCAGAGGTGGAAACAAAGGTACTCGAGGTGCCAAGGCCGCTCGGGCAGTTGCCTCTTTGCCCTCAGGCAACGCTGCAGCCGCTACCACTCAGTCATGAGGCCAGGTCCCATGGTTCGCCGGTTGGGGGAAGACTGGCGCAGCATCTTGTAGAGTGGCAAGCCATTACTTCGGATGTGTGGGTTCTGGAGATCATAACCCACGGCTACTGTCTTCCTTTTCGGCAGAGGCCTCACGACAATCCACCAGGGAACCTCTCTTTGAAGAGTCCGGATCCGCTCCTTGCGCAGGAAATTCAAGCCCTGCTGGAGAAAGGCGCCATAGAACTGGTGCCTGTAGCGGAGAGGAACAAGGGATGGTATTCCCCTTAATTTTTTATTTCAAAGAAAGACGGGGGATTGAGACCCATCATGGACTTGCGGCGCGGTTTGAACAAACTCCTCAGGAAGGACAAGTTCAAGATGGTGAATCTTTCTCAAGTCCTCCAGGCCCTTCAACTTCAGGACTGGTTGGTGTCTCTCGACCTCAAGGATGCTTACTTCCATGTGCCGATCCATCCCAAGCACAAGAAGTACCTGAGGTTCGCGGTTGGCGACTCGCACTTTCAGTTTCGGGTCCTGCCGTTCGGATTGACCTCCGCCCCGAGGGTTTTCACCAAGCTCATGGTGGTGGTGGCAGAGCATCTCAGGAAAGGGGGGGATTCACGTCTACCCCTACCTGGACAATTGGTTGATCAGAGGGAGCTCTCCCGAGCAAGTCCTGGATCATCTGTCCATCACCTGCCACTCCCTTCACAGGCTGGGCTTCTCCCTCAATTTAAAGAAGTCCCATTTGACACCAACGCAGCGGCTCCAGTACATTGAAGCAGTGCTCGACACGTCCCTGGGGCAGTGTTTTCCTCCTCAGGTGAGGGCTCTTCACATTCAGCAGATGGTGAACAAGTTTCAGTTTGCCCAGAATCTCCCAGCGTCCCAGTTCTTGAGACTGCTCGGCCTCATGGCATCCTGCATTCTTCTGGTGCCAGAGGCTCGTCTGCGGATGAGATCTTTGCAGTGGGCACTCAAGCTCCAGTGGTCTCAGTCCTCCGGCAGGCTGTCGGACCCTGTTCAGGTGCCGCCCTCGGTAGCCCGGGATCTTCTGTGGTGGGCCGTCGAGGGCAATCTGATGAAGGGGGCCCCAATTTGGCTGCCCTGGCCTGAGGTGACGATCGTGACGGACGCATCCCTCACGGGATGGGGAGCTCATGCGAACGAGTTTACAGTCAGCGGTCGTTGGTCTCTGTCGAAGTCCAGACTCCATATCAATCTGTTGGAGCTGAGGGCCGTCAGGCAAGCCCTGAAGGCCTTTCTGCTGACTGTGCGCGGGAGGACGGGAAGAGTGTCCTGATTCTGACGGACAACACAGTGGCCATGCACTACCTCAACAAAAAGGGGGGTGCAGGGTCACTTCCGCTGTGCAGGGAGGCGATGCAGCTCGAGTTCTGGGCCATCCAGCAGGAAGTTTCGATCTCGGCGGTTCATCTGGCCGGAGACGACAACGAGACGCCGGACGCTCTGAGCAGGCAGAGCACGATCTCTCACGAGTGGGAGCTGGCTCAGGAGATTCTCCTGGAGATCTTTGCCCTTTGGGGGACCACTCAAATGGATCTCTTCGCCTCCAGTGTCAACCGGAAGTGTGAAAGGTTTTGCTCGCGGGAATTTCTTTCAAAAGGAGCCTTAGGAGACGCGTTCGTGGTGGAGTGGTCATTCCCACTGCTGTACGCGTTTCCTCCGGTCTCCGTCATCCCGCAAGTGCTGCGGAGGTTACGGAGGTTCGGTTCCCGGATGATCCTCATTGCTCCGCCGTGGGCCCGGAGGACGTGGTACACAGACCTTCTAGACTTGTCCATCTGCCCTCCACGTCGTCTTCCCTACCGAGACGATCTGCTCTCACGGGAGGGGGGTCAGGTTCTCCATCCAGAGGTCAGATCCCTCAATCTTCACGCTTGGCTTCTGAAAGGTTGAGGTATAAGGATTGGGACCTCCCTGAAGACGTGATGGAGGTGTTGCTGTCGGCCAGGCGGCCGCAAACAAAGTCTCTGTACCGTTGCTGTTGGAGGAAGTTCTGCGACTGGTGCAGAGTTCAGAATGTGGATCCTTTTGAATGCGACATTCCCTTGGTTTTGTCTTTTTTGCTTTCTTTGGCCCACAGGGGCTTGCAATTGGGGACCATTAAAGGTTACCTGGCGGCGCTGTCCATATTTAAGCGCTCGTCTGAAGAGTGTTCCTATTTTAAGATTCCTTTAATTTCGCAGTTTTTGAAAGGGCTCACTAATGTGTTCCCTCCGTCACCTTTTTTGGTGCCAGGTTGGGATTTGAACCTTGTTCTTAAGTTTCTTATGGGTGCTCCGTTTGAGCCTTTACATTCTTGTCCTTTGAGGCTGTTGACTCTGAAAACTGTGTTTTTGGTTGCGGTTACTTCCGCTCGCAGAGTGAGTGAGTTACAGGCACCTTCAGTTAAGCCACCCTTCACTGTGTTTCACAAGGACAGGGTTGTCCTTAGAGTTCGTCCTTCTTTTCTTCCGAAGGTGGTTTCGGATTTTCATTTGAGCCAGAAGGTTGTTCTTCCGGCGTTCTATCCTCCTCCACATCCTGGTAAGGAAGAGGAGAGAGGCTCCATAGGCTTGATCCTCGGAGAGCGTTGATCTTTTATATTTCGCGCGTGTCCCGGGTCAGAGTGGACGATCAACTTTTCATTGGTTACGCTGGAAACTGTTTGGGACAAGCTGTGACGAAACCGACTTTGTCTCGTTGGATTATTTTAGCTATCTCCGAGTGTTACCGCTTGGCGGGTAAGGACCCTCCGGCTGGCTTGCGGGCCCATTCTACCAGAGGAGTGGCTGCGTCTACTGCCCTGCAGAGGGGAGTTCCTATTTGTCACATCTGTGATGCAGCCACCTGGGCTTCAGTACATACTTTTGTACGTCACTATTCCCTTGATTCCATCAGAGGGCAAGATCTGGCCTTTGGCAAGGCAGTTCTCTATTCCGCAATTTGTTTGGGCATGCTAAATTTGTATTCTAAATTCTGTCCCACCTCCTTGCTTGGTACTGCTTTGGGAGTCTGTCATAGATATGGAATACGTTGGAGGACCCAATCCCCTCGAAGAACAAGTTACTTTCTTACCTGGTAACGTTCTTTGGATGGGATGGTCCGACGACGTATTCCATATCGCTCCCTCTCTGCCTTCCCCGCTGCAGAATTTCTTTTGCGATGGCAGCTTGCGTTCCGCAAGGCCTTGTGTGTCTGACTGGCAGAAAACTGGTGGCACACGTTCTGGGAATAACTATACCTGAGGCTATGGGTGTCATGCGTCCTACTCATCACATCGGGTGACGTCGGCCGTCGGAGGAGGTCCTCTGGGACGGCGCATCAACGTCATCGACGCAGGACGCAGACGCCAAAGATTTTCCGAAGCAGCACAGCTGTGGACATTACCTGTCATAGATATGGAATACGTCGTCGGACCATCCCATCGAAAGAACGTTACCAGGTAAGAAAGTAACTTGTTCATTTGTTTTATTAACTTATGCCTTTTTGCTCCCACTTCAAATGCTCTAAATGACATTTTGCTCCTCCTTCAAAGTAGTTTAAATGCCTCAGAACCTAATAGTGTGAAGTACTGAAGTACATTTTTGTGTGATATAGATTGCCTCCTTCTAGTGAATGTTTTATAAAGGACTGTGGAATAAATTAATTAGAAAACTTGAGTATAAGAGTCTATTGGAATACTTGTAATTATAGACCTCTGTGTAACACCCTTACAGCTCACATTGCCTCTTGAGATAAGCCTGACTGCTCAGCAGTGCTACCACAAAACTGTGTAGTACAGACTTATACCAAAGGTTGGTTTTGCTTGCACCTGTAGTGTTAGTTGTGTGTAGTGGTCCCAAAGGGTTCTGGACACAAACTTTGCCCGACAGGGCCCAAAAACACACTATAAAAATGAATCAAGCAGGTTATAATATAACACAAGTCTAAATATAAAACGTGTTTACACTCATAGTTGGTTAATACGATGCATACAATTCACCATTACACCTGAAAGGAAAGGCAAGTAGTTAAGCAGTTGTATAACTAGTCCGCAAGCCCTAACGTTCAGTCTAACCCGAAATTGAATGGGTCTTTGTGCCTAAAAGTTTACAAAGTACCTTCAGAAGATTAGACAAAGTTAGGAAATGTTTCTGTGGGTGTGAAGATTTTTCCAGAAGTCTTTCAAAGGGATTTACAGTTAAGTAAAATAATTTTCCTAGCTTCTAGAGTGGCTTTTTCAGTTCTTCCCAAACTTTATAATGTGGGAGATTGGGGCACCGGTAAGTATTGCGACTACTCACAGCCCTTACTGTGATTTTCCCAAAGAACTTGGCATGTCGTATGGGGGTCGCAGGAGGTAGGTTTTCCCGCCGTTAGATCCAGTAGAACATGCCCAGGAGCTGTAGGTGCAAGGAAGTTTCTGGTCTGGTCCAGGAACTGAGGGCAACCCTTTCCAGCGAAGAAATGCAGCAGGCACCAAGCAGGACTCTTCAGATCACTATACCAGAAGGGGGCAGGCCGGTTCCAGTGACAGTCACCGCAAATGGGGGACAACAGACAACTCGCAAGTCAGGAACAAATGAAGCATTTGAGAACAGGACTCGTCAATACTAGGATGCAGAATCCCGGCAGGAAGGCAACTTGTAGGACAAGCTGCAGACCCCCGATGTTCCGGGCCTAAAACAACGACAATTCAGGCACGGTAGCCCAAAACGGAGCTGGTCAGTCCACTGGGTGGTCTAAGGACACTTCCGAAGGCTCCAGGACTGTGAGAAGGTGTCGAGACTGATTGGTCCCACCTGTCCATAGGGTAAAACACCAGGTAGGTCCTTCTGAGATCAGGTAGTCCAGCAGGGCTTCACCGGTACAGCAGCTAGAATGGTCACCAGGCCTCTTAAGGATTCACCCTTGGGTCTTCTGTCATCTGCACAGCTACACATGATACTTGGCTCCTCTTCTGATCTGCTGGAATGGCTGCAGGACTCTTCTAATTGTAAATTCAGGTGAATGATCAAACTCTGCCCTCCAATAGCTAGGATCTGCATTTCTCATGCACACCAGCAGTGGTCCAGTTAGGTACCACTGTGGGGCTGACTCATGCATGCACACTGGCACTAACTAGTTTTGTGGATTGGGGCCAGACAGTACCAGCCTACTTTCTGTGCCCATACACGCATGGCGTCTTTTAGCCTGTGAAAACAGCTGCTTTCCCGGACAATTGCTTCACCAGAAAAGGGAATTCCTTACCTGAGAAGGCAGGAAGAAAGCCAAAGGACAAAAATGTCCAAAGAAAAAGCAAAAAATCTCATGGCATGGCCATCCAGGGCCACTAGCCGCTGTTAGTTGCCAAATTTGGTAAACGCAAATGTGCTAACTGAATATTATAGTAGAAATTGTAAAAATGGGACAGCCACCAGCTTGTTTTTAGGCACATTTAAAAGTAACCAAAAATCCCATTTGCTGTAAATCTAGGGTGATGCGAAAGTATCCCATTTCACTGCATTGGAAGATGCTGTGTGCAGTATGACAGTTACCCAAACATGTAACGTGTCCAAAGACAAAAGAGAAACCTGGTTTGCGAGCACTGACATTCTGAAGGACTAATCAGTTTCTCCATAGCGAATGAGGAAAAGGCCAGTGAAGGTAAGCTGAAGTCCAGCATCAGAGAATGTTGGCAGTGTGGCGGGACCATCCATTGGACTGGCCATCCTCTTCGAATGCCTATGATGCACTGGTCACAGTTTGGAGCTCAGATTTGGAACTCTGCAGGTCATCGACTTGTGGTGTAAGATCTTCTCTTCTGCTGCACCTCCTAGATGAAAAGGGGCCTTCATGTAGATTCATTTTTTCTGCCACCACAAGTATCACCTGCTCACCCCCTGACTGATGGTCTCATCATGTCATGTCATGGGGGAAGCAGTGGTTGCTGTCCCGAAGTGTTTGGCCTGTCTAGCTTCAAGTATGTTAGAGCTGTCCCAGAACCAAAGATTGGAGCTGCTTCATAGCTGGACCCAATCCTGACACTATCTTCAGCCACTGAATTTGCAGCCCCTGGAACTTCATCAATGGGACAAATGGCAGAATGAGAAAATCAGAGCAAGGTGCACAAGTGTACTTTTCTGTTTTCGTGTCCTCTATCACCATAGGGATTGTATGGACACAAAGTCCATTTCTTGGCACTCTTGGTTGGCTACGGTCAGAGGAGTTCTAGCCAAGTATCTCCCCTGATGGTAGCCCATAGTGTGGTGTTATTGTGTGTGTGTGTACCCCTAAAGTTTTTACTTGCCATCTAAATCCAAAGGTGCTTTTAAAATACATTCTTTTTTCAACTTAATAAGTTTGACAAAGCTTCTGCAGGGGATATTTTGAGACTTTTTAACCCCCACCCCTTTAGGTAATTACCTGGAACTTTGAATCAGAGGAATTAGGTCTACTCACCTGAGAGAGAAAGACTGCCGAAGTTGGTTGCCTGCCTTATACTTATAAGCCAGGGTACATGGCTTGTTTTAATTTTTTTTTTTCACTTTATCTACTACAGTTGCAATGCTTGTCTTGACTAAACTGATATTGCTGTGTTTTAGTGTAATGTGTATGCAATATCACGTTCAGATTACCAACTGTGTATAGAAGTGTTTTATGTTATATATGCTTTTCTTAGGTTTTACCTGCTCTATGTTTTAATGCCTAATAAATCAGTATATGTTGTACTTCTGTGTAGACTCCATGATTTTTCTTGTGGTTAAAAATACCTACAACCCCCCCTGCCCCACATCGTTCGGGAATCCTGCCTTACTGCTCTGCTACATCACTCTGATGAAGCTTGGATAGACCAAGTGTCAATAACAGTCTTCCCTGACTAGGTTGGCCACTTTGAACCATCCAACATAGGTGGTTCTGAAAATCCACCTCAAAAGTAAGCAAGCTTGGATGTCAGTGCCTTAAATGAAACTCAAATGAATACCGAATTTTGCACAAAAGCGACTAAAGTGTTGAATTTAAAGGAATGACTGGTTTGAGCAGACTTTTGATGCAGTTTAGGTCAGTTGTAGTACTGTTCAGTTCACTGCTATGAAAGTTGGTTGATGCTTTGGATCAGAGACTAAGATGCCTTTTTTCTTTTCCCCCCCCTCCTATTTTTTTCTTTTAAGTCCCCTGATTCAGTTCAACTTGCTGCACTCCAAGTTCCATCTCTGCAGTGTCCCCACTCGTGCACTGTTGCTGTCTACCTACATCAAGTTTGTTAACCTCTTTCCGGAAATCAAGACCACTATCCAGGATGTGCTGAGGAGCGACAGCCAACTCAAGAATGCTGATGTCGAGCTACAGCAGCGAGCAGTGGAGTACCTGCGGCTCAGCACCATTGCCAGCACAGATATCTTGGTAGGAGATGAAAGGAGGTGATAAGAGAACTGTGGGGTGTATCCAGTGCAATCAGTGAATGCAAGTAATGAGAGGGCAATGAACAACCCTTACAAAATGGCAACGGTTGGGGTTACGTGACCAAATATGGCACGTCTTATTAAGCTATGTATATGCATCATAATGTTTGTTGCATGTTGTTGGGTCTGCAAGGATTTATGGAAGTGCTTATTAACGCTAGACTTTTTTTATGATGCCATTACGTAAAGTACTGTAATATCTCCACAGTAGCTAGTGGGTGTGCAGAACTCTGTTCTTCATTGTAGGATTCTGTTTATTTTTTCCTGCACAAATCCCCTTACTGTGAAGTACGCTTTGTGTCTCAATAACTGTTATTTTTCAACTTTGCGGTTACTCACATGATGTGCCGAGGACTGGCTGGTGCTTTTCTAGAATTTTCGTTTTAATAGTTTTGTGAATTTTTGCATTTTGATGCTTAATGCCATTTAGAGTACAATATACTCTAAAATGGCTGTGCCCTTAGATTTCCGCCTGTCCTGGGAGTTCTGCGCTCATGGCTGCTGAAGAATGGGGGGGTCTGCGCTTATGGCATCCAGCGCCTGGTCCCTGGCAGACCTGCGTGTGCACTAGAACAGGGGCATAGGGGGCTGATATCTCACCAGGAACCAAATTAGCCTTGAGGCTGACAATCCAGAAAAGCGACTTTGTGTATGGGAAAGGGGGCAGTGGTGGGGATCGGGGTAATGGATTAGAGATGAACGGATTCTGGGTGGAACTATGGTGTGGCTGTCTCTGCTCATACATATGAGCTTGGGCGATGACATATTGAGGGGGTTGGGAGGTGGATGACAATGATATTGGGAGGGGTATATTTCTGATCTTGCAGAATCGAAATTTGGGATTGGTGATAATTGATAAATTGTTGATGCTGATTTTCTATGGCATATGATAGTGGTGATGGGTCCCGCCATACGCATCCAGTGAAGAGAATACAGAAGTAAGAACAGATAGTACAATCTGGTATCTCAACCTCCAAAGCTCTCAATTTGTATTTGAAGTGTAAGAATGCAAAATCCATCAAGGAGTCTGTTTAAAGCATCATTTAACTTCCATAAACCAGCTGTCTGGCAGGATTGCCAATTTAGTTTTCTGTTGTCCCACAAAATAGCTGCATTATTCCATAAGCAAAATTCTTTGCAGAGAAAACTTTTCTTGCCCTTTTCTACATCCATGTTTTTTCATTCACTGTTGGTATACCGTATAGTTGGAGGAACCGGTGCTGTGTGTAGACTTTTATCCATTATGAGAAGTCAGGCTTTGGCTTTCATGGGTTTGGGGCATTGTGTGTGTGAGCTAGAGAAGGGGGCTGGGATGGTCTAATCCCAATCCATGTCTTTGGTGCTAGAAAGTATGTTGCTGGACAGATGTGGTGAGCAGTGGCTATCCATGATTGGATAGCCACTGGCTGTTTGAATGGAGCATATCCATACCACTGGTGGGCTTGTTCCCAGCCTGAATCTTGTATAAAAGGAGGACTCCTGCAACTGTTGAGGAGATCATCATTGGAACCAATAATTCTTTTGAGAAGAGCAGCTCGCTGACGACCCGAAGACTACACCTGCAGCTGAGAAGCATGAGCTCCAGTGTTGTCCCTGTGAAGCCCTGATCCTCTGTCTTGAACTCAAAAGGGCCGTAGTTGATGCTTCCAACCCTGGACCAGTGTGGACAACCAGTCACGACCACTGCTTGAAGATCTGTGCCTGCTGAGTCTTAGGAAGTGTCCCTGGACCAACCAGTGGACTGACCAGCTCTCTTGGGCTACCTCACTGGAGCGTCATCGTTCTGAGTAGAGCCCTGGAACTTGGCAGATATTCAGCTTGCGCCACTCGTTGCCTGGTCCTGCATTTGTAGCTGGGTCTCAACAAGGGAAGCTGTGCTGGGGCTGCTCCTGCGTTCATTACTGCCTGACCGCCTGTCGCTGCCTGACGGTGACCTTCGTTGGATCTGGTCATCGTCTGTGTCTCCCCCAGATGTCTTCACTTCTCTTCATTTCGGTCTTCAACTGGGAGCTGTCTGGAACCGATTCCTGTGCACTGCAACCGACCAAACTAAATCCTGTGAAACCAAATATCCCTTCTGTTTAGACATCCCTCGCCAAAGGGACAAACAGAAGAACAAGCCTGAAACAGTCTAGAACCCCCAACCGAGGCATCCAGAGAACTTTGAGCCATGGGATAAGTGTACCTACCGGTTTGCTTTCTCCCCCTGTCTCCCATAGGGTAAATAGGGTGTACATTCCTGACCCTAACTCACTCTGACCTGACCTTTGGTGGTGGAACTTGGGTTAAGGATACTTCCCTAGGCCTATCCTAGTTTGTTGGATTGAGTTGAGTACTTACCTAAACTTCTCTGACTTTGGAACTCTTTGTAGTACTGATAACCGCTGGCACTGCTATTCCTAGAAGAGTTTACTTGAAGTGCATGCTTTGGAACTGCAGCTTAGGGTTGGACTTTATAAGAATTAGAAAAGATGTTTGTTGATTCTAAAGAGTTCTGTCTATTGATCTGTATCTTACTACTCGCATGTGTTGCACTGGTAATTGAGTCATATGCAGTCCTATTCCTTCTACGGGTTGATGTGGTTTTGTGGCAATATTTACCTTGATGTTTATCTGCTTAGTGTGTAAATTAAAGACCTAATAAACATATTTTTGTATACTTACTGTTTAAGTGATATTACTGGTGTTATGTGTGGAATCATTGTAGTCCTAGACCACTCACACCCTTCCTGAAACTAAGCCGTACCACTCTACTACCCGACCTTGATTCGGTTTGGCTAATCCCTTCACGGTCTTCCCTGTTAACAATAATAGGGAGGCTTTCCAAAATCCTCCCACCAGGGCTGATTTTTGAAATCCATCTGAACAGGAACGCTTGTTCTCTTGTCTCTGTAACAGATCTTGTGTTAGATCTTCCCTTTTAAATTTGATTTTGTTTGAATTTCTGAAACCTGGCTTTCCCATTATGATACAACTACTTTGACTGCTCTCACTTCTTCTCATTTTTCCTTTTCAAATTCACCTGGACTTTCCTGCCATGTAGGCAGCGTCATTCTTCTCTTTCACCCTTGATGGATACCAGCTTCACCTGTTCTTTCTCTGTTCTGATTTTCTCCTTTCAAGTATAATTGTATTTCTTTTTCTGCACAGTCAGTTTGAGCTATTGTGATAATTTATCGCCCACTGGTCCTCCGAGGGGTTGGGCGGGGGTGGGATCATTCTTGGATGAATTTGGAACCTTATTATCTCTGTTCTTTCCCTCTTCTAGTAATTATTCGTGGTTGGTAACTTTAATATTCATGTTCCTCAGGTGGAATCTTATCATTGTCCCTTGCTATTCTCTAGCTCAACATAGAATCTCTGCTTGGTTCCCTCACCATCTACTCACATTAAAGGAGGTACTCTTGGTCTTATTTTTACTTTTTCTGATATCTCTTATCTAACTTCTATACAGACTTATGTGACTTCCTCAGCTGATCACTTTTCTTAATTTTCTTTTCCTTGTGCCGCTTCTGCTCTGTGCCTCTATTCTTCCAGTTTTCTTCAGAGTGACTTTTGTATTCTTGACCCTTCTCTCCTCATTGATTCTACTTCTTACGATCGTTGACCCTCTCATTATACTTCATCTAGTAATAACTCTATCATCAATGATTTAATTCTACTGCTCTGTCATCCCTTGAATTGCTGTGCCCCTTTGAGCCTTTGCCTTCAAGGGCAAACCACCTCACTCTTGGTTGTCTGACGCCATTTTAGAGAGAATGTTCATTTTAGTGCTAAATTCCTCCCACCTTCGTGACCCCCAGCTCTTTTGCTGGACTTTAGAGTGAGCGAGCCCTTTTTCTCACTCTCTCAAGTATGTTGACCTGATTTGGATTATGCGTTTCCTTTGTTTTTGGAGTCTGACAAACTCCATAGGCATGCACTTTTTTGTATGATGACACACAGCACCTTCATTGCAATGTCACAGAGCAATCCTTTAGATTTCTCATAGGGTTTAAATATCTTTTCTTACTGGTCCCAAGAATAGTGAAGTGAAATTGACTTTACTTAACTTTTCTCTTTGTTGGTCCTGCATACCCCATCCTATGTGGAGTGCTGGGTGGTTACTTGGTATCCCCTTTTCCTACCTACTCATGTACCATTTTTTATGTTACCCTCACTACTTTAAATGGTGGTGGCAGTGGTTTAATTTTCCTACCATTGTGCTTTTCTACCGCAGGCTGAATCCTCAGCTGCTGTATAGCACCCATCGGTGACCATATTGTCAAAATACCCCAGTCTTCTTTTTTTGCCATTTTTTGTTTCTTGGGTTTTACTCTGTGCGCCGTACCAGGTTTGAGCCCTTAGTTCATTTTGCCTTCGGCAGGCTTCAGTACGGAAACCCGCCTCTGGCTCCAGTGTGTCTGGAAGGGCAGGAAGCGAGGGAGGTTCCCGAAACTCCCCTGTCCTTTGTTTTTAGGAATGCCTGAATGCACCTAGTCCTGATTGGCTTGCTGGCTGTCCTTGCAGGACAGCCACCCTGCTGTTCGCGTGAATGCTAGGCTGTGCATGAATGGGAGAAACCTGCTTAAAAGGCGAGTGTTTTGCTACTGAAGACCAGAGTCGACAACTGGGGAGAACTACCCGACGAAACCGCAAACGAAGCTTGCTGCTTCCTCCTGGATCGTTGAACTGCCCGGTGAAGCCCTGCTGCAGTGCTGAAACTCCCTTTTCTAATGGACAAGAAAAGCTCAAGAAGGGATGACTTCTTCCCTTGGGTTGGTGGGACCAACTAACCCTGAGACGAACTCTACTGGACCACCTTCCCCGGCTGGCTGTACTTCTTTGCTGCTGCAGTAACCGAATGCCAGTGGTCGAGAAATCTGTAGTTGAGTGCAACATCTGTGATCCGCCCAGAAGCTCCAGGAGTCTCCCCAGGACCCTCCAGAAGCAGCACAACCAGAGCTCGATCCCCTCACCAGAGTGCAGGACTCAGGGAGTGAAGGAAGCCCAGCCGGTATCCAAGATCTGCAGTGGTGCTGTTTACCGAGCGCTGAAACCGCTAAGTGCCGCTCATCCGAAAAGAGCCCGTAGCTGCCGCCGACCTCCGAATTGCTACTGCAGGAGTCCCCAGACGTCCTCCCTCTTGTCCCCACAACTGAGGCCCTGGAACCTCGGATCTTCATCGCTGCAATTGGACAGAAGCCAGCTGGACCCTGTTCTTCTAACCAAAGGTACTGTTCTGACTTGGGGTTCTTACCTCAGTGTCTTTAGCTTTGCTCTTCTCAGTTGAGACTTGCAGTAGCTACCTTGTTAGAGCTGATATCAGCTCTACCCTTCACAAGTGTAACAGCTTGCGACCCTGCAGTGATTTTTCTTCAACAAACTCTCTAACTTTGTGCAAGACCTTTACTATCTAAGAAGTGCCTCAGCGCCATAGACTGTGCTCCAATTGACTTTGGCTGTCCTGGCTCCCTGCAGACTCTTCTAATTCATTTGACTTTGATTCTTACTGTCCCTCATAGGGTGATACATTGGTTTTAAATTATTGTTGCTGGGAATGGTTTATCTACACTTCATTGGAAGATTTAACGTGCTCACATGCTCTGAAAACCTGTTTAACATTTTTCCCTCCCTTAACCTTTCCTTTCTACAAACCTTAGAATCTACAAAGTGCACTAGTGATATATAAATGCCATTACAGTTCTAGTTAGTGAAGTCACCTCAGGGTGTAGGAAGTGTGTAAGAAGCTTCTCTGAAGAGTATCTACTAGCTTTGTGTTGATTCTGGAAAAGTATTTTAAAGTGTATTTGATAGCTACATATATTGCCTTTTTTAAAGGATGCTGAATTGAAAAACTGCTGTTAAATAATTATTTTAACTAAAACCTTGAGTGTAAGTGTTACTTGGCTACTTGTATTGGTGGATTTCATTGCTACAGCTCACATGTACCCCTCTAGAGAGAAGCCTGGCTGCCCAGTCACACCACCAAATTGTTTAGTACAGGCCTATACCAATAGGATAAGGGTTGTGTAGTCTCCCACAGGGTTAATACATACATTTTTGCCTGACGCCCCCTTTTTTGTAGGGCTGAATGGAAGCTGATGAACATTGAAATTAGGCTAATTCACAAGTCTATTCTTTTCTCAATCGCTCATGTTATTTCACTCACCCAGGCTAAGGCAAATTACTTCAAGCCCCTCGTTAAGTCCAATCTTCCTCTGCTCGGTTCCTATTTTTTAGTTTTATCAAACTCTTAGCTCTGCTTGCATCTAAACCTTTAAGTTCTACTCTTGAATCTAACAACTTTGCAAATGTTTTCTTGTCCAAATTACATAGCATTCGATCTTCTTAAGACCACCTTGTCTTCTATTCAAACCACTGTGGTTGCTGATCCTGTTATTTCCCTATCTTCCTTTATCCCACTTTCAGATAGCAAAGCCTTATCTATAATTGCTCACTCTATTCCTGTTCCTTCTGATACTCTTTCGACTTCTCTAGTTAAAGCTATTCTACCTTCAGACGCTGAAGCCTATGTGCACATGTGAAGTCTTCGAAGAAGACGTCGACGCCATCGGCGCCTAGGCTGTTGAAGGACATGCTCGGGGCTCCGCCCTTGAGGCCTGTGTCGAAGCTGTCGATGTTGTCGGTGTCGCGCTGGACACCGATTCACTCAACGTCGACGCCGTTTCAACAATCTTTTTCACGTATTCTTAGCCCACTTTCCAGCCTATGGAGTATATTTCCGAGGTGGAAGAGGATTCTGAAGATGGGTTGGTTCCGGACACGGTACCAGATGAGATTCTTTCTGGTCATAGCCAGATTGAGGACTTGGGTCAGTCACTGCATGACGCCAGTGGTCTGGATACCTCTCCGGAGGTGGAGTTGTGTAGGCCTGAGCCTGGCACCCATGCCGAGTCATCGTACCGGAGCCTTATGTCGAGGGTCACGGACTACTTGGGGTGGTCAGCGCCCCCAGTTGATTTTGTGCAGGATGACCTGACCGATATCCTCGACCAAGGTCCACCTACTGACCGATACTGCCATTCCATATGGCTCTGCAAAGAAGGGTGGCAGTGGCTTGGACTGCTCCGGAGAGTCTCCCATCAGTGGGCAAGTCTTTGCCGTGAAAATACCGCCCAGCCAGTAGTGACCCCTGCTACTTGACCACGTGCTCCACTCCGGAGAGTTTGGTGGTGCAGGCGGCTACGGCCCCAGCAAAGCAGGTTTCGTATCCTACCAGCCCTCCTGATAGGGACGACAAGTGTTTTGATGGCTGTGCGAAGAAAGTGTTTTCTTCACAGGGTATGGCTCTTCAGGCGGCCAACTCCGTATGTACCTTGCCACGTTTCACGCGCACTCTGTGGAACTGTATTTCATTAGCGGCTGAACATATTCCCGAAGGTGATGAACGGGATGGTTTTCTTGCTATTATTCAGGATGGCAAGAATGCCATGTGAGAGTCGTTCAGTCAGGTTTGGACATGGCAGACTGTGTCAGCCGGTCCATGGCGGCGAGCACAGCGATCAGGTTTGCGTCGTTGAGGAAGTCGGGGTTTGCTCCTGATGTGCAAGCCAGGCTCCTCAACATGCCCTTTGATTGTGAACATCTTTTTGGCAGCAAAGCTGACGAGAGCCTTGAGAGGTTGCAGACCTCCAAAGCTGCAGCGAAGTCGTTGGGTGCTGCAGTCTGCCAACCTCCGCCTTTTCGTCCTAGGGGACAGCAGTGGAGGGGAGGTTCTTTTCGTTATTACTCATCCTTTAGTAAAGCGAGAGGAGCTGCAAGTCAAAGGGGCAACCGTAGGAGTGCCAGAGGTGGAAAACAAGGTACTTGAGGTGCCAAGACCGCGCAAGCAGTTGCCTCTGCCCTCAGGCAACGCTGCAGCCGCTTCTTCTCAGTCATGAGGCCCATGCTTCGTCGGTTGGGGGGGGGGAGGCTGGCGCAGCATCTTGTAGGATGGCGTGCCATTACTTCAGTTGTGTGGGTTCTGGAGATCGTAGCCCATGGCTACTGTCTTCTTTTCCGGCAGAGGCCTCACGACAATCCACCAGGGAATCACACTTTGAAGTGTCCGGATCCGCTCCTTGCGCAGGAAATTCAGTCCCTGCTGGAGAAAGGCGCCATAGAACTGGTGCCTGTAGCGGAGAGGAACAAGGTATGGTATTCCCCTTATTTTTTTGATTTCGAAGAAAGACGGGGGATTGAGACCCATCATGTACTTGCACGGTTTGAACAAACTCCTCAGGAAGGACAAGTTCAAGATGGTTACTCTTTCTCAAGTCCTCCAGGCCCTTCACCTTCAGGGCTGGTTGGTGTCTCTCGACCTCAAGGACGCTTATTTTCATGTGCCGATCCACCCAAAGCACAAGAAGTACCTGAGGTTTGCCGTTGGCGACTCGCACGTTCAGTTTCGGGTCCTGCCGTTCGGATTGACCTCTGCCCCGAGGGTCTTCACCAAGCTCATGGTAGTGGTGGCAGCGCATCTCAGGAAAGGGGGGGATTCACGTCTGCCCCTACCTGGACGATTGGTTGATCAGCGCACGCTCTCCCGAGCAAGTCCTGGATCATCTGTCCGTCACCTGCCACTCCCTTCACAGGCTGGGCTTCTCACTCAACTTAAAGAAGTCCCACTTGACACCAACTCAGCAGCTCCAGTACATCGGGGCAGTGCTCGACACGTCTCTGGGGCAGTGTTTTCCTCCCCAGGTGAGGGCTCATCACATTCAGCAGATGGTGCACAAGTTCCAACATGCCAAGAGTCTCCCTGTGTTTGAGTTCTTCAGATTGCTCGGCCTCATGGCATCCTGTATTCTTCTGGTGCCAGAGGCCAGGTTGCGGATGAGATCTTTGCAATGGGCACTCAAGCGCCAGTGGTCTCAGTCCTCCGGCAGGATGTCGGACCATGTTCAGGTGCTGTCCTCGGTTGCCCAGGACCTTCTGTGGTGGGCCGACGAAGGCAATCTGATGAAGGGAGCTCCTTTCGGAGGTGACGATCGTGACGGACTCATCCCTCTCGGGATGGGGAGCTCATGCCAACGAGTTGACAGTCAGCGGTCGTGGTCTCCGTCGGAGTCCAGACTCCATATCAATCTGTTGGAGCTGAGGGCCATCAGGCTTGCCCTGAAGGCTTTTCTGCCGACTGTGCGAGGAAAGAATGTCCTGATTCTGACAGACAACACAGTGGCCATGCACTACCTCAACAAAAAGGGGGGGGGTGGGCAGGGTCACTTCCTCTGTGCAGGGAGGCGATGCAGCTCTGGTTCTGGGCCATCCAGCAGGAAATTTCGATCTCGGCAGTTCATCTGGCCAGAGATGAAAATGAGACGGCAGATGCTCTGAGCAGGCAGAGCACGATCTCTCACGAGTGGGAGCTGGCTCAGGAGATTCTCCTGGAGATCTTTGCCCTTTGGGGGACCCCTCAAGTGGATCTCTTCGCCTCCAGTGTCAAGCAGAAGTGCGAAAGGTTCTGCTTGCGGGAATTTCCTCTAAACAAAGCCTTAGGGGACGCGTTCGTGGTGGAGTGATCCTTCCCGCTGCTGTATGCGTTTCCTCCAGTCCCCGTCATTCCGCAAGTGCTACGGAGGTTCGGTTCCCGGATGATCCTCATTGCGCCGGCATGGGCCCGCAGGACGTGGTACACGGACCTTCTGGACTTGTCCATCTGCCTTCCGCGTCGTCTTCCCTACCGAGACGATCTGCTCTCACGGGAGGGGGGTCAGGTTCTCCATCCAGAGGTCAGATCCCTCAACCTTCACGGTTGGCTTCTGAAAGGTTGAGGTATAAGGATTGGGACCTCCCTGAAGACGTGATGAAGGTGTTGCTTTCGGCCAGATGGTCGGCAACAAAGTCCCTGTACCGTTGCTGTTGGAGGAAGTTCTGCGACTGGTGCAGGGTTCAGAATGTGGACCCTTTTTCATGTGACATTACTGTCGTTCTGTCTTTTTTGCTTTCTTTGGCCCACAAGGGCCTGCAATTGGGTACCATTAAAGGTTACCTGGCGGCGCTGTCTATATTCAAGCGCTCGTCTGAGGAGTGTTCTTATTTTAAAATCCCTTTGATTTCTCAGTTTCTGAAAGGGCTCACTAATGTGTTCCCTCCGTCACCTTTCCAGGTGCCCGGTTGGGATCTGAACCTTGTTCTCAAGTTTCTAATGGGTGCTCCCTTTGAGCCTTTGCATTCTTGTCCTTTGAGACTGTTAACACTTAAAACTGTGTTTTTAGTTGCGGTCACTTCCGTTCGCAGAGTGAGTGAGTTACAGGCACTTTCAGTTAAGCCACCCTTCACTGTGTTTCATAAGGACAGGGTTGTCCTTAGAGCTTGTCCTTCCTTTCTTCCGAAGGTGGTGTCGGAATTTCATTTAAGCCAGAAGGTTATTCTTCCGGCATTTTATCCTCTTCCACATCCTGGTAAGGAAGAGGAGAGGCTCCATAGGCTGGATCCTAGGAGAGCTTTAAGCTTCTACATTTCACACATGTCTCGGGTCAGAGTGGACGATCAACTCTTTGTTGGTTACACTGGAAGGCGTTTGGGACAAGCTGTTACTAAGCAGACTTTGTCTTGATGGATCATCTTGGCAATTTCCGAATGTTACCGCTTGGCGGGTATGGACCCTCCGGTAGGCTCACGGGCCCATTCTACCAGGGGTATGGCTGCCTCTACTGCCCTGCAGAGGGGTGTTCCTATTCGTAACATCTGTGATGCAGCCACCTGGGCTTCGGTCCATACTTTTGTATGTCACTACTCCCTCGATTCTATCCGGGGGTAGGATCTGGCCTTTGGCAAGGCGGTCTTTTACTCTGCAATTTGATTGGGCATTCTAAATTTGTATATTCTAAATTCTTTTCCCACCTCCTTACGTTGGTACTGCTTTGGGAGTCTGTCATAGATATGGAATACGTCGGAGGACCCAATCCCCTCGAAGAACAAGTTACTCTCTTAACTGGTAACGTTCTTTCGATGGGATGGTCCGACGACGTATTCCATATCGCTCCCTCCCTGGCTACCCTGCTACAGAACTTCTTATGCGATTGCAGCTTACGATTCCGCAAGGCTTTCTGTGGTCATACTAGCAGAAGATAGGTGCCACACGTTCTGGGAAAAAACTACAACTGAGGCTACGGGCATCGTGCGTCCCACTTATAACATCTGGTGACGTCGGCCGTCGGAGCAGGTCCTCGAGGACGGCGTATCAACGTCATCGACGCAGGACGCAGACACATTTTACGAAGCAGCACAGCTGTGGTGATTACTGTCATAGATATGGAATACGTCGTCGGACCATCCCATCGAAAAAACGTTGCCAGGTAAGAGAGTAACTTGTTCATCTGAAGTCATCAGAAAGGAACCCAGGAGGAGGAGACGGAGAACTAAGACTGCGCCAGAGGGAGACCAAGCTTATTTGTAAATACAGGAATGTATTGTTGGGTCTAAACTCCGACCATGAACTTAATGTATTTTTATAAATGTTTGCAAGATTACATTAAGTGGCAACCAGGTCTCCATGTCGCTACCCTTTACCTTTACCAAACAGACCCAAACAATTGGACATCATATGGCTTCGCCCCCCCATACACCACATGAAGCACACTCCCAGTCCCTCTCCAGGGCCAGCCACCTCCACACCCACAAACCACAGGAGCATTGACCCCTTTCCCCTCCAACCCAAACAGGACCCCACCCCATAGGGGACTGGTTTTACAGACCTAAATATAGACCTACAAGGTCCAAGCCACCAATACACCACTAATGGACTACTGACCCCTCCCTTCCACGGCAGGCCACACACTCAAACAGGCCATCGACAAGGTGAACACCTGCCACACCGGGTCTTTAAACCACACACCCCAACAGGGCACTGCAATGGCAATGGGATCATACTCCTGGCCTCAAGTTAACTATCCAACCATACACGGTTTTCCAGCTTCTCCCAACTGTCCAGAACATGGCCCAACACCCACATAAAGGAGACACCCCTATAATGAGTTCTATCATACCATGTTGCCTCCACACTGTATGTTGCAAAAACGACCAACGGGTCTCTTCCAGGGTTGGCCTATCCGCTGTACCCCGTGCACTAACCGATTGCCATCTGTCTGTACACACGTCACCCGCCCACATTGCTCTCATCCAATAGGCTGCCTTAATCCTCCAGCCAACCGGCAGCATCCTCTCTTACTTAACACTCAGAGAGAGTCTCTCTCTCTCTCTCTCTCTCTCTCTCTCTCTCTCTCTCTCTCTCTCTCTCTCTCTCTCTCTCTCTCTCTCTCTCTCTCTCTCTCTCTCTCCCCCTCTCCCTCTCTCCCTCTCTCTAGACCATCCGTGACCATACAACCCAACCGGGAACGGTTAAGTTCACTACTTTGAGCGATTGATCCCTCTCCCCCCCCGTTCACACCTCCTGTTGAAGTACCAACCGCCGACATGACCGTGCGCCAGGACACGCTTCTATAAGCACATGTGCATCACAACTCAGGAGCATTCCCCATACATCACCGCCACCAGTTAGGCACTTGCCTTTTTCCACCCGTCACAGGGCAACCAGCCCCTCCCAACGCCCCGACCACCAGATCAACAGGGCACCAAACACTTCACAACACGGCCCACACAGCGGCACTATTCGAGTGGAACGAAATAGCTACATGTAAATCTCATGAGCGGCTGAACCAAGTGTGATTCACTTTTACACTATCTTCCATCCATTACGGCAATAAAATAAAGCGGTAGGCCTCTAGTGAATTTTCAAATCCATAGTTGCGGCCAAGGAGTCCGACATCCGGACAAAGTTAGGAGTCTTAGTACAATTAGGAATTCCTACAGGAATGGCACACTATTTACAATGCTGATGCACACATAAGATGTGTTCACCCAAGAGGGCACGGACCCAAGCGGGAACCTTAAATTAACGTCTAACAAGCAAACCAACTTTTAACGATATGCTTGAATACAATGGATATACTAAGGAGTGACCCAAATAGAGAGGACCCCAGCCGAGTTCACTGAGCACACAGTCCTCCATAGAGAATCACTTCCTCGACAGCCCTCACCCCACAACCAGGTCCCTACTACAATCGGGCACACTCAGCCAGCCTTGCTTCACGGGTCCCTGCGCCCAGGGCCTCCCACGATGGGGTAGCCACCACAATAACAGCCCAAGGGGACCCAACCCCTGGATAGCTCGCATCAGCCTCACTGGCACTCGCCACCACACCAACCAGTGCACAAGGATTCCAAGGCACTCCGTGCGCGTCACGATCCAGGGACCCCCATGCAGGCAGACAGACACTAATTAGCACTGTGCAACACCAGCGGCCATAACCTGGGCATTTGTCCATTCGCTATGCCATTTGTATCCAACATTACTCATTTTGTCAGCCCCTTTCGTTTCCCCTCCAGTAAGGTGCTGCATGAGACATTTCTTTTGTTTTGGCATAACAAGGCCGCAGATTTATTTTTACATATACATAACCACTGCAAACAGGTATTAAAAATTAGATCCAAAAGGTGTGGCGACTGCTCCTCATCCTGCTTCCCCCTTTAGCTCCATGTTGATTGCAGGCACAACTCCCCCAAGGCCTTCGAGCCTGAGAAACTGCCTGCCCCTGCAGGTCTTTGCGGACTGGGGGAGCGCCGTTTGTTGGGGGGAAGTTGAGCCCCAATTGCTGCCGCCAGTCACCCCCGCCGTTTAGGCTCCCAGGAGGCGCTGTCTAGAATGGGCAAAGCCCCTTCCGGTTTAGCAATGGCTCTTTCGGAGTCTTTGTCTTATCATAGGTTGCCACAACCCGCCACACCAAAGGTGGGTTACCGCCCACCGTGGCTCCCTCCTTTCCTGGCTTATAACTCAAGTAATTTTGTGCAGATATTCCAGAAAAACAAATCCATTCCTTGCTCCGACAAATGCACTCCGTCCTTCAAGTAGTACTCCCTGTTTTTCAGATTGATCAAACCATGTCTGATATGCTGAAAGCCTCTCCCTTTGCAAAACTTAGCCATGGCCCAATTCAACTTCCTTCTTGAATTCTCCATGGCTGCCTGACTCTCAGCTCCCCTCCATTTGTGTCTTGAGATGATTTCTGACCATACGATTTCAGTTTCTCCCATTACCCCCGATAGCTCCTGTAAGGAAGACATCATTTCCTTGAGCAAGATCCCCCTCCCCAGACCAGCCAAGTCATTGCCCCCGAGGTGTACCACCAACACATCGGGCCTCCGATGTTCTTTCAGGAGTCTGCGCATGTGCCCCTGTAGCTGTGCCCATTTCATACCCGGCACTCCGTGCCACTGCACCTTGTATTCCCCGGCGGTCAACACCTCCTGCTTGGCTGTCCAGCTTGCCCTGGCCCTTGACACAAAGGAATGGCCCACCACCCAGGCGGACCGTCGCCTTTCCTTCTTTGATGCTATTGCGAGGAGATAGGAGGGAGGAACCGTTAGACTTACATTTTTTCAGGCCTGACATACCGCTTAAAACAACCGGACCTCCAGCCCCCAATCTGCTTGATTGCCTCTGCTCCCAGGCCCATCCCTGCTGCCGATGTGGCTGCCCCTATCCTGAAGGAATGCGTCCCATAAACTCCTTTCGAGAACCCTGCCTCCGCCAGCGTCATGTCCAACACCTTTTTAAACTGAAACAGACTTAACGCTGAACCATCGTTATGTACTAGAAAAGGAGCTTCCTCCCCCGTGTGAATTCTCCAACTCAAATACTTGCTTACGCATCCTACTGGACAAACCGGACTGTCCCGGGGTACCCCCTAACACAATGCTTCTGCCTTTCCCCGTCTGATCGGTCTTGGATCTCCTCAGAAATATGTATAAACACTCTCCATGTACCCCTATATCACAGTTCCTAAGGTAACTTGCGCCTTTACCCTTATTGTTGGCAGGCACCAGCTCGCTCACCCTTAAGGCCCCAAAAAATGCCAGTGAGAAGGCCGCTGCGAACAATGCCTTTTCATACTCATCCCTACACACCACCACCAAGCTCCTGATTAATTCGTGCAACTTCACCACATCTATGGGCCGCCTCTCGTCGGGTTTAACTGTCGCCTGTTTGGTCCAGCCCCTCATTGCCATAACAATGTAATGTTCTTTGGTAGGATCGGGCTTGCCCCCCAATTCATAAAAATGCGCCACTGCTGCTAGGTGATAAGCCACCCAATACCTGGACCTTCTTTGTTGCCAACACCATCCCACAAAGGCCCGCACTGGCCTTTCTTTCTCACTCTCGGGCAAGATGTTGCTTTGAAAGGCCATGAATTGCTCCCAGCACCCTTTATATCTTCGCATTGTGCCTGGTGCGAGTGCCGTGTCGATCAATGCGCTCAGATCTCCCCAACCAATCCCCACCATTGAGCCTGGAAGGGGGTCATCCTTGTGCTTGCCTCTGGGTGATGTTCCTGAAACTTTCCCCACTGTAAACGAGAAAGAGAATCAGCGGCCACATTCTTAACCCCGGGTATAT
Source organism: Ambystoma mexicanum (assembly GCF_040938575.1). Classification (NCBI taxonomy): domain Eukaryota; kingdom Metazoa; phylum Chordata; class Amphibia; order Caudata; family Ambystomatidae; genus Ambystoma; species Ambystoma mexicanum. Next base: position 918,427,604 of record NC_090934.1, on the reverse strand, counting down.
GTCGTACCCTGACCTCTGCGTTCAGTTGCAGCAAGCACTTTGTAAGCTCCCTGGGTAACCGCAATGCCCTACAGTTCTTGCATGTTCCTTGATTGATAATCTGCACCACTGCTAAATTGTCAGACCAAACCATCACCTTTTTGTCTCGCATTTGCTCAGGCCAGAGCTTGAATGCCACCACTATCGGGAACAACTCCAGAACCGTAATGTCCCTGGTGATCCCCTCCGCCCGCCATTCAGCCGGCCACGCCTGCCCGCACCAACCCTTACCCAGGATGGCACCAAAACCTAGTGCCCCTGACGAGTCGCTAACCAGTTTTGGGCCATTCACCGACCCAGCGATTCTTTCCATACCAACACCCCGTTAAAACGGTCCGAGAAAGTCTCCCACATTCTCAGATCCTCTTTGACCTCCTTCCCCAGGCGCACGTGCTGGCCCGCATGCTTCAAACCCACTGTTTTCAACTCTATGCTTCTAGCGAACACTTTACCTGCCGGGATCACTTTGCCTGCAAAATTCAAGCTGCCCGCTAGGGACTGGAGGTCCTTCAGCGTGGCTTTCTCCTTGCCCAACATCCCTGTAATTACCTCTTTCAACTTCCGCACGTTCTCACCCGGGAGCCTGCACACACCTGCCACTGAGTCAATTTCAATCCCCAAAAATACCAGGCTCGTGACCAGACCCACCGTTTTACCTTTAGCCAGTGGGACCCCAAACTCCCCCATCAACTCCTGAAATACCCCCATGAGCTCCTTGCAATCATGCGTTCCTTTTCTCCCAATAAACATGAAATCGTCGAGGTAGTGAAGCATACCCCCGACCTTGGTTCTTTGCCTTACTGAAAATTCCAGGAACCGGCTGAACTTCTCAAAATAAGCACATGAAATTGCACACCCCATCGGTAAACATTTGTCATAGAAGTACTCCTGTAACACCTTGAACCCCAGCAAATGATGGCTATCCCTGTGAATTGGCAGCAAACGGAAAGCCAACTCTATGTCGGCCTTCCCCATGAGGGCCCCCTCACCTAAGGATTTTACCACTTCCACCGCCTCTTCAAACGATGCGTACTGAACCCTGCAGTGCTCTTCAGCAATGCCATCATTAACTGACTCGCCCTCAGGAAAAGACAGGTGTTGTATCAATCTGTACTGCCCCAACTCCTTCGTAGGTACCAGCCCCAACGGGGACACTACCAAGTTTTCCAGTGGAGGTGTGCTAAAGGGACCTGCCACCCTCCCCAACTGCAACTCTTTTCGCACTTTCAGTGCCAAGACGTCAGGCATTGACAAAGCTGACTTCAAGTTGCAAGCCTCCCTCGGTCCTATTTGTCCGTTGAATGGAATCTTAAAACCCCACCTGAAACCTTCCCACAACAACTTTGCATCACCCTTGTCACCATATGCATTCAAAAAAGGAATCATAGCCTGTAAACGTATTGGCGTTGGCAGTTGCGTTTTAATCATGCTTGCCTTTTTCCTTGCTTTTTGAGCTGCCCTTAGCCTTGCCCTCTCGGTTGGCAGAGCTATGCCTCCCTGTGCTCGAGCCCTTTGAGTGCTTGAACCTGCATGCATTTCCATAGGTGCACTTCCCTTCTGCAAACAACCAACATTCCGGTAACTCCCCTTGGTAGTTGGACCGGTTATTCCAAGAGGAGTTCCCTCGAAAGGACCCTCTACCCCTTGGGTAGAACCCCTTGCCCCTGCCCTGGGCTGCTCTTTCGCTTGCGACAGCCTCATCTACTGGCCTGGATGGAACCATTTTTGTGTCTATGCGTCCTCCCACATCCACTTCATCCCCGGTCATTGCTGGCCATACCTGCATTTTGAGTCTAAAACCCTTATCATAATTGCTCCATGCATCTCCCCCATGCTTCAAGTACTGCTCATGAATATACTGTTTGTACGCCATCAATGCCACGCCATCCTGAGGGAATTTCTCTAACATAATAGTGGCATATACCCGGAAAGCCCTTAACCAGGTATGGATATTGAACTCAATTTTTGGCTTCTCCTTCTCCCTCTTCTCTTTTTCCCTTTCATTTGGCTCGCTGAACCCCTGTCCCGAGGGGACCATCCCCAACAACTCCATAATATCCATGAACTCCTTCCTCCATACCCGTTCTTTGTATGCCAACGGGATGTGCCATGCCAATGCATTAATTGCCACTCTGGCTGGTGCAAACCCCGGCATAGGTCTACCATATATTGTATTATTGCCAGCCCGCTCTTGCCCTTGCACCTGTGGAAGTGCCTGTGCGCCCCACCACGGTGTTCCCCCTATCTGGGGGGTGTAGGCGGTGCTCGCCCCTTGGGTCGCCATCTGCCCCGGGTCCCCCCCGACCAATGGCCGACCCGCGCCTACCCCGGGCTGATTCCCCACTTGGCCCCCCTGTCCCGAGACCACACTTTCCCCTTGCGTCCCCTTACCCACTAGGTTCAAAGCATGATCATTATTAACAGGTATTTGTCCATTTAAACCAGCCCCCCATGCTTCCATGCATTCCCTGAACATACCTTTCATTATCTCCAAGGTGGTTGGACCCTCAGCTGCTACCGCCGGTGTGGCTACAGGTGCGCCTCAAGGACCTCCCGTTGGCCTTGGAGCCTCAGCAGGAACAGGTGCTGGTGTGGCTTCAACCTCCTGCACCCTCCCCTTTCCCTTAGGGTTGGCTTTCCGTTTCTGTGCCACCGCCGCCTGCTGCTGGCTGTCCCTTGCTCTCTTGGTCATCACTCTTTTCCTCTTGCAGACCAGCTCGACCTCTTCCTCCAGCTCCTCAATGTCCTGTACTTCTCCCTCTTGGGAGTTTACTTCTACCCATGTTTCTTCCATGGGTGTTGGTGGAAACAACAGCGGGGAATCCGACCGCTGGCTATGCCCTGCAACCTATGCTCCCACCTGGGCTGCCATGTACTGCATCCAACTGGTGCCATATCTGTCCCCAGCCCTCCTTGCCATCATCAGAAAGGCCTCCAAATCGTCCTTCTGCTGCTCTTCCTGGCTTTTACCTTGTATTTCTATGTTCAATATAGTTCAGTGCCCTCTGGCTATAGCCAATGTCCTTGTTCCTGCAACTTGCTCCCTTTTCTTCTTTTTTGTTCCAGATCTGTTCTTTACCTCTGTGTGCCCGACACAGTTAGTCAAGCTGAAGTTCCACTTAAATAACCCGTGGAGCTCTGCTGTTGTTTAGCCGACCGGGGCTTCTCCTTCTCTCAGCTCCTGCCGCTTCCCACCCCCGTTCCTGTCCCCGTAACAACTTTGCCTTTTGTTTCTGGGATGGGCGGGGAGAGGCGCCGCGCTGCGTTTCTCGGCTCCGCTGCACAGCTTCACTCTGAGCCCAGGAGACACCGCGGTGCCTCCACGCCGTGCTCTGCTCTCCCGATCAGCTGCTCAGCTTCGCTCTGGGCCCCAGCAGACACCCCGGTACCTTCTCGCCGCGCTTCCAGTATCCCACTCAGCTGACCTGCCTGCCGCAGACGTCCCGATGCCTCCTCACCGCGTTCCACGGGCTGCAAAGGCCGTGCTTCCTTCTTCCTTCCGGGCCCGCGCCGCCCCCGCTGCGTGTCCTCTTCCTTCCGGCTGGTCTTTCTTCTTGCTTGCCGGTGCTTCGATCCGTGAACGGCTCTTCGCCGCTACCGCTTGTCCGCCCGCCGTCTCCAGAAGTCCTCGACCCGTGTACTCCGACAAGTACGCCGCACCGCAGGACTACAACGATGAAAACGAAGTCAAGAAAACGAAGTCCTCCACTTTCGGCGGGTGCCCGGCTGCTGGAAGAGCTGCAAGTGTTCCTGAGCCGGGCGCCCGCCATATTTATGCCCCAAGCCCCGCCTCCTTCCTTTGTTGCCCTTCGCGGGCTTTCCTGGGCTCTTGGCGCCCTTTCCTTTGGCTCCTTTGCCGCCCTCTCCCCTGCCCCTGTGGGGGGAGGGGCGAGAGAGCGTAAAGGAGGAAGGCCCCTGCCCCGGTTATCGGCGTGCCTTCTCCATTCGCTGTGCTCCCCGTTCGTCACCTTCATATCCCACTTGGATCCTTCAACACTAATTTCCATCCTCCCACTCTATCCAGCCGGCCACCTGTAACCACTAAGACCGAGACCCACATGGGACAACCTAAACATATGCAACTTGGTAAGCAATACCCATTCCAAATACCCTTGTTAATAGCCACAACATACAACCACCAAGATACTCAGGATATTTCTTTCTTCTTCTTCCCACACAAAATCCGGCTTGCCTTTTATGTTCAATGTATCAATCTGATTTTGAAAAAATGTAAATCAACAATCATGTAATTATCCAAATGACTTTCAAAATTACCATGGCACTATACATGCAAATGAATAATCATGCAAACAACCTTTGTCTATCAAAACTATGTCACTCATATGCAATAATCATGAAATCTGGCATTCAATTAATCGTAATTTACTGAAATGTGAACATTGCATATATTGTGCATTATTCATGACCCATTGTAAACTAATTGCTACTGGTCTTGCTACTTGTATTATAAGCAACACAAATGTCACTACATGTCATTATCACTCTGCACCACAATAACCACCTCACTTAAATCCACAGCCTTGAGAAAAACCATTGGTTGAAACACGTGTCGGCACCTAAAATCCAAAGCATGTAGCTTATGACTTGCATTTTGAACAACGCATGCACTAGGATGTATGTCACACAAGTGACAACCGATGCTAACCCATGAGCATTTGTGAACAACTGACACACCAAAAATCAATATCTTCTTAAAGCTCAAAAGGTGTCTAATATTATTGTGGAAGAAACTAACGTACTGTCAATTAACAGGTCACAACCCAATCCAGCGCCAGCGTACAAAAGGGTTCCAATCCCAGGCACATTCTATGTCTGCTTGTGCTTTATATAAGGAACAGACCTACAAAAGAAACTGTTCTAGCAGAAAACCCCTGCTGGAGTTTACTACAATCTTTCCAGGTTGAGGGATACTACGGTTCACAACATGCACATACTATGCATCTGCAAATGGTCCAGTTGGAAACATCAAAACATGTGGACACAAAACCATATGCAGCAATTGAGTCGCCAGCCATCCCCCAATGCACAAGAGCACACACACTATTAGGATCAAGTGTCTGCATTATCTCTGCAAGCTTCAAAGGATCCGGCAGAGGAAACAAATGCAGACAACTCATTACTAGTTAAGTGAAGACTTTACTCTGAGAAATACATTGTCCTTTGAAAATCCTAGGTAATGTATATGGGGATAGTGCCTGCAACTCACTAAACCTTCTGTTTGATACCATAGTCACCACAAATGTAGTATTCCTGGTAAATAAAATGCAGCTATACACAGGACTCAAGTGGAGGAGCAACCCATCACACAAACAAGTTTCAATCAAACTAATCTAGCATACAGGTAGAAATACGTTACTTAATTGGAACTCTGGTTCTCTAGCATTGGTATCTTTGATAGATTCACATGTGGTTAGAATATTCCCTGTCATCAGTCCCTGGTAACATTAAGCAGTTTCCTAAAAAAAAAAACAAATAAACTGCATTCACTTCAGTGTTCTCTTAGTGTCGCCTTGGGTCACTCACCCTTCGGCCAATAGGCAGTGTCTACCTTTGCTCTAGCCCTGGAAGCAATCTTCAGATTTGTATAGCACACATAAAAGTGCAAAGAAGAGCCAAATGTGAGGCAGGCACGAATAGCCCATGTGAATCTTTGGAAGATACCAATGCTGGAGAACCGGAGTTATAGTTAAGGAACTTTTTTCCTATTCCTTCTCCAGCATTGGATCTTTCATAGATTCACATGTGGTTAGAATAGATTTTAAAGCAGTACAAAATGCATGGATATGTACCAGTATGCAGGGAGGGTGAAGGCTCACTTATATGAAGGACCCCTTGGCCAACCCTAGACAACTCCTCTAAATTGATCTAAATGTAGAACTTGAAGGTGAGTGTCAACCTCCACGTAGCCGCTCTGCAGATGTCCAACAGCGTCACTCCTGTTTGATAGTGGCAACAGACGAGACTGCACTTGTAGAGTGTATCCGTCACTGACCTGTTGGGAGCCATTAGCAGGTTTATTTATTTATTTTATTTATTTATTTAAATTTATAAGTGCGCAAACAGCCCAAGGGCATTGAGGCGCTGCTACTTGTAAGAGCTTAGTTACAGATACAGGAAATACAGGAATGGTAGCAGTCGTTGGTACATTATAAATATTACAGACATAAATCAAAATTTACAGCTTATGCAATTGGTCATGACATTAAAGCTTATGCAGTGGGTCATATGTATAGTATTCATGCTGATGCAAGGGACCTTATGTTAAGAGGATGGTTTTCATAGCTTTACGGAAAGCGATGAGGGAGGTCTCACCTCGGATTGTGGGAGGTAGGGCATTCCAGTGTGTGGGTGCAAGATATGGGAAGCTGGAATGGCAGATGGCATGGTTAATGGCAGAATGAGAAAAGAAGCAGCCAGCTAGAAATGTAAGCTTTCCCAGAGCAGCAAGCCTACATGCAACGCAGAGATGCAGGGAGTTGTGAAAGGGCATGGTTCACTCCACATAATCAAGGGAGTCTGGAGAGCATTTAGCAGGCATAGCAGAAGAGCGGATGAAAAAGTGGCAGGACAAATGGCTCATTGAGTTGAAAAAAGGAGGGCACGAATGTAGGATTGGTCGGAAGGAGAACCTTGTTTTGGTGGAAAATTAGAAGGCTGTTGAGAGGAGAGCACCCGAAACTCGGCCATTCTCCATGCTGAGGTAATAGCCTCGAGAAACACTGTCCTCCATGGGACGCATGATACTGGACTCGCACATTTTCTCAAATGGGAAGCCCTCCCCATCCCACCCCCATCAACCTGGAAAGGATGACATCCAGTTCCCAAGAAGGGCCAGGTTTGCTTACTGGGGGAAAAGTCCCAAATAGTACTTTAACACATTCTTTCACAGGTCTATACAACTATGATGAGGGAACCATTGATGTGGCTGTAAAGCGGAAATTGGTAGCCAAGTGATCTTTAATGGAAGAGTTGGTAAATTCACTGGTAGCCAAGGATAGGAGACATGGGAGGTGCTGTTGTGATAATTTAAGGGCTTCCACCCCGTGACTGGCGTACCAAACCGTGAACCACTTCCTTTTTTTTCCTAACAGGATATGGAGCTTGATAACGGGTCACAACCCAATTTAGTGCCAAAAGGGTTCCAATCCCAACAAAAAGCATATACTCAGACCTTGGACTGCAGGCGCTCTGTCCATTTGGAAACCCACATATAGGCAGCTGGAGATAATCTGTCCACCATAAATCAAGCACCAACCAAGACTCGCAACCTAGCACGGAGATCCACAGTTCCTACAAGCTGCAACCTCATTTCACAGACCTAGAATGTGCTTTATAGTATTTTTATTGAAGTCTTCCGGTAACAACCCCCAGCACAGCCTTCTCTCTTCATCACAGCTCTCCAACTGAACTGAACTGAACAGAACCTTGAGGCATAAACTTCTGTAAATGCTCCATCTCCCACATTCCATATTACACCCCCCTCTGTAAATTGACAAGACCCAAAGTTACTTAAATATGCAAATTGACAAGGGGGGTCCTGGGAGTCTCTTTGCCATACATTAGTCCTGGTTACGAGAGACTTACCCAGAGTCTTTAGATCACTATCTTTCACAGAGAAGAAATATCCCAAACATATCAGTCTTTGTCCTGCCCTGGGGCAGTCCAGCACCGAAATGCTAGGCAATTCTCCTCTGAACAAGAGTACCAACAGCATCCCCAGAAACGCGTTTCGGTCTGGTTGGAGCTCATCAGTAGGGGGGAGCTGTGCCTCTCTAAGAATAGTGAGCAAAGGGTCCACGTCTGGATTCCCCTAGTAACTTAGGGTGAGACCCAAAGTTACTTAAATATGCAAATTGACAAGGTGGGTCCTGAGAGTCCTCCCTCTGTAAGACAATTCACAACACATCTCCCCTCCTTCCATCAACATTCTTTTTCTTCACCATCGCAATCCTATTCTTGTTCCAGACTTGTCCTCCTCTCACTCTTACTGCACCCTTCATAACTCTTGCCACCAAAACTGGCTCTGAATACAGAGTCGGCTTTCCTTTTTACAACCCCTTTTTTATCTTCATCCAATCTCCACACTGAACATCGTTCTTTTTTTTTTTTTACTCCTCCTCACTTTCTCTTTCGCAACCCACTTTGTTTTCCTTTCTTTAATCCTTTCTCTCAACTCATCCATCACACAGTCCTACTCTTGCCCTTCCCAGCCTCTGTGGCAAATCTTTTGTTAGCCTTTCGACCTCTCATCCATTCAAATGCACTAAGTTCCGTCTCTGCATGCAGAGATATTCGCAATGCGTATAACCTTTCCTGTACTGCCACTCTCCTGTCTTTGCACATCCACCACCATTCTAATGGCCTCTATTATGAATTTATTAGTTCTCTTCACCATCGCATTTCCTTCTGAATTATATAATGCAGACATTTCGTGTTTTATTCCACATTTTTGTAAATACTCCTGGAAACACCCCTGTACAAGTTGCATACCATTGTCTGTGAGGATGCTACTTGGCAAACTTTTCCTCGCAAATACTTCCTGTAAAAACTCAACTATTCTCTCACCATGTGTCTGTCTCACAATCCTATATTCAACCCATCTAGACATCCAATCGATGAGCACAACAGTATACTTTCCACGACCACTCCCCATCTCAACTGGGCCTAATATGTCCCTGGCCCACACTTTGCTTGGCACACCTGTCTCTACCAATGGTTGATTCTCCCTTCCCTGATTTTCTACATCCCACACAACCATCCAGTCTCTTTTCCACTTCGCGGTCAGAACCGGCCCACCAATACTCTCCTCTCAATATGGCCTTAGTGCGAGTGATGCCCACATGTCCCTCATGCACTAAACCAATAATCTCTCGAATATCCAAAGGCACCATAACGCACTCACAATGGTATGACAAACCCTCCACCACACACAACTCATCTCATGCCTCCCAAGCGAATTTCCCTCTAGTTTAACAAACCCTTGCATGACCACCCGATCTCAATGTAATTTTTAACTTTCTTTATAGCTTCATCCTTCTCCATGGCTTCTAGCCACTCTCATTTAGTCACAATACCATTATAATTCACATAAATCATTTCTGTAATGTCTTCGTGTTCACCTTCCTCTTGACCTCCCAAACGTGATAAATGATCTGCTAAGTTGTTTTCACACCCTGGTATTACTTCCATATTAAAATTAAACTTGCCACTGTTCTAGATACTTTACTGAGACCTTTTGACTCAAATATACTCTTAGAGTCTTATGGTCATTTCGAATCACAAACCCCATACCCCACAGAACTTTTTTTTTCTATGGCCCAATGGCATGCCAATGCTTCCTTTTCTAGAACTGAATAGTTTATTTCTGGCCCTTTCAATACTTGAGGCATGGGCAATAATCTCTGATCTGGGTCAGTACCGCTCCCACACCACTATCACTAGCATCCACAGTGACGATACTTTTTCTCCTTGTATCAAAGCATGTTAATGCCTTTGCTAAGCCTTTTTCCTCTTTGATGTTACAAAATTATTTTTCACATGCACTGTTCCATATGAACTCTTCTCGTTTTTCTTTAGTCGCTTCCTCATTCCCATCACCTTATCTGCAGAATTTCTAACACATTTCTGGTAGAATTTTATCAAACCTAGGAATGATCTAAGCTCCCCTTTTGTTTCTGGTCTTGGAACTTTCTTAGTGGCATTCATCATCTCACCCTTGAGCTTTAAACCGGAGCATGATAATTCATGACCCAGGTACTCGACCTTCTCTCTTTTAAATACACATTTCTCTTCTTTTAATGACACTCCCTTCTTCTCATGAATTGTCAATACTTGCTCTAGAATTATGACATGTTCTTTCTCACTCTCACCATACAATAGAATATCATCTTGAAAGCCGAATATTTCTTTAATCCTCCTGAACAATCGATCCATCACCTTTTAAAATGCCCAGGATGCAGATGCCAAGCCATTCAGCATCCTCCTAAATTGAAAAACTCCTTCATTAGTTATGAATGCTGTTCATTTCCTGCTATCGTCTTCCAGCTCAATTTGATGATAAGCTGAAGCCATATCCAATTAAGAAAACATCCTCCCCTTTCCAATCATACCAAACATTTCATTCATGTTTGGTAGTGGGTGTCTGTCTACTATGACACAATTGTTCAGTACACCCAAGTCAACACATAATCTTAACTCGCCAGTAGGCTTCTTCACCACCACTAGTGATGAGATCCGTTGTACTCCTCCTGCACCTCTCAATAATACCTTGTTTTCATACCTTCTCAAGTTCCTTGTTCACACCATCTCTCAGAATTAATGGTACTGAACGTAACGTCGCAGCCACGGGATTGCATCCTCTCTTCAGAATTATCCTACGCATCATCCCTTTAACTTTTCTTGCTCCCTTCTCAAACACTTTTGGAGATGTCTCCCTTACAGCCATATCTCCAATCTATAAAACGACGTGCTCTTTCAAATTAGGATCACGTCTGAGCCGTAATTTCTTTTGGTCACGCAATCCTAATAAAGTTGCACTCTTCTTTTTTATGTATATCTTCCCTTGAGCAATCCTTCCCTTAAAGAAAAATTGAGCATCGAAATAACCTAACAATTCTATCTTGTCCAGATGATATCCTCTGGGATTTATATCTGCGTTGTGCATGTTCTGGACATCTCCTCCTGCCACTCGCTCAAACACATCCTTCGGCATCAGCGATATTTTTGCCCGAGTCAGCTATCATAGAGACTTCTCTCCCATTCACGAAAATCATGGCATATGGGCTCTCACACGCCTCATCTTCTACACTTTGTACAACATTTACTGTAATGTTTTCTATCGGACTGCCTTCCTCATCTTCAGAGGATCTGCCTTCCCCTTCAGCTACATACAAAACTTTACTTTGAGAAAATTACGTTTTTACAACAACTTGTTAAGTGCTCTCTTCTGTTATATAGGAGATAGGAGAAGCAGCGAAATGCGACTCACTCGCACACCAGAAACAGTCGTTCATCACCCTTCTGTTGCTTGGCCTTCCCCCTCTGATATCCACACTACTCTTCTGAATCGACTTTTCCTTCCCTTTCTTCTTCTGTCTACCTACAGACACTTTTATAACTTCTACCTTGGTATCTTTGTTTTCGGCTTCAGTTGACTTGGCAAAATAATGTCATCAGCGTTGGTACATCGTTTAACTAGAGTTCCTCCCTTATTTTATTGCTATTGCAATGTATCATGAATTGATCTCGAATATACTTGTCACATTTTTTTCCAAATTTGCGGGACAATGCTAAGTGACGTAATGCTTTAACATATTCCTCCACACTTTCCCCATGTTCCTGTACTCTTAACACAAAATGTATAGCATTGCAAAATGGTGCTAGTCTTAGGATTGAAGTGTCTATCCAGTTTCAGCAGGCCAACTTCGAATTCATTAGGTGCATCCCCATCTCTTGCCCCACTTGGTGGTGGTAGGGTGTCAAAAAGTTGCTGACCTTCATACCCTAGAAAGTGCATTAGGAGAGGTACTTTCCTATCATGGGACACAATTACCACATGCAGCCTTTATGTAATGTAAGAAAACCTTTTTCCATTTTTATTTTTACTGGACCAGGTGACACCATGAAAGTTGCAGGACCTGGCACTCCTGGCATGGCCATGTCGTTATTCTTCAGTTATGCCTTGTATACACTGTCACTTCTGTACAAAATGCTGTGCTAGCACACTTATGCCAGATTTGTGCTTTGATATGTCAATAAGCTATGCAGAAGTAAGCAATGGAGATAGCACAAAGGAAGTGATAAAAACCAGTAAATTCTTACTGGCAGCAGATTAAAACGGTAAAAGTGTAATTATTACTGGCAACAATATGCATCCTCAGTGCGTTATTTTTGTTGCCGTTTTGTTTCCTTGAGCACACCGCAAACGGTTACTACTTCATTCAGCACAGCTGCATAGATCAGGTTACCATGCCAACCGGCACTAACAAATATGGCGCTTGCACATTAAACTACATGTCGTGGCAGAGGCTCTCTCTTGTGCGGGGATCCCAATTCCTTAACCGAGGCCCTTGGGTTTTTTTTGTCATTTAATATTCCCTTATAGCACAGAGTGAAAACGGAATGCAGGGCACCTCCATAGCAATCGCTTTATCACCTCTCGAGGCATATGCTCATCTGGATCATCTGCCACTGCAATCTACTCTTTTTCTTTTTACCTCAGTAAGGCTTCCCTGCTCTGCTCTTCTCGCTTCATCTGGCCTTAGCACACTGTTCACCATCAGATAACACAAGGTGCTTGCTGAGAGTGGATGTCCGGCAATTAGGAAACGTACTGCAGGTACCTTCTTTATGCTGGGGGTTAGTTCTTTTTAGCTCGTCGCCACTGATATAAAGCACGGGCAGACATAGAATGTGCTTTATGGCATTTTAATTGAAGTCTTTGGGTAACAACCCCCAGCACAGCCTCCTCTTTTCATCACAACTCTCCTGAATTGAACAGAACCGTGAGGCATAACTTTCTGTAAACACTCCATCCCCCACATTCAGTGGCGTAACACAAAATGTGGTGCTTCCCCTGCAAGCCATGCTGAGGATGCCCCAGCTCGGCAACAAATCACGGGTTGTGCCACACTCTGGGCAGGCCTAGATTACCACGCTTGCGCAATACACACAAACGTGCTGCTTCAGGGGTACACCGCACAATGTACTAGATGTGTGTGTGTGTGTGTTTGTGTGTGTATATATATATTATACAGCACACTTTCTTAGAAAAATTGCCTAACAGGGCATAGCGTTTGCAATTGTTTTGTAGGGTAACACCAGCCAAAAATCCAAAACATGCAAGTCACCAATAGTGCACAGGAACGTTAATGCTTTAATGTAATACTTTGCATTAAAAATGCCATGCCACAATGAAAATATGTCCAACTGGCTGCACATTATGCACCCAGTCTAGACACATAATAACATATTACAGTAAAGCATGCCAGGCCACATTTAGACATACCTAGACTGGTTGCACCAAAATGCCAGTCGAATCAATAACCCTTATCATGGCTGTTTTATCACAGATGGCCAGAAAAATATACAATGCCACAGAAAGAAACGGCTGGACCGGCAGCACCCAACTGCCAGTCCAGCTAGGTAAATACACTTAGCAAGACTGCTTTATCAGAGATGCCCAGTTAAAAAAAAAAGTCAACCCAAACTAAGAAATGACTAGATTGGCTGCACCAAAATGCCTCTCAAGCCACTAATACCACATATCATGCCTGCTTAGCCTGGAGATGGATTACCATTACGATTTATCGCACAATCCCCGCCCCCCACACGTCCCCTCTCCTTCCAACCCCCAAAATCAGCACATTGTCCAGAAATATCTCCTCATCCCTCTTCCTCTTCCCAGTGCTGACGTATGAGGCACCTTGCCTCATAGGTAAGTACTAGGACGAGGAAGAGTGGGGCTAGGAGTAATGAAGATTACAGGTAACTAAGCCAGGCATTACCTCCATGTCCCGCTACCTTATCCCAGTACTTGTGTATGAGGCAAGGTGCCTCATACACAAGTACTGGGATGAGGAAGACTGGGGCTATGAGTAATGAAGATTACCAATAAGTAATCGTGACATTAAACCCAAGCAGTGGCACAATACCATTGATATGACTGGGCTTCAGTCCTCTCCCCTAACCCCTGAAATATTGCGCTATGTTGACTCGACCTGGCTGACCTACAAAGCTGTTGCCGGACAGAAGAGGACACAGTTGTTAAACGACGCCTGTGTTTTGGCGTTAGCAAAGGCCCGGCAATTACTAATGTAAAACATTTCACTGTTAGTTTTTAGGTAGTTGAAATCGTGATGTGGGTTTAGTACTTGCATTCCAGGGGAGTGATTGGAAGGGTAGAGAGGGGACAGGAGACTGCTCATTCTCACAGCAGTCCATAAGTGGGTACTTTCAGACTTAAAGGAGAGAGTTTACTGCTTGTAACATTGAAGCTGCACTTTAATAGTCTCATTAGAATACGTAAAGAAGTTGGATGCCCCCACACAAATAAGTTTGTCCCTCATCCACCGCCTGTGAAGTTAGCGCCTCTCCCAACATTTGAAGGGTTAGCCCCCTAAACCCCACGAACTTTAGGTTTTGTAGAGGCCCTGAAGACAAGCACATACACCATACACATACACACGCGCACATCCATTCATTTAAGTGTACACCCTTTCACCATACACTTAGACATACCCATGCCGCATCACGCACATACTCATTAATGCACATTACATTATATAGACACGCACACACATTTAATGAAAATACATGTTCTTACCTTTTTAATCCATTGCTCCAGGGAATGAGACCTTCAGTTCACTGCAGCAGCCAGGAATGCTTGTTCCCGTCATCTGCAAAGGATCTGGAGACCTCCGTGTCATGGGGTGGAGGGGAGCCCCATTACTTCAAAAGGAAATGGTTTCTTTTTGAAGTCACTCTGACTTCATATAGAAATGATTTCTGTTAGAGGACCGAACCGGAACAGAAATAATTTCTTTATGAAGGCAGAGTGACTTCAAACAGAAACTATTTCTTTTTGAAGTCATAGGGCTCCCCCTCCCCATGCGATGGAGGCCTCCAGCCGGTAGGCTTCCATGTCATGGTGTGGGGGAGCCCTCTGACTTCATTAAGACATTGCATCTTTTTCTAGTCACTATGCCTTCATAAAGAAATAATTTCTGTTATGCTGTAACAGAAATAATTTCTTTATGAAGGCAGAGTTACTTAAACTTTTTTTTTTTTTTGGTTTGAGGGACCCCTTCCAAGGACATGTGTGGGTCCTCCAACCCCCTCGCCCCTCCTCCCCCACGCCACCACCACGGGGGATGCAGTGTCCCCCGTTACATTCCATATTCCAAGCCCCTCTGTAATACACTTCACAACAGTTCCCTATTCACAAACTGCATAGAGCTACTTGGTCTTTCTTCCATACATTTGCAAAGTCTTATGCTTGTATTCCACTGCTCAAGCAGACACTTGGTTTAAAAGTTTAGGAGCAAGGCATATGTTTGTATGAGTTTTTCTTTGAGCCTCCGCGGCTACCTTTGTAAGGAAGGCATGGTATCGAAGTAAGACATACACGAGTGACCACTGTTCAAGGGTGTTTATTGAACTTTCACAAGGGTGTGAAAAACACCTATCTAAACCTAATTCTACAGATGGGAGCAAGCTACGACCATCAAATAATAATGCAGTCCTAGTTGAGTGTTGTCAAAATACAAGGGCCTATACTATAAAATCTATTGCCAGTCCTTACTGCTAATTCGCAAATAGTGTGGGGTAATGTTCATGAAAAAGAAAGTGTTCACCAAATGATAAATCAGGATGTTTGGTCTGTTGGCCTCCCTTCCCCATGTTTTCAGCACAGGTTAAGGCGGTTCACTTGAGCCAAGCACACTCTGGCTTCTTCGACACAAGGATACAGTTCCATTTCCAGCATCAGGGCCTTCTGTGCCCAAGTCTCTTATCAAAACAAAGTCTCTTGAGTCAGAGGGCCTGATGTACAAAAAAACTAAATAGAAAATTATCTTCTTCTTACAATATTCTTTCTTGTGGTGACTCGCGTGTCACCCCGGATCCCGCTCAGCCAGGCTCAGATCCCTTTGTCAGGTTCCGAAAATATTCTTTCTCTGGTAACTCATGGGTCACCCCGGATCTCCCTGAGCCGGGCTCGGGCCAATTGCAGTTTACACTTATCGAAGACTTCAAATGTGCACAGGGTTAAGCTTGACCCGTCGCAGAACCTCTTAGATATAAAGTTATTTTTTTACAATGCAGTTGCCTTTTAGTTGGATACCTAACTGGGACCTTCGAATGAGCACCCAGGTGGCGCCAGACCACTCTGTACACTATCTTATTTGGCCTTTCAAAGTACATTCCCTCCTTTTGGTTGCCACTTGTTCGTGCCTCTCATCACATGCACCTCAAACACTGTCCTATGTGGAGTTCTTCATACAATGTTGCCGCTTGCAACCTTGGTTCAAACATAAGCTGCTTTCACTGGTGCAGCTTTGGTGTAGGAGCCAAGGACAGTACTGCGGTGGCAATCGCTCCTCCCTGCCTGAGTTATCGACACAGGAGTGCCCCGGATACCTTTTGATGCACAATGTAGGTTTGCTCAGCTTCAGTTCCCGGTCTTAGGCTTCTTACTTTCCAAGGCTCGTGAAATTAACGGTGTCTTAATGTCACAGGTACTTCCCTTTTTGCAACCCTCTTGTCTCGTCGCCTTTCTCCTTGTGTTAAATCACCATCTTGGAACTGCTGCTTCCTCGTGTGCTTTTCCTCAATCAGAGTGTGCTTTCGTGCTCTGCCTTTTATCCGTATGGGAAAGTGTGATGGGAGTCAGGTGTGTGTAATGATCAGTAATTACCTGACCTTGGCTGACCATGGTGTTGGGACATTTCAGGTATACGGCTCTAGTGTTAGTCCATTGTCGCTCATGATGAACTGTCCGTGGGAAAGTGTATGTGTCAGAAAAAGTGGGGGGGGGGTTGAGCTTCTAGGTATCCTACCTGATAGGATGGGGAAAAGGTGTTACAGGGAAGGGAATACCGCATCTCACCCTTCGGTGTCCCACTTCCAGTCCCCGAAGACTCCTCATCCAGGTGATCCTCCCGCACCTTCAGGTTTCTCATACCTTCCAGTCTGGAAAGTTAAGTTTGTTATTGCTGGGGCAATCGCTCAGGGCAGAATCTGCAGTGAAAATGGTGCCAATGAAAAACATCTGTTCTTTTAAGCAGCTTTCATGCTGATGTGCACTTTTTTCCTTGTCCTACTCTCTCTACAGATGGATAACGTTATCTCTACATTTTAACAGTACTATATGGTGGCATGTATCCAAGGAACTTGAGCACCAGAGAGTATATCCTACACTGCAGCAGCTTTGGGTCTTTGCTTGTGATGCCTGTACACCAGCCACGGACCCAAGTTATCTCACCCTGGCCTCTGGGCTATTTGAATAGATAAGGAATATGCTGGTTTAAACAAAGTATCCCTCAAAACCAATTTTATTCAAAATATATTCACTTTGTGCTTACGGTTGCCAATGCCATTTGACTGCACGTGTCTTTTGGGGGTTCAGTCTGTCCTGTGTCTTTGCATCTGCTATATGGATCGGGACAACACTACTTTTGGAGGAAACATTTCAGGGATCTTTATCTATCAACATGGCTGATCTTTTCAAAATCTGTAAGGAACTCGCCAATCCAGCTGCAGTCTCCACCTCACCCCCCTTCCCTTCCAGTCTCTCTGCACCGCATTGGCCTCCCTTTTCTCATCCAAAACTCAGGACATCTTGTCCTCACTCTCCTCCACCCCCATTTCCACTCCCTCTCCTGCCTCCCTTTGCTCCTCTCCTTCCACGCCCTGCACTCTTCTCCCTTCTGCCCATAGCACCAGATGAGGTCTCTAAAGTTGTCAGCTCTGTAAAGGTCTCCTCCAAGCACTGTGTAGCTAACAATCTCTGTCTTAATGCCAGTAAAACGGAGATCCTTCTCATTGGGACACATGCGCCTTGCTTTCCTCCTACTCTCTGGTCGCCCACAATGGGCCCTCTACACTCCCCATCCTGTGAGACCTAAAAACTTGTGGCCATCATAGATTGCACTCTCTCCCTCACCCCTCACATCTTGAACCTTGCCAAGAAGGCCCACTTCTAGCTTCACCTCCTCCTTGGAGGCATTCTCCCTTTCCTCACCTTCCCCCAGAAGCTCAATGTCTCCAGAGCCCTGGTCCTCTCCAGACTGGACTACTGCGACAGCCTCTTTTTCCACCTCCCCTTCTCCGCCCTATGCCCCTATTAGGTACGTTTATCTAAGGTCCAACTGGTGTGGGACTTCATAAGACTTATCTCTTGGTCTTATGGACCCAACTTCAGGAGGGAGTTATATGAGCTGAAAAGCAGTACAATGAAATCAGTTCACACAGTTAACTAAGCAAACACTTACTCACTGTTATATTAAAATATATTTATTTATATATACACACACAAGTCACACAAGCAAATATGAAATGCAGCAACTAGCAATAACATTCAATGTGAAATTGAATCAATGTATATAGGAAACAATAATGCAGGTAAGTAACTTTTTCTATGCTTTACATATCCAGCACACCGAGTGTTGTCAATTAAGGTCAGTATCGGTACTTCCAGGGTCGGACTGGGACAAGAAATAGGCCCGGTCACCCAAAAAAAGTGGCCCACCCCGCGCCTCATCACCCTTGACCTCTGATGACATCACCAGAAGTGATGTCATTTGACCCCACCCCAAAGTGACATCCCGGGAAGCGATGAAGCACGACCTTTCACCCCTTGACAAAACAGTAAGTGGCATCAAATAGCATTGTTCCTAAGTACACTAAATCACTGTGAATCCAAGCAGACGTTCAAGGCCAAATGATATGATATTGTATAGCACTTACGCTTAAGCTCTTTTTTTATAGAACAAATATGCATACAATATCACCCAACCTGTGTTGGTACTCATTTATCGACCAAAGAAGGATGAAAGGCTTTTTGAAAAAAAAGAAAAAAATAGAAAAAACTTTTTTTTTTCCACTTTTATTTACTTCCAAACCGGCCCAGTTCTGGCCAGAAACCGGGCCCCCACTCCCCAGGGACGATTTCAGCCCAGCCACGGGCCGAAAGGCCGAGGGGCATATCCGACCCTGGGTACTTCTATCATCTTTGCAAAATTGAGATGGGAGGGAAAGTTTCAAAGTTAGGCCGAACACAACTAACAACTGTTAATAACAAGTACACTCTCCCAAAGGGATATAGGCAGTCTGTTTCCTAGCATTAAACATGTTCACAATTAAAACCTATGGAGGAACCATCATTGCCAATGCCAATATGATCAAGAAGATGGACCTTTGGTAAATCAGGGCAGCCAAAGTCAAATGGACAGTTCCAGTTCTGATGAAGCTCTTCAGAGGTAAAGGTAGTTAACCAGATAATGGTTCTTGAAGAAACACAGGAGCTCAATTGGGCCCTCCCTGATGTAGCACAAGCTGCAAGGCCTGCACAGTGGAGTTGAGGTCCACCCTCAATTGAAGAAAACCGCATTTCCCAAGCAAGGAAGCACCAGAAATGGCACAAGGTAATTACAACCCAAGCCCCACAGTACATTGGAAGTGAAGAAGACATTCTCCAGCATGGGGTCTGGCATGGATTCACATGCTCATGAATATTCCGTCGTCAGGCTGGGAATCCTCTGCAGAAGAAAAACAGTTTCACTTTCTGTTTCTCCTCTAAAGCAATCACTGTCCTCTGGGTCATACTGCACCTATCCAATGACATTCCTCTCCCTAAGCTCCACCCCTAATGGCCATCTTCAGATTTTTTACCGCACGCTTCAGTGTTGGGAGTCCGCAAGTTGCTCTACGAGCAATTTTTGTGCTATTTCAAATTATTTCCATAAAAAGTTTTAAAATTTTCACTGATATTAGCTTGATATTCTTAGTAGGACAGAGACCGGCAGCGGGGATCCGCTACCAGCGAAGATCTTCATCCACTGTCGGATCGTCATCGAAAGTTTCGAGAAGACCCGTTTTTGGGCCTAATTCACGCCTTTCAGCCATGGCTGAGAAAAAGAAGGAAACAGTCAGCCTCTTCAAACTCTGCGCAAAGTGTGGATTAAAGTATGTATTTGTGGAACATCGGCATCATAAATGCTTGTATTGCCTGTATCCGGACCACGATGAGGAGGGATGTGAGATGGGCTGCGGTTTCTCAAGAAAACCAAAAAAAACTGCTACAACAGACTGTCAGCGTGGCTCAAGTCGAGCAAGGCCCACTGACTCTGCCTCTGGGCAGGGTCAGGCCTCATCTAGGACTGGCTGGTACGAGGAGTGAACTCCCTCTGGGAGGAGGTAGAGATCCTTTGAGGATGCCCCGCTCGTGACAGTCCAAGAGAAGGCCAAGCTATGCAATGCTGGCGCGGCTGCGGGTCCCGAGTCGGGCAGAAGGCGATCACCATCAGCCTCCACAGTGAGCCTGCTGATGTAAGTGGCCTCTTCTAAGAGAAAGTCCCTAACCCCCGTCCAAACGCTGTGTGTCAGTGGATAAACCGATGAGGGACAATTCCAGAAAGGACTCGTCAAAGTTATCTAAGACCTTGCATCCTGCCAGGTCAACTGAGCCAACGACTGCCCTGTCAACAAGAGCCTCGACGAGCACATCGTCAACTAAGTCGCTGATGTCCACCACGAAACAGTTGAAGTAGAGTGGATCAGTGAATTAAGTGTCTGCCACAACCTTGCCCCTGAGGTAAGATATGGCTGTGGAGGCAGCGACGAAGGCAGCGACTACTTCGGGGTTGGGGAAAGACCCGGGGACTACACAGGTCCAGCAGCCTACTGAGGGAGAAGGCCCCTCCCCCCCCATGGAACCTCTTCAGTACGTGGACCCGCGGGTTGCTCCAGATAGACTGTAGCAGGTTTATTCATGTTCTGACGAGGGAGATGATAATCTGCCCGACGATTACTACACAGATCATGAAGGGGGAGGATCTGGGGGCCTTTGACCATAGGTTCCCTGCTCTGAAGAGGAGACGTGTTAGCCCAGACCCTATGCCACTGGCTTCTTTCACCCCTATACCGAGGGACCTATTCCTGGATATTCGAACGACTCTGCACACACTGGTCATGGAAATCCAGCAGAGTATGCCCCCAGCACTGGGGCCTATGTCTCCACGGGACCCTCAAGAGCCTCCAAGTTTGAGCCCGCCCTTGCGGAAGAGAAAGTCGAAGGGGGTTGCTGGTCCTCGGCGTCATCCGAACCCACCACCACCTCACCATGACACAACCCCACCCGGAGCCCCAGCTCCGCACACCGACACGCACGGACACCAACGAGGACGACTTTGTCCCAGCTGATGGAGTAACACCACACATGGATGAGCGCCATAGGC